>NC_134246.1:19117500-19742500 GCF_965152275.1 Natator depressus
TTCAGATATGTTAATGGCTGTTATAACGAGGATGGAGAGCAATTGTTCTCCATTGGAGATAGGACAGGAAGTAATGGGCTTAATCTGCAGCAAGGGAGATTTAGGGTAGACATTAGGAAAAACTCTCTAACTATAAGGATAGTGACATACTGGACTAGACTTCCAAGGGTGGTTGTGGAATCCCTGTTACTGAAAGTTTTAAGAACAGGTTGAAGCAGCATGTGTCAGGGATGTTTTAGGTATACTTCAGCCCTGGACTAGATGACATTTTGAGGTCCCTTCCAGCCCTGCATTTCTATGATTTTAATCCTGCCCCAATGGAATGATCTGGGGAAAATTCTACATAGATGAGGGGTGAGACCCTCCTATGCTCTCCCTACCCCTGCACACTGGTGGTAAGTGGGTGCATTTTACTTGTTCATGGTAAGTGTACCAATGTGTGAAGGCTTGTTTGTAACTCCAGAGCCGTCAGCTTCTCTCTCTCCATTTCCTTTTGCCTTTTCAGGAGGGAAAATGCCTCTATGTGATCCTCGTGATGGCCGTGTACTGGTGCACAGAAGCCCTGCCTCTGGCTGTGACTGCTCTGCTGCCAATCACCTTGTTTCCATTTCTGGGGATTCTCCCTTCGAACAAAGTTTGCCCACAGTATTTTTTAGACACCAACTTCCTCTTTCTCAGTGGTTTAATCATGGCGTCGGCCATCGAAGAGTGGAACCTGCACCGCAGGATTGCCCTGAAGGTTCTCATGCTAGTGGGAGTCAAGCCTGCAAGGTAACCTACAGACCAATGGTGATTGCTTCGTGCCCTAATTCCCCAGGCTCACACTCTGGTGATTTCAACACGTGAGCTGAGCTGCAGATTGGCCAAGAAAACAGTACCACAAATAGTGAATAGTGCACACTAGTAAGAGCATTGCACACACCCCTTTGTCTACACACACACACACACACACACACACACACACACACACACACCCTACCTTTTTCAGAGCTTGCTGATTTCATTAAGTTCAGGTTGTTTTCATTCCTTTGTTGGCTTGTAATGAAGCAGAGGAGAAATGTAACTACTTCAGCCTTGTCCTATTAGCACTTATCCCTGTTATACATGCTCTGGCATATTATAGGATAACCATAGCCAGCTTTGTTCTTGTTAATGTTATGAGACTGTGGCATGGGATTTTCTCTGCTGGAATCTAAAATTGACCTTACAAAACACAGATTGTTAAACTTAATTTTTCTGCCTTCCAGGCTGATCTTAGGAATGATGTTGACAACTTCTTTCCTGTCCATGTGGTTAAGCAATACAGCCTCCACTGCTATGATGCTTCCAATTGCAAATGCGATTCTGAAGAGCCTCTTTGGAGAGAAAGAAGCATCTAAAGATCTCAACAGAGAAAATGAAGAAAATCCAGGTAGCTCACATAGTGCAATAGATTGCACAATCTGGGGACAGTTCTGTTCCCAGTGAGCTCTGTGACTAAATTTCCACTGACTTCGATGGGGACAAAAGCAGGCCTGTTAGCTGGAGTTTAATATATATTGGAATGCCCTTTTTAATAGAATATGTTTCATTATGGAGGTGAAAGGGCATTGGAATGTTACCCTCTCTCAATACTCCCCTTCATCCTGGCTCCTCCGCCTGCCACGTGGATCAGAATAGATTCCTGTGAGCCATGGTTAACCTCGATACCGGTTGGGACCCGTGAGCTATTGAATAAGACATTTCACTGGACAAACCTGGTGAGGTGGAGCATTTGATTTGCAAATATGTCCTGGGGCAAAAAGGGAAAGGGTGGGTGATACATAGCAAAGTAAGCAAAGTAATGGTGCAAATAAAAGCTCTGATAAGCAAAGTAATGGCGCAAATAAAACACATCCAGATGCGATGGTGATGAGACTCATATTGATACCTAGACAGGTAGAGAGACACAGCCAATACCTCTTTTAAACAATAACTTTTTGCAGTTAGTGGCCCTATCTGCAGGCTCCGGGTAAGACAGTCACTGCTTTTTAGGCCCTGATTCCGCACCACTAAAGTGGATGAGAGCTATGCCATTGTCTACCGTGGGTTTGGATCAAGCCTTTACAGCACACAACCTTTTCCAGTGGGGGCGTGATTGGAGCAAGGGATTGGAGTCAGGATTCCCTGTCACTGACTTGCTGTGTGATTCTGGGAAAGTCATTTCTCCTCTCTGTTCCTCTCTTTTCCCAACTGTAAAATGGAGATAACAAGGTGGTGGTGGGGGGGTTAGAGGGTTAAATGGGGCTTATAAACCGTTGAGATATCCTCAGGAGTAGTGCTATAGAAATGCTAAGGATGATTAATAAACAGCTATTGCACAAGGTTCAATCAGGGAGCTTAGTAATTGGGAAAGAAATCTTCCCCAGTAGCTTGATTGTTCACAAAATAATTTCCAGGGAGGTTGCTTTTCTGGTAGACAGTGATGAAAAACAGCAAAATAGAAATGAAGTTCCCGCTGAAGCTATTAATGATGGTTAGGGTAGTAATAGTTTCTCTCTCTTACGTCTCCTAATTGCCTTTGTGAACTGCAGACACAGAAATGGCACTTACTGAGTAATGGCTTTTTGGTTGCTGCTGATTCCTGAAATGTAGAAAACTGAATTCAAGCATACACATGTTCTTACAGAGTTGTAATTAATCAGTCACAATCAGTGCAGGACAATCATGAGATACTTTTGATCCAAGCCATTTTGTTGCTTTCTCTCTATGAATTTTTAATCATGCACATTTTTAGTCTATTACAAATGGTCACTCTTTTTTGTGATCTTTCAGAATTAGAGCATTTAGTGAATTTGATCTTTAACTTTCTTTAACCCTGTCCTTTGAGCTGATTTTATTATTTATTTACAATGTTTATTATGGTAGTGCCTGAAGAACAACTAATACTGGGGCCCTATGGTAGCCCATTGTGCTAGGTACTGTACATACTGTCCCTGTCCCAAGGAACTTACAATCTAAACAAGCAAGACAGTCAGGTCAGTGGAAAGGGCTATAACATACAAACAGAATCAACAGAGTGATGGTTTGCAGATATGTTAGCTGCATCATTGTCATTTTTGTTATTTATTTGGAAGTTGAGATTTGCCAGTACAGTAAGTAGAAGTGAAAGAGAAATTCACAACTGAAATATAGGGTGTCAAAATGCAGATATCCTAGCATCTCTTTGTCTGGGAGAACGATAGACATCAGTAACAGTGGAGCCTACTTTGGCTCTAATACGAATGCCAAGACAGACTTGCCCTTTTCTCTTATCCTCATTGTATTTAGAAATTAGAATGGGAGCTTCAGCTGTGAACTGGACAATGCAAGCTGAATTTCTTGAACGAACCCCAAATCGTGAAGCAATTTCTCAGTCAAGAACAATGAATTTGGTTTGTGTCTAGAAAGATGATGAGAACTCTGAACCAGGTTTTTCCTTAAGGTTTTATCTGTTATCAAAACTTGGCTTAACACCAGGATTGGTTTCACAACTAGGTTTAGGTTTTGTTGCCCAACTTTTGCACAGCTTGCATGAAACGAACAATTTACTTGCTACCTTTGGAAAGAGCTACATTCATTTTAAACGTTCAAGATATGATCATATACATTACAAAAAATTAGATGAGCAAGAATATTGCAAAATAGGCTCCATTTTGAGCTGCTTTTAAGAATGACATCTGATGATGTGCATGTGCAAATCTGCATGGGTACATTTAAAAACAATTAGGAGGCTAGAAAATTAGTCTAGTTGTTGGAAAAAACATTTTAGCTGGGAAAATATATTAAAGAATTTGTACCTTTCGAGTGCATTTGTCTTTCAGAATGAACCTCAAAGGCTAAGAAATTACCTGAATAATTAGCTAAATAATTTAAATTACTGTATATAACTGACAAACTGATCATATATATATGTATATATATAATGGTCTGAAAAAATTGCTGAGAAAAGCCTTGAGCCTGGAAACACTTAATCTTTGCTCATGTGAATGAACTAATACAGATATGTAAGTAAGTGCTTGTGGAATCGAGGTCATAGATTGCTGAGGGTACCTTTATAAGAAACAAGGTACCTTTATAAGAAATAAGGTAAATCGTAAATGATAGTTGAAGCTTGAATGACTCACTTGGGTTTAACAGTGTTTGGATAGTTGTCCTTCCATGAAATATCCAACTGTCCTTGATTTTCAAAGTTGGGTTAGAAACCTGCTGAGAACAGGGTTTCATGTGACTTCTGGAATTTTCTATTTTGAGGCTGGCTATAAATTCCTTAGGCACAACCTTAATTAATTTGCCTTATATTCTGACACTTCCACATATATACCCCATGACATCCACATGATCAACTGCAGAGCCATGTGATAACGAATATATCCTGCACCTTTGACCACCTCACCTCTCTGCCCGCTAATCCTTTCTGCCCGCTAATCCATCTCTGCCAATATTTCATTCCTCTGAGCAGCTTTAAACAGCTATTTAAAAATTTTTCCTCCTGAATGTAGATTTTCTTCTGCAGAATCACATGGGGCATGTCCTGCAGTCCAACAAGGCTAGGAACAGAAGCTTCATATCATTAGAAAGTTACGAATTCATAGCTCCGCCCCTCCTTTTGTAATCTCCTTGGCAGGTTGCGAGATATCAGCTCTCAGAATGTTACACTTTTAGGGATGGAAAAGTTATTTTTAATATATTTTAGAAACCTCTAAAAGTTCATAGTGATGATCTTCTTCCACCATGCCTGAAGAGTTGGGTTCATGTTATTAAGTCACCTTGTCTTTACTGGCCAAGGGAGTCTAATAAGAGTACAATAGTGTTAAAGCTAAACTTTATCTAAAGCAGTCTTCCTGTAAAGTATGTAGCCTGTACAGATTGTATGATAGTACAGCACTGGATGATGGGTTTATTGGCACACGTTTGGGATAACCTGCATAACTCACGACTTCATCAATCACTGGGAATGTCAAGCTTCAGCGGTGTAGCCGTGTTAGTCTGGATCTGTAAAAGCGGCAAAGAGTCCTGTGGCACCTTATAGACTAACAGATGTATTGGAGCATGAGCTTTCATGGGTGAATACCCACTTCGTCGGATGTATGTAGTGGAAGTTTCCAGAGGCAGGTATAAATATGCAAGCAAGAATCAGGCAAGGGATAACGAGGTTAGTCCAGCGAGGTTGAAGTGTTCTCCTATAGGTTTTTGTATATTGCCATTCCTAATATCTGATTTGTGTCCATTTATGTAGGAGAACACTTCAATCTCACTGGACACACACTAGCAGATTTAAAGGTAGCCATCCTGCAGCAAAAAAAATTCAGGACCAGACTTCAAAGAGACACTGCTGAGCTTCAGTTCATTTGCAAATTTGACACTATCAGCTCAGGATTAAACAAAGACTGTGAATGGCTCGCCAGCTACAAAAGCAGTTTCTCCTCCGTTGGTGTCCACACCTCAACTTCTAGAAGAGGGCCTCATCCTCCCTGATTGAACTAACCTTGTTATCCCTAGCCTGATTCTTGCTTGCATATTTATACCTGCCTCTGGAAATTTCCACTATATGCATCCGACGAAGTGGGTATTCACCCACAAAAGCTCATGCTCCAATACGTCTGTTAGTGTATAAGGTGCCACAGGACTCTTTGCCGCACTGGGAACGTGGCCATCATGCGGTGTCTTTTTTTCTCTCTCTCTGCTTAAAAAAAAAAAAGGGTTCTCAGCCTTGGGAGTGCAATGCCCCAGGAGGCCTGTGAACAGGTGTCAAGGGGTGGATCCTTCCCATATTGCTATATGGGAGAGGGTTTGGGCCCAGTATGAAAGACATTGAGAACATCTAAAATAGACAAAATGAAATTTACACTCTAGTTTAAAAGGCCAGCACAAGGCTTAAGTGGGATTTAAATGGTGCATAGGCTTTGGTTTGGCCCTCTATTCCAAAGTTGACATTTACCCCTAGAGAGAGAGAAAGTCCTCATTCACCAATGGGTTAATTTTCTTCCTTCCAATTACATCCCTTTATCATAGCTTCCTTGGAATCAAAGCTCAGCTTTCCAAGAGAATTAACTCTGATTCCACAAATTAGCAATGTGTAAAACATGACATTGCAAAGTTCCCTGGTTCACTGAGCTTGATCTCTTCAGTGTACGAGTAAACAGGTCCAAAGACTTTGACCATTGTGTCCTCTCCCCATAGTTCACTACATTTTCTTGAAGGTAAGAGAAGGCAATGTTTGTGGATGAAGTATGTGCAGGGAAAGCTGGGAGGAAAATAGCACTGAGTCCATGCCCATGATGATCAGCAGGGCATTTTGATTGTTAGTAACCCTAATCCTAGGCCTCTGAATCCTAAAACGTACAACAACATGGCAAGGGCAGCAAGGTTCAGCAACACAGCAAACATCAAGTGTAATGAAGGACCGTGCTTCTGGCTTAAATCTAATAAAATTCACTATCTCCCTAAGACCAAGGTAAAAATCTGGGGAATGGGGTTTTATAAAAATGTATTGCCCAAATGTGCCATTTCACTCAGAACTGCATGCAGAAGCGGCTTGTCAGATCCAAAGTCCCCCCATGCTTTCTTAGGACTTATGCCCTGGGGTTGGCCTTCAGAGGATTATGCTTTACTTTGGGAGTGTTCAGCCTTTGGAATGTGTGGCTTTCAGAGGGCTGATAGGCTCTGAAAACTGCCTGTGCTCTCTGGGTGAAATTAACCCATGTGAAGATGACCTGGGATAACGCCTAATCACCACTATGTCCTACTCTAGCCTTCAAAATGGGATTGGAGGTGGGAGCGCAGTGGTGCATGGGCTTTGGATTGGCTTTCTGCATGGGGCTGAAATTTCACCCTCTTAGAGTTTTTCCTTTGGGGGAAAGTGATTTTGGGACAGGGACAATCTTGATGTCATTCAAGGCCAAACAATTTTTAAAAATCCTGATAAAATTAGTTGGAGTCCTAAAAATGAACCACAGTTTACCGAAAAATAAACACCAAATACCCAAGAGGTTAAATTACAAAGTGGAAATACAGTCTGTGTTAGAATATCCATGTCACTAGAGATGTAAAAAAAACCCTGGATCAGATGTAGCCTGGCCTGGTCGCACAGGAGGAGCTGAGTTTGTCAAGGTGCGGGAGAGGCTTCCAGAGATCGTTGGAGTAATGCTATACACAGTGTCCTACAGCGCACAGTGGTGGCTGTGGGGAGAGGGCTGTACTGCTGCCTGTGCTCTGGCCTCAGATCAGCAGGAATGGATTTTACTTCTTCCGCCTCCTTGCGCTTCATCTGCAGAGAACTCTCTGTGTGTGGAGGGAATTTTCCGCTCTGAAAATGGCTGCCCTTTCCGTTCCATTGTCTGGGTCAGGGAGAGTTTTTCTAGATGCTTTAAACTGTTTTAAAGTCCTGATCTTTCTTTTTCAGCCTCTTTACAGCAGAATAAACTTTACACTGTATCAACTGAGCTGCAGTTTCTGGCAAGTACGGAGGAGTAAGTTAACTATAAAGTTTGTATTGGAGAGTTGAGTGAGGAAATTATCCCCTCAGATAGAAACAGCCTTAGGAGTGTGAAATTCAATCAATGAAACTCTTTTGATTCTACCTGTTACTCCATTTCCCGACTACCAACAGCCTGACCAGAGAAATCCCTCTCCAATATATTCAACAAGACAGCACAGGGCCAAATTTTCAGGCCATTTTGAAAATGTGATGGGAGGTGTCTGCTGCTGGGGAAGTGTCTGCATTGCTTTTTGAGAACATTAAATGTGTCAGGCGGCAGGTTTAAGTCACCAAGATTTACATCTCTCTGATGGTCCAGGTTTGATATGTAAATGATGTAGAAATAAATATCTTCCCCAGGAATAGACTCTTCTTGCCACTCCGTAGCTTGAGATCATCAAAGGCCTTTTCACATTTTAACATGAAGAGTATTGACTTTTTGTTAAGTTTTTTTTGACGGCCTGATCTTACAAGGTGCTGAGTGGCTCCTGGGAGGTGTGAGCACCTTTAACTCCTCTTGAGGGCAGTCAAGGGTGCTCAGCATTTTGCGGGACAGTCCAGTACAGAGTGATTCTCAATCATCAGCTGAATAATGAGGATGTCAAGCGGGCCCCATGTGTTGCAATATTTTGTATAGACGTCCCTTGGGATATTGCTAATCTCGTTGCTAAAAGATGAGAGTTTTCCTTTTGTCTAGGTTCTTAATTGGTTACACCTGTATTTAAACCAGGGCTTTCAATGGAGTCTCTTTTGGAATGTTTTAAAGCAAAGATCTGATGGAGGAGAAGGAAGTTGCCATTGAAGTTCCCATGGATTTAAAGAAAGAGGACGAATACAGGGCAAACGTATGGAAAGGTTTCCTCATTTCAATCCCTTATGCAGCCAGCATTGGAGGTACAGCAACGCTGACAGGAACGGCACCAAATCTCATCCTTCTAGGACAGCTAAAGAGGTATGGGAGGAAATCCTTAGGAAGCCAGGTCCCTAGGAGTACAATCGGTTTATGAAATTTCTGCTGATCTGCACTTTCTATTAGGGGGAATTCTACAAAATTAAGACATCACATGTTTGCCATAGGAAATTCACCTTTGGGCAGAGGCCAGGTATGTGAAATTCCTGCCCTCAGAAGCAAGTTTTGGAAAAAGCAAGTGACAGTAGGGATTCAAAAGGAAATGGCTCCTTCAATCTTAGTTACAATACGTGGGTTGTCACCCTAATGCTATTGGTCCTGATCTGCAAAACACTATACATATGTTCTTGGGACTTAACCATATGCTTAAAATCAAGCACTTAGAATCATAGAAGTGTAGGACTGGAAGGCACCTCAAGAGGTCATATAATCCAGTCCCTTGCATTCAAGGCAGGACTATGTAATAACTAAATTCCTGACTGGTATTTATCTAACCTGTTCTTAAAAACCTCCAATGACACAACCTCTCTAGGCAATTTGTTCCAGTTCTTACCCACCCTGACAGTTAGGATGTTGTCCTTAATGTCCAACCTAAACCTCCCTTCCAGCAATTTAAGCCCATTGCTTCTTGTCCTATCCTTAGAGGTTAAGAAGAAGAATTTTTCTTCTCCTTTTAACAGCCTTTTATGTACTTGAAAACGGTTATCATGTCCACTCTCAGTCTTCTCTTTTTCAGACTAAACAAACCCAGTTTCTTCAATCTTTCCTCATAGGTCATGTTTTCTACACCTTTAATAATTTTTTTTGCTCTCCTCTGTACTTTCTACAATTTGTCCACATCTTTTCTGAAATGTGGCAACCAGAACTAGACACAATACTCCAGTTGAGGCTTTATCAGTGCCAACTACAGGGGAAGAATTACTTCTCATGTCCTGCTTATAACACTCATGTTGATACATCTCAGCATGATGTTTGCTTTTTTGGCAACAGTGTTACACTGTTGACTCATATTTAGCTTGTGATCCATTATTATCCCTAAATCTCTTTCCACATTACTCCTTCCTCGGCAGTCATTTCCCATTTTGTATGTGTTCACTAATTGTTCCTTCCTAAGTGGAGTACTTTGCATTTGTCCTTATTGAATTTCATCCTATTTATTTCAGACCATTTCTCCAGTTTATTTGGATCATTTTGAATTTCAATCCTATCCTCCAAAGCACTTGCAACCTCTTCCAACTTGGTATCATCCACAAACTTTATAAGTGTACTCTCTATGCCATTATCTAAGTAATTTATGAAGCTATTGAACAGAACTGGATCCAGAACCAGTTCCTGCAGGACCCCTCTTGATGTGCCCTTCCAGCTTGACTGTGAACCATGGATAACTACTCTCCGGGAATAGTTTTCCCGGAAGTTATGCACCCACCTTATAATAGCTCCATCTAGGCTATATTTCTCTAGTTAGTTTACGAGCAGGTCATGTGAGACAGTATCAAAAGCCTTACTGAAGTCAGATATACCATATCTACCACTTCCCCCCATCCACAAGGCTTGTTATCCCGTCAAAGAAAGCTATTAGGTTGGTTTGACATGATTTGTTCTTAACCAATCCAAAGTGAGCTGTAGCTCACGAAAGCTTATGCTCAAATAAATTGGTTAGTCTCTAAGGTGCCACAAGTACTCCTTTTCTTTTTGCGAATACAGACTAACACGGCTGTTACTCTGAAACCTGCCATGTTGACTGTTACTGATGACGTTATCGTCTCTGTGTTTGCATATTGATTGCTTGATTATTTGCTCCATTATCTTTTCGGGTACTGAAGCATATGACAAGCTGGCAGACTGGTCTGTAATTTCCCGGATTCTCCTTATTCGCCTTTTTATAGACTGGCACTATATTTGCCTTCTTCCAGTCCTCTGGAATCTCTCCTGTCTTCTATGAGTTTTCAAAGATAATCGCTAGTGGCTCAGATATTTCCTCAGTCAGCTCCTTGAATATATTGCATCAGGCCTTAATGACTTAGAATCATAGAATACCATGGTTGGAAGGGACCTCAGGAGGTCATCTAGTCCAACCCCCTGCTCAAAGCAGGACCAATCCCCAATTTTTGCCCGAAATGGCTCCCTCAAGGATTGAATTTATAACTCTGGGTTTAGCAGGCCAATGCTCAAATCACTAAGCTATCCCTCCCCCAGGGGACGTGAAAACATCTAGCTTGTCTAAGTAATTTTTAACTTGTTCTTTCGCCATTTTAGCCCCAGATCCTATGTCATTTTCACTGACGTTCACTATGTTAGACGTCCGATCACTAATAACCTTTTGGGTGAAATCTGAAACAAAAAAGGCATTTAATACTTCTGCTATTTCCACAAGTTCTGTGATTGTCTTTCCCCCCGTCATTGAGTAATGAGCACACCCTCTCCTTGGTCTTCCCCTTGCTTCTAAGGTATTTTTTCTTGGTACCCTTTATGTCTCTAGCTAGTTAATCTCATTTTGTGCCTTGACCTTTCTAATTTTGTCCCTACATGCTTATGTTGTTTTATTTATATTCATGTGTCATAATGTGACCAAGTTTTGTTAGGACTCTTTTTTTTGAGTTTCAGATCATTGAAGATCTCCTGGGTAAGCCAGGGTGGTCTCTTGCCATACTTCCTGTTTTTCCTATGCAGTGGGATAGTTTGCTCGTGTGCCCTTAATAATGCCTCTTTGAAAAACTGCCTGCTCTTTTGAACTGTTTTTCCCTTTAGACTTGCTTCCCATGGTTAAGTATTTTGGTGAACCAGGGCAACAGTGAGCACTTTATAAGTTGTCCATTATGTGGTGAAAAAGGAAAACAAGGCACACACTATTTCTGTCCTGGATGGCAGTGTTGCCTAGTGGCTAGACCACTAGACTGGAACTCAGTAGACTCTGCCGCTGGGTGAACGTGGACAAGTCCTTTGTGCCTCAGTTTCTCCATCTATCAAATACAGATTATACTGACATCCTTTGTAAAGTGCTTTGATTATTATTAAACACTAAGAGGCTCCCCTATCTGAAAAAGTAGACATAGTGTTGCCACTGTAAACCTGCAGTTATATCTCAAACCATGCAGTGATCTACATAGAAGGTTCTTCCTAGACATGGATGAAAGCGGTTCTGTTTGGGTAGAGCTCTTCTGTAAGGTTCACGTTCAGGCACTCTTACAGTGGGTTCTACCATGAATTAGGATTAGTTAGTTAATTTCTATAAAGTGCTACATATTGCGTGGTGTTGTTATTTGGGAATTCCTGCAAATCTAGAGAGCTACATTTTCAAGACGTCTGTTCCAAAATGCCATTTCAAATTGTCCATTTAAATTCTTTGAAGCAGGGACTCTTTCTTACTACATACTTGTACAACTCCTAGCATAATAGGGTCCCAATCTCAGTTGGTGCTGGTTGGCACTATTGAGATACAAATAATCACCTTTTTAAAACCTGTGCAGCTGGAAAGTTTGCATGACATTTTGATCTTGATTTCAGATGTTTGTTCCCCTTCATTTCATGTGAAAGGGGTGTTTCACTCCTCAGATTAATTAGCTTTCCCCATTTTCGAAGTTTTTTTCCAGAGTGTGATGTGGTGAACTTTGGATCCTGGTTTGTATTTGCATTTCCTTTAATGCTGCTTTTCCTTTTCCTGGGATGGCTATGGATCAGTTTCCTGTATGGGGGAATTAACCTAAGGTACTTTTATATCTAATCTATTTGTATGCTTTAATCTCATTATGACTACAGTGTAAATAAGCAGTTTATCTGGTCCTGTTCCAAAGCCCAGTGAAATCAATGGGAATCTTGGTTCAGGCCCTTAGACATTTCATCTGTACATGTTGTAATAACTCAGTCCACATTTGTTCTGTACGAAGTTAGATGTATGTCATTCATGTTCAGCTAAAAGCTCCTATTTGAGTAAATTCAGTGTGATGAATAATGAGAGAAAGTGTCCCATAAGTGATGAATGCAGAGCCCATAATTATAATATTATTTTGTATTCTGTTCAGAAAGTTCATGGGAGAGATTGCGAAGGGTTAAAAATATGGCACATGAGTAGACCTGGTCAGAAAAAATTGATGAAGCACATTTTTGGAGAAAAACTTTATGCACTTTTGAAAATCTCACCCAAGGCTCTCAGTTTACAGCTCGCTTTAACTAGCCTGCACATCTGAGCCTGCAAATGTTGGGCACACAGTCATTTGGAGGTGCACATGGGCATTTGTGTGCACAGATCTGGCAGTTAGGTAGTTGGCCATCCAACTGACACGCACAATAATGTGATCTGCATGTGCAGTCAGTGAACATAGAGTTTGCAGGCTCGATTTACTGCCTGATCCTGTGCCCAGGGAAGTTAGTGGCAAAGCTCCTATTTACTTCAGTGCAGAAGCATATACAGTTTCTAAGAGATGCTTTTGAATTTGTTTTTTGTTAAAATGTTTATTGGTTTTTAACTTCAGGAGAAAAAAAGAAAAGGAAAAAAAAAAACAGGTGCACATTAGGATTACCCAGGTATATAATTATATCAGTGACACAGAAAACAGAAATTACTAGGGAACTTTTTCAATGCAATAGGAAATAACCAGTGTAAGTCCCTGATCCTTCAAACATGAAAGCATGTACGTAACTTTGTTCGTCTGATTCAGCAATGCACTTAAGCATGTGCTTAATTTTGAGCCTGTGTTTAAATCCCACTGATTTCAATAAGAGTTAATAATTGCCTTGCTGAACTGGGGCTTTAAGTAATCCCACTGAAGTCATGTATTTAAGGATTCTCTGTACTAAAAAAGTTATACTAGTGTAACTATGTTGGTTAGGGGTGTGGTGTTTTTTTTAACCAATATAATTATCCTGATCTAAAGCCTAGTGCGGAGGTAGTTATATCAGTATAAAGATGCCTTACATACCACCTGGAACCGGAATAAATTATACCAGTATAAACACTCGTTTGTGTCAACACTAGGATTATTTTGCTGCTCTAACTATACCAGTACAATTAAACTTTCTAGTGTAGACAAGTCTTAAGTGTCGGCAGGGTCAGGGCCTAGAAAAATCAAGCTAAAGAAACACAAACAGAAATTGTGCAGCCTATTAAAGAATCCAGATTTTGACCTGGTCTACACTTAAAACTTAGGCCAACATAGGTATGGCATGCAAGGGTTTGAAAAATCCAACTCCTGAATGCTGCAGCTATGCGAACCTAAATCTCCAGTGTAGACGCAGTTTTCATCATGGCTTTGGAGCGGAGCCCGGAGCTGGAGCGCGGAGCAGCTCCGGAGCAGTGGAGCTGCAGGTTTTTGTTTGGAGCTGGAGCGGAGCCGGAGCACAGCTCCAAAGCCCTGTTTTTTATAGGTCGCCAGAAGAATGTTTCTGTTGACCTAGTACCATCACTCAGGGAGGTGCAGCAAAAGCATTTATTCAAAAGCATTTTGGATAACAAGGGTTTGTCTTGATGTCTTTGGGTAAAACTGCAGCTACTAAAAGAATCAGAGTACTGTGTAAGAGGCTGTCCATAAATTACGTAATGCATTAGGGGGTAGGTGGGTTCTTAATCTTGTGTGTTTGTTTCAGTGTTAGTGTTACAAAGGGTGGGTGGGTCTTTAACATCACCAATAAATGTGTTATGTAATTTATGGACATCCCCAATATCTATTTGAGAATCAGGAATTTTTGGATGGTCAAACATGCATCTTTATAAAGGATCTAACCATTGGACATCCATTTAAAACAACAAATGAATTAATCAGTCTTAGTATCACAGAATCAGATATCTAATGGTGTAAGTCTGGCTTTTCAAATGTAATCAAGGTCCCAGGAAGTATTAGAAATGTATTTTAACCACATGACGCTGACGGGACACGAAGCAGCTGGTGATGAATATATCATTCATATGCACATTTACTGTCTAAGAGTAGGCTGTGTACTAGTCCAGGGTTCCCTGCTTAAAAGGCTTAGCCCGGCTAATGAAGAGAAGCATATTAAAATGCCAGTCCCTGTTGTTAAAAATTCCTCACATATTTGTTCATCATCAGCGAGTGCTTTGCATAAATTAGAGATTGCCCAGAAAGTTGTTGGTGACTTGAGAAGGTGGGGGAGGGGAGGGGAGATCCTTATTTCCCACCTTGCTCTCTTCTCGATCAAGTGGCTGATGCAGTCATCTGCTAAAAGTGATGAATCTGCAAATCTGACAACTTCACTCTCATTTACATTCTGAACAGTCTCTGTGAACACAGGCTGTGATTACCACAAATAAGCTTCTTTAATGCAGGGGCCAGAGTCTCCTTTGCATAATCCTGGGGAGAAAGGCAACACAAAGTAGGATAAATATTGGTCTTGTTTACACTAGGGAATATTACCACCAGTGAGAGCCCTAGTGTAGATAAGGCTCCTGTGGCTTCCTCTGTTTTTACCACTGTATCAATGAAACCTACCCTGAGCAGGACCTGTCTAGTCTACCTCAAGGGACACATCTTGCTCCCCACCCTGAGTACTAATGAAATTTACATACTCATAACCCAGGGAGAATTCAGCCCAAGGGTTTCTAGGCAGCACCAGAGCTTTTCTGTTGGTAACTAGAGCCACGTTTCTGGCAGGCATCAAAAAGCGCCTGCTCAGAACTTGCGAGTGCTTGTCTCTTTGCATGTGCCTCAGCCCATCTGTGCTTGCCACATGGACAATTGGATGCATTAATGTCCGTTTGTGCACATAAATGAATGTGCTCACAGATTCTGCAAGCACATTTGTGTCTTGTCATGAGCGGGTGGGACTATCGAGCTATAATATCCACTGTCCAATACATTAATGGCTAGATTTTGCCACCTTTACTCACATTGAGTGCCATATTACTACATGAGTAGTCCCACTGATGTTTACAGGACTATAGGCCAGGGGAGGTACGACTCAGTGTGAGTAAGGGTGCCATGAATATTATTTGTGGCATTATGTATAACTTGTCTGAGAGATGGGAAGTCTATTTAAGAGATTGGAAGTATTTACTATACTATGAAATGGATACATATGATACTGGTTTTCTGAAATCACTGGTCCATGCTGTACCCTTTATTCTCCTAAGCCTTCCCTGTAGCCACCCTGTGCATGCCCTGTATGGGTGTGTGCAGGAATAGTAAACATGAACATCAATGTTTGAGTTCCATTATGAACCTGCAAAAATGAGTGGTGTTTGTTATTTCTGTGTTGGTAGGCATTGCAGAAAGAAAAAGTCAGAAATAAGAGTGGATGCAGAAGACCGAGCCCGAGCAGTCATAAAGGAAGATTATCAGAAACTGGGGCCAATGAAGTGAGTCGCAAAAAGAGAACAAAAATGACACAGAAATCAACCGGGCTGGAAACAACATTCTGGGGAGGGAAACTGAGGATATTTGTTAGAATTTGTCAGTGAATTTCCATTTGTTAGTATTTGTGACCATTTTGAGTTTGTTTTCCTCAAACATTCAGTTGCTCCGTCTTTGCTAATGCAGATAATTGCAGATAACAAACATGTAGCTCCAATATTCCACAAATGCCAATTTTCAATTGTAGATGACAATTCATGCTGTGTTAATTACACATTGTAAGTCTTTTAATCAGGAAACAGAAACAATATCATGTGACTTATGTAACTAGCCAATACAGTGTGAATTTTTAATATTCACAGAAAGCTGTTTATGAATGGTCTGCAGAGCACATATTATTTGCTGAAGAGATTCATGATGAATATAAAGAATATAATTCAATTATTTTATGATCTGTTTGTGGGCAATTTGTGAACAGAAAATCAGATGAATTTTTGTGGAATACATTATTGATTGTGAATTATTCTCTGAGATCTATTAATCAGTCATGTGAAGAGAAAACAAGATGCATTCGAGTTGCTTTTTGACCTGAAATGGATTATTTTTGGTTTTGTTGTTGAATTTTTGGTGGTTCTCACCCTTATAAAAGAAGATAAATATAGCTATATTTTGAAACAAAAAGTCTGAGGGCTTGTCTAGGCAAACAGCTAGCAAGCAGCCAGCTGGGGTATAAATGCACTGTCTGTGTTGACCCTGCTGCAGCTCACTAAAGGTTCGCTAGCGCTCTTTTACCTACACCACCTTGACGCAGGTGTAGATGCAAGCAAACTACGGCACTTTTAGTGAGTGGCAGCAGAGTGCGTGCGGATAGTTCCAATGTGGCAGGCCAGGGCGCTGTAGATTTCCACACCAGCTTGCTGCACAGTAACTCTTGGTCTAGACAAGCCCTCAATGGTTTGTTTCAAAATAGTCAAAAAGAACCATTTTGACTCTTGGAGGGGTGGGATGGGGGGAAAATCCATTTTTTCTGCCAAAAGTATGGGCTGAATTTGACCTGAATTCACTAATAGTTTCAGTGTCCCCCAAAATGCATTTTTAAAAATGAATTTACTGTTTGCCAAAAATAAATAAATCGCCCAGCTTTACTCACAGAGATATTGCGAGGGTTCACTGATGTAGGTAGCGCAGCACAAACAAACATTCTAATTATTATTCTTGTGTGCTCTAAATTAAAGAAATTGGTTTATTTTTTTCCCTTCAGTACATTATGGACCAGCCTGCAAAATGTCATTGTAAGAATCAAAGTCCCACTTTGAGTTTTAGGAGCAGAGAAAGCCCATTAAGCCATGTGCTACAAATTTGATTAGCTTAAATTCAACCCGAGTGATTTCTTTTCAGTGGTTTAAGTATCCCTCCTTCCTTGTGTCTTTGAGAGGTTTTAAGGCAATATTTTGGATGTGTCTTGGTCAAATCCTAGCTCCACTGAAGTCAATGGGAGTTATGTCACTGACTTCATTCAGGTCAGGATTTTACCCCCTGGTCCTTACTAGAAATATTAACACTAGCAGATGTTACTGCAATTGTGAGACCTCACCTGGAATACTGTGTGCAGTTCTGTTCTCCCATGTTTAAGAAGGATGAATTCAAACTGGAACAAGTACAGAGAAGGGCTATTAGGATGATCCGAGGAATGGAAAACTTGTCTTATGAAAGGAGACTCATGGAGCTTGGCTTGTTTAGCCTAACTAAAAGAAGGTTGAGGGGAGATATGATTGCTCTCTATAAATATATCAGAGGGATAAATACCGGAGAGGGAGAGGAATTATTTAAGCTCAGTACCAATGTGGACACAAGAACAAATGGATATAAACTGGCCACCAGGAAGTTTAGACTTGAAATTAGACGAAGGTTTCTAACCATCAGAGGAGTGAAGTTTTGGAATAGCCTTCCAAGAGAAGCAGTGGGGGAAAAAGATCTATCTGGCTTTAAGATTAAACTCGATAAGTTTATGGAGGAGATGGTATGATGGGATAACATGATTTTGGTAATGAATTGATCTGTAAATATTCATGGTAAATAGGCCTAATGGCCTGTGATGGGATGTTAGATGGGGTGGGATCTGAGTTACCCAGGAAAGAATTTTCTGTAGTATCTGGCTGGTGAATCTTGCCCATATGCTCAGGGTTTAGCTGATCGCCATATTTGGGGTCGGGAAGGAATTTTCCTGCAGGGCAGATTGGAAGAGGCCCTGGAGGTTTTTTACCTTCCTCTGTAGCATGGGTCATGGGTCACATGCTGGAGGATTCTCTGCTCCTTGAAGTCTTTAAACCACGATTTGAGGACTTCAATAGCTCAGACATAGGTGAGAGGTTTTTCGCAGGAGTGGTGGGTGAAATTCTGTGGCCTGCGTTGTGCAGGAGGTCAGACTAGATGATCATAATGGTCCCTTCTGACCTTAGTATCTATGAATCTATGAATCTCTTCCCTTATCAGCTCTCAGTTATTCACACCGTCAGTACGGGATGCAGTCTACATTCTGCTCTCAGAGAGGGAAAGTCCCCATGTGTCATGTGTGAAGTTTAGTGTTATTCACCTTTCTAAACTAAGGCTTGAAATGCAGTGAAATCATCACTAGCAGTTAAAGGTGACCTGGGAAAGGTAACCTGTGTTCACTTCATTAGCATGACTGGTTTTTAACTGCATCTCCTTAAACCTTAGGTTTGCAGAACAGGCAGTTCTCTTCCTCTTCTGCTTGTTTGCAATCCTGCTGTTCTCCAGGGACCCAAAATTCATCCCAGGTTGGGCAAGTTTCTTCACTCCTGGGTAAGATTCTATTTTCAATCTGTTGTAACATTTTTCAATAGTATTTCCAGGCTTTTGAGATCCCTGTGTTTTCTATTATCCTTGTTTATACTGTTGTCCAGGTTTCATGGAATAAATGGAACTGAGCCTTATGTATCTCTCTAGAACCATTTTAATTGTTTATGTTTCTAAGAGGAGGTAGTGGAAGCCTTGTGGGATGTTAGTATTGAAAATGCTCACACCTATTTCCTGACAGCCCTACGGCCTGAGCTCTGGGAATGTTGTCTATTGATACATTTAGGGCCAAGTCCTGAACTCTTTGAGCAGGCCATTGACTTCAGTGTGGGTTTGGACTGAATAAAGGCTGCAGGAGTTCACCCCTTAGTGCTTTTTCTCTTTGCTTTGCAACCTTTTCTCTGTTGTGACATCCAGACCTTTCTTATGTGAAGACAAAGATTAAGAACAATGAAGGCAATAATAATAATATTCACAGAGCGAGAGCGAGTTGTTTCTGCACAGAAAAAGACCCGCTCTATTTCTCTAGGGACACAGTTCAACAGACTATTCATATTCAGAAAAGGAGTTCACTACATGCTTGGCTTTAATGGGAATCAAGTACATACTTCACAGATTAATTTTGTTCTCAATAGTTAACAGTTACTTGAAGTTAAAGCTTAAATGCTTTGCTGAATTGGGGCCTAGAGTTTTTATATCATGCTCTTCACTTTAGAAGCTGAGCATTTTACAGAGATCACAACCAAAATAGGCCAGTGGTCTGATTTTCCTACTTCCCTGCAACCAGCTTAGGCAATCTCCCCAGACCTCCATAATCAGTATTCTTCTCACACTCTCTAACAGACTGAAAGTGATTCAGTCATTCGAGCAGCCAGCACTGCCAACCCCTCCCTATTCTTTTTAAAACTAGGTTTTTGTGTTTTCAGTGTCTCTGATCAGTTTTCTAAAGGAGTCACAGCCAATCTTAGAAATGTAGCTCAGAGGGGAATTAAAAAAAAAAAAAAAAAGAATCATGACCAATGAGTGTTGATGTAAAATCCTAATCCTCTTTGGTAAATCCCAAGTTTTGAAAACTTTACAAATCTCAATACTTTTGCTGCTTACAAGTGTTTCTGCTCCTCTGGACAGGTTTGTTTCAGATGCGGTTACTGGAGTCGCCATAGTGACCATACTGTTCTTCTTCCCTTCACAAAGACCATCCTGTAAATGGTGGTTTGACTTAAAAGGTAGGTTGTAAGCCCTCGGGGTAGGGACTCTGTCCCCTTCTTCTGTGTTCTCTATAGGGTGAGCACACTGCAGGAGCTCAGCACATAATAGTAAGGCAGGGTACTTGGTCAGCAGGTATGGGGTAACATTTTGAAAAGCACCTATGTCCCATTGACTTTCAATGAGACTTCAGTACCTAAGTGTCTGAGTCACTTATGAAAATTTTACCCATATGGCTCTGGCCACCTTCATCTTTAATTGGAGATGCAGCCTGTGCAGCCCATGGGCTCCGCTCACAGCAAAGCAGCACTTGCTCTGGCCTAATGTCACAAAACGAAAGCAGCTGCCATGATGTCATTTCATGCAGATTAGGGGTTGCTTTCAGGCTCCTGGAGGTTGCTCCTCAGACCCCCATTGGGTGAAATGTGGGTGTCCTTAGTTCACAGAACATGAAAGCCCTACTAGTTTACCTTTCCATATGACACAACAATTGAGTTCTCAGTCAGCAGTGACCTTCTGGGGGAGACACAGCAATTTCCTTGCTAGAAAGCTCCTACCACTTTGAGCTGCAAGTAGAAAATTAATACGGTGATGAACTTGCCCACAAAAATTACAAATGTCAGAAAACTTCCTCCTGCCAGAATCTGCCAGATGTCAGAGAGAAGAATATCTAAGTCTATTACACCAAGGAAATTGTCCTTTATGTTAATAAAAAAACAAGCTGAGAAAAAGCCCAAGAAAACCGTGACTGCTAGAACTTTTTGCTGCCTGTTTAATTGAAATTGAAATATCCATGTGTTTGTTATTAAGTGATTATCAGCTAACTTTGACACCAGTGAGTAATGTAGCTATTTTATCAGATGACAAGTTATTTGTTAATCTTTGTGTGTGTGTTTGGTGGGGATCTCTTTGTCTAGCATCAAACACTGAGAATGTGCCTTTGCTGTCTTGGAGAAGGGCCCAAGAGACTGTACCCTGGAACATTATCTTGCTGCTCGGTGGAGGATTTGCCATGGCAAAAGGATGTGAGGTAGTATTTGGAGTGCTGCCCATCACTGATATTACCTTACTGTCATTCAGCCCTATGCCCCTGGTTTTTAAAAGGGTATCAGTTTGGTTTGCTCCTGCGATTTTGCACCTGCAGTGTATGGCAGTTAAGACATTGAGTGACTGGATCTGACATCTAAGGGCTATAACATGCACCCCTGCCCCAAGGTGGCTGCGTTTCAGAAGTGGGTGGGCGAAGTGATCCCTATTTATATGTAGTTTGCAATTCTGTGAAATGATCTGAGTCTTGCGTGGAAATGCAGGAACTCAAATATAAAACCTGCTGCATTTTCTCTCCTGCTGCAGGAGTCAGGCTTGTCTGTCTGGATCGGAGGCCACCTGCATCCCCTGGAGAGCGTGCCACCAGCAGTGGCTGTCGTGCTTATCACAATAGTGATTGCCTTATTCACAGAGTTTGCCAGCAACACGGCCACAATTATAATCTTCCTGCCTATCCTGGCAGAACTGGTAAGATACGTTACCATGACGGGGCCAGCTCTGACCCCTATGTGGTCTCTCTCAGCGCACCCCCTTAGGTGTTACGCCTTGTGCCTTTACCTTGTCTGTGATGGAATCCCAGAATTCTCCCATTATCAGACCAGGCCCTGCGCTACAGAACCCTGTGTACCCGTGTGATGGCTCAGCAGGCCTGACTAGGTTCAGCCCCTGCAGTTCTTCCTTTTGGGGGCTTGTGCCCTGTGGTGGCCACAGTGACAGACAGCCTTGTCTGGACAGTAGGAACAAAGCATAACATAAGAGAACAAGGATTTGAACATGACAAAAGATCTCCCGCATGTCTATCTTACCCTAAGCCCTACCAGCCTGTGGGTGTGGGCCAGGCAGGTTTTGCTTCATCTGACCCCCTAGCTGGAGTCTCTCTCTGTGTCACTCTGTTCCCCACCAACAGCTCCCTCCAGTTGCCTATCCCCTCTCTCCAGAGAGTGACTTTTTAACTGCTTAGTGTCCTTTTAGTCTTTAGGTGCCCAGCCTTGGCAAAACAAGTCTAGTAACTTTGATTGGAGCAAAAAAAAAAAAAACAAGGAGTACTTGTGGCTCCTGAGAGACTAACGCATTTATTTGGGCTGAATTTGTCTGGAGCGTGGATGTAGCATCTTCACAGTTAAATAGCCCCAGTCATCGTCTCTTAATGATCCCTCTGTGTTATGTATCTAGAGCCATAGTGTTGTCTTCCTATTAGTTTCCTAACAACCCTGCTATTAACCAATAACCCAATACAGCCATGCTGTAACTATCCCAATAACCAGGTCACATAGAGTATTTACAAATTATTACAGTCAGCCCCATGTCCTTCACAGTTTAGGTACCCTGTGAAAACATTTCTCTCTATTGGAGCAGCCCGGCCTCCATCAGCTGCAGAAGATGCACTAATCATCTGGGCAGCCATGGGTCACCTCACTCTTCTGCATACGAGGCCCAATAGTCTCCAGGATCTCAGCTGGCCCATCCAGCTGTATGGGGTTGTGACCATGGTCACTGGAGGGGCTATACTGAGATTGCTCATTCAAGGCAAATCGCAAAGAATAGGTCAGACAATCCCCCAAACTGGTGGTTTATTCTATAATTAGATTTCACCAAGCCAGTAACCAAACAGCTCCTGTAATACCTTACTGATGACCAAGAAGCCAAAATACATTTTCCTTTAAGCACTCCAGCCTTTGGCTCCCATGCAGACAGCCTACTCTAATATAGTGAGAGTTATTAAAAACCTTATTCACCTTATATAAAGTTCTACCAAGAAATCAGACACATTAACCACCAGGTCAATGAATATTTCAGATCTCACCCAAATACATACTTATAGCCAATCCTTATTAATTAAGATTTATTAATAAAAAGAAAAGACAGAGATCTGCCGTGGTTAAAAGATCATTCGATGTACAGATATGAATAAAGTTCTCAGGTCAGTTTCATAGCAGAGATGGTGAGCTTGCTTTGTAAAAAGCCTTCTGGAATCAATTTAAAAGGCTATAGCCCAACAGGCAGTTCTTGTGCAGAGTTTTAAGTTCTTCCATGAAAAGTACAAGGTTAATCCAGAGTAGACCTGGAGACCTCAGTTTCACAGGCTTAGACTTTCCCTGTCAAAGTTTAAGCAGATCTGAGATAGCAAGCATCAGACGTGAAACTTCCTTTATAGCTTGAAGCAAGCTGTGTTCACAGCAGGGCTTTCTTGGTTGAAGAATAGGTAATGTATATTGTTGCTTTGAAGCTAATCCCTCATTCCTAGGCATACCCTGGTAGCTAGTTGCATTCATTAGCATAGGGAAATTAACCATCAAACAGCTTACAGATAGTTTACTACAAATTTCAAAGATAAATGAAACAATAATATTATTGCACCGCAAGTCCCATCTAAATGAGAATATCCCCTTTTGACCTCTGAATCAATAGAATACCATAATGAATCATTAAAGAGAGGAACAGAATTTTAGCATCTACAAGCTAATTAGATCACGTTGTTAAACTTCTAACAAGGTAAACACAGAAAAATACAACTGGGATCTATTCTTGATTCTCTAACAATACAGGCCTCCATTTCAAGGACTGTAGTCTATTTAACATGCCTGTGCTAACAATCTATAAGGAATGGACCTGTATACAATTTCAATACTCTTCTGGTTTTGGGTCACTCAGCCTGCTGGTTGCTTAACCCTCACTGCCTCAGCCTCACAGGGGTCTACATTCCCCCTGAGGCCATGTAAAGAGACCTCAGGATTTAGTCAACCAGTAGTTTTGCTGATGGTGTGATGGCAGGACTGGGTATTGTGTATTTAAGTGGTTAGAACAGGCAACCAGGAGCCAGAATTCTTGGTGTCCATTTCTAGCTCTGCCACTGACGTGCTGTATGACCCTGGGCAAGTCACTTCCCCTCTCTGTGCCTCAGTTTCCCTATCTGTGAAATGGGGATAACAACACCTGTGCACTTCAAAGGGAGCTTATATGGCCTGCTTAATATATTGGACTGTTTGGAAACAAGATGCTAAGGAGCGTAAGTACATGCTGCACAACATGCATAATAATAATTTTTAAAAATGTTATTAGCAATAGAACAGCAGGATATGCTATTATAAATCATAGATCACTGAGTTCTGCTGGGCACAGTGCTGTAATTATTTGCATTCTTAGATGTATTTCCATTGTAGCTCAGAACCCCTAATGTATAGTGTTTTTTTTTAAATTTTGTTCTTTCAAGGCAATTCGTCTGAAAGTAAATCCCCTGTATTTAATGATACCAGGAACTATAGGATGCTCATACGCTTTCATGCTGCCAGTCTCCACGCCCCCTAACTCAATTGCATTTTCTTCTGGACACTTGATGGTCAAGGATATGGTAAGTTGTTTTATGTACAAAAATCACTGAAGACACAATCTTCTAGATGAAGAGTTTTTAAGACAATCATTTTGAGATATGCTCCCAAATCAGCGTTTTGTAAAATAAAATCACAAAGGTCAGTTTCTGTTATGAGCAGTGTTTGAATAAAAAGTACTTCATTCATGGTCGGTCAGATCTAGCTGCCTTAGAAAGTGTTATTTAGGTAAAAATGGGCCAGATTCTGCCCCTGATTAAACCCATGTAAATCCATAGTAATTCAACTGCCTTCAGTGGAGTTACTCCCAAATTTCTTCTGAGAGCTGAGTCTGACCTTTAACTAATTGAAAAGTGGATCCAGGAACTTGAAAAATAATCCATTTTCTGCCTCCCCCTTTAGATATTAAACTAATATATTGTAACAAGGGGATGCTCATCTCCCTGCTGTCCATTTTGCTGAGTTTGAGATCAGACCTGTCACAAGGATCTCTGCTCTCAACTTTGGGAGAGTGAACACGAGTCCTTTAAATGACTCCTGCGGAAGTGTCTTTGACCTTATCTTCTTCACATTCTATTACTGTGCTTCCCCTTTGCTAACTAAGTTTATATGGCATTCACAGGTTCCAGTGAAAAATAACCTTTGGCATCTCTTGGTCATAACTAGTTCTGCAGTTGTTTGTGACCTAGGGTTCTTTGCACTGATTTATCTTTTAGATCATGAAAAAAATATCAAGCCATGAAGTTACTGAGCATCCCAACCTAAATTTCCCAGTAGACCTTGGTCAAGTCACCATCTCTATGTGAAGTGTATGTTACTACTTTCCTTTGAATTGGTTAAGTGGATATACTGCCAGTGGTATCTGATGTAGATGCTGTCTGAATCAACTGCACTAGAATATTTCAGTCTTTTCTGCTCTGGAAGGAATTATTTGACATAATATGCTTGGAGCAATCACCCAGGCAATTACCATTCAGGAAGATGATAGAGGGAAACAGAGAAAGGAAAGACAGACTAGTCTAGGAAAGCCAGAATGCTACAATATGAAGCTCTCTAAGTGAGCAGCAAAATTAATGTCTCTCAAAACTCAACAGGAAACACATATATGAATTCTCAAATGTGCTGTCAAGTTCTCTGTAGAGATTAAATTTACAGCCTGTGTAACAATTACCCTCGCTAATGAATAGACATGCTATTTCCTAAACAAAGAGTCACTAAGAAAAGAAGAGCTACTTCTCCTTTTGATTTTACTATTAAGTTTGTTTTGTTTTCCTGTCTGGTATATTCTTGTTGGCATTTTTTAAAAAAAGACTTCTTATTAAGGCAAAGTTATAATAAAGTGTTTACATTCGACACTATACATTACTATTAGTTTTTTTATGTAGATCCTTACATTAAAGAGCACAAAAGCAACATTTTCAATTCACTGGGAAGACGAGATTGATCACAAAATTCCTATGAATGTCCATGGGGGTCAACTTAGTACATCTCTGTACTCCAGACAGAGCATTTGTCCCCTTATATAACGCCTCACCTGTGGTCTGTGGCCCCCTAATGGTGAACCAAGCCCTTTTTGGTGACTTGCAGAATAAAACATTTTTATAAGCAATGGCTGAGGAGGGGAGATGGTCACATAGGGGAAAGGATCTCCTTCTTATAAGTGCAACCATTCAGAGCTGGTTAGAATTCACATGAAGATGGCTCAGATGTTCTCCCCCAGGCTGTAGCGTTTACGTGGTGATGGCCACACTAAGTGACTTTCAGACCATTTTCATACTGTTCTCACACTCTTATCCTCAAGGCCGGTGAACACGAGCAGAAATCACTAGACCTGTTCGGTAGGAACCTAGTCTTATGTGGTTCCATAGTATAGTAGGTTGGTTTGGAGATCGCTGGTACTAGCTGCTAAGTTGGTTTGGTTACCTAGTGCCTCAGCCCACAACCCGGTGCTTCTCAGCATTTGCACAAACACCCAGTAAACGAGGAAGTGAGAACTGGGGAGAAAAGAGCAGGCCTGTTTTCAGTTTCCTTCAGAAGAGAAGGGTGCCTGGAAACGCACAGGAAGGGGATTGAATATTACAAAACACCTTGGTGTGCAGAAGGGCAAGGAGAACACTCAGTGAAAAGCAAGGAGGTGATGAGGAATTGGGTAGGCTTCTCTCAAGATTCCTCCCAATTTTCCTCTCCTTACATCTTACCCCAGAGTTGCAGTTACTCCCCTCCAGGAAGAGGGCTAGACACAGCTACTTCCAAAGCCCATCTGCATTTTGTGCATCAGCCGGAGGGGCTTGCTGGAGAGTGACCCGAGGCACTCCCTCGCCTACAGGCTGAGCTTCACAGCCTTTGCCAGCCTGAGAAGTGAGAATTGGGGACTGGGACCGGAACCCAGTTTGCCAAGTTGGAAGCCCAAGCATTGCCAGCAATCCTGCCCTGAGTGAGTGAAATCCAGACAACTATGGGGTTTAGTACTTCAGCAACTCAGTCTCTTCTCTGGCCTTGGTGCTCAGACAGCAGCACTCATTAATACAGGGTTGGGTCCTCTGTGTCCCCAACATCTTGTTCAGCAAATTTTACCTTGTGGTTATATGTGCCAGACTCTGTTCTGTAAAGGATCAATCCTTAAGGCTCTGCAACAGTGGCTGCTGCATGCAATGAGATAAGGTTCATTTTTTCTGTTGGAAACCATGGGAATCTAGCTGCCTGGATTAGCCTTTTGCAAGGGAGCCAGAGGGTGAAGGGCTAGTGCCAAAGTGGTTAAAGAAGAGGAACTTCAGAGATCAAAAGATTCATGTTGATGAGCAGGGATCTGATCTCACACTATGTTTAAATATGCTGCTTACTCACCAAACAGCAGGCAGATGGAATAAGAGGAAGCCAAGGTTATGTGCATGCACCCAGGTCTATGGCTCAGCTGAGAAGCTGGGATTTTATCTATGGGAGGGGCTGATAGTTATTTTTAGGGTTGGCTCAGTTTAGAGACTGTCACCCTTAATCACATCCCCTTTAACTTAATGTGAAATGATAGAAAACCCAGTTTGGTCCCATTCTTGTTGACAGGTCAGCTGGCCTGGGTGTCAGCTTGTTTCCCAAGCTTGTATTCTGCCCTTGGCTGGCCCCAGGAAGGAGCAAGTTTCATGACTTTGCTGTGAGGTTCTGTGACTATGGAATGAAAGTGTAATTTGTGAAAGTCCCTTTCAGTGGCACAGGCTTACCCCATAACTTCAATGTGCTTAGCCCAATGGAGTTCAGTATTCCTTCACATCCTCTAATTTCCTTTCGCCCCCACTCTACCCCAGACACCTTACGGTTAAAAGTGTGATGACATGCCTTCTTCTGGAGCTGCTACAATAGCATTCAGCCTTTCAAGCCTGTTCTCTCTCTCCCTTTGTACACCCACCGGTTGTCCTGGTTTAGACTGAAGTTTACCAGTTGCCATGGTTGTATGAATTTGTGCCTTTGCATTGAGGGAAGTGAGAGTCAGTTGCTTTGGAAACAGTGAGCCAAGTCCTGATATTCCTTTTCAGTTTTACTCAGGCTCAAGCCAATGGGACTTTTGCCTGAGTGAAAACTGAGCAAAGGCTTTGGGAGAAAGCACAACTCCTTTTGAAATTCAGCTGTTTATCAGCTCAAATTCCTGTTGGCTTTACATATTGGTAAGGGGCTCTGGTGGTTTTCTTTCTGTTACATTAGGTAAGAATCGCACACCTAGCCTTTGATTATTAATTTTACTCAGCTTTTACTCTTTGCCTCCATATTGCTGTAGCTTTACAGAACTGCTTGTTCATATTAATTGGTTAAAAATGTCTGTGGTTTCATTCATTCCCTGAACATGGACACTGATTGTATTACAGAGAGGGGTGTTTTTCTAGGAGGACAATAAAACAGGAGCTTAAAGACAGAAAGTGCTTTTTAATCCACAGACTCTTTAAGTTGGATTCTCAGTTCCCTGATGCTCAGCTGACTTATAAGAGAATCCTTTCCTTCTGCAGAAATGAATCTTAAAACAAACACATACACACTCCATTCACTGGGATGTTAGAGATGCTTTTCCAAAGTCTGATCCTGAAAAGTTTTGAACACTCACTGCTCTTAGTGAAGACAGCAATGGAAGCTGCATGTACTCCATGGCTCTCCAGCCCTGATCCTGCACCAACAATGACTAAACTTTCATTTATACCACTGGCACAGGATCAGGCCCCAATTCAGCAATGTGTTTGAGCGTGTGTTAAGCATGAGAACTGTTTTGTTGATTACTTAAAGTGCTTAAAATTAACCATGTGTTAAAGCACTTTGATGGCTGAGGACCTAACTCAGCATTTGGGAGTGGGGGGTCCCTGACTTGAGAAAATCCTGCTGAAATGTTAATTAAACCCCTCTTTGTTGTAATGTTCGTTCATGTGCAGTCAGTCCTCAGGGCTGGCCAGCTTGGTTCCTTATGTCACATGCCCAGGATTTCCAGGCTAAACCCTAGTATAATGTATCTGCATTTCTTTCACAGGCGAGAACTGGGCTGCTCATGAATCTTATGGGTGTTCTGCTCCTTAGCTTGGCTATAAACACATGGGCGAAGAGCATCTTCCAGCTGGGCACCTTCCCTGAGTGGGCCAACATCCATGGAGAGAACATCACATCCCTCTTGCCGGATGTGAAGAATGTTACTTTAAGCTCGCTAAACAAAATATGAACAAAGCCACGTCATAGGTGGGACTCACTCGCTTAGGACTGGGGCAGAGGAATCGCCAGAGTGTACTCACAGGACAAAGGCCGGATTGCTGCTCATGTTGCACAGGACTTTCCATTCATTTTATTTTATTTTTATAAATATTATTCATTGTCACTACATAATTTTTGGGGTGGGGATCTTGGAAGATTTATCTCCGCCCCCCCACAGATACCTATCAAAACAGTTTTAGAAAACTTTGTTCTTCATTAGTAGGGGGTATTAAATGATGACCAAGTAAGTCTCTAACATTTCCAGGGTAAATGCCACTCCTGGTGAAATCTATGGGAGTTTTCCTGTTAACTTCAATGTGCTAATTTCGGATACCCTAACTCATGCTGGATGGTATCCTTATTCCCATGAGTGAAGTCAATGGGACCATTTCAGGTGCTACTCAACTTGAGTCAGGGTATCAGAACCAGGCCCAGTGTGGGGGCCATGCTTGAGCCCTGTGATTCTAGAACACTTGTTAGGGGGTCAAGATTTCACAGGGATTTCACAAGTAATTGTGTCATGTAGTATGAAGACTATTTCTTTAGCTTCTTATGAAAGGATAATTCAGGAGACTATGACTGAGTCTAGCCAGAATTTGATGTATTGCTCCACAGCAGGAGTTTGGTAACAGTAGGTTTCCAAACACATTCATTAGCTTGGGAATTATTTTAAAACTCAAGACAATAATTTTCACCCACATTTTTGTACTGACTGGAAAGGTAGAGATTTGTGGCCATATTCACTCCTGGTGTAACTCTGTGTCTATCAGGGGCATGACACCAGTGGTTTATGTGGCTAGTCTTAAGTTGGTGAACGTCCTTTAACTGAGGTTTGAGGTTGACCTACTCATGACAATGCAGCTCAGTCACAAGTCAGTAGACTGTTCGCAGAGGAATGTTGACCTTTTTTTCGAAACGGAGTTTGAGTCTTTTATCTGATTGCTTGGGTCCTTGCAATGAAAGGATTTGCAAATTGAGCATGATTTTCATCACCATTTTATCTAAACACATGCATTTTGTTTGTGTAAGACTCTGACTATTTAATTAAAGATCAGTATTTGAAACAGACAGGTTGAAAGATGAGGAGTCCGATACGGTGCTTTGGGGAGGGTTAGCGAGGGAATACTTGCACTGATACAGATGTTGGACTCAACGGGACCAAATTCCCAGCTGGTGTAAGGTGGCATAGTGCCAGTGGTGTCGACGGAAGTAAACTGATTTACACCAGCTGATGGTCTGGCTCAGTTTTCCCTTGAGTTACTCAAAAGATTCAGTGTCAGCTCCGAGAGCAGACAGGGTAATTTATCCATCAGACCCAATTCTCTCTGTAATCTCAGTTGCTGCTGCTGCTGTGAACCCTATATTGATTACATCACAGTATGAACGTTTCCAAAGAGGTCAAGCTGAAACCAAACTGCCCGACTGTGGAAGTCAGCTGATGTTGAGACAAAATCCTCGCGATTAGGGAACTTGTACAATAAAATGCATTCATTAGCATGCCACTGTGTTATGTTTTATCTGTGAAGCCAGGGGAGAAAGGTAGGGTCTGGGGCTCTTCTCGCTTGCACCAGTCTCACTCCATTGGCTTCAGTGGAGCTGCTCCTCACCGTACACTGGGGTGAGTGAGAAAAGAGTCTGGTTCGCTGATGCTCTGCCTGTGTTGCCTTCATTCTAGTCAGGCCAGGGACCCTGCAGCCTCAACGGCAATGTCATCCATTTAAGGGTGTGATTAAAGTGAGGCCTTGAAGCAGCATGAGCTTGTTGGGCCAGTTCCTGGCTCTCCCAGCCTGAGCTCGATGGTGGCAGTGGGGGCACAGAGCAGCAGAGGCGGGAGCCCGTCTGCCTGGGCAGCGGTGGGGCGATGCCTTTTGTGGGTGCTAGCAGAGTGCAGGCAGTGCCGCAGGCACGACACCACCTGGGCACCTAACGGGGTGCAGCACATGCTGCCCTCAGGGCTGGCGGCAGGTGCCACGCTTCCAGGTTGCCTGGCCATGGCCTTTTGGGGGCATACGGTGCTAGCTGGGCCTTGCCTGTGTTCAGGGAGAGCTGTCAACCGCACTGTGGTTGCCTCCTCTTCAGCTTTTTCCAGCTGCCGTTGCACCCGCCCTGGAGGAAGCCCAATGCAGCCACTAGTCGCTAAAGTGCCACTTCCTGTAGGCTTGGCCACATTCATCTCAGCAGGAGCCTAGAGTCCTAGCAAACTGCTTCGTACAGGTCTGGATTGTCTGCATCGCTTGGCCTATGGCTCAACACTTATACTGTACCGTGTTCCTGACCAAGTTTAAGAGGCCTGATGCTGGCTGAGCTGGTGACTCAGCGTCTCTGAGCTCAGCAACTAGGATTAATTTTTGAAGCCAAGGGCTCTGGCTTTGGAGCCGTTATGCTGCTGATATGGTCATCCTGGGGCCTGTAAGTATGTGGGATGAACTGCAAAGTGAAAATAGCTCCCTTCTTACAGTTCTGCCCATCATCCTATGGAGTGTTGATCCCACAGTAGAGGAAGTGATTACAGTGAATGCAGTTTATCCCTACGGCAGGAGCCCAGCCTGCATGGCACAGACAGTATTGACTGCTACAATAGTAGTTGCAATATTCATAAATGGCATTAACATCCCATCAATGCAGAATGGCAAGGCTGATCACAGGGGCACAATTCCGGTCTCTCTCTCTATAGCCTGCAGCCTGGGGGATCAAATCAGTTACCAAATCTCTTGCTGGGCTGAAACTGGAGCAAAAAAACCTAGCCCCACCATGAATTTGGGGATTGAGGAAGGGTGTTCAGATTTAGATTCCTGGATCCAAACTCTCCCCCTTTGGTTCTAGTTGTCTTCAAAATTGGACGAGGCCTTGTTTCTAGACTTAACTTGGAAGTAGCGCAAGCTGCTAAACATCTCATGAGAGCAACTCACAGGATTTGGGCACTTTTATAGCGCTTTCCATTTGAGGATCTCGAAGTGCTTCACAAATGCATCCCACCTGGGGTGGTCGGGAAGTATTATTAACCCCATGTTACAGATGGGGAAACTGAAGCACAGACGCGCTAAGTGACGTATCCAAGGTCACTCAGTGGGTTTGTGGCAGAACTGGAAACCAAATGTAGATGTCCTGCCTCCGAGTCCTGTACTTTAGCCACAGACCATGCTCCCTTCTCTCCGTATCGCTATAATCAGGATACTGCTTTCAGAGCCCCAAAATGCGTGCATCCTGGTTCAAAGCACTCTTGGGAATATAGGATTAGGTAATTCTGCTCCTTTGTATCCATGTGTGCACTGGTCCTAGAGTAACTGCTCTCTCCTAAAGTCTTATTTCATGGTTTTAAGAGTATCACTTACCATGCAACCCTCTCTTACTTACACTTGTTGCTAGCACCAAAAATCACAATGACACTGCATTATACAATTGTATGCACCAACTTGCCTCTTCCCAAACCCTGCAGTCTGCATCACTGCCTTGGTAGCTGCTAAAAGACTGAGGCCTACCTTATCACATTTGTATATCATCCATCCTGAATTTTAGCTCTTAAGCCTTCATGTTCATCACTTTCTAAGGCTGATCAGGCCACTGGCAGTTAAGTCCCTTGTAGTTTTCAAGGCTCCTGTTATGTTATGTGACTGAATTGTCGTCATATTTTCTTTTCTTCGTAAGCGACTTTCCAGGACCATCATGATCAGTTGACGTAGATGGTCCACACGCTGGACTTGATGAAACACTAGCGGGTGTCGAACATTTGTTTTCTCGTGTCTTTACACTTTCAGTTTTCAGCCACTTGTCCATACTGGGTGTACAACAGTGCAAATAAAAATAACACACTAAGAACGGGAACAAATGAATGAACGAGTAAATGAGACGATTCACTCATCTCTCATTGGAGCAAAACGGCATGCTACAGAGAATGACTGAGTATGGACTAACTGAGGGCCGTTACCACCAATTGGCTACAATGACCTTAGTTCCATTTGGTGCACAAACACTTTTTCTTCCACCATCGGGGGATGCAGGGCCAGGGACAAATTAGCCTGGACGGCCCCACCAGGTACAGCGTGGCTCCCCATCCCACTCTGCCCCCCTCATGCCGTCCAACTTCTCTTGTCTGCCAGGGACAGGGTCCCAGCTGCCACCGGCACATCCGGGGTCCTGGCTGCTGGCCCTGCACTCCATGGAGCTCGAGATGCCCTCCCCACTGGCTATGGGGATCTGGCTGCAGCCCCGCACTCCTGGGTCCCAGCTGCTGCCCCCCCGCCACACCGGGGGTCCTAAGGGATGGCTCTGTCTGCCATTACAGAATTTTTTCTGAGAACCCCCTGATACATTTCACAAACCCCCAAGGGTTCAAGAACCCCAGTTGGGGAACCACTGGTCTACCAGCTCATAGTAACACTACATGGTACTTAGAACAGAAATTGAAGAAGAATCCTGTAAACAACAGGGAAAATTTTGGGGAGTCAGTGTACAGATTCCTGAGCTGGAATTTGTCAGGACAGCAGGTTTAAGATGTTCCAATTCTATGCCATGGGCTCTTTAAGTACACAACCTGGTAAAAGCCTCAGCCAAAAGACAGTACCTTTGGCAGCATGGTGGCTCCTTAATGTCACCATGGAGCATTGGTTCAGCAATGACTCAGGCCTTGTCTACACTATGAAATTAGGTTGAATTTATAGAAGTCGGTTTTGTAGAAAGCTTTTTATACAGTCGATTGTGTTTGTCCCCACACAAATGCTCTAAGTGCATGTAGTCGGCGGAGTGTGTCCACAGTACCGAGGCAACCTTTGACTTCCGGAGCATTGCACTGTGGGTAGGTAGCCCACAGTTCCCGCAGTCTCTGTCGCCCATTGGAATTCTGGGTAGAAATCCCAGTGCCTGATGGGGTTAAAACATTGTCACGGGTGGTTCTGGGTACATATCGTCAGGCCCCCCGTTCCCTCCCTCCCTCTGTGAAAGCAAGGGCAGACAATCGTTTCGCGCCTTTTTTCCTGAGTTACCTGTGCAGATGCCATACCACGGCAAGCATGGAGCCCGCTCAGCTAACCGTCACCATATCATTCCTGGGTGCTGGCAGACGCGGTACTGCATTGCTACACAGCAGCAGTTTATTGCCTTTTGGCAGCAGAAAGTGCAGTATGACTGGTAGCCGTCGTTGACATAGTCCAGGGTCCTCTTTTAACCAACCTCGATGAGGTCAGGGGTGCCTGGGCAAACATGGGAGTGACTCAGCCAGGTCATTTCCCTTTTAAGTTTTGTCTCATGGCAATTCAGTCCTATCAGCAGTGCACTGTCTTTTAATCAGCAGCCAGGAGAAGACGGTGGCCAGCAGTCATACTGCACCATCTTCTGTCGAGCACCCAGCAGATGATGATGGCTAGCGGTCGTACTGCACATTCTGCCGCCAGCAAGATGTATAAAGATAGATGTAGTGGATCAAAACAAGAAATAGACCAGATTTATTTTGTATTCATTTTCTCCTCCCTCCCTCCGTGAAATCAACGGCCTGCTAAACCCAGTTTTGAGTTCTGTTCTTGAGGTTTTGAGTTCTCTCCTTGAGGGGGCCATTCTGTTTCTCGCAAAGCTACCCCCTTTGTTGATTTTAATTCCCTGTAAGGCATGTTGTCAGTCGCCCCTCCCTCCGTCAGAGCAACGGCAAACAATCATTTTGCGCCCTTTTCCCGGATTGCCTGAGCAGGAGCAGATGCCATAGCACAGCAAGCATGGAGCATGGAGCTCACCGCAGCAGTTATGACCATTGTAAACACCTCGTGCATTATCGTGCAGTGTATGCAGAACAAACACCTGAAAAACCAGGTGAGGAGGCGACAGCAGCGCAGTGATGAGGACATGAACACACTTTTCTCTAAAACCGTGTTCCCCCGCAATTTGGAGCTCATGGTGTTAATGGGGCAGGCTCATGCTGTGGAATGCCGATTCTGGGTCCAGGAAACAAGCACAGACTGGTGGGACCGCATAGTGTTGCAGGTCTGGGATGATTCCTAGTGGCTCCGAAACTTTCACATGCATAAGGGCACTTTCCTGGAACTTTGTGACTTGCTTTCCCCTGCCCTGAAGCGCAAGAATACCAAGATGAGACCAGCCCTCACAGTTCATAAGTGAGTGGCAATAGCCCTGTGGAAGCTTGCAATGCCAGACAGCTACTGGTCAGTCAGTAATCAATTTGGAGTGGGCAAATCTACTGTGAGGGTTGCTGTGATGCAAGTAGCCAGTGCAATCATTGAGCTGCTGCTATCAAAGGTTGTGACTCTGAGAAATGTGCAGGTCATACTAGATGGCTTTGCTGCAATGGGATTCCCTAACTGTGGTGGGGCTATAGATGGAACGCATAGCCCTATCTTGGGACCAGACCACCAGGGCAGCCAGTACATAAACCGCAAGGGGTACTTTTCAATGGTGCTGCAAGCACTGGTGAATCACAAGGGACGTTTCACCAACATCAACGTGGGATGGCTGGGAAAGGTTCATGATGCTCCCGTCTTCACGAACTCTGGTCTGTTTAAATAGCTGCAGGAAGGGATTTACTTCCCAGACCAGAAAATAACTGTTGGGGATGTTGAAATGCCGATAGTTATCCTTGGGGAACCAGCCTACCCCTTAATGCCCTGGCTCACGAAGCCATATACAGGCACCTTGGACAGTAGTCAGGAGCTTTTCAGCTATAGGCTGAGCAAGTGCAGACTGGCGGTAGAGTGTGCATTTGGACATTTAAAGGGTCGCTGGCGCAGTTTACTGACTCGCTCAGACCTCAGCGAAACCAATATTCCCATTGTTATTGCTGCTTGCTGTGTGCTCCACAATCTCTGTGAGAGTAAGGGGGAGACATTTATGGCGGGGTGGGAGGTTGATGCAAATCACCTGGCAGCTGAATACGCTCAGCCAGACACCAGGGCAGTTAGAAGAGCACAGCAGGAAGCGGTGCGCATCAGTGAAGCTTTGAAAACCAGTTTCATGACTGGCCAGGGTACTGTGTGACACTTCTGTTTGTTTCTCCTTGATGAAAACCCGCCCCCTTCGTTGCTTCTAAATTCCCTGTAAGCCACCCGCCCTCCCCCCTTCGCTCACAGCTTGCTTGCAAAGGAAATAAAGTCACCATCATTTAAAAAACATGTATTCTTTATTAATTGATTATAAAAATAGGGAGATAACTCACAAGGTAGCCCGGGTGAGGTGTGGGAGGAAGGTAGGAGGGAAGGAAAAGGCCACTTTAAAACTTGTTGAATGCCAACCTTCTGTTGCTTGGGCTGTCCACTGGGGTGGAGTGGTTGGGTGCCCGGAGCCTCCCACCCCGCGTTCTTGGGCGTCTGGGTGGGGAGGCTATGGAACTTGGGGAGGACAGAAGGCGGTTAAGCAGGGGCTGCAGCGGCAGTCTGTGATCCTGCTGCCGTCCATGAACCTCCACCAGACGCCGGAGCATGTCCATTTGATCCCACAGTAGCCCCAGCATGTCCTCCTGCCACCTCTGATCTTCCTGCCACCACCTCTCCTCATCGGCCATGGTCCTGTACTCTGCTATTGTGTCCCTCCACACAGCTCTGTCAGTGCCGGACGACTGCATGAGCTCAGAGAACATTTCATCGCGCGTGCGTTTTTTTCACAGCCTTATCTGAGATAGCCTTTGGGACGGAGGAGGGAGGCTTGAAACATTTGCAGCTGTTGTAGGAAAAAAAGGGAGTGAAGTATTTAAAAAAGATACATTTTACAGAATAATGGCTATACTCTTTCACAGTGAACAATGCTATTCACATTACATAGCACATGTGATTTTGGTGCAAGGTCGCATTTTGCATCTTATATTGAGTGCCTGTGGCTTTGGTGTTAGAGATCACACACGCAGGGCCGGGCAACAGAATTCGGCTTGCAGGCAGCCATGGTAAGCCATAGTCTTTCGGCTTCTGCAACCTTCATAACAGCAGCCCCCTCCTTTCCCATACCAAGCAAAGCCCGTTGAGTTGGCCATTTACTGCTGCAGTTTTCCCATTAACGTGCTGCAGCAGAAACCAAACTAACCCCCTCCCCCCATCCAATTCTCTGGGATGTCGCTTTTCCCCTCCCCCCACTACCTGGCCTGTATCAGGGAAGATCCCTGCTAGCCAAACACAAACAGCTCAGCGCCAATGGCCCTCCTCCCACCGCGTGGATAACTGTGGGGAGGATTTCTTTTCAGCCACAGGCAAACAGCCCAGTAGGAACGGGCACCTCTGAATGCCCCCTTAATCAAATTCCCCTATTTCAACCAGGTTACCATGATCAGTATCACTCTCCTGAGGAATAACATAGAGAGATAAAGAATGGATGTTGCTTGGATGCCAGCAAACACCGGGACCATACGCTGCCAGGCTTTGTCATGCAATGATACAAGATTACTTGCTACTAGCATGGTGTGGTAAAGTGTCCTACCATGGAGGATGGAATACGGCTGCTCTCCCCAGAAACCTTCTGTAAAGGCTTTTAGAGTACCTCCAGGAGAGCTTCATGGAGATGTCCCTGGAGGATTTCCGCTCCATCCCCAGACATGTTAACAGACTTTTCCAGTAGCAGTACTGGCCACGAATGCATCCCAAGTTCTCAGGGCTACTTAATCATTAAAAAATGCTTGCTTTTATAACATGTATTATATTTAAAAAGGTACACTCACCAGAGGTCCCTTCTCTGGCTTCATTGGGTTGGGAGGGTATTTCAGTCAGGGTGATAAAAAGATCCTGGCTGTCGGGGAGAATGGTGTGCTGTGTGCTCTCCTCAAGCTCATCCTCCTCCTCCTCATCTTCCCCATCTGCAAAATCCTCAGGCATGGCGGAGAGTACCCCATCATCGGAGTCCATGGACAGGGGTGGGTAGTGGTGGCAGCCCTCCCTAGAATTGCATACAGCTCAGCGTAGAAGCTGTATGCCTGGGGCTCTGTCCCAGAGCGTTCGTTTGATTCTTTGGTTTTCTGGTACGCTTGTCTGAGCTCCTTAAGTTTCACGCGGTACTGTGTTAAGTCCCTGATGTAGCCTCTGTCCCTCATGGCCTCGGAGATTTTTTGAAATGTTTTGGCATTTCGTCTTGTGGAATGTAGTTCTGATAGCACGGATTCCTCTCCCCACACAGCGATCAGATCCAGCACCTCCCGTTCGGTCCATGCTGGAGCTCTTTTTCAACTCTGGGATTGCATGGTCACCTGTGCTGATGAGCTCGCCTGGCCAAACAGGAAATGAGATTCAAAAGTTCCCAGGGCTTTTCCTATACACCTGGCCAGTGCATCCAAGTTCAGAGTGCTGTCCAGAGCGGTCACAATGGTACACTGTGGGATAGCTCCCGAAGGCCAATACCTTCGAATTGCGTCCACACTAACCGTAATTCGAAATGGCGATGTCGATTTCAGTGCTGATCCCCTTGTTGGGGAGGAGTACAGAAATCGGTTTTAAGAGCCCTTTATGTCAAAAAAATGGCTTCGTTGTGTGGACGGGTGCAGGGTTAATTTGGATTTAACGCTGCTAAGTCCGACATAAACTCGTAGTGTAGACCAGCCCTCAGAGAGCAGAGCACCATTTACTGAATCACCACGCTTGATACTTCCTGCACTACTTAGCTTTTCCTCACAGGTCTTCCATCCAGACACAGACCTGATTAGCCTGTGAAATCAAACACGTTTGAACCCCGAAGTGACATGGCAGCATCTGACCACAAGAGGTCACAGTTGCTTCAGATAGATGAGAAAGACCCCACAACTAGCACTAAAATTCATTGCCATGAAGGAAGCTCTTGAATTATGCATTGGGAAAGGTTAGGAAAAGTCTGACAGTCATGTTTCGGGCTCATTTTTCAGAGAATATAGAACAGAATATAGAAGAGGAAGGAAATCTCAGGTTTAAAATCTGCCCCTTAGCCTTCCTACAGTTATCCCTGCTGGAACTTAGATGTATATCTAGATTTATCCATGAATTTTTGCATGTGCATTAAGAGATCCAGTTATACAACAGTAGGAGAAGAGACAATCCATATACCAACTTTAGATCAGACACACACTGGGAGCACAAAGAATCAGTTAAGTGAGAGAAGCGTCATATTTACAGAAGGGAGTTATCACAATTTGGTATCACAGACTATTAATTTATTTTGCTTATGGTCCCTGTTTAATCTCTTGGGTCCGGTAATGTAACTCCTGGTTTATTCTGGGCCTGAGCCTGCCTCTGTTACTCAGTTACTCTGTGCAGCTAATGAGTAAAATTTGTCATTAGTGCTTTAATTTTCCAGGAGACAAATACAGAAAGTGGCACAGAAACTATCTACCTATTTTGGGACTGCTCATGTGAGTGCAGGCTGCAGGACTAGTTCCTTTGTTACCTTTGGGACCAGGTTATAGAATTTCTGCTGCCTTCCACAATCCAGCAAGTATTCACCTTCCCCGGTCCACAGGCATCTGCCACACACAAAGTTGCTGAATAATTTCCTGCTCCAGAAAACTGCCTGTCCAGCTTGTAAGACAGGTTCAGCCCAGGTCAGTACAGTGGCCTAATGCTAATATTAGTTAGTATTCAAATAAAGAGAGAAAGTAGGTAATTTTAAAATAGTTCATAATGAGACCTTAATTGATTCTACAGGAGACAACTGTTGGATCTTTGTTCAATCCTTTTATGTTCTGGAAATTGAATTCAGATCCTCATGCAAGCAATTCCGAAGGAAGCGCAAAATAAATAACAGCTTCTTTTGTTCTGCCCTGATGGTCTTCCCTTCACAGACAGAACAGCTGTATTAGTTCTGTATGCTGCATTCGCTGGCTGGTTTATGCTGTTCACATAATGTCTGAAGCATTGCTAGGAAACCTTTGTGTTACCAGCCGACTGGGGAGCATAATTACTATAACTACAGTGCAGAACAGCTGGGGTGTAGCTACTAAAGCCGAAAACGCCCAATTTGTGATCCCCAGCAAGAGCTCATTGGATTCATTATGCTTTGTAACATTTGCTTGTGCTTTATAGAGGTTGTGGGTGGGCCTGTCTTGAGAGAGGTCTAATGTGCAGCCACTTAAAGAAGCTAGCATTACTTTAGTTCTCTCTGCATGGTGACAGTAAAGATGATTTTGTCTCAAGTTCTGCACAAACCTATAATCACAGCCACACCGGAGCTTCTTAGGGCTAGTCTGCTGGCCCAAGTGGCTGCAGACCTGGAGGATGTGGGCTATGGACAAGTCCCCGTGCATGGGAGAATCCTCTGAATGGCATAAAGCCTCAATAACTCTACTCCACCTGCCACACCCTAGGGTCCTAGCACAGGGGGGCATGCCCAGAGAGAAGGAGGCTTGGTCTGGAGGCCATTACAACTAGCTAATCTCCAGCTGCCAGAAAACTGATGGCAGCTGTTATAAAATACAATAGCTTTAGGCTGCTCTAAATTATACTGGGGACTGGGTTGGTTCCCTTCTGACCGTGGAAGCATGAAGAGTGATTTTAGCCACCATTGCACTCCTCCTTGTATTTCGGCACTAAGCACAATACAGATAGATTGGAGTCTCTGAATTGGAGCTGTTAATAGCTCCTGGCAGTCACTGTGAATTTATTCCAGATCTTGCTTTCCTTGATATCTCTATGGCATCGGCCGCTGTGGGCTCTAGGAGTCTGAATTCTGTTTACACCAGTGCCCTCTGAAAACAGCCGGGGAGCAGGTGGTACAGGAGAGCACACATCAAACTGAAAGAGTTTAACTTAGCCTGGCACAGCAGGGCAGAGAGCATGTGCAAATTAAACAGCAATTCACTATTAAAAACATTTTTAATGAGATTTACCAGTTCGGTCAGCGATCTGTAATTAGCCCAAATCACTTCACACAGAAGCAGCATTTTAATGTGAAACTATCCAGCTGTGATGTATGTTTGCCAGGAAACAGAAATGGCTCCATCAAAAATACAAGCGCTGTATCAAGCCTGGTAACAATCAGTTCAGGTGTGTCAAGAACCACAGAGAAATTTCACAGAGTTTGTGCATTGGCCTGTATCTACTCTACCAACTGACTAGGGTTTGCTATAGAAACGTCACCGTAGCACCTGTGGGAATTCTCTGTCCCTTGAAATCTTTCAGTCAAGCCTGGATGTCTTTCTAAAAAGTCCTCTTTAGCTCAACCATAAATTATTGGGCTTCATGTAGAAATCACTGGGTGAAATTCTATGGCCTGTGTTCTGTGGGAGGTCAGACTAGATCAGTGGTTTTCAAACTTTTTTCCTGGGGAACCAGTTGAAGAAAATTGTTGATGCCTGCAACCCAATGGAGCTAAGGATGAGGGGTTTTGGGTGTGGGAGGGGCTCTGGGCTGGGGCAGGGGGTTGGGGTGCAGGAGGGGGGTCAGGACTTTGGGCTGGGGCCAGGGATGAGGGGTTTGGGGTGCAGGAAGGGGTTCCAGTTTTGGGGGGGGCTCAGGGCTGGGAGAGGGGGTTGGGGTCCAGGCTTACCTCTGGCGGCTCCCCGTCAGCAGCCCAGCGGGGTGCACCGTGGACTGCACTGTGCCCCAGAAGTGGCCAGCAGAAGGTCCAGCTCCTAGGTGGAGGCATGCAAGTGGCTCTGCGCAACTCTCACCCGCAGGCATCGCTCCCCCACCAGTTCCCATTGGTCAGGAACTGGGAGTGCGGAGCTGGTGCTTGGGGAAGGGGTAGTGCGCAGAGCCCCATGGCCCCCCTGCCTAGAAGCCGGACCCACTGCTGGCCGCTTCTGAGGTGCAGCACGCTGTCGGAAAAAGTGGGCACTAGCCTGCCTTAGCTGGGCAGCACTTCCGACGGGACTTTTAACATCCCAGTCAGTGGTGCTGACCAGAGGGAGGCGACCCAGTGCCTTACATGCCACCACTCAGTAGTGGGTCATGACCCATGGTTTAAAAAATGGACTAGATGATCACACTGGGCCATCCTGGCCTTAAAATCTATTCACCTAAATGCTTTACAGGTATTAGGTTGGATATTAGGAAAAACTTTTTCACTCGGAGGGTGGTGAAGCACTGGAATGGGTTACCTAGGAAGGTGGTGGAATCTCCTTCCTTGGAGGTTTTTAAGGTCAGGCTTGACAAAGCCCTGGCTGGGATGATTTAGTTGGGGATGGGTCCTGCTTTGAGCAGGGGGTTGGACTAGATGACCTCCTGAGGTCCCTTCCAACCCTGATATTCTATGATTCTATTCTAAATTACATCTGCACTGTAAGATCCCTATGGCACTTCAAGGGATCACTGCTCTTCACCCTCCCCTGGTTTTAGGAGGCCGTCCTTGGGCTAGGTGTACAGTGTGGGTGTCCAGCAAGGCCGAGGGCAGAGAGAGATGGATGATGTCACTGTGTGGCAGAAATCCCTGTAGAAGTGAATGCTGCTCCTTCTATTGTGCAAATTCTAACCCCCCTTGAAGGGGTAAGAATGTGGAGTTGCAGAATTATGAGTTACTAATACAGCTGTGCTGCTGGGGCAAGGACTTTGTGCCTAAGCTTGAGTTCAGCAGAGGTGGGACCCTCTTGCAGATGTCTTCTTCCCAAACGTGGCTGTGAGGCTGTGCCTCCCATCATTCCACTTTTCCTCCAGTCCTGTTAGGAGGAAGGGGATGCATCAGGCCTGTTGTTATTTGGAGTCATCAGTAGGTTTTCTGGGTTGTTTTTTTGGCAACAGCTCTAAAGAAGCAGATGACAGTGGAATCTAGCTATAACCATTTCCTTAAAAATTGTTGATACCTTAAACTTCTGCCGGAGCGCAGATACAGAACGTTGTGTGGGAGCTATTTATTTCTGGCCAGTTTTTTAGTGACAGCAATCACTGCAGTATCTCAGCACTGAAGAGCTGCCCAAGGAAAGTTCAAATCAGGTTTTATGAGTGTCTTCTTTTCAAATTAGATGGAGTCAGCTAATCAGACTGCAACTAAGGAATTGGTCAGCCTATTAAGGACCTGTAATGTATTGGGTCATATCCTGTTAAATAGCTTATGAGACCCCTTGTGGAACGCTGTCTTCCATATTTCAGAAGCTCTTCACCCAGAAACCTGCCAGAGCGGCAGCATATATATGTACCTAGGTCTTCCCTGTTGTATATCATTAGTGAACACAGTTATTTGGACTCCACGTGCTGTCTTCATAAAACAATGGTGTAAAGAGCAAGAGACTCAACAGGGTCATTTCCAAGGGAGCAGCCGTGTGCTCCAGGGAGCGACTAGATGCGGAAGTTGAGAGCACAAGTAACAGAAGAATCCACCTAGTGCTTCATCTTCTCCCCACAGCTGGAGTATTACTCTCATACTCTGATGAGAGCTAAAACAGAAAGATAAGAAACGAGGTGACAAGTAATAAAGAAACAGGAAAGTTTCCCTCTGAAGCACTGTCATTGGACACTGTCGGAAGACAGGATACTGGGCTAGATGGACCATTGGTCTGACCCCGTATGGCTGTTCCTATGCTCTTAAAGTCTCATCCTTTCTGGGGCGATAAAGTAAACATTCAGCTTCACCTCTCTGGGACCTCCTACCAATGTTCCCCGGAGTGTGAGTGTAGCTAGGAGGAAATCAGCTGGGCTAGGAGGGGAACTAATGATTTCCTAATACATTGTGATTATGGTTGGGGAAATGACCATGTGACTAATTTTCCATCTTACTCAGTGTTGTATTTACTTGTCATCTGTCTTTGTCTCTTATCTGCGAAAATGCCTGACAAAAACAAGCTTTTATACTAGAGTTAATGTAACTACAGCAAGAGATAAATACATACACAGTGCTCATGTAGTGTGTGTTACTGACAAACATGAGTGGAGTCTCACAACAGCCCTCTGAATTTGGGAGGGTATCCCCACTTCACAGAGCAGGAACCTGACACACAGAGAAATGAGTTAACCAAGGCCACAGAGTGTGTCATTGGCATGACTGGAACTAAGAATCAGGACTTGTTGACTCCCAGACTCATGCTGTAACCACTAGCCCTCCTGTCCTCCTGAAATATTTCCTATAGCAGGCGGTAAGTGAAAAATTCTGGGCTTTTATGAGAACAGTGGTAACCAATGTGATTTTATTTTGCTCATCAATACAGCTGCTCAGAAAAAAAAGAAGAAGTTGTGTGTGGGGGGGAAACCAAGCATCCAAAACTGGACATTTTTTCATTTTTGTTTCACTTTGGATTTTTTCATTGAAAAAAATGTAAAACCATTTCCATGAAAAAATTCAAGTGAAAAACCCTTTTTTGACATTTTCCACAGAAATAAAAGTAGCTTTTTATTTACCAGCTCAATTTTATTCTGTTCTGGCCTGATTCTTATACTGCCCTCATCACTGCACTCTGTGAGCACCTTCCAACAGCGCATTGAGCAATGTGGCTCACGTCTGCCGTGCATGGGTTCTCAGCCTCTCCCCAGGGTGGGACTGGTGTGTGCAATGGAGTGGTTTTGTTTTCGTTTTCAAATGGTCACGCTGCGCCACGTTTATCATTCATGGAGAAGGAACGTCAAAGACGAGCACTTTGTGCTTGAGGAGATTTGTGATGCTTCCCAGTTCCTGTGGGGGTTAATTCCACAGACTCAGATCAGCCCCAGAGGAAGCTCTGTTCACCTGCGCTGATTTCTTAGAGCCTCTCACACCCCTTATTGGCACTAGCAGCTATGTTATGAGGCACAGGAGGTGCATTAGGAAACAGACCGCACCATTTGCTGCTGTAGTGGTACAGATCCATCCTGCCCTGCACTCCCCCGGAGTGTGCTTTACATTCAGTCATGCTTAACAAACGCAGAGTAACTTTTAAAAAACACAGCCAAATGAACAACTCAGTACAATTACCCAAGACAAGACAACATATACAGGGAGAAGGCCGTACAGGGAAATAAAAGGACATACTGTGGCCATGAAGGTCAGCAGTGGCCATAATGAAACCACCTTTGTAAAGTGTTCGAGGCTGATGGAAAGTGACGGATAGGCAGCATTCTGTGTGGCAGGGGGTGAATTCTGCATGCTAGTGCCTATCCTAGCTAAGGCAAAACCACCTGACAGCCTACAGGGAGACGGTGGGATCCCTCCAAAGCAGGTGTTGTCAGGAACAGAGCATAATTAGCAAGAGGAAAAGGAGCCAAAAAGAGAGCAATTAAATTGGCATGAAACAAAATGGTACTTTCAGGCTTGTAAGGGGGTATTTCAGAGTCGCAGTATACTAATATACTGACTGGGGAATATTTTCAAGAATAAAAGCACTGAGGCTCGGTTTGCTACATATGATTCACAGGGCCATTATTTGGTTGGTCACTAGGACTTTATAAAAATGTTCACAGATCCTGAAAACGTTGTGAATTTTAGCATCAATTATTATTTGGCTGAAAATGCCCACCATAAATAAACCATGTTATTCAGTGTTCTCCTTTTTAAAAAGCTTAATTTAGCCAATCAAGCAACAGAAACAAAGCAAATAGCAGATTGTCAATGCAAGCAATCCCTGAGGCTGAAAATTATCTGCCCAACCTCTCTTGCAAACCTTTCTGAATATTAAGTATATTGGAAGGAAATGACAATCAGCTGACGAGCAAATCACTAACTAGAATCAACGGGTTTGCATTCAGCAACAAACATGATTCAGAGTGACCAGCTCTACCACAGACTAGCAATTGATGACACCTACTTGGTTCTTTTCAGAAAACGGACACTTCTGCTTTCTGTGGGCAAAATTGTGCAACCCCCTGTGTGCCTTTTAGACAAGCAATCTAGAATCCAGCAGAGGTTCCTCAAGAAAGAGGCACTAAACTTGTTCTGCATCTGATAGTGTGATCGCTATCTGGGGCTCTTAGTAACACCGAGCTCACCTTTTTGGGGCCAGGCTTGCCACATTTGGCATCACCAGCCCTCACTAGTCTGAACCATTTTAATGTCCATTCATTGAAATCTACCCCTCTGGTCCCAGCTGGTCACTTCTCCTAGTTCATCTCTCTGTGCCTTTTGGGAGCTATACTTGAGGTTTCTTTCTGAGTGGAATAAGTGGCAAGAAACTTTCCTGAAGCATGGAGCATTTACCAGAGAGCACAAGGTCTCTTCGCAGAGCTGGGTATGTAGAATTCACTTTCCTCTGCATCTCACTCTCCCCGCCTCTGTGCCTATGATATTGACATTTTATCTGTGGAAAATCCAAGGAACAATTGTTCCAGAATTGCTTTTTTCAATCGTCTCCCCCAAAGAATAATGGTGGGTGCTCTGGTTTGGTTTGAGTCATGGGAAGACAGGATACTGGGCTAGGTTGACCTTGGGTCTGAGCCAGTCTGGCAATGTCTGTCTCCAGTCGTGGTCAGCACCAGATGCTTCAGGGGAAGGTGTAAGAATCCCACAATGGGACACTAGGTCTCATCCTGATTTCTAATGGTTAGCGATTGACTTAAAACCTCAAGCATGAAGGTTTAATATCCCTTCTCAAATGTTTATCATCATTAACTATTATAACTCAAAATAGTCCTAGTATCCATAGAAATGTCCAATCATCCTTTTTAGGAATCTTTTAAAATTCTTAGTCTTAATAGCTTCCTGTGGCAAGGAGTTCATGTTGTGTGAAACAGTATTTCCTTTTATCAGTTTGCAATTTCCCCCCTTTTAATTTCATTGAATGTCCCCTTGTTCTTGTATTATGAGACAGAGAGAACAGAAGCTCCCAGTCCGCCTTCTCTATACCATGGTCAAATATCTACTACTGGTGGAGATTAATCTATTTATATTAATCATAATAACTGTAGGGTTGATATTATTATAGCTATTATTATTTGTATTATCGTACTGCCTAGGTGCCACAGTGCAAGGTACTGCACATATTCAGAACAAAAAGACAGGTTTCAGAGTAACAGCCATCTTAGTCTGTATTCGCAAAAAGAAAAGGAGTACTTGTGGCACCTTAGAGACTAACCAGTTTATTTGAGCATAAGCTTTCGTGAGCTACAGCTCACTTCATCGGATGCATACTGTGGAAAATACAGAAGATGTTCTTATACATACAAACCATGAAAAAATGGGTGTTTACTACTACAAAAGGTTTTCTTTCCCCTCACCCCACTCTCCTGCTGGTAATAGCTTATCTAAAGTGATCACTCTCCTTACATGTGTATGATAATCAAGGTGGGCCAATTCCAGCTCAAATTTTTATTAGCACTTCCTTTGACAGCCTTTTTGATTATGATGTCAGAGTTGTTAATTGAATGTTATTCAACATTACATTTGAGGATGAGCAACTGACCTTCAATTATTAATTTAGAACTTTCAAGAAATACTTAGATAGTGCCCGTTCTGCATTATTTGAAGGAAATTCTACCCAGTCCCACATATGTAGTTCAGCAAAGCCAGTACAGAGGAACAGAAGTGAGAGACAAGATGTGTTCAGGGAAGGAAGCACACAAAAAAGACCTGTTAGTGCATCACCCCTGAAAGAAGCCACCTGCTAGTAGCCACCCCAACAGAGATCATCCTTATATATTATAATGCCAATGAAAAATAACGAAAAGACATTACACCAGTCTGAGAGTCCTTTCTTCTTGTCCCATTTCTATTAGTAACTTTATGGTATATAAGGAGCAGCTTTCACAGCTTGGTGGAGGTCACTCTGCTTCATCTGACAGTCACTGTTTTGGCATAAACTTTTGGCTCATATCAATGCATTTCTATATTGACTCTGCTCAACACAGCGTTGCTTTTTCTTGGTATAGGTTAAGAGTCCAGATCTACTGCCAGGACAATCTGTTTCCAAAGATACAAGAAGTCGTGTTAGATGCATGGTCTGCTTACTCGAAGCCGGTGCCTTCAAGCTGCAGTGAGCTCCTGACTTTGTTTCTTCAGTGCTGCTGCATTGCTTTGCTGACAGGTGGCCTCCTCTACAACTGGATGTTCTCCTCACTTGAGTATCCATTTCACCTCTCCTTTGCAACTGCGGTTTCCTTCAGTCTGCTACTTCTACTGATCCTCTTCTTGGTGCATCCTATCCGCTGCATGTTCACCATAATCATACCTACGTTGGGCACTAAACAAGGCCGGAGGCTGCTCTTGTCCACCTGCTTCATGATCGTGGCAGTTAATATCTTACCAAACATCCTGGACAACATTAAAACCATACTGCAGGTTATTAAATGCATTTGCAAGGATTCCTCAGACAGCCTTTTGAACTCAACAACGCTGCTGGGAAAAGCTTCCATGCAGTTTGGTCACCAGATCAAAGAAGTCACTGACAAAATGGCAGATAACTCTCTGAAGCCCAGGAATGGACATTTTCAGTATGCTGTGAATCACAGTAGTTCCTTGGTAAGGGACCAAGTGCTAATTGCTAGTCAGAAGATCAAGGATGATTTCTCTGCTGTCGAATTGCTGGTCAAACAGGCATTGCTGGTAGCCAACAGGGTGGCTGCTGGCTTCTTCCTGTTCTATCTCCTTTTTGAGTCCGCTTGGTATTTGAAAAGCTATCTCACCAACCTCCGATTTGACAATATTTACATCACCAAAAAGCTGGAGGACTTGGCTGTGGACAAGAAAGCAGCCCATCTGCTGACATGCTCACCCAAAAAACTGATCAGGTCCACAGGCTTGAAGCTGTCACGGGAGGAAAAGATGGTGTGCCTGGTGCGCATGATGCTCCTCACTTTGGTCCTGATGCTGACAGCAGTGATCATAGCAACGGACTACATCGCCTTCCACTTGGCAGATACAGCAATGAATGAGGTGGCTCAGTTTCCCAGGGTGCCCATAACGCTCAACATTAAATATGATGTAAGTAGCAGAGTCCCTAGCCTGGCCCTTTAAATAAAGGAATGCCCACTTTTCTCACCAGCCAAAGCTACATTTGTCTGAGCTGCTCTATCGCCAGCTGCACAGACAGAATGGACGCAGGACAGGGACGTATGTACTCTCACAGCCTGCCTCCAGCACATATAGTTATAGGGTGACCAGACAGCAACTGTGAAAAAACGGGACGGGGGTGGGGGGTAATAGGCACCTATATAAGAAAAAGTCCCCCAAAATGGGACTGTCCCTTTAAAAACGGGACACCTGGGTCACCATATATAGTTATATAAGGCAACATTATGATCAGGGCTGTCCTTAGCCATACGCAGCATAGCGGCTGCGAAGGGCACCTGAAAATTTGGGGCACCCCTGGGTCTTAGTGTCCACCCTTCCGCCTCTTCCTATCCCTGTTCTGACCCTTCCTGCAGGCTCCCACAGCTGGCTGCTGCAGCCTGGTGACTCTTACTCTGGAGGGGATCTAGTAACTTAAAAGTGGAAAAGCCTTCCAGCCTGCCAGACCTATTAGCACAACACTGAAACTGTTAAAGAGCCATTCAAGTGGTAATGAAGCCATTTAACAGGCATTTGCCAACCCTCAGGTATATACTCTCAGTTTTTGAATTTACTGACAAAAACAGTTGTGCATTACTGTAATATTTACTCAGAACATGTTAGTCTACAGGACCTTAATTTAAAATTTGCTTTAAAAATATTTCGCTAGTGTGTTGCTGAAGATGATAAAATCACATCTCTAAAAAATCCTTGCATAGATTTTTAGATGCACAGTCTTGAGTATTGATCTTTAGCCTTAAATGCTTGGATCTTCAGACATATGGTTTTTTAAATAAATCATTCAAAGGACCACCCTTATCTAAAATGCACATTTTAATTTTAATAACTGTAGTACAAAAAACTTGCTTCCAAAATCTTCCTGTCCTTTCTGTCCATCCTTTCTCCCTTTGCACCCCTGTTGAAGAGAGCCCTTAAAGAGACACATCCTTTCCTGCCAGATAGCTGGACAAACGAGTTTCCCTTCCTTTACTTCTATTTGATGAACGAGTTTTAAGAGAACCCTATAGCAAAATCAGTACCTTAGTAAGATATAACATCCTTTGTTATGCCTAAAATCTTTGGAAACATATTTTTTGAAGTTGGTGAAGTTTCATGAACATGTCTATTGTTATGGAGATCACACAAAGTAATCTTAGTGTTCCCTGTTTCTAAAAGCGGCGAACATTGTTATGAACACACTAAATCGCTGTGACTGATTAATTTAAAATAATGTCTTTGTTTCAGTGAGTTAAATATGTAGTAATCTGGAATGATTACTTTATGAAGGCTTAAGAGTACATTTAAAATATAAAATCAGCTCAGGAATTCTGATTAAGAAAATGTAAAACAGAGAAGAGCTGCATCATGTATTCCATAACATTTAATGTTGTAGTCAGCAGGACAGCTGACTTGCCCTGACTACAAAGTTTTTGCAAATGAATCTCTGACAAACTTCAGGGCATATAAAAAAAACCCATGCCTGACATTTTTTATTCCCAAGCTTAGTGCTTTTAATTAGGTACCTTCTGCATGTCCGGTCTTCACCTTCTGGCAGGCAGTGGAAAACATGCTCCATTTTCTTTAGAAAGAAATTGCAGAAGAGTGTTTTTTTCAAATGTCATTTGCTTTGTTTGAGTTCAGGGATTTGGCTGGTAGGGGGTGATCAGGGAGGGGGAGGGAAGAGAGGAGGGAGACAGTGGGGAGAGGGCGGGGCCTGGGCAGAGTGGGGGCGGGACCTGGAGCGGAGCAGGGGTGGAGTATGGGCGGGGCCACAGGCAGAAGAGGTGGGCTGGGGAGCTAGCCTCCCCAAGTGGTAGCTTCTCCTGCTGCCCATGACAGCAGGTAAGAGCGGATCGGCTCCCGCACACCCAGTGAGCACTGCAATGTCCTTAGGCAGGGGCCGTATTCACAGAGCCGAATGCACCAGCGCCGCGCATTCTGCATGAGGGAGAGGGTATGGGGGTCTCTGCGGGGAACTGTGAATCTCTGCTGCCATGAGACGGGCCGGGCATCTCGGTATCCTTTGCTGCCTCCCCCCTCTCCCCTGGGCTGTGAGCCTGGGCTGCCGTCGGCTAGCCGTAGGGGCACCAGTTTAATAATACTGTGTAGGGCCCCACAAAGCCTAAGGATGGCCCTGATTGTGATCTCTCCTGTGCCCTCAACTCCCACTAGTATCAGTGGCAGCTGAAGACAGCCAACAACCTGAAAGAGCAGGGTTTCTAGTACAACCACTCCCGCTGTAGAGATCACTGCTGAATCACATGTGGTGCATTAACAAATAAAGGACAAAATTAGCCCAGCGTTTGTGTTTAACCCCATAGGACAAGTGAGGAAGTCACTGATCAAGCAGCTGATGTGGAGATGAAAACTTTCACTTGGAAAGCATATGTTCTTGTAGGGATTGCCCTTAAGGGTCTTTTCGGGGATTCTGGGGTAGTACAGGGGGAGGGGTGAAGCAAAATCCAAGAGAATCAGTCATGTGGTGTCAGTCATTCAGGGCAGGAGCATCTCTTGCCCTCATGCCAGTACAGGAGAGACAGGCAAACACTTTGCACCTCTTTACTCTCCTCTGTGCAAGTAGGATGACCAAATAGCAAGACAGAGCCTGATAATATCGGGACGTCCGGTCCCCCTATGTGCAAGGCTACCTGCATTGTGAGTCATAGAGCAGGGAAGGAGGGAAAGCAGTCTCTGTGGGGTCGGTAACCCCACTCCTGTGCAGGTGGGCAAGGAATGGGTGAGTGGTAGGCACGGAATGGGCAGACCTTTGGTCCCTGTCCCACCAAATGCTCTGGGGGCCAGTGTGAATAGAACAGTAGCAAGGAGGGGACCAGGGAGCAAACTGTGATTCCGACTGTAAGATACAATCTAGCCCTTAGAAAGCATCGTGGATACTCTGCAGTGAAATGAGGTGCTGGAATGCCACCCTGCGTCCTCTACATCCTGCCTCTAGTCTGGGACAAGTGGGCTCTCGGTGACGGGAAGAAAGAACAGTTTATTAGAAAGAGGAATGGGGCCCTTCCCACCTCTTCCCTGAGTTGTGATTGCACTGACTGAATCATAGCTCCAGAGACCCACTCGTATGACAGCAGGGAAAGTTTTACCAGGAGACATTTACATGGTAATAATTGTGGGGATCTACCATTTAGGAATATGGGAGTCACCAAAGCAGAGCAGGTCAATGGTTCATGTAGTCCAGTGCTCTGTCTCAGAGAGTGGCTAGCATTGGATTCATAGGAATTGTGATTTATTATTTATACAATGACCAGAGTTTGTTAGACACTTTTACAATCACACAGGCCAAGAGCATGACCCCTGGCTCTCAGCAGCAGTCTCACTGGAACTGCTCCCCACTCTGAGTAAGGGATTCACAAACTGGGATAGACAGAACAGCCCTCAATGTACAGAGACACCAGAAAATCAAGGAGGAGGGTCGGGGGATGGGATGCAAAACCAGATTTGGTTTTAATCAGTTCTGTTTTCAGTTTTAAAATGTATTTTTCCTTTTTCTTTATTAACCCTTTCCTGTTCTGTGTTTAAATTCATGCCCAGTTGTTTTTTAATGGTCAGTCAGGACACAGGCAAACATAAACCCTTTTGGACCCTCTCCAGTTTCAATATATTTTTTATCCCTCTACCTATTTTCATTTTTTCTTGTTTTTTAGCTTTCCTGTTTTAATTATTCCCCCCCACCCCCTTTCCTTTTTTGGGATGCTCCAGTCGCCGGTGTAATCCTCCCATCACACACTTAACTGGGCAAGTCTACATTTCTTCCTAGCCACCACTGGCAAGCAATTTATAGCCAGAAACCTGTGGACTGAGAAACTATTTAACCTTCATGCTAGAGAGTGTGACTGCACATGCCATTCTTTGCTATAAGAGTTTAATTTTTTTTATGACTCTTATCACCTCAAACAGTTTACTGCTATTATAATTATTGTGGCAGCAGCTAAGACCTCAGGCAAGATCCTACTGCATTGTGCTAAGCAGCGTATGCCCATGTAAGCATATTATCTAGTCACAGCCTGAAACCTACTTGCATTTTTAGCTCCCAATCTTACCAAACGTGTACAAAATTTAACTGTGATTCTTACATTGCCGAGTTGCTATTTTTGTACTTGCCAGAGTGTGGTTGGGTTTTTTCATCTTCCCGTTGAATCTTTTATTTTGTTTGTTTCAGGCTAAAATAAACATTCTGCCCTTTATCTGGAAAATTTTCAATGGAGTCACATCTGGAGAACAATCCATTGTGAACTTCGAAAGAACTTACCAGCAGAATCTGACCTTCATCTCTGCCGATTGCACAATAAAATGGCCAAGCCCCCCCAACAACTTTGTGGCCCTTGCTGTCGGAATGCTCTATTGCATCATCTATGCCATGATCTTTCTGGAAACTTACGCACAACGTTTGTGCCGAAAAATCTCTGCCTCCTTCTTTGAGAGACAAGAAGAGCGGAGAGTCCAGCACCTCTACAGGGAGCTATTAAGGAAACACAACAAGAAAGAGCAGCAACTGAAGCAGGGGATTTGTAAATCTCCGGCATGCTAGCATTCCTGGGATGCTATGACAGGAGATGACAAGGACGCTTTAGGCGCTATGCCATGACAATCTTTTTTTGGATAGTTCAGCCTGGGTTTTGTCTTCAAAGTCAGGGGTAGGGAATATATGGAATATGGGCACAAAACCACAAACATCTCAAGATCTGAGGGTTTCGTATTTTGCTTTAGTGTTGCAAAAATGGCCAAGTTTTACGGTTACTTTTTTTTTTTTTGCTCAGCTCCAGGACCATTTTACAACAAAAGTGGTTCTATTATAAGGAAAAAACCCCAACATGTTCAAGATTTCAAATTTTAGTCTGATGCAAAGCAAATTTGGCCTCAAAACATGCAAAAATGAAAACAATTTTGCATATTTTTATGCAAAAACCATAAAGTCACAAAAATGTCAAGAAAAGCACAATTTGACTCTCATAAAATGTCCTGGAATTAAATTTTGCAAAAAGATCACGCTGTTTTTGCCCAGCCCTAGCCAGAATGTATTTGTGTAAAGTTATAGTCTGTTTCACTTGTGCTATGTTAAATATTTATACATTTTGAGAGAGAAATTGCTTAAAACTTTATTGATCTATGGGGAGAAATATGTAACTTCCTGTCCAATGATTGGCATTGGCATGGAATGTCCTGGTTATTGTCTATTCTTCACTAGGGGTGATGTAACCCACAGCCACTCAGTGTCTCCTCCTAGTGGTGACTGGGCCAAATACAGAAGTTGATGAGCCTGTTGCAGCCTCAGTTAACACATTTAGCTCAGGCAATAGAAGCTTATGCTTTTAGATCCAGAGATCCCAGATGCAGACACACCCAGAGATATGTCATAACACTGACACTAAATGAAAATGGGGTTTCAACAACTGACCTGCCGTTATCAAGCACTATAGGGTATGTCTATGCTGCATTTTGGAGTGAGCCTCCTAGTGCAGGTTGACAGACTCTGGGTAGCGGGGCTCAGGCTGTGAAGCCCACCCCCCGGCTTCAGAGCCTGAACTCCTGCCTGAGTCACAGCTTCCCAGCTTTGTCTACACTGCTATTTTTAGAGCGCTAGCTCCTCTAGCCTAAGTCTGTTGACCCAGGCTGGGAAGGACTACCCCCGTGTATTCACACCTCCACACTATTGTAATAATTTTTGTACAAAGTATGCCTTGCAAGGATGTCATTGGAAAACTCAATTTACTGGTCAGTATTGTCCTTATAAAATATGTGTGACAAAGTTGCAAGATCTCCCTGTATAATGTTATTAGCACATGTTTCAAACCCTACAGCCCTGCACAGACAGAGGTTGACAAACAGGTCTGTCTTAGACAGAGGAATATGTGCTCTGCTTAATTTGCATTTAAGCAGTAAACAGTGTCATCAAGCAAGAAGGGAAACAAACAAAGCTCAAACAGGTGAGAAAAAGCTGGCAAGGAACCTCCTCCCTCATAGACTCTTTATTTCCTAGTGCCGAGCCGGAAATGTTTTTTTCAAGAGGGGGACTGAAACTGTAAAAAGGAAGGACAAACTCCCCCAGGTACCCCCTCTCTCCACCCATCCCTTTCACTGCACCTGAAGCAACAAAGGAAGCATTCCTTGGACTCTGGGGGAGGGTCCAGGCCTACAGAGGTTGATCAGTAAGACTGATGAAAGCCTGTGGTGCGAAACTTTGCTTGAATCTGATATAGTTTGTCAAGTTAGGTGTTAGCAAACATTCAATCTTTATTAATTACAAACAGAGAGATTTTAAGTGACTACAAGTAATGAGGCATAAAAGTCAAAATGGGTACAAGAAAAATAACCTTGTTTTACTGTTTTATCTAATGCAGTATGTTTAAATTGGAGTGTCTGAATAACAAGTTGTGATAATAAAATGGCATATTATTCCCTTTAAATATTTTGTACTGTCCAGGAGAGAGCTGAGCAGTACAAGACATACATTTATGGGGGGGAGATCTGGGACTGGAAGTGAGTTGGGGTCACCCTGCAGTATAACTCAGGCTGGTGAGAGCCAGAGTGTAACCCAAGTGTGGCAGGCAGGCTGCAGCTACACACAGACTCTCAGGGTGTAGCTTGCATGCTGGAAGGCTGTTTGTGAGTGGCCCAGGTGGGAACTATGTCAGCAAGGCATTGTAAGGCACCCATAGATGCAGGACAGGGGTGACACATCTACTCATTAGTCTGGATTGTACCCTGGTATGTTGTCACAGAGGCTCACGCCAAAATGCTGTGTAGACATAGAGTACTCCAAGGGCTTGTCTACACTAGAGTTAATTTGGATTAAATTAAATTAAATTCCTGGTAAAAGTGGTTTAAAATAATTTGGAATAAGGCACTCTTAATCTGGAATAAGAGCATCCACACAGGGAGATAATCAGAAATAGGTCAACTAGAATAACTCCCCATGTAGACAAGCTCTAATATGGCCTGAAGCTACAAAAGGAGGCTGGCTGCTATTTCAGGGCTTTGGTCTATAGTGTAATATGAACTTCTAAAATCAGGTTGGGTCTACTGAATTTAGGAGACAAAACCAAAAGAATGGGAAGTAGATTCAAAATAGCTAATAAATGAGCTACCCAAGGTTAAGTGTCATGGCAGGGGTGTGAGAATCCCTGAACATTTTCCATGTGAGGTGGCAACTCTTGCTGTTCGCACCAGATCTCTCACTGGAAAAGCACCAGAAGGATTTTAACAATATCACCACCAGCAGAAGTGAAATCCATAACTTAATGGCCCCCATATATGCATTGTGATAGGGAAAGGAGAGGAGCACAGAATGGGTCAGTCAGACCATGACATCTTCCCTGAGCTGAATGATTAGGTCTGACACCTGTGCCCTTCCCCTTCTGAGCTTTGCATTCTCTGTGATTAAGAAAGTAAGGGAAAGGGTGGGAGTGGAGGAAGATACCACACATTGATGGCTATTCAAAACTCCCATTCCCCTGGCTACCCATTTGGGAACCTCTGGTGCACGTACTATAAGTTACCTAGCAGCGTGCACAGCTAGAAATTAATCTGACCCTCTTGCAGTTCTTGCCTGAGTATTTTGCCGGGAATGAATTAGCCTGACGGCATTTTTTGCTAGCAAGTTCAGTATTTCTCTAATGTGTAGAATTGTATCCATATAGTGTGAGCATTAGGCATCCTCAGACATTGCTAGCCCGTGGCTACACATTCAGCAACTATCAGCTGGAAAATGTTGTCATGGGAATATTGTGTGATAAATGGAATGAGTTATTGCTTTGCTGAAGACATACATTTATTCCATATAAAAATCCTGGCTTTCTGCCCCCTGCACCATAAAAATATCCTAAAAATGTGACTGAGTGAGATCTCTCCCTCCAAAAATTTCCAAAGCCATAATATACAGTTAATTTCTTACACTATTGCCCCTGCGAGGATACATCAGCACTGGACTATATCTCACTCCCAAAAGGGCTAGGCTATCTATTAGGTTGTGTCTATTTTGACAATCGTAGCAATTATGTTATAACTAGATTTTAAAGCTTTTCTCAGTAATGACAGCTGAGTACACCATTTTACTCTGGAAAATTATCTTAGCCCCTTCTCACTTAGCTGGATGAGTCTCTTCCACTCGTCCCCTAATGAGAGACTTGGAAAAAAAGAAAACACGGAGCAGAAGAGCAATCCAACATTGCAAAATAAAAAGGGATTTAGCACTATCTGGGAAGAGGCCACTTGACGGTTTGTTATGTATATATATTTTTAAAGGACCTAAGGGCCTCTAATCTTCTGTTTCAGTTCAGGCTAAGATTTCACTGACTCTTTTTATCTGCTGCTGGGGAGGTGAGACGATTCAGTGTGAGGGATTGAAAATGCAGAGTGGGAGGCCAATATGAGAGGCAGATGACAATGAGGAGCAATTAAGTGTCAGGGCTGAATGATGCCAGGTGGGCAGATTCTGTTGTTTCCATGGGGCAGGTTTGTAGAGCATCAGAAAATGCCTGTGAGCAGGAGCTCCGAGTGTCAGTTGGGAAAATGTACCAACGCGTGACATTTCAAGGAGAGGTTTTAAAAATACCTATCTCCCACTGAACCATTGTGGAGAGAGGGTGCTTCAAAGCCGATCCTGTCAGCAAGATGATCAAGGTATCACTAGCAATCTGAAACATGTACATGGTTTTACCCTCCCATGGGTAATATTATATACAGACAGACACTCCGGGGGTGTGTGTTGTGTACAGGAATGGGGTAGTCTCTTTAAGTAGTCTGTGATCCCTCCTAGTGGTGCTCACTGTGTTCTATGTTTTAGAAGCTGCTAGAAACCAGCCAGAGCAGTACAGACCTCAGAGTGACATTTTTGTGTGTATTTAGTAAATATGGTTATTTGGACCCCACTGTGCTGATGTGATGTTTTCCTATTATATTTCTTGTGTAAAGAGCAAAAGACACAACAGAGGACATTTCCAAGGCACAGATATCAGTTAGGTGGCTAATGCCCAATGGCTTTCAATGGAGATTAGGCACCTAACTCATTTGTGCCTTTGAAAATCTCATCTATAATCCCCACAGGGTACTTATGTCCCATAACAGAGTCAGTAGCACAGCTGGGGCTGCTAGAGAGATGAAGCAGGGTGTGAAAAAGAAACAAACAAATTTTCAAGCATGACAAGTAGTTTTGGCATCTAAAACTGAGCCCACAATTTGGTGGCCACAAGTTTAGTGGGTATCTTGTTTTCACCATTAGTTTTTGTGAAGGTGGAAAGATGGATTGGCACATGCAAATTGGGTAGGATTGTATGCACAAATGGTGATTCCATGCACTAATCCTTGATTACCTGTACAAAAATTAATGGCATGCCAGACGAAAAATTTCAGGTGCAAAATTTCAGGTGCCACTTTACTGGCTGTTTTTCAAAATTTGGCTCACATAGTCCATTTTATTTCCTACTGGGCTCCTGTATGAGTCCCATTAGTGTGGTTTGTAATTAAGAAGAGATTTCAGGCTAGCAGGTGATTTGGGAGACTGATCAATTCTTATTATAATGTTTCCCACTCTGAAACACCACCGACTCTTGAAACTGGAATAATATGGCAACCATTAGTGCTCTGGTTTTAGAGTATGCTAGTCACTTCTACTTGTGTTGCCAAATCCAGTGGTTTTCAGACTTTTTAGGCTGCATACCCCTTTCCAAATAATGGAGTCTACTGTGTACCCTCATCTGAGACAGGGTCATCATACACCTGTGATTAGATTGCCAAGTCTTGATAAATAAAATGCAGTGTCCACCATTACAGGATTTTTTCTCATGTACACCCAATAAGAGCTCGCTTATCCCTAAGGGTGCTCATACCCCTGTTTGAAAACCACTAATATATCCATCTAGGTTTCTATATGATACCCATTGCCATTGTATTTGTGTGCATCTCAAAATTACGTGTACGTACATATATGCATTGCTCTCTCTCTAGCTCACTCAGTCAGAAGTGGCTGGATTTTGGGGGGTTGGTTTACTGTTTAATTTTCAGGAAGGCTTCCTCTCTCTCTGTGGGGGTGTAATTGGGGATAGGCTATTAAAAGTGGGTTTTGCATTTGGCTGTCAAAGTTGTGAGGCCCACAGACAACTTGATTTCTCCCAGCACTTAGTTCCAGATTCATGAGCCAGTCACTAATAAAAGTTCTTGTGCTGAGGTGGGTGTTCCCTGGTTCCTGTGGAACACAGCTGCAATGGGAGGTCATTATCACTCAGGGAGAGGGGGTCACCTAGGTCATTTAGATCAGATCCTTAAAGGGCTTTTGAAGATGAGGACCGAGCTTTTGAATATAATTCAGTACTACATGGGAGCTGGAGCAGCGAGCAGAGCAGTGGTGTGACAGTGTCTCAGTGGCCTGTGTTGCTGAGCAGATGAACTGAAGTGCTCTGAACCAATTGCTGCTTTTTCAAGCTTGACAGTTTCAAACCTAAGTTCAGAGAATTGCAATACTCTAGCTCAGTGGTCCCACAGGCACAGATCACTGCGGCGAAATCTGAATCTACGAAGCGGCACATCAGCCCCCTCCTTTGTTCTGAGCAGACTGCACCAGAGGACGAAGCAGGGGGAGAATCAGTTAAATTACCGAGCTCAGTTATAATGGCAAAACTATGCAGCCTCCCTTTCTTCAGTGTGTCTTGACTCTTTCCCTCACTTCTCCCATCCAAGTCTTCATTAAGGTACTGTAATTATTTGCCATAATGGACCTTATGAGATTAAATTGCAGAAGTGAAGAGGCAGCTGGAGCCAGATGCATCAGACTCTTTCAGCTTCTGGGGTATTTGGAACAAAAGAGTGTGGGTTTTTTTTTTTTTTATTTAGTAGCTACCTAAGGAAATAGTGGCTGTAACTGTCTCACTGGGTTTCCTGGCGCCACATTGTTACCTTGTTTAATACAAGTGCCTTTCTGCCACTGGAACAATCAAGGGCTTTGAGCCTGGTGTTTCTTTAGAAAATGCTTTAAACTCTCCTGCATTTGTGAACCAAAGAGACTTCCACGCTCCCTTTGAGTAGCTGAACCTATCTGGAACCAATGACTGGAGCAGTGGGGAAGAGAAGAGAAGATTTCTTTCAAACTAGAAACCATCCCCATTAGCATACGGAGTTCTGATAAGCACTTTTCATTTAGTCACTGAAGTAGATGGCTCAATTTTTCAGAATGGACCCTACCCTTTTTAGTCAATGCCTCACAATGGTACATTTCACACAATCCAAGTTCTTTTTGCACCATATCCTTAATATGAAACAAACTTCCAGTTCCTGTCTCTATCCCCTAACACAAGGAGGAGTGGTTACAATATGACCTGCAGGGAAGATTTCTGTAGAAGGAGTGGAGTGGAAGATGAAGATGAAGATGGCTGCAATGGTCAGTTCAGAGGGTGAATAGCAAGGGGAAAGTGGAGGCACAGGGTTATGGATTTATTACATTTAGAGATGGGCACAAGTCTCGAAATTCAGATGTGGATTTTGACACACACCTGTCACAAAGCCAGGGGGATGTTTAGGTCTGGGTTTCTGAGTTGGCCTTATCTGTGCGGAGAGAGGACAGGGCCCATGGGAGTCAGAAAGTCAGTTGGCAAGGCAGCTCTTCCAGAGGACAGTGGGAGCAGATATTAAAGTGCTACATTGCAGCCGAAGGATCTTAACAGACGATAACAGAACATAAAATGCAAATAAAGAATTAGATCTCCCTTTCGTACCGAGGGGTTGGAGTTTCTGTTCAGAAACACAGTGCATTACAAAGGGTGGGGCGCTCAGCTAACTAAAGGCATAAAATACAATTATATTTGTGTGAATCAACTTCATTTGTCTTTGCTGAAGTTACATTGAGTTGCTGGGAAGCAAGAAAATCAGAAAATAAATAACATCTTTAAAAGGTCTTGCAAAATTTCAGCCAGCATGTTTAACAGGCTGGCTTTTAAAGAAAGATTCAGGCCCGTATTCTCTGCTGCTGTAATCTGAAGCAGGTCCACTGACCTCAAGGAAGCTGCACCAGTTTCTACTGGCAGAAAGTCTCACCCCCAGCATCTGCATAAAGCTGACCTTCCTTCCTGTTATGTAAAAGACGGCTACTGTCACTCGGCCAATCAGTGACAGCTGAAGCAGCAAGTTCTGGTTTTTTCTGCCACTAAATTAGGGATGGGAGAGACCTCAAATCCAACCCACAATGTTTTGTTTGTTTCAAATCTATGTGGTTCATTTTCCCCCCTTGGATTTTATTTATCTTCCTTTGTGTTAAATGCTACCTACCAAACAGCAACATTAATTTTCATTTTTGTCTTGACTAAAATCCAGTATAACCTCTCTGAGCCAAAAACTATGCCAGTAATTATATGGATGAAGATAAGTATGCATGCACACACTCTATAATCTATCTGGGCATAGAATCATACCAAGGAAATCAGTGAGATTTAGCTGTGTAAGGACTGCAAGATCCAGCTCACATTCTTGCAGGGAAATGCCATTAGCTGAATGCATCCATTTTGCTCCATCATTACACAACTGCCCTGTTCATTTTTCACTGATGTGCCTCAATTTCAGTGAACTTGCACTGTGCATCAACCGGAAATATTCAGAAATGCCTGGACTTCTTGGGTGTTTGCCAAGTCCTATAAGATCCTGTCTCCTTCATTTTTTTAACAGAAATCCCCACCTCCTTTGGCTGTAATTCCCTAGGCCCTGTGAGAGGAGACTCAGCGATTACCTTGTTCATTCAATCAGGTTAGTAGGGCTTTCCTCTGACACCTAACAATGACACCTGTCCATCACGACCGTCCCTAATGCAATGAATGTCTTAACATCTTTAAAGGTTCTTTTGGTTCACAATAACCTTTCTCCACTAAGGACTAACCCTAAGAACCTTATAGGAATTCAACAGAGCATAAAGATTGATTTGGCTAACCAAATCTTTTAACTGTTATCTAAAAGGATATAACATATCTTAGGCCCCCCAATTACCATAGTTTCTGAACCTCTCACAGTCTTCAACACATTTATCCTCACAACACCCCTGCAATTTAGAGCAGTGCCATTATCTCAGCTTATAGATGGGGAACTGAGACACAGAGAGAATAAGTGACTTGTGCAACATACACAAAAAGTCCCCTGCAGATCAGGGTCTTGAACCCAGATCACCCATATCGCAGACTAGTGCAGTGAACGTGGACCCATGAAACCAGCCCGTATGAGAGGTTTCTGTATCACAGGAAATCTCCATCTTGCAAGAGATCAACTACAGATAATAGCCTGTGGCAGAGCAGTCACATTATTATTGGCTTTAACTAGCACAGCCACAAACTGTAACCTTCTTTACTTGTAGTTGAGTGGCATTTGCAAAAGGGAGAGATTCTTTCCTGTTTTTTGAAACCATCCAGGAGTATCAAATACATCTCTTTCTGTCTGATCCTTACAACCTAAATTCCTCACTGACCAGTCAGGGTCAGTGGCTATACACACCAGTTGCAAATGGCTTTTGGAAAGTGACTTGAACCTTACAGCTGAAAGATGGTGCTAAGTGAAGATCAAAAACAAAATTCCCCTATATGCAAAGCCCTGATTTCCTTCCAGAGAAGCAAAGAGAAGAATCTGTGGTTGAGTTTAACCAATCCGCTCCCCACCCATCTTGTGCAGCTTAATTGCACAACATTTATGTGATGTTTGATTAACAAGCAGATTCTCCTAAGGTTTGGCCAATATTTCCACACTTCCACAATGGCAGTGACTCAGAGTCAGGGTGGGATAAGAGTTATCACAGGATGATCAGGATGTTCTGAGTCAAGGGAAAAAGGCCTGACTAAGCCAGTGGAACACATAGACTGCAAAGACCTAGTAATAGCTGGACAACTTCTTGTAGCCGGGCAGTTGTTTCCTCTCAGAGTCAGCTGACACAAGATCCCTTCCCTATTGATAAGAAATAAGAATTCCACAAAGGGCCTGAAAGCTGAGATTTCTCCCTGACAATCACTGGGATTTATTTATTTATTAACTTTGGGGCAGATACTCTATCTGGTGTAACTCAGCAAAGCTCCATTGAAATCAATGGAGCCACACCAATTTACACCAACAAAGGATCTCCCTTTCTTGAAAATAACTATCACATCCATAGTGCTTTTCAAGCACTGTACAGTCACTGACACACACACACAGCCTGGCAGGTGTAATTCCCATTTCACAGACAGGGAGACACAAAAGGGTGAGGTGGCTTGCCAAGGTCACACTGCAGGGCTGGACCTAGAACAGACTGAAAGCACAAGGATCACACGATCGCTGCACAGAGAGGGTGAAATCCCCCCGTCCTGAGGGCTTACACCTCTTAATTACCCTCACTGGTTTACAGGGTGTATAAGCTCTGTGTGGTAGTCTCCACACAGGAGGTAGTGTCACCTCAAGAGAACAGTGAGGGGGAATTTGACCAGCAGCAGATGTCTTCCTTTTTAGTAGAATGTTAACAAATGAGTGGTATCCCTGCTCATTCCAGCGCAGGAGACAATAGCAACATGTGCATGAGGTGCTATTTCTCTGTCAGTGCGGTTTGTGTGTCCCCCCCTTGTTGGATTCCTGAAAACACTCTCTGCCTTGAAAGTGCCTGATCCAGTGCATCCTGTGACATGTTAATCAATTCTCCCCTATTCCCCCCTCTAACAAACACTCGAGTTCTGAGGTCAGAAGCAAATGGTCTATTCTCTTGCAGTGTCTGTACCAGTCAGGTGACTCAGTACTGCCGGAGCATTTTGGCTCTTTTGTGGGTAGTTTAAAGGCCTCCAAATGCAAAGAATCAGTTCGGGCAGAAGCAGGAGGCAGGGATTTCTGTTTCTGAACCTTTCCTTTCTGAAAACCTGCGAACAACAGCCCCATGTGGAGGGAGTGAGAGCGCTGCTTGTCCATGGGGAGCACATTCCAATCACGGTGACCGAAGAGCTCCAGATGGGCTTTGCGTGAGGCACATCGGTGATCTTCCAGAAAACACCATCCTGGCCCCTATGGATGTAGAAGCCCTCTACACCAACATTCCACACAAAGATGGACTACAAGCCGTTAGGAACAGTATCCCCGATAATGTCACGGCAAACCTGGTGGCTGACCTTTGTGACTTTGTCCTCACCCATAACTATTTCACATTTGGGGACAATAGATACCTTCAAGTCAGCAGCACTGCTATGGGTACCCGCATGGCCCCACAATATGCCAACATTTTTACGGCTGACTTAGAACAACGCTTCCTCAGCTCTCGTCCCCTAATGCCCCTACTCTACTTGCGCTACATTGATGACATCATCATCTGGACCCATGGAAAAGAAGCCCTTGAGGAATTCCACCATGATTTCAACAATTTCCATCCCACCATCAACCTCAGCCTAGAACAGTCCACGCAAGCGGTTCATTTCCTGGATACTACTGTGCTAATAAACGATGGTCACATAAACACCACCCTATACCGGAAACCTACTGACCACTATACTTACCTACATGCCTCCAGCTTCCATCCAGGACACACCACACGATCCATTGTCTACAGCCAAGCTCTAAGATACAACCCACATTTGCTCCAATCCCTCAGACAGAGACAAACAACTACAAGATCTCTATCAAGCATTCTTAAAACTACAATACCCACCTGCTGAAGTGAAAAAACAGATAGACAGAGCCAGAAGAATACCCAGAAGTCACCTACTACAGGACAGGCCCAACAAAGAAAATAACAGAACGCCCCTAGCTGTCACCTTCAGCCCGCAACTAAAACCTCTCCAGCGCATCAAAGATTTACAACCTATCCTGAAAAGTGATCCCTCACTCTCACAGATCTTGGGAGACAGACCAGTCCTCGCTTACAGACAGCCCCCCAACCTGAAGCAAATACTCTCCAGCAACCACACACCACACAACAAAAACACTAACCCAGGGACCTATCCTTGCAACAAAGCCCGGTGCGAACTCTGTCCACATATTTATTCAAAGTTTCAGAGTAACAGCCGTGTTAGTCTGTATTCGCAAAAAGAAAAGGAGTACTTGTGGCACCTTAGAGACTAACCAATTTATTTAAGCATAAGCTTTCGTGAGCTACAGCTCACTTCATCGGATGCATACTGTGGAAAGTGTAGAAGATCTTTTTATACACACAAAGCATGAAAAAATACCTCCTCCCACCCCACTCTCCTGCTGGTAATAGCTTATCTAAAGTGATCACTCTCCTTACAATGTGTATTTATTCAAGTGACACCATCATAGGACCTAATCACATTAGCCATGCCATCAGGGGCTTGTTCACCTGCACATCTACAAATGTGATATATGCCATCATGTGCCAGCAATGCCCCTCTGCCATGTACATTGGCCAGACTGGACAGTCTCTATGCAAAAGAATAAATGGACACAAATCCGACATCAGGAATCATAACATTCAAAAACCGGTTGGAGAACTCTTCAACCTCTCTGGCCATTCAGTGAAAGACTTAAAGGGTGGCAATTTTGCAACAGAAAAGCTTCAAAAACAGACTCCAGTGAGAAACTGCTGAGCTTGAATTAATATGCAAACTAGATACCATTAACGTGGGTTTGAATAGAGACAGGGAGTGGCTGGATCATTACGCATATTGAATCTATTTCCCCATGTTAAGTATCCTCACACCTTCTTGTCAACTGTCTAAATGGGCCATCTTGATTATCACTACAAAAGTTTTTTTTCTCTTGCTGATAATAGCTCATCTTAATTAATTAGCGTCTTACAGTTTGCGCAGCAACTTCCACCTTCTATGTATGTATGTATGTATATATATCTTCTTACTATATGTTCCATTCTATGCATCCGATGAAGTGGGCTGTAGCCCACGAAAGCTTATACTCAAATAAATTTGTTCGTCTCTAAGGTGCCACAAGTCCTCCTGTTCTTTTTACAGCTGCAATGGTTTACTAGCCTGCAGGAAATATGCCATCGGAAAGGATTTCTAGTTCGGCTGATAACATACCCCCAGCCCATATGAGATGTCATTTTATTGCAATTAATTTGCTGTTCAACTGCTACTAAACGTTTTAAAAGCCTCACAAAATTCAGTCTACTGGGTCTGGAAACCTTCATCTTAAGCAGCATGTCTATTTATAGCTACAGTAAGTCTAATTTTTCTTGAAGTTGGGGTTTTTGTCTCATGTGGCACATTTCAGCAGCAGAACTAAAAGTGAGCTAGCAACTGAAAATCTCTTAAAACTTATGCTTTGCCCTTAGCACCTTCTACGTGAGGATCGCAAAGCACTTTGCAATTAATTAATCCTCATGACACTCTGGGAGGTAGGGCAGTTGTTATCCCTATTTTGCCTCTGATGGGGTGAATATCACTAACTGCTTTAAAATGGCAGGACTCCTGGGTTCTATTCACAACTCTACCAGTGACTTGCTGTGAGGCCTTGGTTAAGTCATTTTTCACCACCTTGTGTCTCATTTTCCCCTTCTGCAAAATAGGGATAACAGAGCAAGACACATACACTGTGTGATGTGTTTTATTAATTACACATCATCGCATAAACTGTCATAATAGAAATATATTTGTGGCAGAAAGTATATTTTAGAACAAACACATTATAATTAAAAACACAAAGAGGAGCACAATGTGATTTCTTTATTATTATCATCACTGTCAATCTGTTTTAGGGACTAACGCTAGCTTAATAAAGCAAAGCACTTATTCAAATGTAAATTGCATTCAGGAACAACACAGTATTTTTAGGTTTATGAATCATCAGCTGTTGATTAGACAATTGTTTCTCCAGCCACATTATTCTCCACCAAAGAATGCTGTGATGCAAATCACTTCACACAGTGGATTGTGTCCAAAGTCCACTTATTGATTTTTAAATTACCGTATTTTTCTCATGCAACTTTTCCACGTACAGTATTTGCAGCTCATGCTCAGCGCTGACAATAAAAGGCCCTGTCCTATTAGAACAGAGCCAGTGGTCTAACATATGTTAAACTGACCACATTATAATAACCAATAATATTTCTCTTGCACTATAGGTCAGAGATTTAAAGGTACTTAGGTGCCTAAAGATGCAGACAGGTGTTTAGCAGGATTTTCATAATTGACTAGACGCCTAACTCCCACTAAAATCGATAGGAGACGGATGCCTAGGCACTTCTAGAATTTCTACTAGGCACCCAGCTGCACCATTAGACACCTAAATACCTTTAAAAATCTGGCCCTTTGCATTTAGGGACCTGAAAAGATACAGCAAGTCCCCTGCAGCTGTGCGGCACCAGAGGGAAGTGGCTTGTTCCAGTGCAAACCCCCTAAAGATTTACAAACATAGACTGAAAGGCCAGGTCTGGAGATGGGTTCATCATGGGAAGGTCAGGGGTCCACATGACAAATTGATAAGAGGACTTATCAAAACCCTTCAATCTCTCTGCTTCAAAGACTCCAACCCAGTGACTCTAGTTACCATCGGATGGCTGTTTGGTGCCTCAGCTCTCCATGGACAAGCCACAAAAACACTCATCCCTGGAAAAAGCACCATAGCTGACAGTGTCAGGAGAGAGGCCAAGGCCTGACTGAGCCATGGAGACTGAGTGCAGGTTGCATTGGAACCATGTTTGAGGGGAAGCCTGAACTGTCACTGCCCATTGCTATACCTCACCTATAGGTAAAAGAAAGGACTTCATCCTCCGGCCCTCTCAGTCTTGAGGCTCAGAGCTGCCCTGTGAATTACTATTATTTGTATAGCACCAGCAGTACGGTAGGTACTTTACAGACCAATGTGACGACATGCTCCTTACTGCCCTCCCCCATCCCCATTTGACTGGCCAGCTCTGTGGGCTGATTAAATGATGGCACTGGGCTTAATTAAGTGACCCTGCCTGCCACATGCCTTTTGGGATGGTTTGCTCTCCCTGGAGCAGTCCCAGTTGTGGGGGCTGTGATAGTCTCTGACACTTATCCAAAGTTTGCAGTGTAAGGTGCATTCTTTGCAATGTCCCACAAAGTCACATGAGAGCCAGGGAGAATCTAGAGCAAAACCAAGGGGGAAAGAGACACCCAATCCTTTCAAATTAGCTGGAATATTCTGATCATTGTAAGGGATGGAGAGGTGCAGGGAGATAACATTAGGTAGGGACATAAAAGGCAACAAAACACATTTTACAAATACATTAGAAGCAAGAAGATGACCAAGGACATAGTAGGCCCATTACTCAATGAGGAGAAAAAGACAATAACAGAAAATGCAGCAATGTCCGAAGTGTTAAATGCCATTTTTCAGTTTTCACCAAAAAGGTTAGCAGTGACTGGACGACCAGCACAGTGAACATCAGTGTACACGGAGAGGATCTGAGGCTAATATAGGGAAAGAACAAGTTAAGACTTACTTAGGGCAGATTTATACTTAAAACATTGCATTGGCGCAGCTGCATTGGTGTAGCACTTAAGGGCACGTCTTCACTTGTGTAGTTGCGGCACAGTGCTGGGACAGAGCTCTCCCAGCACTCTAAAAAAACCACCTCCACAAGGGGCATAGCTCCCAGCACTGGAAGCACGGCTCCCAGCACTGGTGCACTGTCTATACTGGCACTTTACAGCTCTGAAACTTGCAGCGCTCAGGGGGATGTTTTTTCACACCCCTGAGTGAGAAAGTTGCAGCGCTGTAAAGTGCCAGTGTAGACAAGCCCTAAGTGAAGACGCTCCTAAGCCGACGGGAGAAGCTCTCCTGTTGACATAGCGCTGTCTACATGGGGAGTTAGGTTGGTATACCTATGTTGCTTGGGATGTGGGTTTTGCATACCCCTGAGCGATGCAGTTATACAGATATAGGTCTGAAGGGTAGACCTGGCCTTAAATGTCTTCAAGTCATCAGGTCCTGATAAAATATATCCTAGAATATTTAAGGAACTGGCTGAAGAGATCTCTGAACCATTAGCAATTATCTTTGAGAACTCCTGGAGGACAGGAGAGATCCCAGAGGACTGGAAAAGGGTAAGTACAGTAAGTATTTATAAAAAGGGGAATAAGGGCAACCCAGGGAATTATAGACCAATCCGCTTAACTTTGGTACCCGGAAAGATAATGGAGCAAATAATCAAACAATCAGTTTTTAAGCAATTAGAAGATAATAAGGTGATAAGTAACAGTCAACAAGGATTTGTCAAGAACAAATAATTAAATCAACCTAATATCCTTTTTGATAGAATAGACTTGTGGCTAGGGAAGAAGTAGTAGATGTGATATACTTTGGGTATGTCTACACTACAAAATTAGGTCGATTTCATTTAAGTCAACATTGAGTCGCTGATTTAAGCAAGTCGATTCTGCATGTCCCCACTAGGCACATTGTGTCAGTAAAGCGCATCCTCACTAGCAGGGCTTGCATCGACTCATGGAGCGCTGCACTGTGGGTAGGTATCCCACAGTGCATGGAGCCGAGTGGAATGTTGTGTTGGGCTTGCAATGCCTCATGGGACCAAAACATTTGTGTGGGTGGTTATGGGAACATGGCATTAGCCTCCCATGATGCACTTACCTCCCTCCCTCCCTGAAATCCATGGCAAACCAACCAAGCCTTTTTCACACCTTTGTTCCTAAGCCTGGGTTACCCGTGCAGACATCATAGCATGGAAAGCATGGACCCCACTCAGCTGTACACTGTTGTTGTGAGCATTTCAAACACCTCGCGCCTTATCCTGCAGTATTTGCTCAACTGAAGCAAGAGCTGCTGTGCAGAACAGTGTGATGCCGTGCAAGCAGCCCTGCTGGAAGCCATGGAGTGGAACAATTTGCACGCTGGCGACAGTCGCGCATCACCTTGACATGATGGAGCGCTGCTTCTGGGCCCAAGAAACAAGCACTGACTAGTGGGACTGCATCGTTATGCAGCTATGGGATGATGAGCAGTGGCTGCAGAACCTTCAAACGCCTAAGGCCACTTTCATGGAACTGTGCAAAGAGCTTTCCCCCAGTCCTGAAGTGCAGCAATACTAAAATGAGAGTTGCTCTGACAGTTGAGAAGCGAGTGGCAATAGCTCTGTGGAAGCTTGCAATGCCAGACTGCTACTGGTCAGTGGGGAATCAATTCAGAATGGGTAAATGTACCAGGGGGTCTGCTGTGATCCAAGTTGCCAGGAAAATCAATAGACTTCTGCTAGGAAAGGTAGTGACTCTGGGAAATGTGCAGGACTTACTTGATGGTTTTGCTGCGATGGGGCTCCCTAACTGTGGTGGGGGGATAGACGGAACACATATCCCTATCTTGGCATCAGATCACCTTGCCAAAGAGAACATAAATCAAAAGGGGTACTTCTCAATGGTGTTGCAAGTGCTGGTGGATCACAGGGTCCCTTTCACCAACATCAACGTGGGATGGTCAGGAAAGGTGCATGACGCTCGCATCTTTAGGAACTCCGGTCTGTTCAGAAAGCTGCAAGCAGGAACTTTCTTTCCAGACTGCAAAATAACCATTGGTGATGTTTAAATGCCAATCGTGATCCTGGGAGACCCAGCCTACCCTTGCTCCCATGGCTCATGAAGCCATACACTGGTGCCTGGACAGCAGTAAGGAGTGGTTCAACCATAGGTTGAGCAAGTGCAGAATGGTGGTGGAATGTGCCTTTGGACATTTAAAAGCCCACTGGCGTAGTTTGCTTACTAGGTTAGACCTCAGTGAAAGCAATATCCCCATTGTTGTTGCTGTGTCCTCCATACTATCTGTGAAACAAAGGGAGAAAAGTTTACAGCAGGCTGGGGGTTGGAGGCAGATCACCTGGCAGCCAGTTTTGAGCAGCCAGACACCAGGGCAATAAGAAGAGCACATCGAGGCGTGCTTTGTCTCTGTGAGGCTTTGAGAACTAGTTTCATCAATGACACACAGTAATGTGACACTTATGTGTGTTGTTCCTTACCTAGCTGTCCCCTTCATTGCATATACTCCCCTGTAAACTACACCCCACTAACCGCTGTGTGCTGAATGAATAAAGAGCCTTTTCTCCTCAATCCATTAATTTTTACTACGTTCACAACCACAGCCAGGGAACGCTCAGGAAAGTGTGATTGTGTGACCCAGAATTCACCAAACAGGGGTGGATTACTTATCGAATTGTTTGCAGTTTAAGAGCTAGCATTTAAAACTTCCCCCATTTCCCTTAGGTGACCATATGCGATATCACTCTCCTGCATGATTTTGGCATAGATGTTCATGTTTCTTCTGCTGGTTCAGAGCTCTGCTTGCACAGACTCTTCTCCCCACACACCAATAAGATCCACTACCTCCTGTGTGCTCCATGATGGGGCACGTTTGCGGTCTTGAGCATCCATAGTCAGCTGTGCTGATGAGCTCTCTATGCTGATCAAAGAGGAAGTTCTTGGGGCTTTAATGGGGGGAGGGGGTGGCTGTTTCCTGTGTACCTGGCTGAAGTGCAGTGGAGTTGAAAGTGCTCTCCAGAGCAGTCACAGTGGAGCACTGTGGGACACCTCCTGGAGGCCAATTCATTCGAATTACATTGCGCAGTGTCTACACTATCCCCATGTCGACGCGTGGCTTCGACTGAAGTGCTATGCCTTTCACGGTGGTGGAGTACAGAAGTTGACTTTACAAGTCCTTTAGGTTGGCAGAAGGGACTTAGTAGTATAGACACATACATTATTAACTTGAGCTAATGTGGCATTTGTCACTCTAACTTTGTAGTGTAGAACAGGCCTTTGACTTTAGTAAAGCTGTTGATGCTGTCTCACATGACCTTATGAGCAAACTAGGGAAATATAGCCTAGATGAACCTACAATAAGGTGAGTGCACAACTGGTTGGAAAACCATACTCAAAGAGTAGTTATCAATGGTTCACAGTCAAGATGAAAGGACATATTGAGTAGGATCCACAGGGATCTGTCCTGGGTCCTGATCTGTTCAATATCTTATTAAATTTGATTTGGATAAGGAATACACTTATGAAATTTGCAGACAGTACTAAGCTGGGTGGGTTGCAAGCACATTGGAGAACAGGATTAGAATTCAAAATGATCTCAACAAACTGAAGAAATGGTCTGAAATAAACAGGATGTAATTCAGTAAGGACAAATGCAAAATACTCCAGTTAGGATAGAATAATCAATTGCAGAAACACAAAATGAGAAATGATGGACTAGGAAGGAGTGCTGCAGAAAAGGATCTGGGGGTTAGAGTGGATTACATGCTAAATATGAGTCAACAGTGTAACACTGTTGCAAAAAAAAGAGGACATTATTCTGGGATGCATTATCAGGAGTGTTGTAAGCAAGACCAGAGGTGAAAGTAAGCCAGTACTGTCCGGTACGGCGTAACGGCAAGAGCTGGTACGCCGTGCTGGACTGGACCAGCTTTCCTGCCAGTAATTTAAAGGGCACAAGGCTCCAGCTGCTGTGGGGAGCCCTGGGCTCTTTAAATCACCGCCGGAGCTCCAGCAGCCAAGCTCGGGAGGGGATTTAAAGGGCCTGGAGCTCCACGGTGGCCAGAACCCCAGGCCCTTTAATTTGCCCCGAGCCCCTGGGCTCCCTGCCGCCTCTGCAGCTGGTATCTCGGGGGTGATTTAAAGGCCCAGGGGCTCCCAGTCACAGCCGGAGCCCCAGGGCCTTTAAATCTTGAAAGGCCCCGCCTCTTCCAGTTGAGGCCCCGCCTCTTTCAGTTGAGGCCCCACCCCTGCTCAGGACTCCGGCATACCAATAAGTCCTTTAAGTTACTTTCACCCTTGAGCAAGACACAAGTAGTAATTTTTCCACTCTACTCAGCACTGACAAGGTCCCAACTAGAGTATTGTGTCCAGTTCTGGGAAAGACAAATTGGAGAAGATCCAGAGATGAGCAACAATAATAATTCAGGTCTAAAAAACATGACCTCTGAGGAAGGATTGAAAAAATTGGGTTTGTTAAGTTTGGAGAAGAGAAGAGACTAGAAGGGACATGATAACAGACTTCAAGTGTGTAAAAGATTGTTATCAAGAGAGGTGTGATAAATTGTTCTCCTTATCCACTGAGGACAGGACAAGAAGCAATGGGCTCAAACTGCAGCAAGGGAGGTTTAGGAAAAACTTTCTAACTGTCAGTGTAGTTAAGCGCTAGAACAAATTACTAGGGAGGTTGTGGAATCTCCATCACTGGAGGTTATTAACAACGCCTGTCAGGGATAATACTTAATCCTGTCTCAGTGCAGGGGTCTGGACTAGCTGACCTTTCGAGGTCCCTTCCTGTCTTACATTTCTGATTATAATGGAGGTGAAGATGAAAAAGGGAGGGCAAAAGGTTAACCAAGCTAATAACCAGACAGCAGCTCCAATTACGTTCACTGCTGTTTGACACATCCCCTGGGCCAACCATCCAGGCTGAACGGCGTATTAGTGATATGATGGGTTAATATCCACTAACCACTGGTTGGGAGAAATAAACCAATCCTTGTGGGCAGGCTAGCACATAAATCAGGAGCAGCGGAGGTAATTACAGCACTTCCAAATGCAGCATGCTGGGACCTGATTATTCAGGAGTTTGTTTCTTGTTCCTTGCTAATGTGGACAGGATTTTTAATTTCAAGAGAGCAGGTGCAGGTAGTTTGTAGCAGAGGAAATCTCTGGGAAAGACTCCTTGAGTGGCCACCCCTGCAAGGTTTGACAGAGAAGTTATGGCTGCATAATTGATGCAAGCATCTATTGTGCATATAAAAGAAGCAGTATAAGCCAGTGGATCGGGCACTGGACTGGGACTCAGGACACCTGGAGTTCTATTCCTGGTTGCCAATGACCCGGTGTGTGACCCTGGGCATGTCACTTTCCCCCCTCTATGTCCTGACTCTTTCCCTTAACTCTGAAGGAGATGGCAAGGCTTATGATGTTCCGTAGGCATGACTGCCTCACCTGCATTTTGCTCACTAATCTCTCTCCTCTAGGACTGTTTCTAGTATTCCAGATACCTGAGTAGCTGCAGAGAGCCATTTATATTATTTTTTATATATACACATGCACACACATAAAATTCGAACCATTAATTTGGATAGCAGTCTGGAACATGCCAATAGTTTTAAAGATGTCCAGGAACCTGATTCATTCTAAATTGTATCTTGTTTGTATTCTGGGACTTAATTTGATGGTGAAACATCCTAAAATGTTCATATTAAGGCTGCCCCCATAATGAGCTACACTGATTGACATCTCGCTTTGTGTTGAGTTCTGCTTGATACGCACACGACACATACAAAGCAGATGCTGAAATCCATATGCATCAGTTTCAACAAAAGCATTCACATCTAAGAGGTAGAATATGCATCCACTCTCAAATTAGATGCAAACTCCTTTATAGTCCTTCTGTATTCATAGAGCCATTATGTGCATCACTTATAAAACTGGGACAGTGAAATTGTGTCCTAAGAGCTCAGAGCAAAAGATACAGGAGTCCAATATGATCATTTAATTCGTCCGGAGAATCAGCACAAAAACAGGCAGAGGAAACAGCCAATTAGTTAGGCCAGTATTAATCACAGAGAACAAGAATTCATTAATCTAATTGCAACCAGACTAATTTCAAAGTATATAATTATAATTATATACCAGGGAAGTAGAGAATCTACTGTGTCACATGTTATGATATCCACACAAATATAGACATTCAGCAGTTTTGCTTTTACTATGTCAGTGGGAGCAGGAAAGATGTATCTGAGGAAATGACAGCTGATCTGCTTGGCAACCCATAATGTGGCCTGATGTTCCTGCTGAAAAGAGTCAGAGTTGTTAGCACGGAGAGATGTGTATGAATCTCTCTATGAAGCAACTTCCTAAACTATTAACTTTACAGAAAGAAGGCAGAACTGTTGGGATAGAGGCTGGCTAGTTTCTATGGGAGATCTTTTCCACCAGGTTTTGTGTCAGCAGTATGTACTATCTTATCTTGCTCAGAAATCTATCCCATTACTTTCTCCTATTGCATGTTGGAGGGTAGGCTGGCTTTCCACTCTTTACTTAATGGTAGAGCAGTGAAATATTTCACAAGCTTACCCACTGGGCAAATCCAATATATCTGCACCGGTTTATGAAGTGGGATCAATACAAAGGCTTCATTAAGTACCAAGGAATTTCCGTTAATTTATTTCACATTCGTCTTTCCATTTGTGCTCCTGCCGAACTCTTGCCAATTCCTACCCTCTGCTTTGTTATTATTCAGCACTGATCTTTCTGTCTCATACACAGAAAATAATTTGGAAAGGAGATTCAGGTTATAATTATACCTTTGATTGCTTTCGGCTCCTGCCACATGATATGCCAGCAAACAAATAGATACCAGATTGGGGGGAGGGGTGAAGAGAGAAAAGTGTTCCTTAAGAGTTGTCAAACAAAATAATATTTACCAGTAGGATATTAAATTTAGAGCTGGGAAAAAGGAGCCATCCTGGCCCAGATCTTGGTCTTTAAAACTTTTGTTGATCAGGGTCACAGTATTTAGGTCTTTTAATCTTTTCCTCCTAACTTAGTCCCTCCAGAACTAATAGATGGAAAAGTAGTTTCTCCTTCTCCTTCTTCAGTGAACTCCCTCTATCCAGTTAATATCTTTCTGTTACACTATGCCAAGAACTGAAGTGCATCTGGGAGCTACTCTAATACTGCTCTCAGGGGAGAGGAAAACATTGTCAACTTTCTGTTAATGTACAATTAAAATTCAGTTAAATGTACCACAAATGATGGTACAAGTTGCTCATGCTGTCTGCAGTTGTCCATTGATTGGCATCTCTACGGTGCTCATCACCATCGTGACTGGTCAGAAACCAAATAGTGTTGTTAAAGCAGCATCACTTGCAGTGATGTAGCATTCATTATGTGGCATATGTTAGCCGTGTAGCTGGAAGGAGAAGCTGTCCATCTCTTTTCTGTGTCCTGGCACCTTTTAAATGCAGAACAGTCTCCGTGCCTGTCTGCAATGGAAGCCGCTATGAGGCAACTGCCATTTTGTGTTACAATTCAAATGCAGAATGTTACAGCACAAGTCACTGCGATCGCTCTCTCTCTCACAGGATAAATTTTCCATTCCGCTGAGTCAGCTTGATGCCATGGGGAGCCAAATGGACTTAAAGCATCCAGAGACGGTCGGCAGAGAGTTTCCCCTGTGCAGGGAGGACTCCGGACTAGTGATGGCTGGTGGAAGTAGCTCCATTGCCTCTTACACCAGCCCCACCCCCAGCCTAAGGAGGGCAAAGGGACCTGTCAGGACATTGCTTTGCAGGGGCAGAGTAAGGCAGCGAGGGGGTGGATATGTGTTGTGCTACGCCTGATGCTCCATTGGTGTACATCAGACTTTCCTTTCAGCACTAGCTTTCAGCAGGGCAGGGGGTAGTGCAGGATCAGGGAACCACAACGAGCTCCCTGATGGCCCCCATTTCACAGGATGGAGCTCTCACACATTTGAGCATTGGCCCTGAAGACTCTAGAGCTGATTCTTCTGTGCTTGCACCTCATGCCTGTGCAAAGAGAGTGGAAATGGGTATAAAATTGCCACTGTTGGTACAGTATTCTCCTGCTATGGAAAGCTGTTGCATGGTAATGAAGGACCCTGATGTACTGAGATGCAAATTTGTACACAAACAGAGCCTCTTAGGCAAGGTGTAATTGACAGCCCTAATCCTCAATCTACCAGAGAAAACTCATTTTAATATTTTCCCAGGAAATAGAGTCACTAGCAATTTTAAATCCAGAACACTTTTGGGGGGGCTTTTCATACCATCTAAGTTATACGTATTGTAAAAAAATATATATATATGATTGGCATCGTACATTATTTTAAAAATACATCTCAATATTTAATAGCATTTTGCACATTTTTTCCAAGACCTCCTCTATTCCCATTCATGTGTAATGGGCTCTGCTGCTAAAATACTTCTTCTAGAGAAGCCTGTCCTCAGAAACCTGCCTTCTGACCATAAAGAATTAATGTGGCCAGCACCTTTTTGTACAGATGACAGCTGAGTTATTAATAAGCTATGTGCTTTGTTGATGGGATTTACCTGGGAGACCATACATACAGCTACATACCAGGAGGAGGAAGGAGCTCACTGATATGGTGAGGGAAGCTAAATGGAGATAATTATATCACTGAAGATAAGAGAACAGTTAACTTCTGCACTCACAGATCTTCATTCTTCCACTCTCCTGGCTTTTGAAAACTGAATTAATTGGGCTGTCGTGTCATCAACACTGAAGAGGGAAAATAATGTCACTGAGAATGAGACTTTCTATCTAAAGGCTGTTTCGGTGACTTATGTGTAATGAGTTGATGGGTCTCAGTCCAGTTCCGAGTAGACAGTTCTCTATGTCACACACTCCCTCCCCACCAATCACAACACATATATCAGTGTAGCCATTCTTAGGAGAATGCAAGATTTACTTCTCTCCTTTATCACCAGAGATCATCCTTCCAGGGCAGGAGTGGGGCATCCATAGGTAATATTTGCATTGCAACTGCCCATGCTGTCTGAATTCCAGTAATAGATAACACTGATCTTCTAGGTTTTCAGTCAGCACTATCATTCCTTTAAACAAACAAGCCAAGATAGTGAACTCATGGAGCATTGCCAAAGCCTGATGCCCGTGAAGTCTGGGAGCCGCTGGAATTTCCTGGCAGCTGGAGTGGGGATTTGATTAATTTGCTGCAGATTTTCCAGATTCACGTGAGTCTGAGATTCTGACAGACCATGTAGCTGGCAGCCTTCCTTTTGCTGCTGCATCTAGAGCAAGGTTTATGCCCTGGCCAAAAGTGCCCAAATTGCTGCCAATCCCATTTTAGTGGATAACCTTAATTAAAAGAGGAAAGTGGAAAATACTTGTGAAAAATGTCTATCTGTGGGAGAGGATCTGTATTCTCTCTCTGTCACCTGAGGAGCCCACGGACACTTACCACGAGAAGAAACTCACTAGGGCCAGACCACTCAGCAAGAACCTGCTTTTACTTACACCTAAATTGTTCATTAACATAATTCTACTGGATGAAAACCAATAGACAGAACTAAAACTAAACCAAAACCAACATAAAAAATACACTACAGTGAGCAGCAGGATTGGTTAGATATAAAATAATTTTATATCCGATCCGTAACGTCTATAAATATATGAAGATCTCCACTGAAGCACTGAAGCAATAAGATGGCCTAAAAAGAGAATTGTTATTACCATTAGCTATCCTAAAACAGCACCAAGGAAGTGCAATCAAAGATTGGGGCCGCATTGCAAAGTGCTCTGTACAGACGGGCAACAAATTGTAATATTTTATCAGCTCTGTTTCAGTTAAAGCTTCAACCTAAAGACTGTTTATTATGTGCATTATGGTAGCATCTAGAGGCCACAATGTGCTCAGTACTATACTGAGAAACAGCCTTTTCTCTGAAGAGACAAGACAGACAAAGGGTAGGAGCTGAGACAGACACACAAAGAGGGAAAGTGACTGGCCCAAAGTCTCACAGCAGATCAGTAGCAAAGCTAGGACTAGAACACAAGTCTTCTGACTCCTAGCCTGGTGTCCTCTTCACTAGACCACTCTGCTCTCTGAAACCCTTTGCTGCTGATTAGCTTTTCTACAGGACTGATCTAAGAGCTGAAAACCAAAGATGCACTTTGAAGATGTTTCAACAGTTCAGGGCTAAGGCGTCAAAACCTCCAGAGAAGGTCATTAAAGAAGCTGAGGACTTGAGACAACAACACAGAACAGGTGTCAACACTGTACTGTCCTTTGATGCCCTTCAGCCCTTCCTGAGTTCTGCTCTAATGGAAAATTAAGGTCTACCCACTGGCAGATTATGAGAATGAGGTTCTATAAAAACAGGTAAGTTTTATACTGAAAGAGACTTGGTAATGTGTGCTAAGGCTGCACTGGATCTCCTGACAGGAGCAATAGCCTAGCACATTATACTCTTCTAACAGCATCCCTAGGGTGGTGTGTCAGGCACAAAGCTGAAGGCCCAGCTCTTAAAGACAAGAAGAGCAGCATCTGAGCTCAGAACACATGCTGAGATAGCAAGACCAGTTTAAGGCTGGGTGAATCTGCTGCAGCCCAGCAGCAAAGCAGTTGGGTGTGATAATTCTTGTCATTAGTTTGTGAGATTATTCCTGATTCACAGTGAACAAATAGCACAAGTCTGCTGAGTCAGGTATAATATCTGTCTGTCTCAGTTCCTTGGAGAAATGAGGCCTAAACAGACTGAGTGAAATCAGTGCTGATAAAGATCTGCTAGGTCACTGGGTGTTATACTTTTCCAGTTACAGACTCCTTCTTAATTGAACTAATACTGATCTATACAATATGATTGGAAAGGTGCCTCTCCATGGTTCTGGGTTAAGAGTGCAATCAAGAGTATCTACAAATCCAGCAGCAAAACCTTGCCCCTTTAAACCAGCATAATCCTCCGAAGAGAGACCAAATCCACTGCACTCCCCCAAATGCTCATAAAGACAGAGAGGCTTCACAGCATGCTAGCTACAAAGGGGAACAGACTCAAGCTACTTCAGACCGAGGTGGTGGGGATCATTAATTCCAGACCTGGTGGTGGTGGTGAAGGGGATGTCTATAGAGAACACCTTACTGTCTCTTAGACCATGGTTGTGCCAGCTTCATCATCTCTGCAGATTGTAACTGTGGCTGGATGAGACAGGGAGAGAGGCACATCTCAGGTAGGGAGATACCAGAGTCAAAGCCAACACACTTGAGACTTTACCCAGAAACCAGCCGACAGCCAGGGGAAATCACAGCGCATTGATGCAACACACTCACAACAGAATACCCCACTTTAACAAGTGGGCTATTGCATTTTGCACTGGCTTCAGCTTCCAAGTGCATTCAAACTCTAGTCCCATGTCAACTGCACCGCACTTGTCAAAGATAGCAGTGACAAATCCTGGATTGCTGGCAACGTCCTCGCATCCCTGAGGAACAGTCGCATGCTTCTGGCTAGATGTAGATGGACAAAAGCCACCTTGGCCACTCCTGCTACTTGATCTTCCAGCAGCTGCCGTGGATTTAACCAGGCCACCAGGGAACACACAACCTCTACCAGAAGGGCAGATATAACTTTGCCATTTGCTTTCCATGAACTTGTGTTCATTGAAACTGATCACATGACATGGAAAGGGAACACAAAGGGGACCGAAGTGTGGCTGATGGGAATACATTTTAAAATGTCCCTGAATATGGAACAAAGCTCTCCGTGATTCTACGTGCTCTACAGGAACAGCTCTTACTGGATAAAGAAATAGTGAGTGTCCTCCCAGTCCTGAAAAGGTACTCAAACATCTGTGAGCTTGTTTGGCTTTTCATTGCTCTTTAACTGCAAACATGTGCAGTGTTGCTAACCTGAAAAATTCAAAGTCAAGCTCCCCTCTCCCCGTCCCAAAATTATGAGATTGGCTTAAAAAGATCAGGAGACTCAAAAAAAAATCATTTTGGATTCCTATTTACCTTCTGGTTTTTGATCCTTTACAGTTCACATTTTCAGACTTCTCTCCACAGCCACGGGGTCTAGAAATGTATTTTTATTTTGGTCAATGAAAGCTGAGATGTTCACATAAGCACAAAGAAAAGGAGTACTTGTGGCACCTTAGAGACTAACCAATTTATTTGAGCATAAGCTTTCGTGAGCTACAGCTCACTTCATTGGATGCACATCATTCCAGCAGCTGGGGCTTTAAGAAAAACACTAAATATCATGAGATTCATGTTACCATTGTGAGAGTTGGCAGCACTACGGGTAGCTTTAAGAGTCTTATTCTTGACACATTTTTTTTTTAAAAGACAGATCTTCTAACTATTTCCAATGGAGAAAAGTTTTAATGTCAGATTGAGTGCTCAGGCAGCTGCACTGAGAATAGGATCAATTTGCATTTCACCAACAGAACAGTCCCTGTCACTGCAGTTCTTTTGAACTAAGATTTCTATTTGAACTTTGATATTTGAGTGTTGTGTAACTGAAAGCTAGGTCTGGGCTCTGGCCGGTGGCGATGCATAATGTGTATATCCTTTTGACCTTCTGAGTCAATGAGGAGAAGATAAATAATAACACACAGGTCATGACACAATTTTTGGTAGTGAACCAGGTCAGTTTTTTCAAAAAAAGGAGGCTAAAGTTAGATGCTAATCACGTATTTAGGTGCCTAAATAAGTAGCTTAATTGTCAAAAGTGCTTAGCACTCAGCAGCTCCCATTGACTAGAGTAGGAGGTCTTTGTGCTGAGACTTTTTGAAAATCAGGCCACTCTCTAGGTTCCTAGATAAGGATTGAGGAGTCTAACCCTAGGCACCCAGTTTTTAAAATCGTGGCCCTGATCAGCTGTCACAGCACCAGAGTACACCAGGGACCTAAAATCTGCTGATCTGAGATTATAAACTACTGTGCAGTGTGGCCATGGGCTATTTTACAAGACCCTTTGATGAATTATGAACAATTAATGAAATCTTGATTGAACTGAGTCAATTAGACATTGCTTTGCAGCACAGCAACAAAGCAGTCAATCTTATTTGCAGAGAGAGAGAGAGAGAGAGAGACTAAACAGATTGGAGTAAGATCAAGGTTATCTCTCTTCATTGGTCCTGAACTGAAGAGAAAATTTACATGCAAATATAAAACGCGCCCCCCCACACTTATTCATGTGCTGTTACAGTCTAAACCTTTGGTATTAACTCCTCATTTTACACATAAATCACAGGCAGAATATGCCCTATCACTCAAGGGAGAACAATTTCTCAGGGAAGATAGAAAGCAGCTCTGTAGATTTGTTTTCCCACAGAGATTCTGAAAAGATAATTTAATTCAAATTCAAGGGAAAAGTACACTTGAAAACACAACTAAACTTCCCACAAGGGAGTCGGGGAAATGCAGGTAAATTCTAGAGGAGAACTGAAAACCAAGGTACTGGAGGAGAATATCCATCATCACCCAGCTCCCTTCACTTGTGTTCCAGTCACGTCTTAGCCACAGTAATATGGCCCGGTGAAAGGTTATATTTAACTGGAAGATGATTAGCATCTGTGATGTCAGTTTATCCTTTGAAGTGATCCAGAAACTGAAATGACCAAGTTCAAAAGCTGAAAGTTTCTCTTGCATTAGCTTAAAATACATTGCAGCTATTAATTCAATAAACCAGGGACATGGCAAATTGCAGTAAGGACCAAATCCTGTGTCATGGCACAGCAGCCTGAGGACTGAAGAAAGCCTAGCAAATGAGGGGTTCATTTGTGGTTTTCCTTTAATAGGGAAGCGTCTCCTTGCTTGACCCATTGTACACATAGTATATTCAGCACTGCAGATGAGTAGGTGAGCAGGCAGGAGCTGTAGCCCGAAATGCCCATGCTCTAAAGAACAAATCTTGAAGGAGTCTACTGGGCAGGGTTCAGAGGTAGCAACAGTGCTTTGGAACATTACAGCAGAGAGAGCGCAAAGCACTAATTGGGGTGAGGGATTTGTCCTCTGGACCTCACCCAGCGTCGTGTCAGAATGTGGAGTACCCAGCTGCCCTGGTGGCAAAGGGGGAAAGTGTGGCTCTCATGCCTATCAGAACCCATAGTCCTCATGTTTGTTAATGGCTATTGTATGTGTTCAGTGTTGTCTACTGCGGGTGACCCTAAGGAGCTCAGAAGAGCAACCAAGGTTTGAAAGTTTAGCATCTGTCTAAGAAACTAATGGCCCCCATTGTCATAGTGTCTGAGCAGCTAACAATTGTTAATATATTTATCCTCACAGCATCCCCGAGGTAAGGAAGTACTATTGGTCCCATTTCACAGATGGAAACTGAGGCACAGAGGGGCAAGGTCACTGACCCAAGATCAGACAGGAAGTCTGTGGTGGAGCAGGGACTTGAATCCAGGCCTTCTCAGTCCTAAGCTAGTTCTGTAACCACTGTAAGAACAGCCTCTCTTGTAAGATTCTTGGTACTTCCTACTTCTGGATGGAGAAAAAATACCATAGGAAGACCCTTTTGCCTAAGGTATTGCTGCATTTCCAAGTCCTGATCCTGGAAGGGCAGAGCCCACCATGAAAATAAAAAATAACCAAACCCAAGAGTGAGTCAAAACTTTTTCAAAATCTCTAAAAAGTTTGAGGTGAAGGCTCCAGGGTGGATTCTATTTTAGTTTAACTCCTTTGAACATCCCTAATTGAAAGGACTGTTTCTTTACATCCACTTGTGGCATTGCACTCTATATGATTTTATGAAAATATGCTAATGAGTGTGAATATAATGTGCTGGCAAGTGGGTAATGAAATCTTACAGTAACATGTGATCACGTCAGCTGAACTGGAATCCATCTTTAACTTGGTGCTTTTCCATTTAGAAGGAGGGGTGGGAACCCAGAGAGAGACAAAGGATTCCTGCCTTGTGCAAAAGGTATATACAGAACAAAGGGGGCTGCAGTCATGAGAAATCCTCTAGCTACCACCTGAGCTGGAACAAGGGCTGTACCAGGGGAAAGAATTGTGCCCAGACTAGGAAGGCGTCCAGTCTGTGATAGAAGCTTATTGAAACATCTCTGAGGGTGAGATTTTATCTGTATTCAGTTTTCTTACTCTATTAGGCTTAGACTTGCGTGTTTTATTTTATTTTGCTTGGTAATTCACTTTGTTCTGTCTGTTATTACTTGGAACCACTTAAATCCTACTTTTTGTATTTAATAAAATCACTTTTTACTTATTAATTAACCCAGAGTATGTATTAATACTTGGGGGGGGGGGGAAATAGTTGTGCATATCTCTCTATCAGTGTTATAGGGGACAAACAATTTATGAGTTTATCCTGTATAAGCTTTATACAGAGTAAAACAGATTTATTTGGGGTTTGGACCCCATTGAGAGTTGGGTATCTGAGTGCTGGAGACAGGAGCACTTCTTAAGCTCTCAGCTAAGCCTGCAGCTTTTGGGGGATGGGGTTCAGACCTGCGTCTGTGTTTGTTGCAGGCTAGCGTGTCTAACACAACCAGGCAGGGCACTGAAGTCCCAGGCTGCCAGGGAAAACCAGCTCAGAGGTAGTCCCAGCACATCAGGTGGCAGTTCCCCAGGGGGTTTCTGTGACCCAATCCGTCACACCACTGTTCTTCCATCCTCTACTTGTCCTCAGTGAGCAGCAGTAACTATGTCAAAAGAGACAGAGTGGGAGCAGAGGGAAGAGAGGTGACCAAGATTCAGGATTGGTGAGAATTAATGAGTTTGGGGTTCAGTGACCTTCCCAATATGGGTTTACGTTTATGAACCTTCCCGCCCCCTTTTCTCCTGTACTTTAAATCCATGTGATTCAATTCACATTGGGATAGAAAAAGGGCAGTCTGTGCTGTGTATTACAGACAAATGATCCTCCCAGACATTTGGCTGGCACAATTGCAAGCCTTATAAATGGTCTGTAGTCTGGAGCCAGCTCTCCCCTGCCCCTCTGCAAGGTGAGTGCAGACTGTTACCATCTGATCTGGTCATATTTTACACCCCTTCTACACAGTGTAAATGATGACACATGAGTTGCACGGCAATAGGGGAACCAGACCCTCTGCATTTTTTTTTTTTACCCCATTTAGAGGTTCTTTTCTCTCCTTCCCACAGCTCTTTTGTTCACGGTGCTGGAAATATTCTTGCTCTCTCTGCCTATTTTCAGTCTCTTCTAAGTGGCATGTGAACCCATCCCATTTGAGTTCAAGTGGGCTTAAAGTTAAAGAAAGCAGCAGGGTTGCTCCCTCAGTCAGTGGGGTAGATAGATTTCAACAAGTACTGTAGTACGGCAGGTGTGGACTGGAAAGTGAACTGAGCAGAATTAGCCCCATCTGCTGGTGATAAATCTGCAAGTTTGCAGGAAGCTGTGAAAAGTCATTGATTTTTAAGATCCAGGGCATGATTCGCCCCTGCTAGTGCATAGCATGCAAATAACACTACGCACACCAGCACGGGCCTGCCCAACAGCATTTTATTCACTAAAGGGGAGGCCATGCAGTGTTAGCACCCTCCTTCCCCAGGTATTCAATTGCAAATTAAAGCTGTTTCCTGCAGTGGGAGGTCTATGGAAGCCTTATCACCCAGAGGTCATTAAGTGCACTTTGTGAGTGTCCCAGCTATGCTCTCTCCACAGCCACCACCACCCACTTTTGGGGCTGTTTGGCCTAGCTTCAGGATCCCATCCAGAGTAGGGATTGTGAGCACCTTGTACTGTAACCTGTGTGACACTGCACCCCATATTCTTCATAGTGATATTATTATATGATTATAGCATAATTAAGATGTATTTTATGCAAGATAAGTCATTGGAAGAGTTATGATTTGCTGTACATAATTATTCTATTCCTATGCATGTATCAGTTTTGCATTTGAAGTTATGAATGTGACATTACACTCCATATTCTTTATGGAAATATGCTTATGATATGGATATGACATAACTGAGATATACTTTATGCAAGATGGGTCTTGTAAGGTATCATTGGAAAGGTTATGATTTACTGAATGTGATTATCCAATATTTGTATTCATGTATCATTTCTGTATATAAAGTTAGGAACATGGACTATGTAATAATTACAGCTGGGTGTGAATTGGGAAGACACCCACCAGAAGACAGGCCATCAGATTTGATGGGCCATTAGGAAGGAGCAACAAGACCATGAAGATACTAATCTCTCTCCCTCCTGGAAGGCATCTGGGGATGTAACTGTGACACTACAAGGTCAGGTGGTCTTGTCACCTGATATTAAACATTGTCTTGGACTTCTTGTAACTTTCCTCTAAAAGGGAAGTGGGGTCAAGTTTAGGAAATGAAGGATTCCCACCTTATGTAAATATTATTTAAAGGTGGGGAGGAAGGCAAACAGGACTCCTCTCCATGGCCAGTCTGCCCAAGAAGAAAAGACTTCTAAAGACACCTGAAGGGAAGGCAAGGGGGGAGTCCAGACTGAGACAGGGGTCCAGTCTGAAAAGAAATATAACTGGAACTCTAAGCTACAGAAACTTTGCAACCTGCCTCAAATAACATTTAGGGTAAGAAATTACATTTTGTAACCTGTTTCTTAAGTATATTGAGCTTATCTTGCATATTTTGTTTTATTTTTCTCAGTAATCTCTTATATTCACTTAAAATTCACATTTTGTAGTTAATAAACTTATATAACCCTGTTTGTACAAGTCATAATGGGGGAGGGGGTGAGAGGCTGTGCATACCTTCCTCCACATTGTGGGAGGAGGCAGATTTCATAATATACCTTTGGGTCTGCACTCCAAGAGAGGTGGACACCCGAGTGCTGGGGCAAGTCCCTTAAGCTGGGTCTTCCCAGAACTGATCTCAGTGTCTGTGTCGTTCTGCATTTGGGTGTGGCCCTGCCTGTGTATGTGCTGGAGAAGGCATAATAGCCTGGCTCAGCAAGACAGGTAAAAAGGGTGCCCAGGCTGGCATAACAGGCGGGCTCAGTGGTATCTCAGCATATCAGGTGGCATCCTAAGGGGGGCAACCTATCACAATAAATATTGACTATGTATCTGTATTTCAAATAGAATCATAGAATATCAGGGTTGGAAGGGACCTCAGGAAGTCATCCAATCCAACCCCCTGCTCAAAGCAGGACTAATCCCCAATTTTTGCCCCAGATCCCTAAATGGCCCCCTCAAGGATTGAACCCACTAGACAAGATGCTTTCAGTCTAGATAGCTGGTTGGGAAGGGCCTATTAAGGGCAATGAGCCATTAGGGAAAACAACAGGCCTTAGAAAAAGCTTATCTCCCACCTGATGAGCCTTCCTAAGAACACTCCAAACAGCCTGTAAGTAATGGCTGCTATGACCCCACAAGGACATGTGACCAGGCCACATGCTGCTGGACTCCATCTTGGGATGTCAGTATTTTTCCACAGACTGGTCTGGGAACCAAGCTTTGGAACAAAGGTTTCCCGCCATATGCAAAAGGTGTATAAGGCAGGGGGTGACATCATCTGGGGTTCTTCACTTCCCACACATGAAGACTCCTGGAAACACCTAAGGAACAAAGACTGAACTGGGGGATTATGCTGGACCCAGGCTAAAGGGATTTCTAGCCTGTGTAAAACACCTGGGATTCCAAGCTGTAAAGCAAGTGCAGCTTGCCCCTTAAGAATCTGCAGCCTGCTTGTATCATCTGTTAGGGTGAGACTCTGCTATTCATATCCAATCTATGTATTATATTAAGCTTCGTTTGCAATTTTTGTTTATTTGCTAGGTAATCTGCTTTGATCTGTTTACTATCCCTTATAATTTATATTTTGTAACTAATAAATTTATTTTTGTTTTAATCTAAACCAGCAAGCTTTGACTGGAGTGCTTGGGGAAAATCTCTGCTTGGTTACCACAAGTGTGCATTGTTCTCTTCACATTGAGGGAGAGGCAGACCGGGTATTAAACCCATATACCAGCCAGATTTGACCAGGGCAGGACAATATTGCTCTGGGGTCCCAGGCTGGGAAGCTTGTGGTTAGAGAGCCTGCATGTAACTGCAGCTGGGTATGTCCCTACCTGTATGAATGCAGGTGAAAGTGCAGGCTGGAGGGCTTTGTAGATTGTCACAGCAGTACAGTGTGAGAGGGAGCACAGGCTGGTGTGTCAGGGGGCTCAGTGGTACCCCAGTTCCAGATGGCACCCCGCGGGGGAACCCATCACAACCCATCTCCTACCAGATAATCACACAATGGAGGCCCCATTCTGAGGTTACATTGAATGGCGCCCCAGGTGTGTTCACAGTGCATCTTTCAACATTGTGCCAAAAATTCAGTCAGGCCCCTGCCTTACCTCCACTTGTGCACATATAAAATTGCGTGGGTACTGTGACGGGGGCGGGACTCACCACCGCTGGCGCCCCACGCTGGTTGCTCCGGGGAATTAGTGCTTCCAGGCCACAGATTGCCCTCTGCAGGCCAGTGTCCCGCTGCCACTGGCCCCTTGTCCCTCCCGGACCCCGCTGCCTTTTTCCCTGGGGATCTGCCCCAGCAGGACCCCTGCTCTCGGTCTCTCCTCCCAGGGAACCCCCAACCCTCTAGACCTACCTTGCTTCAGTGGCTACTGCCAGTCAACAGCTAGCTCCCGTTCACTGGGGCAGACTGCAGTGTACTGGCCACTCATCATCGGCAAGGGGATAGGACCTGCTGCCTTTGCCTATCCTCAGGCTGCCCCTCTGCAGCTCCTGTGCCTCTGTAGGCCTTCACCAAGGCCTGCAGCCTGGGGGTTTATCAGGCTGGAGCTCCCCAGCTCCCTTTGCCTTTGCCCTTCCACTGCTCTGCTCTGCTCTGGCACCCTGTTCCCAGGCAGCTAGCCCATCCCACTCCAGGGCTAGCACGGGATTCCTCCAGCTGCTGGCCCTCAGCCCTCTTCTGGGCCCTGATTAAGATAGCCACACCTGTGGTCAGCTTCCCCCAGCTGTTCTTAATCCCTTTCCCTGCCGCAGGGCTGCTTTTAACCCCTTCAGGGCCTGAGCAGGGTAACCACCCTGCTACAGTACCCATGCTTTGGAAGCACAAAGGCCTACACACACATATGCACACACACACCGCTGCAAAACCCATTTGGATAAATGTTCAAGTGTGTTCCTAAGTGCTTGCCCCAGCAACTCGTGGATGTGTGTATGCAAGTGTGCATTTGTGGAGGTGTGTATAGTGAGGCCACTGGCTGAAAATCAGGCCCTTGAAATGTCAACCCAATCTAGACATTCAGTAACTTTTAAATGTATATGATGGATGCATTTTCATTTCCAAGCCAGTTAGCGGTATAAGTGGGTTTTACTTAAGCAAAAATGCAAAGGATTAGGGCTTGGAATTACTGGTACCCTTGAAGTCAGCTACGAATTTTTAGTGACAGATTTTTTATAAAACTAAAGCACTTACCATTGAGATTTCAGACTCTCTTAGCTTTCTCCCTTAAAAATGATTTGAGATGGGCAAAGGGGTTTGGCTGGGCACTGCGGAGCACTGGGGTGGGTGGAGAGGGCGTGGCTTGTGTTGCGTGACCAGGAATTTGTTGTTTTTTTTTCGCCCATGACACCATGCTAAAGACCACTTGGAAATAGCACTCCTGTGAGCGTCTCTTCTGGATGGGAAGGCATGGGGGGTGCAGAGGGGCTTTGCCTGGGGCATGGAGTTCTTAGTGGGCATTTTGATTCTATCATATCTCTGCTAATGGAATTTATGGTCTGTAGCATCTAACATGTAGAGTCTAATCTTGTGAGGTGCCAAGTGTTCTGACCTCCCACTGAAGACGTGGACAGGCGAAAGCGCTCAGCACCTCATAAATTCAGCTGCTACCAGGGAGGATGCACATTTAGCGTCGTGGATGGACAGTTAAAAGCCAGACAGATCATCTCTGTATCCATCAGAAGCACTCATTTGTAACGGATGCTGACATTTTCCTTCAGATGCCATTTCTAGCCTGAATTGTGCGTGACAGCCGAAGTTGTGTGTTCAATTCTAGATTCTAATATGAGCCAGAGCAAAGAAATAGCAGCTGTGAGTTCACCTTCCTCAGCTGTGATATTAATCAGCAGTGGGTGTGGTATTATTGTACCTAAGTGCTTGTTGTAATAGCGTTAAAAGGTTGACACATTTCACAGGAACTGAAATCACCCATAATTACGATCTTTTTATTGTGCCAGGGTTTTCTTCTCTTGGGATATTGTATTTCATCCTTGCATTAACCCTCCTATTATCCCTTCAGGACTCCAGTCTCATAACTCAAACAGGCTGGTTACTATTTTCAGGAGCTGACTATTTCTGGCCCCAAACCACTATATTTTGACTTCACCAATGCATTCTCCTCCAGGACAGGAGCAGGGTTAGGTAATCCACTTCATATACAATACATCCAGCCTGAACCATTGTCCTAAAGGTGAATCCCATGAACATAACGTGCTTAAAACTTTATTGAAGTTTGTAAAAGCTTGGCTAGGCAATGTATTGTAGGCACCATAAGCCTCTGTACCTCCTCCATTTGGCTGGGACCAGAAGCAGAAATACACCAGGAAAAGGTGATTTCTATTGTATTTCTTGTCCTGGGCAAAAACAAGGGAGCGTTGAAAGGTTACAAGAGAGGCTGTCCTCATACAAATTCCACTTAGATTCCCTGGACAATGTGGTTGGGATAAATTTGCATGCACTTCAGAGAAGCCACTGGATGAATCTTTTGAGCTTTGCCCATCACCCAATTCGTCATCCTCTTCTCTGGAATGTACACATGGTCTCTGGAGTTGGCTACATTTCCATTAGACTTCAGCCAGTCCAATGCTTTGAGAATTTAACTGTGTTACAAAGAGATCAAACACAATCCCCCACACTCTTCCTTCCCAGCACCATCGACTCTGGACATAAGTTGCTGGAAGTTTCTCTTAACCAAGGTTCCACAAACAGGACATTGACTGGACCTCTGCATATTATTTCATTAGCCATTCATAATTCATCTGGGATACCAACTCTGATTGTCATTTGTCGGGACCATTTCTTAGGATTTGATGGAGAAAATAGAGCTGTTCTTAGAGAAATGAATTGGATGCATCAGCTCTGCCAACAGTTACTGATGAATCCCTGCTGTTATATCACATGTTAATTGTTTAATAAGTGATCCAGGAAGCAGCAAAAAAAAAAAAAAAATAGAGAGTGTGCCCCACACTCCCATTACAGACCAGTTCTTTTCAGGGACTTGCAGCATTGCATTCAATACAGGATGGGGGTTCATCATGTTTTCTGCCAAGTACAAGTTCTGCTGTTTACTTAAGTGTGCCAAATCTAAAGGAGACTCTTCTTGGTTGATGAAGCTCCACTGACAATGATGAGAGCAGTCTGAGGAATTGGCTCTCTTTCCCTGGGGGGAGATTTTCAGTAATAGGCCTCGCTGGACAACACTGCCACATCAGAATGGAAATGTGCCTCTGTTTTATATACCATGGAGGCAGAGCGCTGAAATTCCCTAAGTGAAGGAGAAGAGTGTGAAACTTTCCTAATCAATATTAAAGTAGGTGAAACTCATGTGTTTTAGCTGTAATTGTGAAACACAAGCAGAAAATGTACCAAGGTATGATCTTAAATCTTGCTAAATAGGACCATAGCTTCGGTTTGCTTAAAGTTCTGGGGCCTGGTTCTCATTTACACTGAGGCCTTGCACTTTGGCTATGTAACAAGTAAGGAAGAATCAGGCTCTGGACGCTTGTTTAAACCTCACGTTGAATGGAGCTAGGTAACAGTTTTGTATGAGCCCAAAGCAAACCAGATCCCTGGTTTCACAAGACTTCTAGGTATCAGGCCTGGCCATTGCACTCACAGCATTAATGGCCTGACTGGGCGGTGAGGGACCAAAACAAAGTGCATGCTACTGTGCACCTGAAGTGTGCTCTTAAATCTGGCACTTGTGCATGTCTGTGATCAGCTCTCTCTCTATCCCTGATGTTTCTAGAGTGCCCATCATTATAGCACCACGTGCCTGTAAATGGCTGCGTGTAAGTGCCAATCTCCAATATGTGCATGCAGTATGACAATTGAAAATGGTGCATACACAATTGCAGTCTCAAACTGGGACATCAAAATGTACTTGGTTTCCAAGAGGGACCCACGACAGCACAGATCCCGATGATACAGCTGCTTCAAGCCTGCATTTCTTTCAAAATAGCTGCAGTCGGTTATGTTTTTCCAAGCACTGAGAGCAACTGCTTGCTTTCAGCCTGAATAGTTTTTATTTTAGATTAAAAGAAAAAGCAAAACATGAAAGAACAGGGGCAGAGGGAAAGTAAGCAAGCATAGTGTGAAGCACCTCAGTAACATGGTGTACCAATTCTGTGTCACAAAAGTAAGATGAAAGTAAGTCATAACAAGTAGCCTGTAGAGCGCTAGTCTTCCTGCTTTTTGCAAGGAAGCAAGGTTGTGATGGGAGGTTATAAATTGGTGGCAATAAGTATATTTCTTTTAAAGATGTCTTCACATTTGTAACGCTATCTATTCAGTTTCCACTCACAGATCCTCACAGACTGAAGATTGACCAGACACACGGTGCAATATCTGTACAGCTATTTGTTCTCTTGCTGCAAAACAGGGTTTGCCAACAACTACAGGGCATCTTTCTTGGAAACAGGGGCAATTGGGTGGGTTTCTACTATAACAATTACCCCAGCCAGCCGCTCAGGGGCAGGACCAAAGTGTGTAACTTGTTCTCTCTGCCAACTGGTGACTAGGCATTAAAGCACACAGGACCCATGACCAATTAATAGTTATAGGTGCTTTTTATCAGTAGACCCCTTAATCTGCTGTGAGTGTATCTACATGTGACTGCAAACTGAGACCTTGCGATCTTTAAGTGACAATTCTACCAAACATTAGACGGTCCCAAAACACATCTCCACTCACTCTGTGAGGAAGTTCAGATCTGAAGACAAACTTCTCTAATCTTGACTGGAAATCCAGTCTCTTTCTTTCTTGGAATTACATGTGGGAACTGTTCCCTTTCTCTTCACCAGTAGTTGTGTTCACTGACCAGTAACCAGGCACTGTCTGAAACAGATGTCACAGCTAGCAGAGTCCTCCATATAGTGGGCATGTGATGCTGGTAGACCAGGTGCCAGCTCAAGCCAAGGCCCCTAGGTCTCAACAGAACACTGACCAATATCATAGGCACCAACTCCATGGTTGCTCCAGGGCTGGGCACAAATGGAAAAAAAATAGTGGGTACTCAGCACCCATCAGCCAAAGCTGTTTGGCAGCGCCCCCAATCAGCTGTTTGGCAGCACCCCAATTAGCTGATCAGGGTGCCATCAAGAAGCTGATTGGAGGCGCCACCACGATTGGAGGCTGGGGGAAGAGCTTGGGGGAAGTCAGAGAGCAGTGAGTGGGCAGGGGCCTCAGGGAGGGGCCAGAGCGGGGCAGGACAAGGCAAAGCAAGGGCATGGCCTGGGGGGAGCGGAGCGGAGCAAGGGAGGGGTCTTGGGGAAGGGGCAGAATGAGGCCAGGGCCTTGGGAGGAGGGGAGGAGTGGGGCAGAGTGGGGGTGGGGCACCCCTGGGGAAAAGAAAAACTCAGCGCCTATGACCAATACATATCTGGAACCAGTCTGGCTCACCTGTGCAGTAGTATCATTAAAATAGATACAAGTGTTATAAAAATGTGCTTACTGTTTATACTTTAATGCTTGTAAATTGCTGCATGCATTACCCTCACTTATATAAATCTGTATCCCATGGTATAAAGTAATATTTAAGTGTTTGTTCTTTAACTGTAAATCACCAGACAGGAGAGAAGCTTTACCAAGTGTTAATAACAGGAGGTGTTACACCTTGCCCAACAAAGAAAGGCTCATCGACACCAGAGAACAAAAGACTTTGTTGATTGCTCCCCCCACCCCATGAAGAGGAATTCCTCCCATCAGCTGAACTGACAGCTCAGCGAATGGGAATGGGATAAAACCCATAACAAGAAGAAACTGGATCTCTGTGCTGCTTGGACTCTTCAGGGCAAGGTTTTCTAGGCCTAAGCAAGGGATCCTCAGTGATTACCCTGGATTAGCCCTCTGGGGCATATAGAGCTTGCTTATTGTAGCAGTTTCTATTACCCGTAGAAACTTAAGATTGTGACTCATTTGTTTGTGTGTGTTTATCCTCTTTAACCTTGTAAATAACTGTCTTATTTCCTTTTCCTTATTAATAAATGTTTTAGATAGTTTATCATAGGATTGGCTACAGAGTTGTCTTTGGTATGAGATCTAAGGGGCAATTGACTTGCGGTAAGCGACTGGTCCTTTGTGACTAAGTAACCTGGATATTGCTGTGATCTTTGATGTAAGGGACCATCTATCAAAAAGGCAAGCTTGTCTAGGTGACAAGATAGATGAGTGTACCCAAGGGGATGGTTTGTGACTCCGTGGTTAGGCTGTTACAGGGCCTGAGGAGTTTGTACTTGATAATTGGTTGGTGAAATCTAAGTAGAGAGCTCACAGCCTATTTGGGGATTGTGCTCTGCTTCTTAACAGTCTGCCCGGAGGTTGGTAATGACACGCTTGAGCCACTGCAGGGCAGCTTGACAGGGCAGGCTCCCCATTGGACATCAGCCTGAGCCCAGAAGAATCAATGAAACATCATGAGCAAAGGACAATATTTCCAAGCTCACTGAAGCCAGGAAGAATCAGAACTCTTCCAGAAAAGCCTGTGCCAATAAGACTGTCCTATCAGACATGATGATTAGTGACTGAGCACAGACCCTGGGGCTTGGTACAACCATAGAAGGTCCCTGTCCCAAGGAGTTTGAGGTAGCAGGTACCCCTCTCCTGAGCTGACTGCCTGGGCTGAACTCTCTGAGGTGCTTCCCATCCCTAGTTAGAAAATGCTTCTGGCTATTTTCACTGTTTATTTGTTTGTTTGTTTTAAAAATTTGCATAAGACATTTTTAAGACTCAAGCTGAGAACTGGTAGTTTGGTAGCTGCCAATCAAATTTCCAAAAACGATGGCTTTTCATCTCCTCTGGTTCCATTGGAAAGGTGGAAACAATGTGTGTTGGGCCGTTCTCCTACATGGCTGGGCATGTCAATTTGGCCCCAGCTAGTCTAGAGCCAAAATTGATGGAAAATACAGAAGAAAGGAGGGGAGCTCTCTGAACAGAAGATGCCAAAGCTAACGCTCAAGTGTCTGATTTAACTAGGTTGTAAAGATACATTGTACACAGTCTGCTTAGCTCTTAAACTGTATGGAGATGGAAATTATAGGTATTGGAACGAGGAAATTGGTATCCATAGAGCTACATAACGCATCCTCGTTCCTGAAGGTTATTCTGTTCAGAGCTGCATCAATCCCAGTGTTTCAATTCATTGTGCTTATAAAACCAGTCTATAAAAGCAGTATATAATATAATAGGATCTCAGTCATTCCAGAAGCTGGTCAGAATGGATTCCAAAATGTGCACAGATTATAACTGTCATATGGAGGATCGATATATTCAAAGGCAGAGAAAAATAGTTTAATTTCTGGATGCTCCTGGATATAGGAGGCTGCATCAGTGATGAATTAGTGATCTCCATGTCTGCAGTAGATAGAGAATATGAGAAAGTAGGGGGAAGAGGGACATCTGTCTGAAAGTTCTATTTAAAGCACAAAGAAAAAAGAAAACCAGGATAAGTAATTTTTAATGGCGAAAAAAGAAATTATCAATCACCCTGGAGCCAGCCTTCTCCTGTTGTTGTGTCAGATTAACAGCTGCTACCTTCTTCCATTAGAGCAAGATTTCTATTAAAAATGGATTCAGAGCGAAATCTCACTACTGTCTGGAATGAGCACAATGTGGTCAAATGGTACGAAGGGTTGATTTGGTGCATTGCTGCTGTGGCCTGCAGGGAGGAACGAAACTGCTGTGGTGTTGCAGTTTTAAGGAAAAAAATATCAGCAACAACATTTATTTTCTATTTGGCTGATAATTTATGCTTAAATCCTGCTGTCCTTACATGGGAAAAATTCTCATTCAACTAAATTAGTGATGATTTCCATTACTTGTTATTATGGTAGCACACCATAGTAGTAGAGGACCCAACTGAGATAGGGGTTAATGCCAGGCACGGTGCACATACATAGTAAGAGACAGTTTGGGTGAAAAACCTAATTGGCTTCAAGACCGAGCCTGATAAGCTTATGGAGGGAATGGCATGATGGGACTGCCTACAATGGCATGTAGCCGATCTGTGACTGCTAGCAGCAAATATCTCCAAAGGCCAGTGATGGGGAGGGCTCTGAGTTACTACAGAGAATTCATTCCCATGTGTCTGGCTGGTGGGTCTTGCCCAAATGCTCAGGGTCTCACAGATTGCCTTATTTGGGGTCAGGAAGGAATTATCCCCCAGGTCAGTTTGGCAGAGTTCCTGGGGTGCTTTTTTTTTTAGCCTTCCTCTGCAGCATGGGGCACAGGTCACTTGCAGGTTTAAATTAGTATAAATGGTGGATTCTCTGTAACTTGAAGTCTTTAAATCCTGATTTGAGAACTTCAGAAACACAGCCAGAGGTTTTGGGTCTATTACAGGAGCAGGTGGACTAGGTTCTGTGGCCTGCAATGTACAGGAGGACAGACTAGATGATCATGATGGTCTCTTCTGACCTTAAAGTCTATGACTTGGCTCCTGCCCCAAAGAGCTTACAGTCTAAATAGACGAGTGTAGGAGAAAGGAAATATTGTTATCCCCATTGTACAGATGAGCAACTGAGACACAAAAGGTGAAATCCTGGCCCCATTGTCAAGTCAAAACTTCTATTGACACCATGATTTTCCTTAGAGATTAAGTGACTTGCTTAAGGTCCTACAGGGAATCACCAACAAAGCTATGATATGAACCCAGGTCTCTGAGTCCCCATCTGCTGCCTTAACCACAGGACCATCTTTCCTGGTTCTTATTGCCCTGTAATTAGGAGTGTAAAGTCTGCCCCCTAGTTTGTTGTGGCAACACTGCTTTCAGTTAGGCACACAGTATAATGATACATTGACTACCCTTTCTATTCTTCTGCTACTTGGTTGAAAGAGCATGAAGGGACCTATTAGTGCTGGGTATTACTTTAGTAAAATCAGACGCACTGCGCTTTCAAAATCCAAAATGGCTGGTTCAGCAACTGTGCTCCAGGTGAGACTTCCACCGGCTTTATGTTAAATGAACAAAAGTGTAATCATTGTCTTTAAAAAGCAATGACTTTAGCTGTGGAAATTGACACCCTGACTTCGGAAGCACGTATTCTTGATGGGGAAATAAATCACAATCTTGGAAAGTTTTTTGTAACCCTCATGTGCTGTTTTGCTCCTGCTCCCCTCCAGACCAGTCACCTTTAACACCAGAAAGTGCTGCAGAAGGCAAAGTGACTGAAAGCAAGCACCTGCTCGCTCATTTGCATATGACTGACAAGTGGAACTGGCTCAAAAACATCACCTGTACTCTGACTTTAGCTTCTCAGGCATCTCTTGTGAGATATACTAGGGATAGCTCAGTGGTTTGAGCATTGGCCTGCTAAACCCAGGGTTGTGAGCTCAATCCTTGAGGGGGCCATTGAGGGATCTGGGGCAAAATTGGGCATTGGTCCTGCCCTGAGCAGGGGGTTGGACTTGATGACCTCCTGAGGTCCCTTCCAACCCTGATATTCTATGATTGTGCCTGTAGCGTGTTGCCATTCACGCTGCAGAGAGACACTGCCCTGCTCCAGAAAGGCTGAGTCTCCTCATCAGCACCCTCCATTTGCTTGTCAAGATCCTTCCATACTTGTTTTCAACATTCACATTCTAGAAATGGCAGCCAGCAGCCTAGCTTTGGAAATAGACCTGCTTTAAAAACCCCACCACAGCCTTATTTTCACATCCTCTACTTTATATTCCCACTGGGTTGTAAGGCAAAAGTCAACACATCCGTTCAACCTGGAGACTCTCTCTGCTAGAGCCTTCGACAAGTAGTACTTGTAAAGTTGGTCATATCGGTACTTGGTTGTCTGTGATGCATGAGTCATGGATACAGAACATTCATAGGTATCAGAGTAGCAGCCATGTTAGTCTGTATTCGCAAAAAGAAAAGGAGTACTTGTGGCACCTTAGAGACTAACCAATTTATTTGAGCATAAGCTTTCGTGAGCTACAGCTCACTTCCACTGAATGCATCCGATGCATTTTCTTTTTCTTTTCTTTTTGAGAACATTCATAAAGGACAAAGAGTAGGTCATGGGTACCTGTTTGTGTAGCCTGGCATATGTGACGCATTGGTCAGACACACTGGGCATCACATCAATACAACCTTGATAAATAGGCTTACTTCAGAGAATTAATAGGAGGAAGAAACCAACTGGATCAGAAAGTGTTGGTCTCATGCATCATTTCCCCCTTCATTTTTAATTGGAGATGTGTGAGTGATGGAGTACGTGACCCCCCACAGGTGTACCAGACCAATCCTCTAACAGATGTTCATACTGATGAATGCTGGCTGAGCCCAAAGTTGGGGTCTGAGCACTTAATATGGGCCCATTCTGGCTGCAGAACCAATGGGAGCCTTCTACCAAATAACAGCCTTGCGGGTTATTGCTTCTTAAAGAAGGATTCTCTAACCCACTTTCTCAATATCCTGCTCCACCAGCTAGCACAGCTTGTGTCAGTGGTCCTACTACCACTTAGAATATGCCCAAGGCCACTCAGGGAGATATCGTCAGAACAAGGACTAGAATCCATGACCCTTGACTCTCACTTTGTGTCCTATCCATGTTGGATCATATTAAAGAAGCTCTGTATTAAAGTCACAAATGAGTTTGATTCCCCATAGTAATACCCTGGAATTTAAACTAACTAAACCAAGAGGTCTCTTGGTTTTTGGTACTGTTTCTCTCCCTCTATGTGTGAAACTTGCAAGCTGCTAATTGTCTTAGTACATTCTAAGACAGAGTCCGTTCTCAAAGCAATTCACAGAGAGAGAGACTCAAAGCAATACTCTAACAGAAACAGCACCCAGAGACTCCCCAGCCTTTTGTTGTATTAACAATTGTGATTAAAATAGAGATAGAGGATGTATGTGGATGGATGCTTGGTGTGGATAATAACTGAATGATCAGGGAGGTGCCAGCCTAAGAATCCAGTGTCCATCGCCTGAAGAAGGCGTCAAGTAGAAATAACCAGAGGACCCCCGGAGGGCAGACTGGAATCCACCCAACAGCCTCAAGAATGGGAGAACCAAAGAACAAGATAACATCTAGCAGCATGGAGCCGTCAGGAATGTGCTATCTGCTGATTGATTCAGCAACAGCATGATGAAGCAATTCCCATAGACTGGCATAGGAAGAAATTCCTATAAAAATAGACTCTAAAAAGTGAGAACTTTGGGGTCTGATTCTGCAAAGCAACTTCCAGAAGCATCAGATGAGCATCTGACAAGGCCCTGCTCCCTCCTCATGTCCAGGCCACCTGGCTAGTGGCTTGGCACGAGCAACTCTAAGGCTGGTAACTATGATAACAACCTTGCAGAACCTGTGTGTGTGTGTGTGTGTTTGTATGAATGAATGTGTGAATAAATATGAGATTGAATGGAATGTTATAGCTATAACTGCTTACTATGATTCTTTCTGTATTCACAATAAATGTGGTATTTTGACTTTTTCCCTTTAATAAGATCCTGCTGGTTTTTATTTTATTGGTATAACATTTACTGGCTCATGCTGCCTGATTGCCTTGCCCTACTCTGGTGCGATAAATAAGTCAGCTTCTTCTGTTTGCTGCTCAATAGTCTTTCAGAAGGTAAAGCCCTGTGCTTTTGGAATGGCAAGCCTTCCTGTGTGCTGTGCCCTATTACCTCTGTCTGTAGTAGGCTGGTATGTAAGGGGAGCATATGGTTAGGTATTAGTGATTTAGTTAGTGATTTATACAATGTATCCATCGCACATTCTCCAAGTGCAAGAATAAAAGTTTAAAACAATTATGATTTATTGGCAAATGGCACCTTTGAAGGCTCTTGCCATAAATAATACTTGATACGTTCCCCACCACCCCTGCTCCCCACTCAAGTAAAAGCCTACTTCAACATATGGGCCCTGATGTCAACACCCACAAGATAAAATGGGAACAAGCCCGCACTGGCCCCAGGACACTGACTGGATGATATAACAGGTTTTTTTTCTTTCTCTGCCTTCACTAGGAAAATGAAAATTCTCTTCATCTAACTAGGAAATTGCAGCTCTTTCACATCAGTGGGAGGAAGTGAATTCCAAAATAGAACACCCTGACCTGAGACTTCACTGTCTCCCAGTATGCAAACACAGGGAGTAAAAGAGAGATTTCCTCTCCCCGTCGCTGATCCCTGCTCTTGTGGTTCTCAGGGAGAGAGCACAGAGCTAGGTAACCTAAGCAAACCTCTAGAGAAACAGGGGCATCATGTCAGACAAATTTCGAGTGGGGTGGAGTTATGTCAGCAAATAGAACATTATAAGTGATTATGTTATATCCTGCAAAGTCAGTGGTTGGGGGGGACAAAAAATGGAGAATACAGATATATGAAAAGTTGTGACGGGGTTGGGACTCACCACCACAGCACCTCCTATTGGTCACTCTGGGAATTAGCTCAGTTCATGTGGAGCGCCCTCCGCTGGTGGTGTCCCATCCGTCTCTCACCCCCTGTTGGCATCTGGACCCATGTTGCTCCCTTCTCACAGCGTCCTCTTCAGGACACTGCCCTCCGGCAGTGCCCCCTAGTCCACACTCACCCCCTTCTGGGGTGGGAGGGGAGATGTTTTCAGCAGTTCTTCTCCTCAACCCAGCCACAATGGCCAACCACACCCCTAAGTCTAACCCCTTTTGGCAGGGGTCTGGTGCAGTCCGTGATGGCCACTCCTAACGGCCAGGTGTAAGTGCAAGGGGGGGTCCCAACCCAGGGACCCTTTGGTGGCAGCCTTCCTGCCTGCCTGCCCTCCTTCCCTCCCTTTATCTGTCTCTCCTTTGGCCCCTTTGCACCGGCTAGGCCCTTTCCTCAGGGCCTGCAGCCTGGCAGGTACCAGGCTAGAGTTCCCTTCTGCTCCCCCGGCCTCCCCAGTACTGTGCTGTCCCTGGTGCTAGTCTCCTCACACAGGAGACAGACCTTCACCCTCTAAAGGCCTGGCAGAGATTCCCTGCCTCTTGCCTGGGCAGCCTTTATATAGGGCCTAGCCTGGCCCTGATTGGCTGCTTCTTGCTCAGCCCTGATTGGCTCTCTAACAGGCCCTCCCTGATTGGCTGCCGTCTTGCGCAGCCACTCTGGCCTGCCATAACCCAATCCGGCCTAGGGGTGGGGCACCACCCCACCACAGGGACCAAGATCGGGAAGGGGCAACTGTGCCCCCCTTATCCCATAGCAAATGACACCTCTGCAGAGAAACAAAAAGTTGCAAGGTAAAACCGTAACTTTCTTTTGTATAATTGTTAGATTGATATTGAAGCAGGAGGGAAAAAATGAATCACAGTCTCTGACACTGGGCTGCTCGCATACTGATTGAGCCATAAACTTTCAGGTCCTTAGCACCAGCAAGAGGCTCAGAATTGCCTATTCTAGTTATATACTTCATTTTGAAAAGACATTTCCCAGTTTATTCCGGGAGAGAAGTTTTTCATTTGAGAGCTTGAGGGGTGTGAAAAATAGCCAGAAGGGGAAATGGAAATCAATTGTTTTAATTTAATGTTGTAGCAGTAGTCTTCTATGGGTTTCTTAGACAGAGCAGCTGAAAGTTATTAAAGAAAAATCACTAACATCCACATGCAGCCAGTTCCTCTTTTGTTTTTATGAAGTCGTGAAACTCCTGTGGTTGGGGAGAGGGGCAATGGCACACAGAGGCGTAGAATCAGCTGCGGGGTCACTGGAATAGATTATGCCATGTAATATATATAGAAGTGATAATAGAAACCAGACAATGACGTAAAGGAGTCGGAGAACCTAGGTACTGGTGGGGAAGTCAGTGAAGAGAGCGTTTGGAAGGGGAATTGCCTAGCTATGCCCTACAAATAAATCACTGGCTTGATCCTTCACCCACTGAAGTCAATGGGAGTTTTGCCAGTTTCACCCCCTGACTTTGTTCTGCACGCCTGAAGTCAAGGTTAAAGCTGCAATGGGTGTCAGTCGTTCAGGATCAGGCACATAGGACCTGATCAAAGGAGGATCAAAGCTCACCAAAGTGAATGGGAGGCTTTCCATTGATTTAAATGGGCATAGGATCAGGGGCTAGGTCCCCCTGGATATCCCAAATCCTAGATGGGACTGCACACCAATCCCCTTTTGTGGAAGCAAGGGCCCAGTCCTATTCAACATATTTACAAATGATCTGGAAAAAGGGGTAAATAGTGAGGTGGCAAAATTTGAAGATGATACAGTTAAATCCCAGGAAGACTACGAAGAGCTACAAAAGGATCTCTCAAAACTGGGTGACTGGGCAACAAAATGGCAGATGAAATTCAATGTTGATAAATGCAAAGTAATGCACATTGGAAAACATAATCCCAACTATACATATCAAATGATGGGGTCTAAATTAGCTGTGACCACTCAAAAAAAGAGATCTTGGACTCATTGTGGATAGTTCTCTGAAAACATCCATTCAATGTGCAGCAGCAGTCTAAAAAGAGAACAGAATGTTGGGAATATTAAGAAAGGGATAGATAATAAGACAGAAAATATCATATTGCCTCTTTCTAAATCCGTGGTATGCCCACATCTTGAATACTGGACTTGGAAAAGGTTCAGAAAAGGGCAACAAAATGACTAGGGATATGGAACGGCTGCCATCTGAGAAGAGATTAATAAGACTAGGACTTTTCAGCTAGGAAAAGAGACGACTAAGGGGGGATATGATAGAGGTCTGTAAAATCATGACTGGTGTGGAAAAAGTATATAAGGAAGTGTTATTCACTCCTTCTCATAACACAAGAACTAGGGGCCACCAAATGAAATTAATAGGAAATAAGGCCAACCTGGAAGCAGGTTTAAAACAAACAAAAGGAAGTATTTTTTCACACACCACACAATCAACCTGTAGAACTCCTTACCAGAGGATGTTGTGAAGGTCAAGACTATAACGGGGTTCAAAAAAGAACTAGATACATTATGGAGGATAGGTCCATCAATGGCTATTTGCCAGGATGGGAAGGGATGGTGTCCCTAGCCTCTGTTTGCCAGAAGATGGGAATGGGTGACAGGGGATGGGTCACTTGATGATTACCTGTTCTGTTCATTCCTCTGGGGCACCTGGCATTAGCCAATGTCAGAAGACAGGATACTGGGCTAGATGGACCTTTGGTCTGACCCACTATGACGGTTCTTATGAAATTAGGTCAAATTACAAAGGATGAATATAAACAAATAACACAAGTATGCAGGGACAAAATTAGGAAGGCCAAGGCACAAAACAATAACAAACTAGCCAGAGACATAAAGAGTAACAAGAAAACATTCTACAAATACATTAGAAGCAAGAGGAAGACCAAGGATAGGATAGGCCCATTACTCAATGGAGGGGGGTGGGAATAACAACAGAAAATGTGGAAATTGCAGAGGTGCTTAATGACTTCTTTGATTCGCTTTTCAGCAAGAAGGTTGGTGGTGATCGGATGTCTAACATAGTGAATGCCAGTGAAAATGAGGTAGGATCAGAGGCTAAAATAGGAAAAGAACAAGTTAAAAATTACTTAGACAAGTTAGATGTCACCAGGACTAGATGAAATGCATCCTAGAATATTCAAGGAGCTGACTGAGGAGATATCTGAGCCATTAGCAATTATCTTTGAAAAGTCATGGAAGACAGGAGACATTACAGAAGACTGGAAAAGGGCAAATATCATGCCCATCTATAAAAAGGAAAATAAGGACAACCCGGGGAATTACAGAGCAGTCAGCTCAACTTCTGTACCCGGAAAGATAATGGAGCAAATAATTAAGCAATCAATTTGCAAACATCTAGAACAGGGGTTCTCAAACTGGGGGTCGGGACCCCTCAAGGGGCCGTGAGGTTATTATGTGAAGGGTCACGAGCTGTCAGCCTCCACCCCAAGCCTTGCTTTGCCTCCAGCATTTATAATTGTGTTAAATATATTAAAAAGTGTTTTTAATTTATAAGGGGGGTCACACTCAGAGGCTTGCTATGTGAAAGGGGTCACCAGTACAAAAGTTTGAGAATCACTGATCTAGAAGATAATAAGGTGATAAGTAACAGTCAGTATGGATTTGTCAAGAACAAATTATGTCAAACCAACCTGATAGCTTTCTTTGACAGGGTAACAAGCCTTGTGGATAGGGAGGAAGCAGTAAATGTGGTATATCTTGACTTTAGTAAAGCTTTTGATACTGTCTCGCATGACCTCATAAACAAATTAGCGAAATGCAACCTAGGTGGAGCTACTATAAGATGGGTGCAAAACTGGTTGGAAAACCATTCCCAGACAGTGGTTATCAGTGGTTCAGAGTCATGCTGGAAGGGCATAATGAGTGGGGTCCGTCAGGGATCAGTTCTGGTTCCAGTTGTGTTCAATATCTTCATCAATTATTGAGGTAATACTATAGAGTGTACACTTATAAAGTTTATGGACAATGCCAAGCTGGGAGGGGTTGCAAGTGCTTTGGAGGACAGGATTAAAACTCAAAATGATCTGGACAAACTGGAGAAATGGTCTGAAGTAAACAGGATGAAATTCAACAAGGACAAAAGCATAGTAATCCATTTAGGAAGGAACAATCAGTTTCACACATACAAAATGGGAAATGACTGCCTAGGAAGGAGTACTGCTGAAAGGGATCTGGGGGGCATAGTGGACCATAAGCTAAATATGAATCAACAGTGTAACACTGTTGCAAAAAAAGCGAACATCATTCTGGGATGTATTAGCAGGAGTGCTGGAAGCAAGACATGAGAAGTAATTCTTCCACTCTACTCTGTGCTGATTAGACCTCAACTGGAGTATTGGGTCCGGTTCTGGGCGCCACATTTCAGGAAAGATGTGGACAAATTGGAGAAAGTCCAGAGAAGAGTAACAAAAATGATTAAAGGTCTAAAAAACTTGACCTATGAAGGAAGATTGAAAAAATTAGGTTTGTTTAGTCTGGAAAAGAGAAGACTGAGAGGGGACATGATCACAGTTTTCAAGTACATAAAAGGTTGTTACAAGGAGGAGGGAGAAAAATTGTTCTTCTTAACCTCTGAGGATAGGACAAGAAGAAATGGGCTTAAACTGCAGCAAGGGAGGTTTAGATTGGAAATTAGGAAAAACTTCCTAACTGACAGGGTGGTTAAGTACTGGAATAAATTGCCTAGGGAGTTGTAGAATCTCCATTATTGGAGATTTTAAAGAGCAAGTTAGACAAACACCTGTCAGAAATAGTCTAGATAATACTTAGTCCTGCCTTCAGTGCAGGGGACTGGACTAGATGATCTCTCGAGGTCTCTTTCAGTTCTATGACTCTATGATTTTACATTTGACCATATTTAAACACACATTATTTCTTGCACCCAGTTTACCAAGTGATCCAGATTGCTCTGTATCAATCACCTGTCTTCTTCATTGTTTACCACTCCCAGTCTTTGTGTCATTGGCAAACTTTAGCAATGATGATTTTATGTTGTCTCCCAGGTCACTGATAAAAATGTTAAATAGCATAGGGCCAAGAGTCGATCCCTGTGGGACCCCACTAGAAACAATAATGATTCCCCACTTGTGCTTACATTTTCAGACCTATCAGCCAGCCAGTTTTTAATCCATTTAAGGTGTGTATCTTTTGGGGGCATCTAGTAAAATGTTCTTAAATAGTTCCCAATTATTGTTCACCTTTTTCTGTTTAATTTTTTTCTCCTAACTGATTTGGCTCAAAATTGTTTTCATCTTTGTGAAATTAGCACTTTTAATGTCCCAAATATCTATATTACGGGTCTGGGCTTTATTCTGTTTGCACATAGAAGATGTACTCAAGTCAGGATCATTTGTATCTCAACTACCACTAATTTTTAGTTCTGTGATCAATTCCTCTTTATCTGTCAAGGTGAGGTCTAATGGAATTCCTCCTTGTCAAATGCAACACCTTTTGAGCTAGGAAATTGTCATGTATAATTTTTAGAAATTTCAAGGATGTTTTCATATTGGCAGCCTGAGGCCTCCAGCATATGTCACTCAGATTGAAATTGCTCACAATAATGCAGCTTTATTCCCTACACATTATAGATACGTGCTTAAGGAACTGGTCATCCTATTCCCTAGTGTGATTTTGGTGGCCTGTAATAGACACCAATTAATACCCCATCTTGTGTTTTATCTGTTCAATGTGTGGGCGTTCAAGGCCATTTGTCAGTGACTCGGAAGCAGGTAATGCCAGTTTTGACAGTGCTACTCCCCCTTCCCTTCCCTTTGCCCACTCAATCCTTCCTAAATAGGATATACCAATTGAGTTTAACATTCCAATCATGCAAATCTTTCCACCAGGTTTCAGTAATACCAAGTAGGCTGAATTTATGCTCATGAGTGAGCAATTCCAATTCCTCTTATTACCCAGGCTCCTAGCATCGGTATATAGACAATTAAAGAATTCCAATATCCCTGAAAAGTTTTACTCTGCAATGCTCCTGTCAAGAGGTTTAATATCTGACTGAATAGGCAGACCAAAAAGAAAAGGAGTACTTGTGGCACCTTAGAGACTAACCAATTTATTTGAGCATGAGCTTTCGTGAGCTACAGCTCACTTCATCGGATGCATAAAGTGGAAAATACAGTGAGGAGATTTATATACACACAGACCACGCAAAAATGCACAATGTAAGGAGAGTGATCACTTAAGATGAGCTATTACCAGCAGGAGAGTGGGGTGGGGGGAGAGAAAACCTTTTGAAGTGATAATCAAGGTGGGCCATTTCCAGCACATTTCCAGGAGTTAACAAGAACGTCTGAGAAACAGTGGGGGGGAGGGGGGAGGGGAGGAATAAACAAGGGGATATAGTTTTTCAGACGTTCTTGTTAACTCCTGGAAATGTGCTGGAAATGGCCCACCTTGATTGTCACTTCATTGGGTTTTCTCTCCCCCCACCCCACTCTCCTGCTGGTAATAGCTCATCTTAAGTGATCACTCTCCTTACAATGTGCATTTTTGCATGGTCTCTGTGTATATAAATCTCCTCACTGTATTTTCCACTTTATGCATCCAATGAAGTGAGCTGTAGCTCACGAAAGCTCATGCTCAAATAAATTGGTTAGTCTCTAAGGTGCCACAAGTACTCCTTTTCTTTTTGCGGATACAGACTAACACGGCTGCTACTCTGAAACTAGACAGACCAAGACACATAAATAGGGCTCCACCAAATTCATGACTGTGAAAAATATGTCAGGGACCATGAAATCTGGTCTTTCCTGTGAAATCTGGTCTTTTCTGTACTTTTACCCTATATTATACATATTTCACAGGGGAGACCAGCATTTCTCAAACTGGGAGTCCCAACCCAAAAGGGACTTCCTGGGGGGATCACAAGGTTATTGTATGGTGGTTGTGGTATTGCCACCCTTATTTTTGCGCTATCTTCAGAGCTGGGTGACTGGAGAGCAGCGGCTGCTGGCCAAGCTCTGAAGGCAGCACCCCACCAGCAGCAGTGCAGAAGTAAGGGTGGCAATACCATACCATGCCACCCTTACTTCTGCGCTGCTGCCTTCAGAGCTGGGCGGCTGGGGAGTGGCAGCTGCTGGCCGAGGGTCCAACTCTGAAGGCAACAGCACAGAAGTAAGGGTGGCAATACCATACCATGTCATCCTTCCTTCTGTGCTGCTGCTGGCGAAGGTGTTGCCTTCAGAGCTGGGATCCTGGCTAGCAGGCGCTGCTCTCTGGCCACCCAATTCTGAAGGCAGCACCATCGCCAGCACCAGCGCAGAAGTAAGGGGGGCAATACCGTGACCCCCCCCATCTCCTTTTGGGTCAGGACCCTACAGTTACAACACCATGAAATTTCTGATTTAAATATCTGAAATCATGAAATTTACAATTTAAAAAATTCTGTGACTGTGAAATTGACCAAAATGGACTGTGAATTTGGTAGGGCCCTACATATAAACATAACGAGCCAAGTTCATTCCTGGTGTAGATAAGGTAGAGTAAAATACAGCGAGCGAGCTAACTTTCCATACTATACCCCTCTCCCTGCAATCTGAGTGCCCCTACCATGAAAATATCTGGTAGGATAGCAAAATGGACACAGAAACACTCTCTTGTTTGGTCAAATTTGCTTCCTCATGAAAGTCCCTCATTGTGGCACCCCATGGTCTCTGTGAACCCCACCAGTGTCTTTCATAGTGTGCTTTAGACACAGCATAAATCCACCAGCTTTCAGTCTAATTTCACAAGATTAATGGTTTTAATATTTTTAGTGTACCCAGCCCCACAGAGAATAGAAAGATGCTCATCCAAAGTTTGGACACGTGGATAAACTCTCCCCCCCACCCCACCCTTTGTTTATTAAATATGTTAAAACCTCATAGGTCTTTCTGTCCATGGAGCTAATCAAATTGCTCACTGAGGCCATATTAGAGGAATGAGTTTTTTAGAGGTTATTAAAAAAATAGGAGAGTAAAGATGTTTATTGTCCATGTGAGATGTAACCTTATTAGCTCCTCATCACAGGGATACAGAGCTGTTGCAGTGGGAAATAACATACTACGCGAAGTATTGAGCACTGTGGGAATGTTGGCCTTTAGGTGGCCTGAGTATGTTTGCTTAATTATTTTTATTACAGTATTACAGTAGCGGCTTGAGGCCTCTATTGAGATCAGGGTCCCATTGTTCTATACGCTGTACAAACAGACAAAACAGATATTGCGATGGGAGGGCAAACAATGCCCTCGTGTCCCCCAGTGTGTATGTGGCAGGGTCTCCACTGCACAGTTCAGGACCCATTTTACTCTTTTCCTTCAGTGCTGTAGTCTCTGCTTTGGCTGCTTCTGCAGCTGCTCCTACCAGTTATCTCCCAAGGCTACCAAACAGGAGGCTAGCTACTGCCACTTGCACTGGTAGCTTTTACATTGTGGACATTTGTCCTTTACAAACTGGACTGAGATCCCTCCCTCCCACCAACCTCATCTCACAGAGGCCATTGAACAGCTGTCAGATGATCACATTTGTTTTTTAAGGACTTGAGCTAAACTTTAGCATGTGTCCGACTGCAAAGGAGAAAGCCCATTGCCTGAGCTATTCAACCTCCACCCCAGCTCCGCTCCATTCTGACCCTTCCTGGTGTCCAAGCAGATAGCATGCTCACACATCACATTTTAATTATACGAGAGTGGGGTCTATCTACACATCCCTCACTTACTCTTCCCTGATTGATTTGTATAGACTGTCGGAGCTCTCTCTCTCTTCCTGACACCAGCATCTTTTGCTTGGCTTTTGCATCCTCTGCCACCAATGGACATGATGGACAGCCGGGTGTGAGAAAATTAACGCTGACTGTATTCATGGTGGGTCAGCGATAGCAGAATGAATTCCTGTGCATGCTGTGCTCTCTTCATTACTGTCATTCACTGGCCTCCACAAGACAAAGCCAATGACAGACCATCAAGAGTCATGAGGCAGAGATAACTCACCAGAGAATTCAACTGCAAATTAATTTTAGTTTCATTACTTGTCCTGCTGAATTACATTAATTAAAGAGGAAAGGAGAAACACGTTTGCTCAGCTATTTTCACTGTCCGGTTACAGAAAACTAATACTCTGTGCCCAACCTGTCCAAAGAAATTAGCGAACGAGAGGGAAAAGTGGCAGGAGGTGGAGTGGGAGGGGGCGACACCCTCATAATCTGTAGCCCAGCTGAACAGTATGCAAATCCATTAGCAGAGGGAGACATGCTCTTCCTAGCAATAGCAGTTGCTTGTAAATAGAGCCAGAAGTCATTGAAACCATTCAGGGCTGTATTTTCAACTATGTCTAAGTAGAGTTCAGGTGCAGTGGGTAGAAGTAATCATGACACCAGTTTGAATCTCTGATGCTGCATCACTGGCCCTGGTGTAAGGTCCCTCCAGGAGCAAGCCTAAGTGGTGCAAAGTGGATGAAGCAGACCAGAGACTCTGATCCTCTAGTCTAGATGCTTCTGTCACAGTTCAGTGCAATTGCACCTATATTTCCCCCTCCATGGTCCAGCAAGGGCACCCACTCTCACACGTTCAGCTTCCCAGCTGCCTCTGCACACTGGGGTGGAGACCCATGTCTCTTTCTCCCTCCTGGCCAGGGTATTTCCCTGCCTACACTGTGAATTCCTTAGCAAAGCCAGACTGCCTCAGCAGCTTGCTCTGCTTTTCTCCTCAGAGCCTATAAACAGCATATTACTCACGGTTAAGTTACCACACAGCTCTTTCTAAGCAAGCATATTTATTCTTAAGATAAAAGTATTACAGAGAAAACATATTCCAAACAATAAAAGAACCTTGTCACATGCTAATAAATTTACCAGAGATCACCGCACCCCTCCATCTCCACCAGAGCTCTCGTTGGTGTCAGTCCTTCTACGGATTAGGGCCATTCCCCTTGGACAGAAGGTTCTGTCCATTTGCTGGATCAGAATGAAGGCAAATAACTCAGGTATTTGTCCAAAAGTACTTTGTTTGTCTGCTGGTCTCTGGAGAATCCCATTTGAACTAGTATATGCAAGTATCTCCAGGTGGTGGTGCCTCTTTGGAGGTGTTACAACCTGAGTATACTTGTGTAGTCACCTCTCACTGTTCTTAGTTCTTCGTGTGCTGTGGTTCCTCTCCTCCATGGAATTTCATATAATCCCTGGTCCACAGTGATACATAAACTTAATACCATTATTTTTTCCCAAAGATTTTGCAGGAAATTGCCATGTGTGTTAGAGCTTCTCTGAATTTACCTGGGTTAGCAGGCTGACCAGCTCTGGTTTGGACAATGGGGACTAAGCATCTCAGCAGATCAGACATTCTTTCAAGAGTTCAGTTTCTCCTTCCTGGTTTTAGTCAGGCTCAGAAAAATCCACAGAGAATTTCTCTGTCATGATATAGATACTTTTGCTTCTGTGTGATACTAGCAAGTGCAGAAGTACTTTATGTGGAAATGTCAATGACAAATAAAAATTAGTCAAGCTTCAAAACACACATACCTTTTGGATTTTATTCAAATTTGGGGTAAATATTTAGGTACATTCTTATTTAATGCTCATTGGTTGGCCAGATCTTATTTATAAACACCTCATTATACTGTTATTTTTTTAATGCCTGAAAGGTTAAAGTTTGTCTGAATTATAAGCAACTGAAAACAGGGAGTTACAAAGGAAATTGTTGGGTAATCTTAATAATAAGTGTTGCTACTGCACTGCTTATAATCTTATGTATGTGCATTATGCTTGTGTGTGTATATACACACATTTTATGTGCACTTCCTCCGGCATTTAGGCAAAAGGTGAGTTGATCATTTGGGATCTATTGTGTGATCTGGTGCCATTATTATTATTGTTATCATTATCATCATGATTACTAGGGGGTTATTTATTGTTGAATAGGCAGTTCTGTGAGTAAACTGAAATGTGGTTTGTTGTATGAGGGAAAACAGTCAAAAATGATGATCCCACAAACGGTTTCCTATTTGATGTGAAATAGCAACAATATGTTTTATTACTTTATTTTTCTGTCCTGGTTGCAGCCACTGGCTCTTGGAATGTGTTTGAGAAACCAGTCAAATCTGGAACCACTCTCTGTGCTTTCTGTCAGTGTTATGATCTGCCTTCCTCTCAGCCCACTCTCACACACTTTACCACCCAGCCTCCATCTCTCTCTCTCTCTTTCTGTATTTTGCAATGCAAGCAACATGTCACGAATAAATTATAGACACATCCAGATTAGGAGGACATGTGAATAACATTGTGTCCACTTCTCCCACATAGCCTAATTCAGGAAGTAGTGCTGGTTTGCCTGATGACAATGCTCAGCATAGATTTTTTGCTGCATTTTTAACACCCTGGATTGTTTTGCATCAGGTTCTTGATTCGGTACATCTGCTGAGCTGCATTGCCATATGATCCAGCAGAATGCCAGGTTTTGTCACATGAAACATATGGGAAAAGAAAGGGGAAGTCTGGTACAGTGGTTAAAGGACAGAAGAGATGCTAGAGGTTCTATTTCTGACCCGGCCACAGGCTAGCTGTGTGAATTTAGGCATATCGCTTTGAAAATCTTACCCTAAGGCACAAAACGCAGTTAGGCATCCAACTCTCAATGAAAATCAAATGGAATTAGGTACCTAAGTCCTATTTGTGCCTTTGAAAATCTCCACCTGTATCTCTCTGGGCATCGTTTTCTCCATCTGAGGAATATAGTAGGGATGGGAGTACTCACTACAGTAGGGGATGATATTTGCCTACCTGACAGTGGTGTTGTGAAGGTTAATTCATTAATGTTTGTATAACCCTTTGGGATTCTTGAAAGGAAATTGCTCTATAAGTGCAGAGTACTATTTTCTTCATGAGTTCCTCAACCAAGAGACAAACTCATCTGTTATTGCAGGACAACGGAAGATACAAAAAGATGCAAGTGACTCTTCCAAGAATGCCATGGTTACATTGGTGCCTCCCTCTGTACTGTAGTGTGCTGCAATGGCTCCTTAGTCCAGCTGGGAACATGGGATGTTCTATTGTGGTTTTAATGTTCATGTGGCGCTCTCCTACCCCTAGGCTTATAAACTTTACGGTCAGAAGGGACCATCATGATCATCTAGTCTGACCTCCTGCACATTGCAGGCCACAGAACCTCACCCACCCACTTTTGCAAATAGACCCCTAACGTCTGGCTGAGTTACTTAAGTCCTCAGATCATGATTTAAGGACTTCAAGTTACAGAGAACCCACCATCTACACGAGTTGAAACCTGCAAGTGACCCTGGCCCACACTGCAGAGGAAGGCAAAAAAACCCCCAGGATCTCTTGCAATCTGACCTGGGGGGAAAATTCCTTCCCACTCCCAAATATGGCAGTCAGTTAGACCCTGAGCATGTGGGCAAGACCCACCAGCCAGACACCTGGAAAAGAATTCTCTATAGTAACTGAGAGCCCTCACCATTTATTGTCCCATCACTGGCCTTTGGAGATATTGCCTGCTAACAGTTGCAAATCGGCTACCTGCAATTGTAGGCAGTCTTATTATATCATTCCCTCCATAAACTTATCAAGCTCAGTCTTGAAGCCAGTTAGATTTTTTGCTCCCACTGGAATGTCTGTTCCAGAACTTCACTCCTCTGATGGTTAGAAACCTTCATCTAATTTCAAGCCTAAACTTGCTGATGACCAGTTTACATCCCATTTGTTCTTGTGTCCACATTGGCGCTTAATTTAAATAACTCCTCTCCCTCCCTGGTATTTATCCCTCTGATATATTTATAGAGAGAAATCATATCTCCCCTCAGCCTTCGTTTGGTTAGGCTAAATAAGCCAAGCTCTTTGAGTCTCGTCTCACAAGGTAGGTTTTCCATTCCTCTGATCATCCTAGTAGCCCTTCTCTGCACTTGTTCCAGTCTGAATTTATCTTTCTTAAACATGGGAGACCAGAATTTCACACAGTATTCCAGATGAGGTCTCACCAGTGCCTTGTATAATGGTACTATTAACACTCCCATGTCTCTACTGGAAATACCTCACCTGATGCATCCAAGGACTGCATTAGCCCTTTTAATGGTCGCATCACATTTGCAGCTTATAGTCATCCTGTGATCAACAAATACAACCAGGTCTTTCTCCTGCTCTGTTGCTTGCGACTGATAAGTCCCTAGCTTATAGCAAAAATTCTTGTTGTTAGTCCCTATTAAATTTCATCCCATTTCTATTACTCCAGTTTTCACGGTTGTTCAGATCATCTTGTATGATATTCTAGTCTACCTCCATATTGGCAATACCTCCCAACTTTGTGTCATCTGCAAATTTTATTAGCACACTCCCACTTTTTATGCCAAGGTCATTAATAAAAATATTAAATAAGATTGGCCCCAAGACCGATCCCTAAGGAACTCCACTAGTAATCTCCCTCCAGCCTGACATTCACCTTGCAGTATGACCCATTGTAGCCTCCCCTTTAACCAGTTCCTTACCCACCTTTCAATTCTCATATTAATTCCCAACATCTCTAGTTTAACTAATAATTTTCCATGTGGAACTGTATCAAATGCCTTACTGAAATCCAGGTAAATCTACTGCATTTCCTTTGTCTCAAAAATCAGTTATCTTCTCAAAGAAGGAGATCAGGTTGGTCTGGCATGATCTCCACCTTTTGTAAAACCATGCTGTATTTTATCCCAAATACCATTTACCTCTATGTCCTTAATGACTTTCTCTTTCAAAATTTGGTCCAAGATCTTACATACAATTGAGGTTACACTACTAGGCCTACAGTTTCCTGGATAACTTTTTCCCTCTTTCTTACAAATAGGAACTATATTAGCAATTCTCCAGTCATAGGATATGATCCCCCAATTTACAGTTTCATTTTCTTGCTATTCAGCTTGTAATTTTTTGTGTCAGTTCCTTTAATACTCTTGGATGGAGATTGTTGTAATGTATAGTGCACAGTAACTACTGAGCCTATTCTTCTGATGTCCTGGTGCCCTTTTTTTCTGTACCTTTTTCCTGCATCTGCCTCAAAAGTATGTGACAGTTTTTATCACAATGGATTTTTGTTTTGAAGGAGGACATATTAATTACCTAACAAAAGACCAGGAGTGCAAAATTACACCGCTGCACAGCAATGTGGTGTCAGCTAATAACGTAAAAAGAAAAGGAGTACTAGTGGCACCTTAGAGACTAACCAATTTATTTGAGCATCAGCTTTCGTGAGCTACAGCTCACTTGGATCCGATGAAGTGAGCTGTAGCTCACGAAAGCTTATGCTCAAATAAATTGGTTAGTCTCTAAGGTGCCACTAGTAGTCCTTTTCTTTTTGTGAATACAGACTAACACGGCTGCTACTCTGAAACCAGCTAATAACATCCATGTCTAACAGCAGACCCTCTGGTATTGTTAAGATAGAGCAGTGTATTGATGAACAGCAGCAACCGTATTGGCATTGCAGTCACTCTGTTTAGAATAATGACTTGTGTCAACCCTTGAACACCATGACCGAAATGCTTGCACACACAGAAACACACACACACTCCAAGGGACCCCACTTAGCAGACCAGAAAGAATCCAATTCATGGATTTCACTTGGAAGTAGCTTATGGAGAAAAATCATAAGACAACACTAAGGCCTTGTCTACATTGGGAATTTGTCTCATTCCAGCCATCAGCAGCTAGCCACTGATTTCTACCCCCTCATTTCAAGCAGGGGTAAGTTCCACTGGGAAAATTGCAGGTTTCCTTCTTTACATTAGGGGTTTGCACTTGTGCTGGCTTTCTAGTTTCTGGCTACTAATGGCTGAAATTGAGACATATTCCCATTGTAGATACGCCTAATCCAGTGGTTCTCAAAGTTTTATATTGGTGATCCCTTTCACACAGCAAGCCTCTGAGTGTGACCCCCTTTATAAATTAAAACACTTCTTTTTATATTTAACACTATTATAAATGCTGGAGGTGAAGTGGGGATGGAGGCTGACAGCTCATGACCCCCCATGTAATAATCTTGTGACCTCCTGAGGGAGTCACGACCCCCAGTTTGAGAAACCCTGGCCTAATTGGTGGACTGCACTTCAGGTTAGTGCAGTGCCAAATATGGGGCTGAATTCAGCAGATTGCCGTATCCAACAGCGTCAAGCACTCAGTGGAAAAGGATTATGTAATGAATGGTGATCAAGAAGTTCACTGGAAACCTTGGTCAGCATAAGGGAAGGGATAGGGTGGAGGTCATGATGGAGAAAAGCAAGAAGTGCGTGGCCACATTCACTGCCTGCAGATCTGTGGCTTTTATATTAAGAGGTTCTTCAGGTGGGTAGCTGAAAGTTATTATATTAACACAAAGTGAATGAGGAGTTTGCTGAGTCTGACAGCATTGGATGAAAAATGCCACTGAGCAAATGCTGAATGGTAAGAGGTAGAATTAAATCATCAAACAATTAGAAAATAATTAAGTAATGAGATGTACTATTAAGCAATAAACTCTAAGTGCTGGTTCAGTGGTGAAGACATGGGTTCCTAACATCATAAATTCCAGATCCAGACAGTTACCATATAGTAGTATCCTGCTGTGGGAGCTAATGATGATGTCAGCTATTATTTCTGTAGAAAATAAGGGTGGGTGGTGGACACAATGAAAAGTAATAGGAAGAGAATGTTTATTATGGCTGGAGCAGCGCCAAGAAAGAAGAAAGTGGAGCAACAGTGCTGCATTCGGGGAGAACAATGCACTGCAACCCTGCTAATGATGCCAAGCAACAAGTAACCAGGAATGCTGTGAATCTATAATGAATGTGCCGTGTTCTTGCCCATATACCAGAGGGCAGCAATAATGATGATAATTATTATGACTACCATTTCACTAACTAGAAAAGTATTCTACAAACATTGCAAAGAAATTTAGAAAATATATATAGAATAATACATATTTATATACATATATGTGGGTGTGTTTATTATCTAAATATAAAACATAACAAAATGTGTTAGAAAATGTTGTTTATGTTGTAAAGTCAAGAATTCAAAAGTCAGGAAGTACGACGTGTATGGTTGTCTGCACCCCCCAACCTTGTGTGTCTATTCTGTGCACTGGCTGAGGTGGTCTGTGGGGGGGTCGTCCTGTGGAAAAATAGTATTTTATTATGTGCTTAACCAGTTATAATGCATACATAAAAAGAGGCATGACTAAGTTTGCCTGGGCAACCATAAATCTGGCATTCCCTAACTTTCAAATACTTGGCTTTGCAATTAAACAACATTCCTTCGATGTATTTTTTGTGTATAATTTCTTAGGGTTTTTTTAAGGGGAAAAACAAATTCTATTATGTGCAGGTTTACAGGGGAAGGGGAGCCTGCCCTTTTCTCTCCCTTTACAGCTGCACTGGCAGCTCCCTGGTGTTCTCAGTGCAGTGCCTACTGTTTCTGCTGCTTTGGCAGTGGTGTGAGCCCAGCCTTGGAATGGTCAGTGATTTTGGCAGGCTCCCAACATTTCCATAACAAAAGCAAGTGGGAGAAGAGAAAGGGTGATTTTTCAGTATCTTGATGTTAGAGTCAAACTGAATGGAATTTCATGAGACAAAATAAAAATAAAAATCTGTAGCCTAAAAGGATTGCCCTTGCTGCATATCAAAGGCCTGCTGCAAATGATGGTGACATGAGAGATCTGCAAAAAAAACCATAGCAAGAATCATAGAATCGTAGGACTGGAGGGACCTCAAGAGATCAACAAATCCAGTCCTCTGCATCCAAGCAGGACTAAGTATTATCTGACCATCCCTGACAGGTGTCTGTCTAACCTGCTCTTAAAAATCCCCAGTGACGGAGATTCCACAGTCTCCCTAGGGAATTTATTCCAGTGCTTAACTACCCTGACAGGAAGTTTTTCCTAATGTCCATCCTAAACCTCCCTTGCTGCAATATAAGCCCATTGCTTCCTGTCCTATCCTCAGAGGTTAAGGAGAACATTTTTTCTCCCTCTTCCTTATAACAACCTTTTATGTACTTGTAGGTATATCCTTTAATATGGAAAGTGTTACACCACTTTAGGCAGCCCTGACTGTACATGCTCAGGGTTTGTGTGTCTCCTTCTTCATACAGAGAAGCAAGAGTTGATAATTGATGTGCCCCCAGGAAAAGCTCAGAAGAATTATCACGAGGGTCAGGAGCTGAAGATTCAAGGGGAGGTTTGGGGACTGAAACGTAGGGCAGAGTGGCGTTTGAAAACGTGGACGGTTCAAATCGAATTGGCTCTGAGCGACCGGCGCAACCCGGATCCCCAAGGGAGAGGAGAAGTCCCCAGGAGCGTGAGTGAACTGCCGAGGTGGGCTCATCCCCACGCTGAAGCTAAGCCCGGTTGCACAACCCCCCAGGAGTCAGGAGTGGGTAGCTGGGGGACAAGCACTCGTGCAAGTGCCTCCAGAGGAGGAAGCGGAGGGGGAATGAGGAGGGCTGAAGAAGAGGGGCAGGGAGTTGAACATGGAGCGGCGGCCCCGTGCTGGGGGGAGGACTAGTCACTAGCGCCCTGTTCCCCTGGGCTTTGCCCTCCGGCTCCGCGGGCCTGGGGGCGCTAGGACCCTGCCCCAGACGGCAGCTGGGAATCCCCCCGGGGTGGGGGTAGGTAGAGGCTGCCGGCGGCTCAGCAGAGAGCCGCAGCTCCAGCCGCGCGGGAGAGAGCCGGCCGGCGGGCACGGCAGCGCGGAGCCCAGCCCCAGCACCTCCGCCCCGGGACGCCTCTGGCCGCCCCGCCCGGCCAGGGAGCTCCGAGCGGGTGAAGTTCGCCCGGCCCGGCCCGGCCCGGACTCTCTCTCCGGCTTAGAGGCAAGAGGGGTTCAGGCAAAGGAGTGCTCGGGCGGGCTGAAGGCGGCGGCGCCGGGGCTGCGAAGCGATGGCAGGCGCCGAAAGTTTGGGCCAGCGGGACACCTGTCTGTGCCGCGGGTTGGCGGTCTCCTAGCCCAGAATCGCTGCTGTTGCTGCTGGGGTGTCTGGGGGTGTGTTGAGGGGATGCGGGGGTGTGTGTGCTGGGGTGTCTGGGGGTGTGCTGTGATATGGGTGTGTGTTGAGGTGTGTGTGAGGGGGTGTCTCTGGGTGCTGTGGTATGGGTGTGTGTTGAGGGGGTGCCGGGGTGTGTGCTGGGGTGTCTGGGGGTGTGCTGGGGTATGGGTGTGTGTCCTGGGGTGTCTGGGTGTGTGTGCTGGGGTGTCTGGGGGTGTGCTGTGGTATGGGTGTGTGTGAGGGGGTGTCTCTGGGTGCCTTGGTATGGGTGTGTGTTGAGGGGATGCTGGGGTGTGTGCTGGGGTGTCTGGGTGTGTGTGCTGGGGTGTCTGGGTGTGTGCTGTGGTATGGGTGTGTGTGAGGGGGTGTCTCTGGGTGCCTTGGTATGGGTGTGTGTTGAGGGGATGCTGGGGTGTGTGCTGGGGTGTCTGGGTGTGTGTGCTGGGGTGTCTGGGGGTGTGCTGTGGTATGGGTGTGTGTTGAGGTGTGTGAGGGGGTGTCTCTGGGTGCTGTGGTATGGGTGTGTGTTGAGGGGATGCTGGGGTGTGTGTGTGTGTTGGGGTCTGGGTATGTGTTGAGGGGATGCTAGGGTGTGTGTGCTGGGGTGTCTGGGGGTGTGCTGTGGTATGGGTGTGTGTTGAGGTGTGTGAGGGGGTGTCTCTGGGTGCTGTGGTATGGGTGTGTGTTGAGAGGATCCTGGGGTGTGTGCTGGGGTGTCTGGGTGTGTGCTGTGGTAGGGTGTGTGTGCACTGTGGTATGGGTGTGTGTTGGGGTGCTGGGGTGTGGGTGTGTGTTGGGGTCTGGGTATGTGTTGAGGGGTTGCTAGGGTGTGCGTGCTGGGGTGTGTGAGGGGCTGCTGGGGGTGTGTGCTGGGGTGTCTGGGGGGTGTGCTGTGGTATGGGTGTGTGTTGAGGGGGTGCTGGGGTGTCTGTGTGTTGGGATGTATGAGGGGGTGCTGGCTGTGTGTGTGTGCTGGGGTATGGGTGTATGTTGGGCTCTGTGAGGGGTTGCCAGGGTGTGTGTGTGAGGGGAGTGCTGGGGGGGGTGCATGTGTGTGTGCTGGGGCTTGGAGGACCTTTACATGTAAAACAAACCCCTTCCTAACTCTTGAGCAGTGCAATCAAAGGGCCCCTGGTGTTTTGGGGGAAGACGCCGGAAGGAACTGGGAGGAGGGGTGATTGCCTGATGGGGAGTGCAAGGGAGAGATCAGGGCGGTTCCTTTGAACCAACCGACTTTCCCTGTCTCTCCTTGCTCAGGACTCCTGAAGTGCAGCCAGGGAGCTGGTGAGAGCATCTGGGGAGCCCGGGGGACCAGCTGGAGATCTCCCAAGCAAGGCCACATGGAGAATGAGACCTTGGCCTTTGGACCCCCTCTGGGCAACAGCAGGGTCAACCAGACCCTAGGGAAGATGCCCCAGCACCCTCTGGAGCTGCAGGTGGTGACCATCCTGCTGGTGCTGCTGATCTGTGGGGTGGGCATCGCGGGGAACATCATGGTGGTACTGGTGGTGCTGCGCACCAAGCACATGGTGACCCCCACCAACTGCTACCTGGTGAGCCTGGCCGTGGCAGACCTGATTGTGCTGCTGGCGGCAGGGCTGCCCAACATATCGGAGGTGGTGGCCTCTTGGGTGTACGGCTACGCCGGCTGCCTGTGCATCACCTACCTGCAGTACCTGGGCATCAACATCTCAGCATGCTCCATCACCGCCTTCACGGTGGAGCGCTACATCGCCATCTGCCACTCCATCAAAGCACAGCTGCTCTGCACCGTGGCCCGGGCCAAGCGCATCATTGCTTGTGTCTGGCTCTTCACCTCCCTCTACTGCATGATGTGGTTCTTCCTGGTGGACACTGCCCAGGCGACCTTCTCAGACGGGGTGCAGGTCAGCTGTGGCTACAGGGTCTCCAGGAACCTATACCTGCCCATCTATTTCCTGGACTTCACTGTCTTCTATGTCATCCCACTGGGGCTGGCCACTGTCCTGTATGGCCTCATTGCCCGCATCCTCTTCATGAGCCCCCTGCCTGCCAGCCCCCAGGACTCCGGCAGGCTCAGCTTCATGCACCAGGGCAAGCCGCCCAGCTCCAGCTCAATGAAGCTCTCCTGCCAGGGCAACAACAGGGCTCTGAGCTCCAGGAAACAGGTACATCCTGAAAGCCGGTGTGCTGCCCCCCTCCTGCTGCACCTGAGAGAGGGTGGCATTGGGAGGATGGGGGGGCATGAGACAGGTGGGGTGGGGCAGGGACTGGAGGTATGAGAGAGGTGGTGTTCCTGTGTTCCTAAAGAAGTCTTCACTCTTTGTCTCTCACGTGTTATAAAGACTCTGGGAACTGGTCTGAATGGCATTTTTTTCTCGGTGTTTCCAGGTGACAACCTGGAAAGGGTGTAGGCGACTTAGTGCATTACCCCCGTTATGGTCAGGATGCATTAAAGGAACCCGTTTGGTGGCTGCTTAGAAAGTCATCATCTCTCTAAACAGACAAGCCTGCGGAGTTGCCTTACTTTGAGGGTTGGCAGCAAAGGCCTTCTCTGTGGGGCAAAATCTTTTAGAACTGTGACTCTGATCCCTGACTTGGCAGGGGCCCTGGAACGCCATCTAATCAATTACACCTGATGGGTGCTTAGGGATCCTTTTCTCCTGGAACACCCCCCAAAGCTGGCAGGTTTCCCAACAGAGCCCAGAGCTTCTTGGATTTAAAAGAGTGATCGCCCCACTCACAGAAGACAGCGAGGTTGTGTGGGGGGAATGGGGCTGAGCAGAGGAATAATGCTATTGCCTTTATTGCTATTTCCGGGTTTTCTTTCCCTTCCCTGTGTAATGAAATCGTCAGGGGTAAGAGGAGAAAAGGAGTGAAAGCTGATAAAAGGCTGAATTCTTTTAAAAGGCCCCTGACTACACAGGGCATTGGTTCCCCACAGTCCCTGTCTCAGCAGAGAAGGCAGAGAAACGACTGCCTTGTGCTACACACACCACAAGAAAGGGAAGCATTCTGCAGGAATGGAGCAGTCCTGGCTAGAGGCGGATATTGTTGCAGGCTAGCTATTAATTCGCTCCATGATTAGTAAGGTGTTCGATTACCATAATGTAACCTGAGCTTCACTCCCAAACTGGAATCATGATTAATTAACCCTTCCAGTTTAAAATCGCCAAGGAAGAGGAGATCTGATGAGACACACCTCAGACAGGAGCACCATTACCCAAACTCCCATCCCTTCCCTCTGAACTCCTTTCTGAGCCAATAGCATATGAATTAATTCTAGGGAGCAAACTCGCCTTGGGTAAAAAGAGGAGCTGTCCTCCAGCAGGGGGAGACGTTTCCCTTTTCTTTGCTGGTTAGTCCGTGTTTGGCTGGTTCGTTCCTGTTAGCGTTCATCATTCTGTCTGGATGTGATTTCATCCTTTGCCTAACCCACACTTTAGCTGGACAATAACTATCTGAAACCTTATTATCCTCCTTTCCTTAGCAGACAATCACAGTGTCCAGATGTGGGACCTCTATTTTTACATCTGCACTTTTACTTTATTGTGTATTAGTCAACTTTTCCATTGGTGCAGGGAGGCAGGAGAGGTGCCATTTCTAGAGCTGCTTGGCGAATTCAAGCAAGGAGCGAGTCATTACATCTCAGTGAGGAGAAAATTTTGAAATACCAGGTGCAATAGAATAGAGCTCTGTTCTTGGATCTCTTAAGCTGTCCGTGTGTGTGTGTGTTTCTAGTCTTTCTCCTTTAACTCTTGGTCTCTTCTCTTCCCATGGAAAGGTTTAGATCACATACTGAATCCTTGTAAAATAACTGGGTGAAATGTTAGCATTTGAAATAAAGGAACTGGAGTGGTTTAGACGTGTAAATAATAGGCAAATGAGGCCCTTTGGGATTATGCTTGATAATTTACAGCAGAAATGGACAGGCAGAGGATTTAGATGTGGATTTGGAGACTGCAGTTTGCAAGGCCAGTTCTAGCCTGGTGTAAGTGGGTGCAACTCCCTTGACTTTAAGGGCTTAAACCTGGGCTGACTTTGGCCCTTAGTGTCTACAAATTGTAAGGATCATATACTCTTGAGGCATGGATGCACTGATACTGATAAGTGCTGTGTAAAGGCTGGTTGGGAAATGGGACTCTCTTTTCGTGTCCCCTTTTTTCCATCAGAAAATTTCAAAATTTGAACTTTTTCAACCAGTTCTAGTGCTGTGTGTGTAGGGAGGGAAGGTATACGACTTGGCATGCTGCAGACAGCCTATTGTATCTTCAAAGCCCTGGGCTGACATTAACTAGTTCTCCCATCACCCTTGTAAGAAAGAGGAATATGATCAACATTTCACGCCAGCTCAGCATTTAAGGGTTTTTAGAACTGTGTATGTGCACACAGTTTACACACCCAGGCTAAAACTCTTATTGGCTTCACTGGAGCCAAGATTTCACCCCTCATTTCCTGACTGCAATCACAGAAACTCCCCCGTCACTCATAGCCTGTTCTAATGGGCACTTAGACATCTAACCATCATCCACACACACTTACCACAATCACACACTCAGGGTACATCCACAAATACACACACCTCATTTTGAAAATCCCAGGCTAAGTGACTTACCTACAGCCAGTCAGTGGTAGATGTAGGATTGTAACACAGGCATTCCTGGCTTGCAGCCCCGTGCTTTTTCCTCTATACTACGCTGCCTTTGATAGTTTAGGATATGGCTCTTGGTCTGTAAGGCATCCAGCCACATTGGAACTGTATTCTGGTGGTTGGAGAGTCCAGAAAATGTTTTTCAAAGAACAATTGCTACACAAGTTGCCCCTTTATGGGGTGCCTCCCCTGACTGATGGCCATCATTGCCTGAAGTAGGCTGTCTGCTCTTCAGCACAATTGCCTTGTCTTTTGTGGAGCATTGCATAGCACCATATAACACTTTCAACTCTCCTTAGCAACAATTGTCGACTTTGTAGGCCCAGCAGAGGCCTGTTGATTCTGCTCTTGCAGACAAGCAGATGCAGGATACTTACCATAGGAACACACTGTCTCCTTTTGGTCACACCAGAATGTGTTGTTTGTAAGAAGGCACAACCCATAGCATTCTGGGACTTCTCAGCATGCAGTGGCTCTCTGGTTTGCCTCAGGTTTCTTATGGCCTTTCTGATCTGCTGCTGCCTGAGAGTCCCTGGATGAGGCTGAGAGATGAACAATAATATAATAATATAATTAATATAATATTTCCACCTGTAGCTCTTAAAGCATTTTAAAAAGGTGGCTCAGTATCATTATCCCCCAACACAAATGAGGAAACAGAGGCACAGAGAGATGAAGAGTAGGGCCCAAGGTCACATGGCAAGTCAGTGACAGAAGCAGGAAAAGAACATGCATCTCCTGGTTCCCAGCCCTGTCTGGGTTGTACTGCCTCTCTCGGGATCCATCTGAATTATGAAGCTGCATGAACTATCAAGTGAGTCAACTTGGTGAGACCCAGGGACCCCAGAAACATTATGGTGGGAAATAAACTTTGGAAATATTGGTCTCTCTGTCTCCAGAGAGAGATGGGCTCCTGGGAGACAGTGAGCAGGAAGGTACCTTCCAAATAGTCACAGGGCAGTGAAGCCTGAGCTGTGACAGCCAGAATGTCCTGTTCAGGTTTACTGCATGGTCCAAAGATCACTTTAAAGGTCTTTCCTCATTCTTTGCCTCCCTAGAAGAAACCACTGTCAGCAGAGCCAGGGCAAGCTTTGGAGGCAGTAGGATAACTGCAGCTACAGGGGAAACCCCACAAAATGCAATTTGGAAGGACCAAGTGGGAGAATACGTGAGATCTGCAGCCATATTAGGGGGACATCAGCAAGAGGATAATAAGATGTGGGAAGGAGATAATAAGATGTGGTGTGTGTCCCTCTCACACACACACAGCTCCAGTGCATGCATCTTTTTGCAGTTCATTAGCTGCTGCAGCTGAAAATGTCTCTCTTCCTTTGCTGACTCTAGTTCCATTTTCAGAAAATTGTAAATGTGAAAGAATTTGAAAACCTGCTTTTTTCTTCTTCTAACTTTTCTGTCATCATCTTGTTAAATTTTACAGGGGCCATTGTCATATGTTAAAATCCAGGCTGCTGTGAAGGCTGGAGAGAACTATAGGGTCTCGCTTCTCCTCTCACTTCTAGTGTTGTAAATTGGGAGCAGCTACACAGAAGTCAAGCAGAATGAGAAGTGAATCAGGCCCATAGGGTAACATGGTTTATCAGCTACCAGGAGACGGGCTGGCCCATCTCAAATGGAATATCCAAGTCATTTATGTCAATGCCAAACTTTGCCTTAAATGTAGTCATGCTTCTTGCTCCCACTACTTTCCCCTCATTAGATTCTTCCATTATTCAATGAGTCTCTGTAGTAGAAAGCCTTCCCGTTAATATTTAGCTGAGAGCCATCCAGTTTTTAACAGCAAATTGCCTAGAGCTTAATACATTTATTACAGTTCACAGAGAGCAGCGGAGAGGAAACAGAGACAGATGAGTTTATCAGGCCAGAGTCAGCAAGCTAAATATTGTTTCATGGTATTATCCTCCAGCTTTTCTTTTCTTTTTTTTTTTGGATACATTTGAGAGTCTCCAATGGGTGTGAATCATTTACCTGGCAGACAGTAAATCTGTTTAATGCACACATACTATTGTGAGCCTCTCAACAAGGATGACAGGATTATTAGCATGTCTGATTGCATCCAGCATAATATTTGGAACCGTTACAGCTTCCCATTCAATGGGCTTTGGAGGATTTCAGAAGACAATGGGCTAACATGCATATTATTATTAACATTTATATTGCAGTAGCATCTAGAGGCCCGAATCATGTTAGAATCCCACTGTGCTAGGTGCTGTACAAATATCATAAATGACAGCCCTTTCCCTAAAGAGCTTACCAGCTATTATAAAGGTTACTGCCAAGTGGATGGGGAGAAACTGAAGACATGATATGCCTTGTTTTCAGTAAGGCTTTTGACGCAGTCCTGCATGACATTCTCAAAAGCAAACTGGGGAAATGTGGTGTAGATTGTATTACGATAAGGTGGGTGTACAACTGGCTGAAAGAGCATTCTCAAAGAGAAGTTATTAATGGTTCACAGTCGAGTCACATGACTTGGATGTGACTCAGTCCAGTCACATGACTTGGATAATGGAGCAGAGAGTATGCTTTTAAAATTTGCAAGGAGACCAAGCTGGGAAGGGTTGCAAGCATTTTGGAGGACAGGATTAGAGTTCAAAACAACCTTGACAAATTAGAGAATTGTCTGAAATCAACAAGATGAAATTCAAAAAAGACAAATGCAAAGTACGACACTTAGGAAGGAAAAAAATTGAATGCACAGCTATAAAATGGGGAACGATTGGCTAGATGGTAGTACTGCTGAAAAGGATATGTGAGTTATAGTGGATGACAAATTGAGTATGAGTCCACAGTGTGATGCAGTGCAAAAAAGGCTAATGTAATTCTGGGGTGTATTAACAGGAATGTCATATATAAGACACAGGAGGTAATTGTTCCACTCTGCTCAATACTGGTGAGGCCTCAGCTGGAGTACGGTGTTCAATTCTGGGTGCCACACTTTAGGAAAGATGGGGCATGCTGGATATAGTTCAGAGGAGAGCAACAAAAATGATAAAAGGTTTAGAAAACTTGATCTTTGAGGAAAGGTTAAAAAAACAGGGCATGTTTAGTCTTGAGAAAAGAAGACCGAGTGGGGACGTGATAACAGTCTTCAAATATGTTAAGGGCTGTTATAAAGAGGACTGGGATCAATTCTTCTCCATCATGTCCACTGAAGGTAGGGCAAGAAGTAATGGGCTTAATCTGCAGCAAGGAAGATTTGGTAAATTATTAGGAAAAACTTCCTATCTATAAGGGTAGTGAAGCTCTGGAATAGGCTTCTAAGGAAGGTTGTGGAATCCCCATCATTGGAAGCTTTTAAGAACAGGCTGGACAAACACCTGCCAGGGATGGTCTAAGTTTCCTTGGTCCTGCCTCAGTGCAGAGGGCTGAACTAGATGACCTCTTAAAGTCCCTTCCAGCCCAACATTTCTATGATGCTATAAATACCAACTTAAATACCTTAGAGGAAAAATACTGACTGGAAAGACATACCAGAAACCCCCATTTCAAGGTTCTGTATGTGAACTGTGTTCAATATATCGGAACCCCAAATACTTATGTTCTCTATATCACATTGACTAGGAGTTCCTGCCATCACACCACCTAGGTTGTGATCTTACAATTAAGTAGAGTCAGTACAAGGATGAGAGATTTCCGTGGCTGACTCCAGTCCCTAGGAAAAGTGAGGTTTGTAAGTAAACAGTAAAGCTAATACTGTACAGGTGCCCCAGTGGCAAAGCCTTCCTTATGGAAGGGACTACTGAGAAGATGGGCTATATAGCCCTGTAAGGGTGAAAAACATTTGGTGGGGAGGCAGTGGAAATGCCTCTTCTGTATCTGAAAGTTTGGTACAGGCAAGAATATATAACATAGCTGGCCTCTGATTGTTCTGCTAATCTCTCTCTGTCCTGCATTGCATAAGGGCACATCTCAGGAGTGAGAAAGGATGCAGGTTTTGTGATAATTTATTTCCAGATGCTCATTTGTGTAAAGGACACAATCAACCTCAGAATGTTTTCTGTGCCATTTTCTCACAGATGATTCTGTTTTTCATAGAAAAGGAGAGAGGACAGATATATGCAGGAGGCTCTTTATCTGGAAATATTTTCTTATGCCATGGCTTGCCGAACATTGTATTTCATGTGGATTCCTGATGCACTTTGTTAGATGTGTCCTGCTGAGTCCAGACAAACAGCATTTGAAAGGGATCTGTTTAATGAGACACTGATGGAGAGGAAGCAGGCTAGCTACACTATTAGCTCAGTTATCAAACAACTGTCTGACAAGCCTTCTAGTTAGGCACTCCAGGCTCATTAATGCCTGCTTCAGAAATTTATTAGTAACCACAGTCTTAAGGGTGAGACATAAAGCCAAAGCTTATGGTCATTAAACATCCCCTTTCATCAGAATAAGGGTGCTAATCTGAATGTCATGGCTGAGTTTCCACTCTCTTCATTGCCCAGGCAATTTCAGCTGGATCCAGAATTCTTCTTAATTTCCTGATCCAAACACTTGTATTGTTGTGCACCGTTAACCAGTTGCTATGTTCCACCCCAAAGGTGGTTGCACTTCAGTAGTAGGGTAAGTAAGCCCAATTTCTCCGAAAAAACCTTCACTGATTTTTAGGACTAAACTCAGATGGAACCATTAAGGTTTTGAGGTGATACTTTTGTGTTTTCTGCTTCCCAGATAGGGTCAGAATTATCAAAGGCAAGGCTATTCTCACAGTAGTTTCATGTGTGGACAGAAGTGCCCTCAAATCTCATGCAAAATCTTGCTCACCCAAGCTTGCCAACCCAGGTCTGCAGACCCACATGGTACAGAGAGTACTGAGAAGTGCACACATTTCTGGAGACTTATCTGCACCAGACTTGAACTTAACAATTTTTGAGGTCCATTCAGCACTCAGAAAATGAGTCTAGCATAAATACTCATCAACATTCTGAGTTCAATCAGTAGGACAAGAAATTATGCCTCTAGGCTTAATTGATATGCAACTTCCCACTTCATAGGAATATACATAGGAAATGCCATACTGGATTAGAGCAGTGGTCCACCTAGTCCAGTATCATGATTTTAACAGTTGTTGGCACGCAAGCTTAAGAGGAAAGTGCAAGAAACCCTACTCTAGGCAGTCATGGAATAACTTCCTCCCAGAGGAAGTGTCGTCTTAACCTCCACTAGTTAGCTTTGCTTATGCCCTGAAGCATGTGTGTTTATGTCCCTAATTCACTTAGGTCCTGATCCTGCACCACTGAAATGAATGGGAGTTTCATCATTAGCTTCAATGGAAAGAGGATCAGGTCCCTATATCAGAAACAAAGTAACCGTCTCCTGTCTGGAAAGCAATGATCTTTATGGGGTTCCAGGGAACAGGCTGCCATGTAATTTGAATGTAAGTGCTGCTTAGTATGTGTTTCACATTGTACTTGGTGGTATTGAGACAAGTGATATGAGGTGAAACTAAATGGGCAGTCAGCTTTTCCTTGAATTGCAGCATATGTTTTCAAGTACCGGTTTTTCTTCTATAACAATGAAGGAATCAAAATGCCACTGCCTTTTTCCTATCTATTTTTATACTCCTCATCCAAAGATCTCAAAGTGCTCTAACTACTTGAAATAAGTGTCACAAACCCACGTGATGTATGAAAGGATCATCACACCCATTTTATGTATGGCTGATTTGAGTCACAGAGAAGCTTAAATGGCTTGCCCAGTTTCACATACCGAGTGAAAAAAAAGAGCCAAGAACAGAACCCAAGAGTTCAACTCCCTGTCCTTTACTCTACCCAGTAGAGTCATTGTGAAGCTATTTAACTGTGTGCTGTTATCCTTAACAGTAAATTATCTGTGCACCAAAATCACGCCAGATAAATCACATAGCTATTTTGATGCAGCTGCGGAAGGAATAAACAGAAAGAGTGCTCTGAGTATCATAAATCTTGGCTTTAGTAGAGCATCTAACAATGCCATCTGAAAGCTAACTGGATAAATTTGATCTAGATGGAAATTCTGTGAACTGGATTGAAGAACAGCTAATAGATCATTCATAAACTGTGGTGATTCATGATGCTCCATCCACTTGTGAGGTGTCATAAACATACAGCTAAGGGTAGCATAAAATCCCTCCTTTACCTGTAAAGGGTTAATCAGTTCCATTAACCTAGTTGGCACCTGACCAGAAGGACCAATGGGGAAAGAAGATACTTTCAAATTGGTGGGGGGGGTGGGAGGGGGAAGGTTTTTGTTTGTGCTTTTGTTGTTCTCTCTGGAGACAAAGAGAGAGACCAAGCAAGTAATCCAGCTCCTACTGAATGATACATCTAAAATTACAGAAATAGTAAATAATAGCAAGGACATGCGTTCGAGTATCTTTTGTTTTAGCTTGTGAATTTTCCCTATGCTAAGAGGAAGGTTTATTCCTGTTTTTTTGTAACTTTAAAGTTTTGCCTAGAGGGGAATCCTCTGTGTTTTAAATCTTATTACCCCTGTAAAATTATCTTCCATCATGATTTTACATAGGTGTTTCTTTTACTTTCTTTTTCTTTATAATAAAAGTTCTGTTTTTAAGAATCTGATCGGGGTTTTTAGTGTCCTAAAAACCCAAGGGTCTGGTCTGTGCTACCTTTTTTACTCTCAAGCCTCCCCAGGAAAGGTGGTGAAGGGGCTTGGGGGGATATTTTGGGGAAACAGGAACTCCAAGTGGTCCTTTTCCTAAATCTTTGTCTAACTCACTTGGTGGTGGCGGCGATAGTGTTCCAGGGACAAGGAAGAATTTGTGCCTTGGGGAAGTTTTTAACCTAAGAAATGGGGGCATGAAACGGTATAAAAGAAAATGCAAGCTAGACTGCAGGAACAGGTAGTTGCATTGGTCTGTGGGAAACTCTCCCAAGGAACATCAGAGAAGCTCCCACTACTGGAGTTCTTCAAACTGAGGCTGGATTTGCCCCTTTGGGTAGTGCAGTAAAGGCTGATCTTGCCCAGGGCAGTACTGGAATACTCCACCCAACAGGTCTGTTCCATCCCTAATAATTGTGCTACCATCAAGTAGTGACTGCACTAGCATGACAGCCTTGGCTTTGCCTCAAGAACCCAGTCTCCAGGCCCCCTTTCTGTGGAATAAGTTGAATCACTAGCACTGAGAGATGTCAGGTGACATTCCATCTCTTTCCAACCACAAGACAACCCAGATGGCTTTAGGAGCATTCATCTCTTGAATAGCACCATAGAATGCTGCTTCACAAGTGATACTGGTTCAAAACCTGTGACAGGCTCATTTGCTTATGAATCATTTGTTGTTGGTATGGATTATTTGCCTTCTGCCATTCATGCTTTCCATAGGCTGGCCAGAAGCACTGGCAGCTTTTTGAAAATGTCACAGAAAATATTCCTGGTGGCCTTCAGAAAGCTACCTTGTCATTTGTGTCAGAAACTTTGAATAGCACCAGAAGCTGTATTATAATTAAAAAATCATAGAATCATAGAATATCAGGGTTGGAAGGGACCTCAGGAGGTCATCTAGTCCAACCCCCTGCTCAAAGCAGGACCAATCCCCAACTAAATCATCCCAGCCAGGGCTTTGTCAAGCCTGACCTTAAAAATATCTAAGGAAGAAGATTCCACCACCTCCCTAGGTAACGCATTCCAGTGTTTCTCCACCCTCCTAGTGAAAAAGTTTTTCCTAATATCCAACCTAAACCTCCCCCACTGCAACTTGAGACCGTTTCTCCTTGTTCTGTCATCAGCTACCACTGAGAACAGTCTAGATCCATCCTCTTTGGAACCCCCTTTCAGGTAGTTGAAAGCAGCTATCAAATCCCCACTCATTCTTCTCTTCCGCAGACTAAACAATCCCAGTTCCCTCAGCCTCTCCTCATAAGTCATATGTTCCAGTCCCCTAATCATTTTTGTTGCCCTCCGCTGGACGTTTTTCAATTTTTCCACATCCTTCTTATAGTGTGGGGCCCAAAACTGGACACAGTACTCCAGATGAGGCCTCACCAATGTTGAATAGAGGGGAATGATCACAACCCTCGATCTGCTGGCAATGCCCCTACGTATACATCCCAAAATGCCATTGGCCTTCTTGGCAACAAGGCCACACTGTTGACTCATATCCAGCTTCTCATCCACTGTAACCCCTAGGTCCTTTTCTGCAGAACTGCTGCCGAGCCATTCGGTCCCTAGTCTGTAGCGGTGCATGGGATTCTTCCATCCTAAGTGCAGGACTCTGCACTTGTCCTTGTTGAACCTCATCAGATTTCTTTTGGCCCAATCCTCTAATTTGTCTAGGTCCCTCTGTATCCTATCCCTACCCTCCAGCGTATCTACCTCTCCTCCCAGTTTAGTGTCATCTGCAAACTTGCTGAGGGTGCAATCCACACCATCCTCCAGATCATTTATGAAGATATTGAACAAAACCGGCCCGAGGACCAACCCTTGGGGCACTCTGCTTGATACTGGCTGCCAACTAGACATGGAGCCATTGATCACTACCTGTTGAGCCTGACAATCTAGCCAACTTTCTATCCACCTTATAGTCCATTCATCCAGCCCATACTTCTTTAACTTGCTGGCAAGAATACTGTGGGAGACCGTGTCAAAAGCTTTGCTAAAGTCAAGGAACAACACATCCACCGCTTTCGCCTCATCCACAGAGCCAGTTATCTCGTCATATGGGGAGAGGTGTCTTATCTGGAATGGTAAATACTAGGATAACCTCCCCCCCCCCGCCCCCTCCGTAGACATGCTAATAATGAGACTTCTCTGCGTCAATACAGGAGCTTGTTTAAAAGCACAATTGCCAAGTAGGTACAAACACAAGGGAGGCACCTAGAAATCAGCAGATTTTCTAATACAAATGTGCTTCTGCAGGTGCTAACATAGCAATAAATATTATTATATTTGTTATCTCCTACTGTTCGCAGGTATGCTGGGCATCTCACAGGAAACAAATAGAAGGCAGATCCCTGCTCTGAGGAGCTTACACATTCTAAGACCTGGATCCTGCAAACACTCATGGATGTTTGAATTAAAGAACATAGGAATGGCCATACTGGGTCAGACCAAAGGTCCATCTAGTCCAGTATCCTGTCTTCTGATGGCAGCCAATGCGAGGTGCCCCAGAGGGAATGAACAGAATAGGCAATCACCAAGTGATCCATTCCCTGCACCCACTCCCAGCCTCTGGCAAACAGAGGCTAGGGACACCATTCCTGCCCTTCTTGGCTAATAGTCATTGATGGACCTATCCTCCATGAATTTATCTATTTAGTCTATGGGCCTACTCATGTGTGTAAGCATTTTCAGGATTAGGGCCTATGTGACTAACATGACAGACAGGAGCGGATACAACATGCCCCAGCTATTTGATCTTGCAGCGGTCCAGTGGATGGAAACTGAAGTGAGACAGATTCAGACCAGAAATAAGGTACACCTTTGCATCAGAGATCTGGCAGTAAATATAAAATCACTGCTGATAAAACTTTCAGATGACACATGGATATGCACAGTAGTAAACGATGAGGACAAGGCAATCACACAGAGCAATCTGTACAGTAACCTGGGCCCATTCAAACAAAATGTGTTTTAATACAGCCAAATGCAGTTATACCTGTAGGAACAAGGAATGCAGACCATACCTACAGAATGGGGACTGTATGCTAGAAAGTAGTGACTCTGAGAAGGGCTTAGGGGTGATAGTGCACAAGCAACTTAGCATGAGCTGCCAGTGTGATGCTGTGGCCAAGGGTGCTCATGCGATCCTTGGAAGCACAAACAGCGGGGTAATGAACAAAAGTAGGGAGATGATTTTACCTCTATGTATGGCTCTGGTGAGACTGATCCTGGAATACTGCATCCAGTTTTGGCGTCCATATTTTAAAAAGGATGTTGAAAAAGTGGGGAGTGTGCAGAAAAGAGCCACAAAAATGATTTGAGGGCTGGAGAAAATGCCTGACAGTGAGAGACTTAAAGAGCTCAATTTGTTTAGCTTTTCAAAAAGAAGATTAATCAGTGACTTGATTATAGTCTATAAGTATCTTCACAGGGAGAAAATACCAGGTACTAAAGATAAAGCCAGACAAAATCAAATTAGAAATTAGGCACAAGTTTTTAACAGTGAGAGTGATTAACCATTGGAACAAACTACCAAAAGAAGTGGTGGGTTCTCCATCTCATAATGTCTTCAAGTCAGGACTGGGTGCTTTTCTGGAAGATATGCTTCAGCAAAACACAAGTAATGTGTTAGTCAAACAAGTTATTGGGCTCCATACAGCAGTTATGGCCAATTTAATGGCCTGTGATGTACAGGAGGTCATACTAGATGATCTAATGGTCTTGTCTGCCCTTAAACGCTATGAATCTATGAATTATTAATAAGTTAAAAAACCATTTGGAGCATACTTAGGGAAACTTGAAATCTTTAAATCAAGACTTGATATCTTTCTGAAAGAGATGTCGCTCATACAGAAATTTTGGACTTGATGCAGAAATTATGGGGTGAGATCCCCAGGCCACCTTTAAACAGGAGCGCAGATAAAATTATCATAATGGTCCCTTCTGGCTTTAAAATCTATGAATCTATGAAACCTGGGAGGGGAGGGGCAAGAGAGGATATGTGTTACAGCCAGTTTCTCCAGCCAGTTTAGGCTGCACATATCTGAGTAGTTCAAGCGGTGCAATTGGTTAGTTTTTCAAATGTAATGTGTGAACAAGCTCATTTACCTAAGATGATCTGTGTGAATTCCACAGACACAGAGCAGGGATTAGTGTGACTTTCATAAGGGAGGCTATTTTGCAAGGTTTATGTTGGAAACAATGTGCTTAGGGATAATTGCCTGATAAATAAAAATGTTACATGATTTTATCTGATAATAAATAACCACCAGTGGGCAGCAGAGATGTTCTTTAAACCACTGTGGCCAGGACTAAGAGGCTACAGGGATGGCCACATGAAGTGGGGCTGAAGGTGTGTTGGAATGGTAGGACAAAAATAAGGCAGGGGAGAAGGTGTGCAAGGGGAAGGGAGAGGGTGTGGAAACTGGAGAACAGCAGCAGGGACTCAAAAGCAGCTGCCTAAAGTGAGACTGTAGCAGATGGAAGGGGTGATAGAAAGCATACAGCCTAAGGAACTCACTAAGGCCAGATGTAAGAAGCAGGGATGGAGATACTGAGTGGGACTGCAAAACAGCAGCCCTCTCCTAAATGACTAAAATGAGCTGGGAGGACTGTAACTCCAGTAAGCTCTGTACAGTGGGAGCGGTGAACTCAGACACAGTGGAAATGCATTCACAGTGATGGAGGATGAAAGCCCCCCAAAAATGTATTGCAACACAAGGTGCCACTCTCATCACGAGGTCTTGGCTTAGAGTGAAGTTGTTCTGTGGATTAAAACTGACTTCACTCCCATAGCTTTTGAGTGTAACTCATTCCGTCCCCCTTCCCACGGCACAGTGTTCAAAGAGATGCTTGTGGAGGTGATTGTGCTCATTACAGCAAACAGCTCTCATTGCTCCAAAAAGTTAGAGTTAGCAGTTATGGCTGGTGTGTTTAACTGCTTTGAAAGACTTCCCTTTGCTGAGTTTGTGCTTTAGTGAGAGACTTGTGGGTTGGTTCCATTTTGTGACTTTTCCGTGTGGAGCTGTGTGGAATGAAACGAGCGCGTCACACGGAGAAAAACCTTGTTAGGGGAATAGGATGAAGACAGAGTTGCAGAAGGCATTTGTTGAGAGAGATTTTTGAGAAGAAAGCTGCTTCCCACACACATGCAGTCACACGCCCTGGCATAATCATTAGCAGCCAGCAGGGATTTACTAAGAACAAATCATGCAAACCAACTAGATTTCCTTCTTTGATAGGGTAATGGATTTGGTGGATAAGGGGAATGCAGTGGACATTACCCTGAACTTCAGCAAGACTTTTGACACAGTCCCACATGGCATTCTGTTAAGTAAGCTGGAGAAATGTGGGCTTGGCAGAGCTACAATTAAATGGATACATAATTGGTTAAACAACTGCAAACAAAGAGTAACTATTAATGGAATAATGTCAGATTGGAGGGAGGTCTCAAGTGGGGTTCCACAGGCATTCTGGGTCTGGCGTTTTTTAACATCTTTATTAATGGCCTGGATGTCAGAACAGAGATCATGCTGATCAGATTTGCAGATGAGATAAAGCTAGGGGGGATTAGCATAGAGCTAAAATTCAGAGGGATCTTGATAAACTGGAGAACTGGGCTATAGACAACAAAATGAGATTCAGCAATACAAATGTAAGGTGCTACACTTAGGGAAGAAAAACCAAATCCACAAATACAGAATGGGGGACAACTGGCTTGGCAGCAGTACTGCTGAGAAGATTCTGGGAGTTGCGGTGGATCACAACCTCAACATGAGTCAGCAATGTGATGCTGTTGGAAAAAAAGCAAATGCAATTGTAGGTTGTATTAACAGAGGTATAGCATGCAAGTCACAGGAGGTGATAGTACCACTCTACTCAACACTGGCTAGGCTTCAGCTGGAGTACTGTGCCCAATTTTGGTCACCAGTGTATAGAAAGGATGTAGAAAAACTGGAAAGGATCCAGAGGCAATTGACAAAGATGATCAAAGGGATGGAATGCAAGCCATATGAGCAAAGGCTGGAGGAACTGAGTATGTTTAGTTTGGAAAAGAGATTAAGGGGAGACATTATAGTGGTCTTCAAATACTTGAAAGGCTGCCATAAAAAAAGATGGAGAAAAGTTGTTCTCTCTTGCCACAGAGGGCAGGACAAGAGGCAATGGGTTCAAACTACAGCATAGCAGATTTAGATTAAATCTCAGGAAAAACTTCCTAACTATAAGAAAATTAGGACAATGGGACAGACCCCTAGGGACGTTGTGGTAGCTCCTTCACTGGAGGTTTTCAAAAGGAGACTGGATAGCCATCTGTCTTGGATGGTTAGACACAACAAATCCTGCAACCTGGCAGGGGGCTAGACTAGAAGATGAAGCTTGCGGTCCCTTCTAGCCCTATGATTCTATGATCAGGCTCAGTAAGTTGAGCGCTTGGAGACAACTATAAGTATTTGTTCCCATTTCTGAGGCCCTTTACATTTCTCCTCAACACTTTTAAATGGCTTTGCATGCTCAATTATTTCGCTAATGCAAAGTGTATGAAACCTGTAAGCAGCTGTAAGATAAATCACAGAGTGTGCCAGGGAGGTGACTATACTGGAATTAGACACCTGTGGCTGGCTGGCTCATGCCAGCTGACTCGGGCTCGCGGGGCTCAGGCAAAGGGGCTGTTTAACTGTGGTGTAGGCATTCAGGCTTGGGTTGGAGCATGAGCTCTGAGGCCCCAGGGTCCTAGAGTCCAGGCTCCAGCCCAGGACAAGGAGCTGATACTGTAACTGAGATTCTTCCCCTCGGGGGCAGGGAGATGACTTTCATCTGAATTTCTTCTTTTGAGCAGTTATAACTTACGCTACGAGCTATCATTATGAATGAGCAGGTGGGATCAGAAGGATGACATGCAAACAAACCCTGAACTGTTCATTTCTCTCTCTCTCAGCTCTAGCTTTTAATCGCCCAGCATCTTTTATTCTTGAAATAATAAAACAAAAACCAAGATGCCAGCGAATGCCTAAGATCTGTGAGGGAAAGGTGCTTGGACAGAAATCTTTATCCACAAAGCTTAGTGCCTTTGGCTTTAGCCGGATGTTTAGTGGAGTGTCTGGAAGCCATGGATTATTTCAGCCAAGCTGGTTGAATAAAAAAGGCCCTAACTCATCAGACGTTTTATTTGATCTCTCCCTCCTTGTCTGTCCCTGACTCACTCTTTCCACTTTATCTGAGATCTGACACAATAATCGTTTTGCAAGACTTTTGAAGCTGCTGCTAGCCCAGGTCCCTAGAAACCCCTGCTGATCTCGCTGCTTGCATTGCTATGGCTCCCCAGCCTTCACCTTCCAGGGCAGGGGGAAAGCACCTTTGCTGGGGAGAGGCTGTAACAAGGAACAGCTTTTATACCGAGATTCCTCAGTGTCCTTCAGAACGCTCTCTCTTTAGCCGATACCAACAGCTGTCTCCCCAGGGGGATAATGTCCCCATAAATGTTTTAGTTTCTCGCTTTTAAGTTGCGTGTGTTTTAAATATCGTGTAGGGCCCTCAAGTGGGGATGAATTTTTACAAACATGCCCCCAGGACCACATATACACACCCACCCCACATAGCTCCTTGGGCTAGTTTTTCATTGAAATACAGTGAGGAGCCTTTAGAAGGCTAGAAAGCCTTCGGGGGTGCTGATGTCACTTCTCACTTTGCCATGTCTTCTTGTACTTGGCAGGGTAGCTCATTTACTACAGTCTTGTACTTTGTAGTCACTGTAGGAACAGATTCTCTCTTCCCCTGTTAGTCTGGAAAAGTGGGTAACTTTGACATCCTCTCTGATGTTTCCACTGGTGTCACCCCAGCCCCCCCCCCCTTTTTATTATTAAGCAGTGAACTAGTGATTCTTTGTAGTCTAGTTTTTCCTCAGGAGGATGGATGAGGGAGCAGCCTAAGTAAGTGCTTTGCTTCTTTGTGGATAGGCAGGAGACCAACATGGTTCTCTGTTACCCTGCACCTCTAGGTCACCTAAAGGCCGTGCAAAGCATTGCAAAATGCTATCAGATCAGAAGAGTAGCATCTGAGACCCGCTTTGCACTGGTGCAAATGACACAGGCAGTCAGTGAAGTGTGGAATCAGGCCCCACAGTACCAGGCAGAGCTGCACATCCACCAAAACAGACAGGTGTTGTAACCGGAATCTTCAAACAGCAAATGTCTGGTCCACAATGGAATAGAATTATTTTTAGCAACTGGAGATGGTTATAGCTGGGATGAAACATGCTCAAAGTCACTGAGGACATTTGTCACTAAAACCATTCAGATAACCCTTGCTACTCATGACATATTATTTATGATATACTTAACCTTCATAAATTCTCTCTTGCTTAACAATTCTACTTTGATGTCCTGTAAGTACTGCATGGTGGGTAAGGTGGTTAAATGGGGAATCTATTATTTAATTAAAGTCAGAAAGAAAGGATGATACCTCATGCTGACCTGGTGAAGAGTGACTACAGAACACAGTGAGTGAAATCATTGCCTTGTGAGACCTATAGTATCCAACAGAAGAGGACAGCAAAAGATTCCTGTCAGTCATGCACTGCTATGACGTAGGACCTTTTTACTCTCAGTGATGCTGGAATGGAAGTGGGCTTGAGAGAGACCTGGAATAAATGATATTGCAGTGAAAGGAGATATGTATTCCATTAGATGCAGCTTTGCTTAGGTCTCCATCTGTGAGATCGTGATCAGTACAGATTGACTAAGGACATTTACATCTTAGAGAGCGTATTTCAGAACTGCTGCCTGACAGAGATCAGTGTGCTCAGTGTATGGGAAAAGTCACACAAAAAGTGATTTAATAAAGGTAATACAATTCTTCTCAAGGTTAAATCAGTGCTGGCTTTATGTGATGGGAAAAAGGTAAAATTACAGAACTTGACCAAAAATTGAGGAAGGGTAGATTCAGGCTTGAGATCAGGAAGAGGCTTTTTGATCAGAGAGTTATTGTGACATGGAATCAGGTACTGGGGGAATGAGCTGAAGCTGTGAATGTTAAGTCAGGTAAAAATAGAGTGAATGAGTACTGAGGATTCCTAGCATTTCTATAAGCACCTGCTGAAAAAGGGGTGGGGGGTTGTTCTGGTAAAAAGACAACTGGACCAATGGTTCCTTCCATCCTAATTTCCTACGGCTTGAGAAACCATCGGTAACCAGATGTTAATTTCCCTCATATTGGGAACATTCCCTCTTTATTAGTGACTGGTACTGTTACTCTTGAATGAACAGGTCACCCTTCACAAACATGATAGTGCTTCAAACCAAAGAAGAAGAGAATGACAAATAAAGAAAAAAAGTCATCTTAGATGTTTAAATGAAACTCCGGTCCCCCAGCGGGAAGTAAAGTCCACCAGAGAGCACAGCTAAACATGCCAAAGTTTGTATTCAGAGTATGTACATGAAAGGGATTATTGTATGCCATTCGGAATCTGATAACTCTCATCACTTTAGGAAGGAATGTCTGTGCTCAATGCCCAGTCTGCCTAGGCTGTCTAGCGAAGGTTTCTAGGTCACACTTTCAGACGGCTATCTTGCATAGGCCCAATCCAAAGCCCACTAAGCCAATGGAAAGTGTCCCATTAATTTCAGCAGTTTTTGGACTAAGCCCCAAATCTCTAATACTGAATTTTCGGCTTATCCCAGAGGATAGCCAGGGCCTTAATGGAGTTCGTGTTCAGACAGGACAAGGATGCTTGCAGCCTGTGTAAACCAAATGAATATACAGCCAAGTCTGCGTCAACCACCCAGGAGACCAAGCTAAATAAATTGTTTAGTAGAGGTGAACTAAAGGTTGAATGAATTTGTACTCAGGGTCACTTAAGACAGGCACTTGGTTTCAATTGATTGTTACAGCTTTGTCCAAGGTGAACACATTCCAAGTTCTCTTACAGAATCAAACCTCAGCAGTATGAGGTAAATGTGCAGTGACTCAGGGGGAAGTGTTTGGACCTTACAGATGTACAGAGAGACGATTGCTAGACATTCCAGGTCAGATCCTTGGCATAGCTCCATTTACTTGGAGCAACACCACTTTACACCAGCTGAGGATCTGGCCCTCTCTCTTCCTAAAAGGATACAAGTGTCTCCTTGTGAGCTCTCCCTCTCGACTGAGTCTCTCTAATGACTTTGTTCTGTGCACAAAACTGGCTGATATCTGTGCTGACCACTACTTTTCCAGGTGGTGTGTTGGCCTCCATCATGTTGAGCAGTTTTTCTCAGTTAATTGCTATAACAATATTTCTTATGTTCATATATAATTTTTTTTTGTATCCATTACAAATCTTTAGAATCAGGTTGATCGCCTTCATTGTCATTATCAATAGCAACATCCCAGTTGGCACCTGCAAAGCTTAACCATCAAGGTTACCATCTTCATCCTTTGGAACAGTGTAAAACCCATCCTCATCTTCAAGTCCTCATACATCTTCCGTCTCCAGCCGTGGTAAATAGAAAAATATTTTGGACAACTGTCTTTCAATTTTATTGACCTTAATAGATTAGTTGAATGTTATATTACTAACATATAACAGCTGTATATAGTCACGCTGATGTACTGCATTGTAAGTACCACATGTGGGGGGTTGGTAAGGAAATCTATCCTTTACTGTGCTGGTTTGACAAAAAATCCTACCAACCCAGATCACTGACAGCACAGATTGCAGCAATGTGGGACTCCATCATAATGCCCCGTGAATGTGCCTCAGCACTGACATGAATACACACCCTTTATTGAGCAGAAGATAGTTCAGTCTCCGTGGTCACTCCTAATCCTTTTAACTGAGACAGTGGTACCAGTTATGACAGTTGGTTATACCTGGAACTGGACGGAACCCAGTGGATTTCATGTGGAGCACCAAGCCAACCGTCATACTATAATGACTGCTGGTCACTACCAATCTATTTCTGAGTATTTCTAAAAATTACCCATAAGCATGGGATTTGGTGCTAGATGGGATAGATTGGAACCAGAAATCTATATATGACTCTACTATCCCCTGAGCCATCCCGTTCCTTGTAAGTAACGATTTCCATGGTAGAACTGTCAGATATTGTTAACGTCACACCTACTGCAATCCTTCATGTGTATTTCCCAGAAGGAGTAAGACACAATAATTGGTCCATTGGGTTCTTAGCTGTGACACAGTAACTCATAGCATCATCCCACTATCTCATGCTGGGATGTTCCCTGTGTCACCACTGTACTGTACTCTGGCTTCCAGGCTTGGTAGTAATCCCTTTCTTGTTTCAGGCATTACATTGCGACATGTCACCATTCTCAGCTCCCGCAGAGAGCATTCTACAGGGTATGGCACCCTGTAACCAACTGAAAACCATACTTCAAGAGAACCAGGGTGTCAGATCTTGACAAAAATATCTATCTTCCTGCAGAAAAGCATAATTACTGAACTACCCCCTTTTGGGCATTTAGGGGTGCCTATCCCCTTAATATGCATGTCGTACTCTCACTAACATATACAGAGCATTCTGAAGAGCATGTGTATTCAATAAATATGTGCTGACAGGAATATAATCACTCATAGAAATGGCTGTTTGCAACTGCCTGATTCAGATTATTGTAGAAAATCAATATAAGAGAAATGCATTTTTTAAAAAATTCTGGAGTACAGCAGAGAGGAACCGCAGCTCATTTCTGAATTCTCATCACGTCCTTTTTCCTAATGTGCCAATACAGAACTTTGCAGATGCTTCGGATTTTAAAAATATTCTCTAGCTACTCTGCAAAAAAAAATTGCTCTGGGAACAGATCTGGAATTCATGCTGGAGTCTGGTGCTCTAATACCAGTAACTGGCAGAATCACTTGGATCTGAAATGTTTAAATTGAGTGGAAAGTCAACAGAGTCCAAAAGAATCAGTTAAATATCTGAGAAGTAATTTGAATGCTTCCTGCATCAAGTGCTGTTTGGGATTCTGCCCTAGCATACAGGATAGTTCCCCCCTTCATTTTTGTTGTTGTCACAAGCAATTTTCAAAATTGCATCCAGTCAGAAATTCTGACCTCTTCAGTCCTTTCTATCCAGCTCATCTCACAGCCAATGAATGATTGTTTCCAATGGGGTTTTAAGTGTCTTCAATGATGACGGGAGACCTGTTATGTAAGTGTGTTGTTTATATAAAATGTACTCACAGGAGTGAAATTGGCCCCTCCAGAGGGGTTGCCCAAGATCTATGCCCCACTTAGCCTAATTTTGAAGACTTAAATGGGAGTTAAGTGATGCACAGACCCTGAGCTGGCCCTCTGCAGTTTCAAAAGTGGGAAGGTCCTGTTGGAAGAAGTGTAACATCAGCTATTTATTTTTTGTCCCTCCCAATTCAACAGGTGATCAAGATGTTGGCTGTGGTAGTGATCCTCTTTGCCCTGCTGTGGATGCCATATCGCACATTGGTGGTAGTGAACTCCTTCCTGGACCCTCCGTACCTCAACATCTGGTTCCTCCTCTTCTGTAGGATGTGCATTTACCTGAATAGTGCCATCAATCCCATCATTTACAACCTGATGTCTCAGAAATTTAGAGCAGCTTTCAAAAAGTTATGCAAATGTGAACAGAAAAGGACTGAGAACCCCACCCCGTACAATGTTCCGGTGTACTATAGCGTCATGAAGGACTATTCCCATGACAGCTCCGATCATGATGTCACAGAACAAGAAGATCTAAATGGTTTCTCCGCAACAGTGAAGAAAAGTAAACTTTACAGATAAACATGGTGACCATGAAACAACATAGACTTTGGGAAGTACGTGGTTGTATTTTACACTGTCTGGAATGTCCTATTGAAAATTGTTTCTGCCATATGCGGAGAGCACACAACAAGATTAATTTAAGAGCTGTCTAGGGCATTTAACAAAATAGATTCGTAGAGGGCAAATTAATTTTCTTTTCCTGAATGCTAATTTATTCACAATTAGATTGTGTGTTAGACATTTTGCATGGTATGTAGTTAATGTGGTGGTGCAATTACATTTCCTGTTATGCACAAATATTTTTATTTGTTGGGCCTAGTCAGGGTTTGCATAGGAAACCTAAGAAAATCCAGGTGCTGCAGGGGGTTGTACAGGGTCTTCAGTAGGATATCTTTTCTCTGAACCAATGCCTCCCAAACAGTAGTAAGGGGCACTGTATTGCTGAAGTGTCATCTTTCTGGTGGGACATAGAACCAAGACCCAGGCCACTTGAAGTCATTTAATGAAGATCTCATAGGGCTTTCAATAATAGGAGAGGTGTCAGCTCCATTGTCCTGGCCAAATTCCAATTTGGAAAAATTTATTCTTCCTACTTAAAGTCTCTCCAGCATCTACAATTGCATACAGTACTCTTCCTTTTCTGTTCTGCTGTAACTTATAGTGTGATGTTGCTGTGTACTGTTGAACAGCTGCCACACGCTATCCCAGAGGTGGCTGCATTTCAGTGGCAAGCAAAATGATTGTGTTAGATACCTTAAATAATTTGTAAAAGTTTGTAAAGTGTCATGGGGCCCTTTGTGATGAATGGTTCTATGTAAATGTGTAATATTATTGTTTCTAATTGTGGTTACACTCTAAGAAGAGAAATGGATATTCAGAATTGTACAGTTCAGTGAAACCATCCAGTGGAGCATGTCCCATACCTGCAAGTTATTATTTGGACTAGATCAAAAGCATAGAAGATTGCACATGATTAAAAGGAACATTCTGAATCCTGGGAATTCCTAGGGAAGATTTTGCTCCATAAAACAAATGGCAGCCATTGGTAATCCTGGTGAGCGACAGAGACTTTCTGTGAGACTCTCACCATGCATTGGAGATTCTTTCGTCACTGTGTGGCATCTTACAGCTCCATATCCTCAAATTAGAAAGGGACAGTACAGTATGTCTAGAGCACAAATGTGCAGCTATCCAGCTGTACATCTACAGAAGAGAACTGTTCTGAGAACCGAACCTGCACTTCATTCTGACCTATCTGAGGACTATACAGCATATATTTGGTTTTGGTGTGATATGTGGCTGTATGTGTGTGTATATATATTATACTGTCTTTTATTTAACTATCTGGTCCAAAATAATTTTAAGGCAAAGAAAATGTTTAAAAAATGCAAATTGTTGTTTCAGATGCATACTATAGGAATGTTCGGGAATTTATGAACAGATGTGCTTCATGTGCTAACAGCTGGCCTGTCATTAATGTATGTGAGTCTTTAGGAACCAACTATTGTGGTTATCACTGGGAGTTCTGCTCACTGATTTTAAATCACAGCTTCAATTGGATTCTACAAAGAGAACTGGATAGAATTACCAGGGCTACAGCATTGGAAAATTGTACCAAAGGAGCAAGTAAAAGACACAGCTTACAGGACACAATTTTTCTTTTATCTTAATATTTTGTGGCACTAAGTAGAGGTTACTAATAAGATTAACATGCAGCTCAGAGCAGAACAGATGCCACCACACAAAATCATCAAGTGTAAAGGTCTCAAAAACAGTGGTAGGCACACGCAAGGTATAATAGAAACTTGGAAAGCTGCTGTATACATCAAAATGTGCCATGATTAATGACCTCACATTAAAAGTAGCCCAAGTGCCACTCCAGAAATTCAAGACACAATAATTCCAGCTGGTTTCCTATTCTATAATGAGACAATCTGTCATGCAACTCTGCAGGTAAACAAGTTTCATTTGTATGTATGATCATGGTGAATAGGGAAGTATTGTGATTATGGCTATTTATTTGTATTACAGTAGCATCTAAGGCCCTTGATACAGATCAGGGCCCCTCTACATTCATACATGTAATGAACAGACCGTCACTGTCCCAAAGAGCTTACCGCGCCTAGCTATGTTGTACAGAGTATACTGAAGTGTGCACCAGGGATGATGGAGAGGGGGTCCCCAGGTACTCAGCGAATGGATACCTTAGACATTAATAAATACACTGAAGAACTGTGCATAATGAAAGACCAGTACAAGCCTTCACTGGCTGAGCTGGGGTTTGCTTGAAAATTTGTTTAGAATGTTTGCTATGTCAAATCCTGTATTTCTATACAGCAAAAGAGCACTATTGACCTGGATGGGACTTTTCAGCCTTTCCCCTACCCCAGCCACCTCTTTTAATTGATAAAAAGCAGATATAATCTAGAGATGAATTCAAACCAAACTCCTGAATCCAAACACTACTGAAATCTTAGCCCTGATCTGCACCCTAATCTTATGGCTGGTCCATATATCTATAACAAGCCAAACCAGACAGCAGAGCCACCTCTCATGGGATTCAGTGCCTGCTACTGAATTTTCAATTCTGTGTAACCTCGGGTCTTATTCTCCCATTTGTGGCTGATCCACAAACTAGAATGATCCTGGTGCCTGGCAGAATGGACATAGAGAACAATTGCAGTTTAGCAGGATAGGAGGTAGGTATATACAGTAGTTTCAATTTGTGAGAGCAATAAACCCAAATATTAATAGGCCTCCAGTCCTAATGAGCCAATAGGTTCCAATGGACATATTCAGCATCAAAATGATAGCAACTGCATCTACATTCAGTAACTAGTGGGCCATTCATCCACTGGTTTGTGATGTTATTTCTCCCCTGGCATGGGGTATAATACCCCCAGAAATACCCTCGTAACAAATTGCTCGGTGCCAGTGAGGCGGTGGATGGAGTTTGATGAACAAGAAGCAGTACACACATTATCAGAATAAGTTTGGGATTGTTGAACAGCTGTAGTTAGGCATTTTACCTGACATTGGTGGATATGATGAGTGAAATCTAGATCACAGTGACCCTTGTTAACAACCCACAGAGGCGATGCTTAAGGTATTAAGGTAGTGACTTTAAACAGGTTTATACCCCAAACTGGATCAGCTCTGCCAATTTCAATAATAAAGCAGAATTACCAGTAACTCCCTCTGCCTCCTCTCAAGACCTCAAAGAAGTGCTTGAACCCAATAGGTGGGCAGTGGGCATCGGATGTAGGTTAAACTCGACTTAGACAAAAATGGCTGATACACACCAAGAAATGAGCCTGAAAATTCAGATATCTAGCTAGCCTTTAGAAACACATTAGTTTCCTTTTGAGCTACTACAATCCATCGGTGATCTTCCTGAAAACACCATCCTAGCCACTATGAATGTAGAAGCCCTCTACACCAACATTCCACACAAAGATGGACTACAAGCCGTTAGGAACAGTATCCCCAATAAGGTCATGGCAAACCTGGTGGCTGAACTTTGTGACTTTATCCTCACCCATAACTATTTCACATTTGGGGACAATGTATACGTTCAAATCAGCGGCACTGCTATGGGTACCCGCATGGCCCCACAGTATGCCAACATTTTTATGGCGGACTTAGAACAACGCTTCCTCAGCTCTCGTCCCCTAATGCCCCTACTCTACTTGCACTACATTGATGACATCTTCATCATCTGGACCCATGGAAAAGAAGTCCTTGAGGAATTCCACCATGATTTCAACAATTTCCATCCCATCATCAACCGCAGCCTGGACCAGTCCACACAAGAGATCCACTTCCTGGACACTATGGTGCTAATAAGCAATGGTCACATAAACACCACCCTATACCAGAAACCTACTGACCACTATGCCTACCTACATGCCTCCAGCTTTCATCCAGACCACACCACACGATCCATTGTCTACAGCCAAGCTCTACGATACAACCGCATTTGCTCCAACCCCTCAGACAGAGACAAACACCTACAAGATCTCCATCAAGCGTTCTTACAACTATAGTACCCACCTGCTGAAGTGAAGAAACAGATTGACAGAGCCAGAAGTTACCTACTACAGGACAGGCCTAACAAAGAAAAAAACAGAACGCCACTAGCCATCACCTTCAGCCCCCAACTAAAACCTCTCCAACGCATCATCAAGGATCTACAACCTATCCTGAAGGATGACCCATCACTCTCACAGATCTTGGGAGACAGGCCAGTCCTTGCTTACAGACAGCCCCCCAATCTGAAGCAAATACTCACCAGCAACCACACACCACACAACAGAACCACTAACCCAGGAACCTATCCTTGCAACAAAGCCTGTTGCCAACTGTGTCCACATATCTATTCAGGGGACACCATCATAGGGCCTAATCACATCAGCCACACTATCAAAGGCTCGTTCACCTGCACATCTACCAATGTGATATATGCCATCATGTGCCAGCAATGCCCCTCTGCCATGTACATTGGCCAAACTGGACAGTCTCTACATAAAAGAATAAATGGACACAAATCAGATGTCAAGAATTATAACATTCAAAAACCAGTCGGAGAACACTTCAGTCTCTCTGGTCACTCGATTACAGACCTAAAAGTGGCAATTCTTCAACAAAAAAACTTCAAAAACAGACTCCAAGGAGAGACTGCTGAATTGGAATGAATTTGCAAACTGGATACAATTAACTTAGGCTTGAATAAAGACTGGGAATGGATGGGTCATTACACAAAGTAAAACTATTTCTCCATGTTTATTTCCCCCCCACCCCAACTGTTCCTCATACGTTCTTGTCAAGTGCTGGAAATGGCTCACCTTGATTATCACTACAAAAGGCTTTTTTTCTCTCCTGCTAGTAATAGCTCACCTTACCTAATCACTCTTGTTACAGTGTGCATGGTAACACCCATTGTTTCATGTTCTCTGTGTATATAAATCTCCCCACTGTATTTTCCACTGAATGCATCCGATGAAGTGAGCTGTAGTTCACGAAAGCTTATGCTCAAATAAATTCGTTAGTCTCTAAGGTGCCACAAGTCCTCCTTTTCTTTTTGCGGATACAGACTAACACGGCTGCTACTCTGAAACCTTTTGAGCTCAGACTCTGAGCCTTTCAGTTCTGTATGAATAAGTAATGGTAACTTCTAACAAGTCTCTGTGAATGTAACAATTTTGTTTCAGGTTTTATTTATTTACCATTTTCTTTTGATGATCAGAATGCTCGTCGGATACTAGAATCCCTGGGAAATGAGACTTGGTGGGCCAGCTTGTATCAATCAGCATAGCTCCAATTGAGATTGACAGAGCTATGCTGAGTTACACCAGCTAAAGATCTGGCCTTACATTGAATCATACCTCAGTAATTAGCAGAAAATAGTGATAAGGATCTAATACACACCATCTTAATCAGAGCAGGTGTTACACAGGAATCATAATTCCCAGGATGGGACTGAAGTATTAGAACTCTATACAAAGAATTTTGCCCCTTGGCCACTCATTTTAGAATAGCCAGTGCTCCTTCCTTGAACCCTCTTAAATTATAATGGCCTATGCATTTAGGTCACCAAAGTCTAGGGGCTATCTTGAACTTGAAACTGCATGGCTCACATAAATTCTTTACAAACATTGCTAGCCACAATCAATATCCTGCGTCTATTTAATCTTGTTTCCAGTCAATCTCATTTCAGCCAAGAATTTCTTTCAATTACTGCTCGGTTTATTTTATTTTAAACAATTCCTTATTCTGAATTGTTTAGAGGGAAATTGTTGATGAATTGAGAAGCACGGATTGCATCTGGTGTGTTACTGACTTAGCCAGTTCTCTTAGGACCTTTTACAAATGTCTATTCAATCGGATTACACTGAGTGCACTACTTCAAAGTACTGGGAGACTATATTGGAAGTAGCATAGTGTATCATGTACAGGTGTATGAAGAATGGAGAACAGAGCTTCTGCCAACATTTATTAGAATACCACTGTCTCTTCTCTGAATGAAGGAGAGCTTCTAGGGGCACAACTGGACTTATCTATCCCCTTAGGTGTTTCAGTGAACCAGGGATCCAGCTTTTACTAGACAAAATGATTCAACTTCCTTCTGTTTTCTGTAGCTTAATTCCCAGGCTGAGGTAGATTGCCACAGCTCAGACATCCCTCATAGGTGAGTGCTGTCTGTTCAAGGTCTCTCATTGGTCACCCAGCCAAGCTACAGCCCACAGCCCACAGTCTACAGTTAACAAACCAATGTGATTAGGAAGGGACATGCAGTTGAGGATGGAGGGAGGAAGAACTAAGGGAATCGCCCACTGTTGGAGAGAAGCTACTGAACTAGATGAACGAGGGGTCTGATCCAGTTTGGCAATGTCTCCTTTACAGTAAAATGAACACATGATAACTGCTGTGACCCAAGAACCCCTTACTGCCAACCGGCAAGGGGGTTACAGGAATATCTTGATTCTGGGATGTACATTCTGGTTCACCAAGGAACATTATGTGAAGTCTTAAATGAAAGCTGGGGTCACTCTGGTCACTCATATCATTGTGAAATGTATGTACCAATACTGTGTAAGGAATTATCTTTACCTCTGGGCAATATGGTTTTAAAGTCTATGTCAAGGCAGGGGTGACAATCAGGTTGTCCTCCAAAAAGGAGGTAAGAAAAGTGTAAAATATAAATTAAGCATAGTAAGCTCACACAATGGATGTCAGTTTACATACAAAGTCAGAAGTTAGCAAAGAGATGTGAAGTCAACAGCGAAGGAGCACCCAGGAAAAACAAACCACAGGTGGTTGTCCTGGTTGTGTGCAAAAATAATAAGGTTTGGGGATATATCTATGACGCAAAGAAGACACCCCATCATCCCACATCTGGGAAGTAAACAGGAAGTGCATTTACAGTCATGAAAACAGGATCTTAGCCAACCTGGACTGAAAAGCTGCAGAAGAAAGATAGTGAGTCTGTGAGAAAAAAACTTTAGACAGGAGGTTAAGTTTTGTCTCTAGAAAGTGTGTTATGATTTTGTTGCATGCGTAACCATTTGTTTCCAATATTCTTACTCATTATCAATTGAATCTTTGATAATAAACTTCTTATTGGTTTTCACTATAACGATATCTAAGTGCTGTGATATTAATCAAAGTGCTGATCCTGAGTTGAATCATACAACTTGGTGCGTACACTGCTCCTTTGGGGACAACAGACCTAGGATTTTTGTGAGTGTTCAGTGGATAAGGGGACTGGACTCTACATGGGAATGCTTCAAAGGGACTCAGGGACAGGGGTGCATCTATTGTTAACCTGCAAGGCAAAGTAAGGACTGGCTGGAATGCTTTGGGTGTCCCTAAACCGCTGATTGCCAGAAGCTGGAACTAGACAACAGGGGATGGATCACTCGATAATTGTCCTGTTCTGTTCATTTCCTCCAAAGCATCAGGCACTGCCCACTGTCAGAAGGCAGGATACTGAGCTAGTTGGACCATTGGTCTGGCCCAGTATGGCAGTTCTTATGTTCTGTTAAGAAAGAATGGACTGTTCATTATTTTAAGGTGCAACTGGCAAATAAATTGTTTTGGCAGCAAAAGACATCCACAGGGAGGCTGGTAAACTAGTCAGAAGATTAGATGGTCTGTAGTTGAGGTGTCCTCCTAAAATGAGACATTGTGTTATGCAAGACAGATCTGAAATATCAGAGTCCAGTGCAGGATCTGCTGCATCACATTTAAACCTCGGCTGGGCAAAACTCTGGAGAACATACTCACAGGAATAATTCAGCATTGGGTGATGGGATGGATGACATGGGACAAGATAGGTATTCATCATTTACTCCTATGATTCACCAACAGCAGAAAGCTAGTGAGTCCAAGTTTGGATATGGTACATTCCTGCAGTACCAGCTGCAAAATACAGTTCCACCAGCTGCCATGGGTTATTTTCCCTTAAGGCAAAGCTTGCAGGGCATTAACTCTGTATTTCGTGGTGGCATTTAGACAGTTTTAATTTGCGTGGGAAAGGAAGTTGGTGACCTTTAGCTCACAAAAGAGTATGTTGGTAAAGGGCACCTGTCTGTGGTCAAAATATAAATTATTAGCAGGATAGAATTAAAACAATTGCGATGCAGGAGGCTATTGATAGTGACTCACAAAGATTTCACTGGCAAATAGAATATCCCAAGCATCTCCAGCCAGAGTAAATGGATGTAATTTTACACCAGGCAGACAGGGCTGGAGACCTGTCACACTGGTTGACAATTTCACATAATCACCATCATGTCAACTATCAATGAAAATCTAAAAACAATTCAGCTTTGACTTGACATTGCATAAGTCAGTGGGAGGATTCTGAGTGGATTCTGTTGCTGGCTAAATTGAATACCACTCACAGCTGGCCCAAGCTGTCAATCTAGCATCCCCTTTCTTTGTTTTTAGGGGTTTGTTCTTTTCGATACAAGAAAGTATAAAATAAATGTGTAAAAAGAAATGTTTTAAGAATACTGATAATGAGCCAAGAAACATAGCAAAGGGAACCCCCTTTCTGGAAAGGCCCTGGCTTGGTAAAGGTGGCTGCTCTCCCTTGTCTCGCTACCATCTCTAAATGCCACATAATCTACAGTAGGCATTTAGAGTACCTGTAACCATACTTTCTGCTCCCTTCTCTCTTTCTTCATTGGTCCTTTCCCTTTTTTCCCTAGTGACCCTCATTATCCTTCCCCAGAATTTAAGCAAGAGCTATTCAAGAGAAACACAAAAGAGGGCCTGGTGGCTGGTGTTGAAAACACAAATCCTGCATGGCTAAGTGCTCGTAAATTCTAAAACCCACAGCCCACCTGTGTGTACATCCTGTCTTGGATTGCATTGCATTGCATTGGCTTCTCCCCTTAGGCTGTAAGCCCTGTGGGACAGGGGCACACTATCAGGTATGTCTGAGTTGCTATGGTACAGCAGCACACACACTTATAATTATCACTCTTTTGAAAGGCTATTGCTCCCAGCGATCAGATTATACCCATGTAGGTGAAAGGCAAAATGTCATCTGGTGGCTTCGTAAGAGGCAATTAGCTGGGATAACTGTACAAGACTGAAATTCCCAGCCACGTTCCTGAGCTCCATAGAGTTACTCCATTGCTGTTCAGCTTTTATTAAATCCAGCATGCTAGGCATTAAAGCACATGCTAAAAAGGGAGGTTTCTATCAGTCTGGGGCAGCAATTGCCTCATGCTGCCATCACGGCAAGGGGAAATGACAAGAAAGAGCTGAAATGCATTTGAAATGCTCTTCCTTTCTGTTTGCTAGTTACATTCGCCACCATCTGACTGTGCTACAGTTCTCTTCGCTGACACACCAGGAACATAGTGCCAGGAGAAGTCTTCCTATAGAGTCTGCCCCCTATCAATTAGCAGTGAACTTCACATCCCTCTTGATTTCCTTTATAAGGGCAGAGATCTGACATCAGCTCCTCCTATGACTGTCCTCGCCAACCCTTTGATTTCTTAACCCCAGGGCTGGCCCACAACATTTTGGCACCTGAGGCAGGAAGCTCAAATGATGCCCCCATGCCCCCTCGCTTGGGCCAAAACTTTGAAAGCTCTCAATTATGTCTTCTTCCAGTTCTACTCCTCTCATGGTACTGCTCTGCTACCTACCCCAATAAAGGAGAACTAACAACTTAAAATGCCTTGTTCAAAAATTTTAAGTAAAACTTAACTTTCAAACACCTGAACAGCAAATGTAACTTTTCTTGTCTGCATAGTAAACACTGGCATTTTTATCTGTTTGAATAATCAAAGTGGTGCTTTCTGTGCCTTCTTGGTTGCAAAGATTTGAACTGCTTCCTGAAAGTCCACAGTCTGGGCCAGCTCAAGCTCTATTGAGATGGTTGCAAGGTCAACCAGCCTCTCCTGTGTCATTGTGGAGCGTAGATGTGTTTTTATTAACTTCAGATTGGAGAAGCTGCATTCTTCACTGGCAACTGTTACAGGAAGTGTTAGAAGTATGCACAGAGCAACAAATGCATTTGCAAAGAGGGTGGTCATCTTATTTGTGCACATATATTCCAGAACAGCCTTTGGAGTTGATCCTGCTGAAATGTATCTTGAAAGTGCTTTCAGTTCATCACCTAAATCACTTGCATCAATATCGCGCATGTCATCATGTGTCAACACTGTTTCTAGTGCCCTGCATTGCTGCTGTAGGTCTTCTTCAGGTATAGTGAGGAGTTTTGGAATATCATACAACATCCCAAATATACTGCTGTGTTCCTTGAGCTGCATGAAACGTTCTTCAACTGACTGTATTGCACAATCTAGCACCTGGTTAAAGAATTCAACTTTGAATTGTTGTTTGGGGTCTCTTATGGGATTATCCCATGCCTCGTAATCAAAATGTCTTCTTCGGTGGCTCTTGTATACTTGAGTGGGTGGGAAAATAGCTTCAGTGTGAAGTTCCTCTGCCAACTTCTGTGCACTCTTCAGAACGTTTTGAAATCCCTCTTCTGACTGGTAAGACTGTAGGTATGATTTTGCTTTGTCCAGTTGTTCCATTGCTCCAGATATATCAAGGTCAACACCTTGGAATCTCTTGCGTACAACATTTATTTCAAACAGTATGTCATGCCACAACACTAAGCCACACAGAAATGTGAAGTTATGTATGTTTCTGGTGATTCCATTTCCCTCTGCCACTGTTCTCCCACGAACAGTTCCTGTCCTAGCATTATCCTCCATAATGGCAATTATGGCATCATCTATCGTCCCAGTCTGCTGTTTGATAGGCTTTATCACCTCCACTCGACTTTCCCATCATGTGGCACTCAGTGGTTTCAGTGTCAGAGAGGATGTTCCCAGATGTTGCTTCAAAATTTGCCATCGATGAGTTGATGCAGAGAAAAATACATAGATGCTTTGAATTGCATTAAAAAATTCAGCAGCCTCACTAGAAGCTGATGCTGCATCACTGACCACCAAGTTCAATGAACGAGAACTGCGTGGGACAAAAAAAGCTGAAGGGTTTAACTCTCAGATCCGTGTCTGCACTCCTCTGTTCTTTCCTCTCATGTTGGCACCATTATCGTAGCACTGATCTCTCGTGTCAGCTATCGCAATTCCCGTATCTTCCAGGTTTTTAAGAAGCACATTTGTCATACCAGCTTCTGCAGTATCATCAGTGTCAATAAATTCTAGAAAATGCTCTCTGACAGTCACCATTGCAGGGACATTTTCACTAGTTTCTGTTGTTGTTACAAAACACACCATTAAAGTCATTTGTTCCATATGGCTGATGTCAGGTGTGCAGTCCAGAATCACAGAGTAATATCTTGCTGACTTCAGATCTGCCACAATCTTCTGTTTGACTTTTGTTGCCAGTAACTGTCTGATCTCATTTTGAATGGTTTTTCCAAGGTAGTGGTGTTTCTACATTTCTTGGGTGGCGATTCTTAGATGCTCCTGGAGTACAGCATCAAACTCAGCCATCAGCTCCACAATTTTAAGGAAGTTTCCATTGTTTGGCACATACAGCTGATCTGAAGTGCCACGCAGTGCTAAGTTTTGGGTAGCAAGCATTCTCACAATGGCAAAGAGCCTTTTCAGAATATTTTGCCAGTAAAGAGACTCTGATACAATCTTCTCTTGATGCTGATCATCTATGGTGGCCTTTACCCTTAGTCTCATCTCAAGCTCTTTCCACCTATGGAATGCTCTCTGGTGATTTGCTGCCTTCTCATGGCATGCCAGATTTCTAACCAGATTTTTCCAGCCCTTTGTTCCTGTAGAACCCAATGTGGCTGGAACATTAGATTGGAAGAGTTTGCAACAAAAATAGTGTGCACATTCTGGATTTTTGAATACATAAGCCATAGCCTCTCCACTTTGTCACCACTGGGGATTTCACGCCAGTAATGTGTTGGATGGAAACTTCTATTTTCATTGTCTTTGGGGAACATGAAGTTTTTCACTTGCTGTGGCCCATGCAGTACAAGGAAGTCCCTCAGGCTACTGCTCAAGTGGGTCCACAGTCCTGGATCATCTTGACTTAAGGAACTAAACTCAGCAGCAGCTGTTTCTTGCGCCTCCACCACACTCTTCTCTGATCTACACTTTTCTTCAGGAATGTGCATGGTTACATCCATTTGAGATGGAGATATGGATGCTGCAGTAGCTGCCAGGTCACCTGCACTCCGACTAACTGGAAGATCAGGCATCTCCTCACCACTCACATCCTCACTGGGGCCGGAAGGCTCACCGTGAACATTTGTGACTATGTATCTCAGGAGAGCTCCATCCTGCTTAGATAGAAAAGCTTCCTTTGCTTTCTTTCTTTTTCTGAATGCTGCCCCAGAGGGGCCTTTTCTTCTTTCACTCATGACTGCTGTTTTGTGCCAGCTATAGTGGCTCTCAACACTCAGTTGAAGGGGACAAATAAGCAGGCTGGTAGCAGGGCCTGAGTGAGGGAAGATATCAGCATCTTAAGGGCCTAACTGGCTCCTACTACCTCAGTTGACTGCCTGTTCTCCTCAGGTGGGTTCAGGGAAGCAGCAGGAAACAGAAAGCTCTCTGAGAAGCTGGTGTTAATCAGTCCAGGCTCCTGGGGGTGCTAGAGAGGTACATAAGAGGCTCCTCCTCCTCTCTCTCTCTGCTTTCTGTTATTCCCTCTCACCTTTTCTCCTGTCTTCCTGTTATGTCTCTTGTGCCCTCCTTCCTCCAGCCCAGCACTCCACCATCTCTGTGCATCTAGAGCAGAGAGAATACATATGCACCAGCAGAAGACACAATTTTCTACACTCTAGGTCCTAGTGGCACCCCTCGCTGCCCCAGTCTGGCACCTGAGGCGGCCGCCTCAGTTCGCCTCATGGTAAGGCCAGCCCTGATGAGCAGCCCTGGTCTGGCTGCAGGTTTGCCTCACCGTTTCAATTTTCTAATCATACACTCCTGCACCATGTGTATGACTGTCTGCATTGCTACCACGCAGTCAACAGGGGTGAATGAGGTTACATCGATCCATGTCTACGAGCCTCCATCCAGCAATACAAATAATTAATAATAAATTAACAGCTGCAAGGAGCTGCATTAAATAATGAGAGGCTGTGAAGTAACCATCATCTTCTTAGGGTGTGGAAAGGTCCTGGGGACTGGCAGCACTTGTAATGTCCAGATACTTCCAGTGAGCCTCTCCCTGGGACACATTCCTCCCAAAGACTCATCAGCGAGACCAATGAAGGAAGCTAAGGAATGGCCTAATATAGGCACTTCACCAAGCAGGCAGAAGTGTCAGAATGGCAACAGTTGCAGAATAAAAGGAGACAAACCGACAGGACTCCATCATTACCAAGATTATCTGAACCGTGCCAAAGGCAGCGCATCGGGACTTCACAATATGCAACTGAACGCGTGAGGCCAGTGTGGGAATTCAGATATTAGACGTAAAGTGCTCCCAACTGGCACTGGAACTGGGAATCCTGTCTTTGATAGAAATGACTCAGGCAGCATTTAGTCACAACTCAGGCACGGCTACTGTGGAGATAGGAGCCATAGAAGTGGACAAATTGAATTACCTTGTGTTGACCCTAACACCCCTCCTTTTTAAAACAGCTGCTCCACTGGACACTGATCCTAAGTATTTCTGTATTTTATCAGCACTGAGCTCAGATTGATGTTCTGTGGTGCAGGGTCTGTTTTCTCTTTATCTGTACAGAGCACAGCTCACCTCTAATGCTCTAAAAATGAATAAAATAATCCTAGGGGTTCTCTTTTTCTTCTCTAGGGGAGAAACAGATATTTGCACCCTCTGATCCCTGTTCGCAAAGCAAATAGAAAAGCATCCAAAAGGCAAAGGTTGCAGGAGATGGAAAGGTCCACAGATTTAAGGCCAGAAAGGACCATGCCAATCACCTAGTCTGACCTTGTGCACAACACAGCCACTGAACCTCACCAGTCACTTCCGCATCAAACCCGTAAGTTCTCTCTGAGCTACAGCATGACTTTTAGAAAGATACCATGTCTTGCTCTAAAGAAAGATGAGACTAGGCCTTTTAGAAGTTTAGAAGTTGAGGGGAGGGATAGCTCAGTGGTTTGAGTATTGGCCTGCTAAACCCAGGGCTGTGAGTTCAATCCTTGAGGGGGCCATTTAGGGATTTGGGGCAAAAATTGGGGATTGGTTCTGTACTAGATGACCTCCTGAGGTCCCTTCCAACCCTGATATTCTACGATAAGTTGCATTTAGGAGAAGGCAGAATCTCTAGGAGACTAATACCAAAAGGCATGTACCAATATGCACAAGCAGGCTGGAGCAAAATCCTCTGTATGAAATTACATTGCAGAGAGCAGGAAAGCAACCTGTCTTGCTAAACCAGGGGTGCTTCGACCACAGACTGTTAGTGTTTTGTACCCAGAATCTGGAACTCGCTTTTACATAAACATGCATCCCCCCACCCTATAGTGGCTGTTTGGGAGAAAGGTGTTTCCTGGACAACCATTACACTCTAAAGTACTAATGTGCCCCAGGGTAGTCCTTACAGCAGTGTTTTCTTGCAGCAGCAGCTTTTGGGTCTAAATAGGCAGGCCTTGGAACAGGCCCAACAAAGGACCAGCAGCCTCGCCCACAGACTCAAGTTGGGTGGCTTGGTAATATTTGAGAACTCTTAATGCAGAACGTGGAGGGAAAAGGCTCTCTGCAGCCAACACCCAAACAAATGAGAGAGGAGCAAATTCCTTCTTCCTAATTCCAGCCACATTCCATCCACCAGGCTTGGGACATTCAGCACAAATGTTAGTTGAGTCATGTGACCAGGAGCAAAGTAACAGACAGAGGGAGAGAAATGAGATGCAAAGTTGATCAAGAGCAAACTACTAAGGGAGAGGAATATTCTAGTGTTAATACCCCAGATAATGGGTACCCCTGATGCCAGCCTAACTTTCAGGGAACTCCTCTATGCATCCGATGAAGTGAGCTGTAGCTCACGAAAGCTTATGCTCAAATAAATTGGTTAGTCTCTAAGGTGCCACAAGTACTCCTTTTCTTTTTCCTCTTCACCTGATACTCAGTACAAGTTTCCCTTTAATGACAGGAAAACACGTACTCTGGTATTTTCCCTCTTTAAATTCATAGGCTTAAGTGACAGGAGAAAGCTTTTTCTGTAGCTGCTTTTGTAAACCTCAAAAAAGAGGCTTGATGGGGGAGGGTGTTTGCAAAAGCTCAGCCTCCCCAATCTCATTGTCCCTGCAACCACACTCCACCACAGACAACACCCCCTACCTAACTCCAGTAGCTTCTAGTCACAGCCCCCAGCTCTGGTTTATATTTCCTCTTGGAGAAGATGGAGCTAATTCACACTCCTGTCTGGCCACCCTGCAGCTGAGCAATTAACATTGATTAGTAGTAGATTGCAGCAGCCAGGTGGCTTCATTCTCCTGCAATTCTGGAAGCTTTTTCAAGGCACTTGTTTGGAGAAGGGTTTTAACCCCAACCCTGCCGGAGCCTGCAGAGGGTCCATTCATTCTATTATAGCAAACTGGGGTTTGCGAAATGTTACAGGGGGTTCTCGGGAAAAAAGTCCTAATGGCGGACAGAGCTGTCCCTAGGACAGCTAGGAAGCCCCTGGACTTCCAAGAGCTAAGCAGATCAAAGCAAGCATATCTATCACACTGAGGTGATTTAAACTTCAAGACTCCTTATAAGAAATGGAAAGGGAGGTGGACATTTTTTTGCTGTTTTTAAAATTAAATAGGCAGCTAGTATTGTTTTTAAAATTATTATGAAGAACAAGTTTAAGCTTTGTTGTAACATGTGTTGTTCGCCTGGACTGCTCAAGACCTGAATGCTTGTGTTCACCTGCACATCTACCAACATGATATATGCCATCATGTGCCAGCAATGCCCCTCTGCCATTTACATTGGCCAAACCGGACAGTCTCTATGCAAAAGAATAAATGGACACAAATCTGACATCAGGAATTATAATATTCAAAAACCAGTTGGAGAACACTTCAACCTCTCTGGTCACTCAGTAACAGACTTAAAGGTGGCAATTTTGCTACAGAAAGGCTTCAAAAACAGACTCCAACAAGAAACTGCTGAACTGGAATTAATTTGCAAACTAGATACCATTAATTTGGGCTTGAATAGAGACTGGGAGTGTCTGGGTCGTTACACAAATTGAATCTATTTCCCCATGTTAAGTATCCTCACATCTTCTTGTCAACTGTCTGAAATGGGCCATCTTGATTATCACTACAAAAGTTTTTTTTTCTTCTGCTGGTAATAGCTCATCTTAATTAATTAGCCTCTTAGAGTTGGTATGGCAACTTCCTCATTCTCTGTATGTATATATCTATTTTCTTACTATTTGTTCCATTCTATGCATCTGATGAAGTGGGCTGTAGCTCACGAAAGCTTATGCTCAAATAAATTTGTTAGTCTCTAAGGTGCCACAAGTACTCCTGTTCTTTTTGTGTAGGAGGAACTCTTTGAGTTGGCTTCTTAAATACCTTCATGCTGTTTCACATCTGATACTCCTTGGTGAAACATAGGAGCCTTGTCTTCTAACAGGCTTAATCAAACTGATACAAGTTACGAAAGTGAGACCTTGGAAGAGTGTTGCCATTTTCATAATGTAATAAAAATACTGTAATGATTAATAATTCATAATAAATAGTGTGTAATAAGCATGTCATAAAAACAAATTGTATATTTCCAAGATCACTGCTTTTATGAATTATACTCAGGTAAAGGAGAAAATCCTGGGAAATTTTCATTTTTAGGAGGAGGTTCGCGGGACAACATTTTAGTTAAAGAGGTTCACTGATTGTTAAAGTTTGGAAACTATTGTACTATAGGGAGCTTTTCAAAATGGGGCTTTCATACTCTGGGGAGAAGTTCACTGCTGTGCACTACGGAGCTGTGGGGCATGCAGTGGATCTGGACATAGTCTATTCTCATTCAGGCATTAAAGAAAACTCTGAAGGCAGATCGGGGAGGAACATGTAATCCAAATCTATACATGTGGTTGAGAAGGGGATAAGAAGAAAAGAAACAGGGGCAGATAGTTACTTATCCAGTTATATCCAAGGGCCCTAGAGTAGTTAGGAGATGTGCAAATGGCAGGATCATGCCCAAAGATGCCATGTGAAATACTGTTAAAGTCAATTTGGCCATAACCTGGATGTGGAACCAATGCTTAGGGATTCCAATCCTTCAGCAGCAGGCTTCCCCTTTCATATTGCTCATTCCTGCAGTGGTTCTCATCAGTGGATCCTCTTTTGCACATTTCCCTTACACTTCCCTTTAAAAAAGATCTGCTTGTGTGTGCAAATACTAGCAATCTCCTCATTTACCAGGACAGGCTCTCAAATTTACATGACAAGAGGTAAGCCTAGCAGTGCTCACCGCAACTATCTAAAATAATAACAATATTGAGTTCTCATCAGTAGAGCTCAAAAAAAGTGCTTTACAAAGGAAAGCAAGCATCATTAACCCCATTTTACAGATAGGAAGACTGAGGTACATAGCGGTTAAGTGACTTAGCCAAGGTCACCCAGCAGGCCAGTGGCACAATCAAGAATAGAACATGGTACTCCTGCATCCCAGGCCAGTGCTCTATCTACTAGATAACACTGCCTCTTGCTTTACCTGCTGTATGACTTGGCTTGTAGATTTTGCAGGGGAAATTTGAATTGTCTCAGGACAAAACTTGACATTTGCATCAAGAGAAGTCCTGCTAACTCATCCGAGGAGTTGCCTGAATTTCTCTCTACCCAGGCAGGCTCCTCATTTAAGGTTTATTAGTTCTTTCTGAACCCTGCTTTGAAATAGTTACAGCCTCTCATCAAACTCTACGGTCTCTGATCGCTGCTGTAAAGTGGACCAGAGACGGTTCGACATCTGTTTTGCAGCACCTACCTGTGCATGTGTCAAATAGTGTCCACTGCCCTACACACTCCCCGTTACTGATCTAAGGCCTGGATCTACAGAGTTATGGAGGCACCTAAGTCCCATGTTTACTCGGGTAAAATTCTCACTGAAGTCAGTAAGCGTTCTGCCTGTGTAAGGTCTATGTGAAGACTGGAGTGTGTGGCCCCAAAGTAGCTTTGATGGGCACCAATTCCTTCTGAAAATAGCTACTGGTGGTACTTCTTACCATCAAGGTAATTACCTCCCCGGTGTCTCAGGCTGGCAGGCGAGGAGAATGTCCTCCGTTCTAAATATCTAGTTTAAAAATGTCCAGTACTTGGCTTTGCTAATGCATGAGCCAGCAATGTTATTGCTCTCTAGCTACAGAACAGCCAGCCAGCCAAGACAGTAAACGTTAAATAAGCAGCTGTAAGAAAAATACTGGTGAAGATGCAATTGAGATGAGAAACTGAGAAGGCAAGGATGGATCAGTGTTTGTCAAGTAGGTACAACTGAGCCAGTAGGGGGCGTGTTTTATTAAAGCATCGGGCGGGGCAGAGGTAGTTATCAGAAAACATGGAAGCTAAAATAAATTCATAAAACTATGCTTAAACTGTTGGCCGTTTCCCTTTCAGTGGGAGGGAGGAAGAGCTCTGGGGACTAACCATTCTCCCTGCAATAGGAACAGACCATCACAGCTCTTGTTTAACTCTACGGTGGAGGCATCTGCTTTGGGTGTTCAGGGCTCATCCTGGCAAACCTTTCCTCCCACAAGAAGCTCGTCGCCCTGGACCTTGCCCCACTGACCATACTGGGGCTGCTCGCTTGCGGCAACCTTGGCAGGACTGGGCAGTTAGTAACTTCAAGAGGAATCGATAACAGAATTGAGTCAGAGTTATTCAGGGTTCAAAGCTGGTGTGTTTTTTAACCTTCCCTCCAGCAGGTAAAGATCCCAAGATCAATCTGCCTAAGAAATGAAGCCGGTAATCATGATACATTTTAACTATTGGATTAACTTTTTGGTCCCCTCAGCTATTCCATGTTCACAGTACTTCTTGGAAATGGGTCAGGAACATTCCTTCTCTCTTGTGTAACAGATAGGACATTCCCTCACCATTTTTTGCTCTCCCCATAAAGCTCTGCCTTCATTCTCTGTTAATTGTTACACTCTACAACAATAATACATTTATCTTAGAGCTCGATCCTACAAATCCTTCTCCATGTGATTACTTGCCATTGTTTCATACACCTGCAGCCAAATCATCCCATCTTTATTCATGTCAAGCTGTCTAGTGAGTGAGAATTAAAGGCCTGATCCAATGCCCACTGATGTCAGTCAAAAGATTCCCATTGACCTCAGAGAGCATTGGATCACTCCCTGAGTTAGCTAGGATGAATTTGGCCACTGGTGCCTATAACCTTAATAGAGACTCCAAACCCCTGACATCCAGGATCTGCAGGCAGATAGCCGAGAGGCAAATACTGCTGAGATCCTCTTTGTGGGACTCAGACTGCAGATTTAAAAGCTCTCCTTGGTCCATTTGAAATCCCATTAAAATAGACGTCATTACCAGAGACATAGCCACAAATCAGGAACAAACACCCTCATAAAGAGGAGGGAGCACATTATTAAAAATAAGTAACAATACAGTTCAATTATAATGCTCAGGCTCCATAAGGCTGTGCTGGAGATCTGAATAACTGGACAGCCACTAAGTTTTGTAATGGGGGAAGAGTGGATGCACCTCAAGTTCAATAATAAAGTAAAATATGGCTCATTTGAAATTATCTGGTCCCAGATTGCTTCTCTGAGCTAATTAGTTTAGAGACACAATCTGGGAGCAAACCAAATAGCTGCAGTTTAAGGAGCAGCCATTAAGCTTGGGAGGCGTATACCTGGTGAGAGGAGATGGTCCCAGCCCTATTCATGTAATCAATCAAACATTATTTATTTAATTTGCAATCCCGGTTTTGAAAGGACTCCCGGAGAGCTTTCAATCAGCATATACACCTTGGCATCCTCGTCCTTTGATTTTGAGTGCTCAGCGGTAGCTCTTCAGCATATTTTTTAATCAAGGCATTCAATTTCACAAGTATATTTAAACATGCCGTGCGTCAAACCATGTGTATATATAGGAGCCCTTCTAATACAGAGTAATTTAATAAAGGAGCTGAATACTTTTTCTGAGCACTCCAGCTGCGTGAGCAACACTCCCCGACACTAAGCTCAAGAGGCACTTTTTACTCTGGTGCACTGGTAAGGTTCAGGCTGGCTGATCTGTCTGAGCAATGGCTGGTTACATAGACCCCCAATTGGAGAATCTAGGAGAACCTAGGAGTGCTGCCGAGGGAGGATGTCACAGCATCAGCCTCCCTTGCAGCTGTGTTGCTGTCTCACTGCACAAGCAAGTGGCTGCCCTGGGTCTCGAGCCCCCACCCCAGGGAGTGTGTGCATGTTGTACCCCCATCAGAGTAGGAAGCACACTCCCTCAGGACACCTGAGCATTGTGCCACCTTGATGTTACCTGGCCACACCTTCGCTGTGTCACTGAGATGGCAGGAGTGAGTATTTAGTAGCCACTGTTTGCTCTGGCAATACTCCCATGAAAATCTCGTTTCTATGGGTCTGAGCTGGAGCCCACTGATGTCAGTGTGTGTCTTTCCGTTAGCTTTAAAGGGCTTTGGACCAGCCATATATGGACTGGTCTGATGCAGCCTGTATACCATGCATTGCGGCAGAGCAGCTGAATTTCTGACTGCCTCTGGGGTTGACTTAGCTCCTGACTTTAAGACTGCATCATTGTTGTGCAGTTTGTTTCCTGGACAGGATTGTTTCCCTGGCAGCTTAAAGGCAGCTAGAGAAGCAGAATCCATGGCGCTTGTATTGCTCCCACCATCACAATATCTGAACGTCTCTTCCCACCTCCTTTCCAGAGGGAGGAAGCGCTTATCTCTAGCCACAGATATCAGCCAGGGCTCGGCTCCTGCTCACCGACATTTCCCTGAGTCGTGTGCACACATGGTGCCCTGTTCCTTGTGTTAGCTAGTTCGGAAATGGAAGCATGAGGTGACGCTTTAAAGAAATGAACCCCCACCTCATGGCAATCTCTCCCCTCTGCTCTTTTCTTTCTATCCCTTGGGCCACTGACTCCCTTTCCTTGCTGCCTTTGGGCCCGGTTCTCCCCCTTGTATGTTGAGTAGCACCTTACCTTGGGAGTAGTCCCATTCATTCATAACCCACACTCTTATGGAATCTGTAGGGTGACCTCCACAGTCAGGTGAGTACTACTCAGTGTAAATTACAGTGGCAGAATCAGGTCCTTTGAGTCTCAGTGGGGCTGAGCTGGACAGTTAGGAACATAGGAACTGCCAGACTGCCAAGGTCCATTCAACCTAGTGTCCTGCCTGCGACAGTGGCCAACACCACCTGTTTCAGAGGAAGGCGTGAGCAGGGCCGGCTCTAGGTTTTTTGCCGCCCCAAGCAAAAATATTTTTGGCCGGAATGCCACCCCTGGAAATGTGCCGCCCCTGGAAATAGGCGCCGACTCTGTGGGTGCTCCGGGGCTGGAGCACCCCCAAGGAAACATTGGTGGGTGCTCTGCACCCACCAGCAGCTCCCCACCCCACCCCCCTGCCCCAGCTCACCACCGCTCCACCTCCGCCTCCTCCCGCTGCTCCGCTTCTCCCCCCTCCCTCCCAGGCTTGCCACTCAAAACAGCTGTTTCGTGTGGCAAGCCTGGGAGGGAGGAGGGGAAATGTGGCGCGCCCGGAGGAGGAGTAGGGGCCAGGGGTCTGGGGAAGGGGTTGGAATGGGGGCGGGGAAGGGGAGGAGTTGGGGCCAGGGGCAGGTGGGGGGGGCACGAGCATCCACCGGCGCCGGGTAAAGTCGGCGCCTATGAATGTGCCACCCCTGGAAATGTGCCACCCCAAGCATGTGCTTGCTTTGCTGGTGCCTAGAGCCGGTCCTGGGTGTGAGAATCCCACAGTGCACAGATATGGACTAATTAAAGTTGACACTGGTAGAGGCCGAGGAGGGAGGATCTCCACCAGTCCAGGTCTGCACCCAAGTTTAGAGGGCTGAATCACATGAGGGGTTGTTATGGATACGAGCATCTCTTGTCAACACTGTTTGATATACAGGCAAGGATAGAAAAGCAGTTGTAGGATGCCCTGAATTGTCTTACATCAGCGGCATGTTCACAGGTGTTTTTATTGACCCTCTGGATGGAAACTCCACCTCAAAGTAGCAGCTCCCTGGTGCCTCTGGCCAGCGCACCATGTTAACAAGGCTTCCCTCTTATAGCTGTTTTTCTAAGTTCACAATTTCTTTTAATACCCACTCCACAAGTTGTGCACCGACTGTGCTGTTGCTATAGAGACAGGGGAAAGGACAAACACTTTACCGCATCTCATTATTTCTCTGAAAGGGAAGGGAAGTTGCCATTAGCAGTGAAGCACTTCAGACGGAGTAATAGGTTCTCCAAGCATCTCAAAGCAATACTTTGAAAGGAAGTTTTATGTTCCGTTTTGTAGTGGAATAAACGCTTACACCCTGACTTTCTATTGTACTCTTGCTATTAGCCCTGCTTCTACCCAGCAACAGTTCCCAATTTCTTGACAACAAACAGGATTTTCAAACGGTGAGCTGTGCATGAATACCCAGCAGCCTGAATAAATAGCTGTGTCAGAGCCTGAGTCTTTAAACTGCGTAGGAAGCTGTCAGTGTCTGGAAAAGTTGCTCCAGTAAAAGATATAACTTAACCCAGCTTGTCTCTGGAAAAAAGAATCCGTTCAGGAGATGTCTGTCCATCTGTCTGTCTTTGCAGACATGAGGCAGAGGCAGTTCCAAAGAAATAAAATAAGGGCAACTCCATCCACCTCTGCCAGGGACTCCAAACACCTCTAAAATCCTCATGGTCAATGGCATCAAAAGCTGCTGTCAGATGTAAAAGCATCAACATGGGCTGTCTCCATCCCCCATTAGCAAGAGATCAGCAACCAAAGCAGGCAGTGATGTCTCAGATCACTCAGTACCCAGGCCTGAAAACCTGATTGACTGAAGTCAAGGAACTTTAGCTGAGGTGCAGCCAGGCTCTCGGGAACGGTATCGCCACTGGGCATAGAGGAGGAGGGGGAAGGGGAAGAGAAGTGATTGGGATTCTAGGCCTAGACCAACCTCAGGGTTCAGTGGATGCGAGGATGTGGGACACCCAGCAAGGCAAACACTCGCCGACTGATACCATCCGTTATTTAAAATAAAAAGTGTTTATCTCAGACAGGCAGTGGCAGGGATTTGCTACACTTCTCAGACACAGAAATAGATCGAATTCAGACAGCTGCTCTCCGTGCCAAGCCTCTTCCGAATGCCTCATAAGTTCTAGCCTGCAGCTAGTCCTTAGTCTATCAAAGGAATTAATCTGTCAGCCCAGGGCATGTGTGAGGGGTTTTGCTCACGCTGGAATGCACATATTTGCACGTCACCCATGGCTGCTGTTTGTAGTGCAGAGATGAGATGGGGGCGGGAGCTGTCAAACTGAAGGAGGTTCGCTCTTTAACCAGCCATAGCAAGGCAGCAGGTATCACCACAAGGAGCACCGCCCTTCCCCCCACCACATGGGCCCCGGAGGATAAGCCTGAAAGAGCAAAGCAATCCATCCATTTCATATTTACTGTTATTCTTTGTGTTATGGTGGCATTGAAAGGTCCCAGCTGAGATGGAGGCCCCTCTGTGCTAAGCACTGTATATACACATGGTAAGAGACAGTCCCTGCTCCAGAGCTTACAAACCCACCAGGCCTGATGCTGCATTTCTCTGCAAGGGAAAGCTAACAAGGGAATAAACTGTACCTAGATTTGAATGTATGGTTCTGTGGAGCCTAGGTTTTCTGAAACTGATACATAGGCCACAAAGCTATCCCCTCTGCAACCTGGCTCTCCAGCTGGCTGCCTGATTCTAGCAGGCCTGACCGTATCACTGCACACTGGCCCTCTCTGATCTTGCTGCAGTCACACTCGTTCCCCTGCAGATGGACTGCTAGCATGCTGGCAGCCCTGCACTGGCGACTGGAGGGTTGGCACCTCCAGAGTAAGTTGATGTCAAGCCAGGACTCCCTTGGTGGCTGATTATTGTGTTGTAGCATCCATGGGATCATCTGTTCCCAACCCCAGTCTGCAGCAGAGGGTGTGAGAAGCAACGTTTGCTATTTCTCTCTTCTCCTTGTGGCTGCAATCCTCACCCCTCCCACCCCGTTGCATTTGCAGGAATTTGATGCATGCTCCAGTTGGCTCCTCTTGCTTCTCCCGCTCCCTACTCCCTCACACAGCAGCGGGAGTTCTGTTGTTCCAGCTAGTTGCTCTTGCTGTGGATCTCTGAGTGTATGCCTGACGCCAGGCAGTCAGCTCTGAAGGTCTCCAAGAGCTCCTTATAAAGTCATTATATGGGGCCAGAAATAGCTTATTCTGTTTATAAGTTAAATCCCGGAGAAGAAAACCCTTAGATAAACGTGCACTGAGTTGCCAAATGGAACAAGGACCATGATGGACTCTCAGGGCTGAATCGTGCTCTGTGCTGGGCAGGTGGGAGAGGTGGGAGCCCTCTTCCCTTTTCCCCCTCCACACTAGTGAAGCAGCAGGGCAGGTGCCATACCTCATCCACAAGAGAGTGCTAGGAAGGGAAGCTGGCTCTCTGGCCCCCTGAAGCACCATGGCCTTGTGAGGGAGTAGGGAGCGGGAGTGGCCTGTTGGCTAGATGGCATGGCCAGGCCCTTGGCTGGCCAATGCTCATATTGTAGCTGGCAGCACATTAGCAAGGGAGGCATCCTGCTCCTTTACAAAACAAGTGCAACATGCACTTCTCCTACTCCCTTGCCAGCCTGCCCTGGGCCAGCAGGCTGCATGGGCAGGGCCATTCAGTTATTTTGTGTCAGGCAATGCTGCCGGTCAGGGTAATAAGGCACAGCTAGCCTGCACTGTTCTCTCCTCCCCGTCTCTCATGGTAATCACCTCCCTGCACAAAAGTATGTCCCTGGGAACATTCAAAGACAAAGAAACAAAAACACGCTCCATCTCCTGCCTTATTTTCATTCCATCCCTCCACCCCCCTGGCCTGTCCGCATCCTCTTGCATGAGATTTCTCTGGACACAGTGAGCTGAGCTGTGTGCTGACTCCCTATCTCTGAGCAAGTGGTTCCCTGGCGCCTAGCAGAGATGGGTGAAATGCTTCAGTTTCCCTTACATGGATTTGTACAAATTATTCTCTGTGAGTTTGTTCCACCTGGGTTTGCAGCGGGATTCTCTTTTTCTCCCCCTATGGTCTCATCACCCATCCCTGGCTCATGTCCTCTGAAGTTTTACACTGTGTCACAGACCCAAAAAAATCAATCAAAACTGCCAAGATTCCCCAGGATTCATGTAGCAGCCAGAAATGGGTAGGATGAAGAATTCCACCAGGTTTGGTGGGGATGTGAAACTAGCAATCAGCCCCAAACACCAATCTTTGACAAACCCTGCCTGGTCTGTATTAAAATTTATAACAGGACAGGAAATTAGGTGGGGTTCACATAATTTTATTATAAACATTCCATAGAAACAAAGAGACAATCGGCCCAATAGGCCATCTAGTCGGTAACCTCTCTCTGACAGGGGCCATTGCCAGATGCTTCAGAGGAAGATACAAGAAGCCCCGATGGGGATGTTTATGGAATAACTTGCCCATGTGGGTGAACAGCTCCAGGGCTTAAGCTCAAGAGAAAGGACTGTACACCTGTGACTGAACGACGCTCAGTTCAGTTTGTTTGCAGAGGTCAGTGTTCCAAGAGCTGAGGTTCCATGGAGCACACTGAACAGCCATTGCCTGCATTGCTCAGTGTGTGGAAGGAGCCCTGGCTTCCATGTGCTGGCTGATCCCTAGGTTGCTGCTGTGATTGAAAATTCAGGGCAAGTCTGCACTACAAAATTAAACAGACCTAAGTTACATTGACGTCCAGCCACTGCAGTAATTACATCGCTTTTGCATGTCCACACTGCACTCCTTGTGTCAGCAGTGCACGGCCTCACCGGGAGCGCCTGCATGGATGCAACTGTCAGGGTGGCGCATGGTGGGATGGCCTCTGAAAGGCAGCGACAGTTGATGTAAGCAGCGCAGTGTCTGCACTGGCACTGCGTCGACCTAGCTACACCGACCTAAGCACTGCGCCTCTCGCTGAGGTGCAGTTAGTAAGTCGGTGTCGTGGGCGAGTAACATCGGTGGGAGCGACATTTTAGGGTTGACGCTTACCGAGTTAGGTTGACACAGGCTACCTTATATCGACCTAACTCTGTAGCATAGACCAGGCCTGAGAAATCAAGATGGCAAATCTCTCTCTCTCTCCACGGTCTATCTCCTTAGTAAGTATTTTAAACTTTTTAAACAGTGGAGCTCATCACTTGTGCCCAGTTATATAGCTCTGCCGCACTGAGCTGTCTGGCTGGCACAATCAACCCTATTTCCATGCCTACAGGCTCTGCAGCTGGCAGCTTCTTTACCTGCAGCATTTCAGGTGGAACTAGGCAAGGGTCACTTTACAGCTTCAGAGCCCTTCGTTATCTGTCAGGACTACTCACCATCACCTTGACTTTGCAAGCCAGAAGGCGTTTCAGAGGCTCTTGGGAACATCCTCACTGGAAGGGCAGGGCATCAGGATATCTCCTCTGTGCAGTGCAGCCTTAAAGCTTTGATTTTTAGCTGAAAGAAAATCAGTACAGTGGCTCAGCTAGTACCTACAGAGAATATGATAGCTGGGCCCAATCCTGCCCTACTCAGACAAAACAGCCCAGTGACTTCAATGAATCAGCGCAGTTTAGTGGAGAGAATTTGGCCTCTTGTAAATGGAGGTGTTTGTCCGCAAGGAGCAGCCCTTGCTGTTTTGCTGGCCAGGGCATAAAATGTTTCTGGCACCCCCCAGTTTCAAAAGTAGCCAAAAACCCCAAAACAAACAAACAAACAAAAAGACTGGGTGGTACAGTACCCCCTGCCCCTGGAAGTTTCTGTGTGGTACAGTGGCCCCTCTGTTCACCTGCCCCTAGGACTTGTTTGTATGCAAGGTTGCATGTGTTACTGTCGGGGGTAGTGGTGTTTGTGCTTGCATCTGTGTGTGCACCAAGAGCATTGCAGAATAGGGGATTGATTCTCCACTGTCTGGCGCCTTGGGTAAAAAAATCAGAAGCATCTAAGTGACTTAGGTGCCAAAGTCCAACGTTTAAAGGTCACTCAGGCACTGAGCAGAAGATTTTTAAAGGGATTTAGGCACCCAAAGAGGCAGATAGGTGGGGAGTGAGCTTTTCAAAAGCAACCTGAGCAAGTTATGCACCTAACATGTACCTCTCTCTAAGCAACCGCTGTGTGAGTTTTGTTGATACCAGGGCTGGGTAAGTACTGAACAAAGTGTTTCACCTGAAATATGTCAATACCCTTTTTTAGCTTTCTTTCTTTCCTGGGTGTTCTGTTGAGGTTGAGGTTGTTGACAGGCACATGCATGGAAGTAGCAACTCTTATGTGAATACCACAGAACATTCATAGAATACAAATTCCTACTTGCAAGTGCTCCAACTGGAAACCGGATTCTATGAATTATATTAATCAAGTCAGGGAGCAGAGACAGGTCATGTGACCTACTTGTCCAATCATAACATTAATCTGCCAGTGGTAAACAACTACTGGCTGTTAGTCTATTGGTGAATAAGTGAAGTACTAGAGCATGTCGAAAAATGGAATTTTTGTCCTGTGGGAAATTCCGAGATTTTAAAATTTGGTTTCATCCCAAATTGGGACAAATGTCAAAATCTGGAAATATTTTGCTAAACAAAATATTCTAAACTGTTTTGGTTCAACCTTATCAAAATGTTTCATTTTGACGTTATCATCTAGAATATTATACTATATTATATTATAGGTGTTTTGATAACTTCCTACCCAAAGTTTCAATGAAATCAATACATTCCCACTAAATGTTTCAATTTCATCAAATCAGCATTTTCCGACAGGGGGTTGATTTCGGCCAGCTCAATAAAGTACTCTACCTTGCTCTGATTTTCTATATTGTCTGCTGCCTATGGAGGGCACTAACTCCATGTTTATTCCCTCATTCCCTTTATTGTCCCCCCTGAGTAAAGAGCTCATTTGCAGAATAAGAATTGTTTGCATTTCAGGTAGACAGAAGAAGTTGGTTGATTTAGACATGCATGTTGGAGGAGAAGGCAATGGCCTGTGGCTGCTGAAGCTCAAATGCAGCTAGAAATTCCGCTAAAGAACTGATTCAATAAAACAAGTAGAGATGGAAACATGGCAGGGAAAAGGCCTTTTCTGTGAGCTTTAGGCATGTTCAGAATCTCTTGCCATGCAGCCCCAAGCCATACAAAGCTTAGAGCCAGAGGTGAGCATTGCCAAAGTTCCCTTGACTCTGCAGGAAGTTGCTGAAAGCCCTGCTTAATGAAGCCATCAGCACCAAATGACACCACCACCATTCCCAACACTGTCACCTCAAGTCTGGGTGGAACTGTGAGGCTGGGAAGTGACTTTTCCCCAGGAAGTTCCAGTCATGTGAGCAGAAGACAAATTCCCAGCCAATTACAGGATCACTAGCCTCGTCAGCTAGGGCAGCCACCAACCAGTTGATCAGACTTTTGGTCTCAAGCAGCTCAAGGTGAAAGGCAAAGTCCCAAGGATTGTGGCCCATCACTCAGTCCTGCAGGGTCACTGCTCAATGAAGGATAAGGCTGAGTAAAATCAAAGGTGGGGAGAGTTGCCCCTGAGATGGCTGGCAACTTAAACCACTTCCTGGCAGAGAGACCTTTCCAAACTGGGACGGGCGGGAGAGGAGGGGTGGGGGGGTGTAGCTGGTTTGGGATAGAGAATTAGTAGCATTTGGGATAAAAGGACTGAAGGCAAGCAAGAAAAAGAAAAAAAGAAAAACCTGCCAGAGGCAATATTGCCACAGGAAATAAGAAGCCCCACGGTAATGTGTACATGGGGTGTGTGCCTCTAGCCAGGGACTAAGTGCTGGATGGAATTGGGTGTGTGGAATAGAAGGTGGCTTCCTCTGGCTATACCTACACGTGGAGGCATGCCCGAGCTAGCTTTGCTCAAGGTAGTTCAGGTGCTGGAGTAGTGAAGCCATGGCAGTGCACGTTTCAGGCCTTGTCTACATTACAGGGAAAAGTCGATCTAAGCTACCCAATTTGAGTTATGTGAGTTATGTGAATAGCGTAACTCAAGCCAACGATGGTCACATAAACACCACCCTATACCGGAAACCTACTGACCACTATGCCTACCTACATGCTTCCAGCTTTCATCCAGACCTCACCACACGATCCATTGTCTACAGCCAAGCTCTACGATACAACCGCATTTGCTCCAACCCCTCAGACAGAGACAAACACCTACAAGATCTCTATCAAGCATTCTTACAACTACAACACCCACCTGCTGAAGTGAAGAAACAGATTGAAAGAGCCAGAAAAGTACCCAGAAGTCACCAACTACAGGACAGGCCCACCAAAGAAAATAACGGAACGCCACTAGCCGTCACCTTCAGCCCCCAACTAAAACCTCTCCAACGCATCATCAAGGATCTACAACCTATCCTGAAGGACGACCCATCATTCTCACAGATCTTGGGAGACAGGCCAGTCCTTGTTTACAGACAGCCCCCAAACCTGAAGCAAATACTCACCAGCAACCACACACCACACAACAGAACCACTAACCCAGGAACCTATACTTGCAACAAAGCCCGTTGCCAACTGTGTCCACATATCTATTCAGGGGACACCATCATAGGGCCTAATCACATCAGCTACACTATCAGAGGCTCGTTCACCTGCACATCTACCAATGTGATATATGCCATCATGTGCCAGCAATGCCCCTCTGCCATGTACATTGGCCAAACTGGACAGTCTCTACGTAAAAGAATAAATGGACACAAATCAGATGTCAAGAATTATAACATTCAAAAACCAGTCGGAGAACACTTCAATCTCTCTGGTCACTCGGTTACAGACCTAAAAGTGGCAATTCTTCAACAAAAAAACTTCAAAAACAGACTCCAAGGAGAGACTGCTGAATTGGAATGAATTTGCAAACTGGATACAATTAACTTAGGCTTGAATAAAGACTGGGAGTGGATGGGTCATTACGCAAAGTAAAACTATTACCCATGTTTATTCCCTCCCCCCCGGCCCCCACTGTTCCCCAGACCTTCTTGTCAACTGCTGAAATGGCTCACCTTGATTATCACTAAAAAAGGCTTTTTTTCTCTCCTGCTAGTAATAGCTCACCTTACCTAATCACTCTCATTACAGTGTGTATGGTAACACCCATTGTTTCATGTTCTCTGTGTATATAAATCTCCCCACTGTATTTTCCACTGAATGCATCCGATGAAGTGAGCTGTAGCTCACGAAAGCTTATGCTCAAATAAATTTGTTAGTCTCTAAGGTGCCACAGTACTTCTTTTCTTTTTATAATATACAAAGTTTATAAGTTTTCAAGTTTTTAAGCTAATTGTAGTGTAATTTTTGATAAGGGCTGCAGAGTGCTGGGCCCAGGCCAGGAGCAGAGCTCTGGGCTGGCTGCCAGTACCCCAAACTGGCAGGAGGGTTGAGCAGGGCTGGAGGCCCGGACCACAGCTGGCACGGGGCCGGGCGGCTGGAACCCCAGACCATCATCGAGGTGAGCGGGGACAGCGACTGGTATCCCAGGCCAGCAGCAGGCTGAGCGGGGCAGATGGCCGGGATCCCGGCTGGCAAGGGGCCGACGGCCGGAACCCCAGACTGTCGGCGGACTGAGCTGGGTGGCGGACAGAACCTGGGGGTTCCGCTGGCTCCTGTCAGCGAGGGTCCCGGCTGCCGGCTGGGGGTGCCATTCACTCAGGCCGGCAGCAGGCTGAGTGGGACCAATGGCCAAGATCCCGGCTGGCAAGGGGCCGGAACTCCAGACCGTCAGCGGGCTGAGCGGCTCAGCCCCCTGCTGGTCTGGGATTCCGTCTGCCAGCTCCTGCCAGCCGGGGTCCTGGCTGCCTGCCCCGCTCAGCCCGCTGCCGGCCCGGGGTTCTGTTCACCCAAGCAGGCAGCAGGCTGAGTGGGGCCGGTGGCCGGGACCCCGGCTGGCAGCAGTGTGCCAGTAAAAATCGGCTCACATGCCGCAGGTTGCCGACCCCTGAGAGAGGGCCTGAGCCAGCTCCCAGAGAAGTCAATGGGAGTATTTCCATTGGCTTCACTGGGAGCTGGGCCAGGCTCTTCGATAGCCATCTGGACCATATTATCCTGTTCTCCAGAGAACTGGCCTGCAGTTCACTGCAGCATGGAAGCCAAGGGGATTGATTTTTCCCTGCACTAATGCCCGTTTATGCCACTCTGGTGGCAGGCCCGTTCCTTGGAGAAATACCCTCTGCGTAAGGGACCTCTCCCCTGGCACCGAGCTGCCAGAGTAGCCCTACATCAGCCCAGCCCAAGCCCATGGTGTAAGAAGCATGTCGGGGAGGGAGGGGGCAGGTTTAATAAGATAAATAATAAATATTCATTGTTTCCCATGGCCTTTATGCCACAGCTCTACTGACGTGAAGGACCAAGTCTGCCCCAGCTCCATTCCTGTGCTTAGTGCAGGGAGTAAGAGACCGAGACTGAGGGACAAGGAGTGAATATTACTATGTAAGCCGCTCAGTGGATTGGGCCCAAGAGAGACCAGCTGACCTCCGTACGCAGTCATGACAGCTGAGGTCAGCTGTTGCATTCCCTAGGGTGGCTGCTCAGAGCAGGGCATTCTCAGAGGACAGCAGCTCTGACATTCACCCCACCTGGTCTGAGCCTGAGGCTGTTGACCTTCAGGGCTAATCTGTTTTTCCAGGCTCTCACTTGCTGAACTCCTTGCTCGCCTTCTCTCAGAGGTGGCACAGTGGCACAAAGCAGCATAGGTGAGCTTGCCCTGCAGCCCTCAGCTTCCAGGGCTAGAACCCAGCACTGTTTTCCAGCATGAAAGTCACAATTTTTATTTTTTAATTATGAGTAATTGCATAGCAATTTTTCACTGCTTTAGTAGCAAGCCCAGTCCCCGCTCCCCTCCCAACCCCATGCCCTGCCTTGATCATGGGGAACAGGAGCAGCTCCATTCACCAGCATGTGATTTATTAGGTGCAACCCAACTCATATTACTGAGCCCCGCCCCCCAACCCTTCTCACATGGTGTGGATGAATGAGAGATGCTCTGTTTCTTCAGGGCAAATGCTCCTGAGCAGGAGAGAGAACCGATAGTTTCGTGAAGTGTGAATGATTTCCTCTCCTCTCAATCTTAATTAGAACATCCATCCCCCCACCAGACCTCTCCCCCAGTCCCCCCAAGGCTGTCTGAAAGCTGCATGTGCACCTCCCTCCCTGCACGAGCTGAGCCTGTGTCCTTAAAATCACTCTGCATGGTTACTCTGTCTCGACTGGCTGGTATCCGTGTCGAACACTTCAGAAATAGAACATGAATCTGAGGTTCCAGCTACTCTGGATTCCTCCCCTGCTGTTAGCTGATCAGCCCCTGCTGGGCTCAGGAAGGCGGAGCTAAGCATTGCTCTCCTGTCCTCACCCATAAATCTTCCCGCCATCTTCATGTTGATGTCACTGTTGCCTGGAGGGTTAGCAAACAGTTCACAGCCCGGGGGTTGTTTGGCAGATTGGTGTAAAAACCATCTTCCCAAGAGGAACTGATATAGCGGCGGGTGTGGTGCACTGCATGGACTCCCAGATTCATCACTGATTTGGAGATGCCTAGTAAGAGCAACGGTGATATCCTGTTGATTATTAACAGTGCAGATTTGCCACTGGACTGAAGCCAAAACCCCAGGTCCAAATGCTCGGGACGAGGGTATGAATTCGAGTAGCTCTTCTTGCTGCAGCTCAGTTCCATCTCTGTTTGTGGAGAGAGCCATGTCGGTCCCCTGGGCTCACAGCACTGCACTCACTCACCCCACCTTTCCCTGCGATTTCACCCAGAGCTTCCTATGCTGCTCCTTGAATCTGTCTGTTCGGTGGCCCCTGGTGTATATGATCAATGTCTGCCTAGCAGGTTTGGGCTGTGTCTAACTGGACTAGGTGGAACACCTTGAGAAGTTGGCATGACCTGGACATACATCACTGAGTTGCATGCCACTGGCTGAGGGTGGAAAAGCAGAAAAAACACCTGGTTGCTAGGACCCAATGCAAGACTGGGCAGGGAAAGGGAAGAAGCAGCTTATCTGCTGCCCCTCCCAGTTGCTGGTAGAATCTAGGCACCGCTACTCAGTGATTAGAGCAGGGACTGGAAATCAGGGTTCCTGGGTTAAATTTCCAGCTTTTCCACTGATTTGGACACCTTACTCTCTCTGTGTCTCAGTTTCCCCATCTGTAAAAGGCCAGGATAAGGCTCAAGGGTGGGCATCTTGCACTCAATCAGACTCCTGTCCTGTGGCTGCTGGGGATGCTATGGCCCTAGGGCAGGTTGTCCTAAATTGAAGACTGTCCTAAATTGTGTCCTGGTTGTCACAGCCTCTGTGGGCCTTAGAGCAGCTGGGGAATTGGTGGGGCGTAGGAATCTCCTGATCAGGCCTCCTACAGCCCATAATCTGCCCCCAATTCTCCCTCACCCCCAAGCCAGTCCCTGCACAGACATATACCCTGGGACAGAGGTGTGATGCCAGCTCATGCCAAGTCCCCAGGCCTCACTGAACACTGACAAATGCATAGCTGGAACCAGTCTGGCTCACCTGTGGGTTAGTATAGTTACAATAGATATTAGTTTTATAAGAATGTGTTCAGACTTTATGAAATGCCTGTAGGTTGCTGCAGGTATTAAACCTACTTATAATATCTGTATCCCATGGTACAAGGTAATATTTAAATGTTTGCTCTGTAACTTTAAAAATGTTTGCTAAGACTGCAAATCCCCCACCGTCAGGGGAGAAGCATTTCCAAGCGTGAAATACTAATTTACCACAAGAGGTGTCATCTCCTCCCCAATAAGAGAAGGTCTACAGACATCAGACAAGCCATTGTGGACCTAAGACTTTGTTGATTGCTTCCCCCACATACCTGAAGAGGGTACATGCACAAACCCTCATCCCCTCACAGCCTGAACACTAGGGGGAGAGAATAAAAATACCTGTTAAGGAGAAATTGCTATTCTTATGCTGCTTGAACTCTCAGGGGTGAAGATTTCTAAGCATAAGCAAGGGGTCTCCACCTATTAAGCTTGGGTTAGCCCTGAAGGGCACATATAAAGCTTGCATATTATAGCAGCTACTATCATCTTTTGTTACTTAAGACTATATCTCATTTGAGTGTGTATGTTTACCTGATTTAATCTTGGAGATACCTTATTTCTTTTACCTAGTTAATACATCTTTAGTTAGTTTGTTACAGGACTGGCTACAAGTGTTGTCTTTGGTTTGAGATCCGCGTACAACTGACCTGGGGTAAGTGACTGGTCCCTTGAGACTAGGAGTAACCTGAATATTGTTGTGCTTTTTGGTGTAAGGGACCATCTATCACAGAGACAAGCTTGCCAGGGTGGCAAGATAGACCAAAGTGCCCAAGAACAGTGTCTGTGACTCCATGGTAAGGCTGTTAGCATGCTTTAGGAGTTCACACTTGATACTTGGTTGGTGAAATCTAATTATAGAACATAAAGCCAGTTTGGGTTTGTGCCCTGTTCCTGGACAGTCTGCCCTGAGGTTGGCACTAGTGCTCCTAAACCACTCCAGACAATGTGACAAGAGGGTGGAGAGGCAGTCTTACAGCTGCTTTGTGGCTCCTTTGTGCTCACATAGCCTTCACAAAGGTGCCACAGGTCACCAAGGACCCAAGCCGTAGCACTTACTGAGCACTTTACACTTTCTCACAGCACCATACCAATAATCACTAATTCATGCTCACAATCCCCCGGAGAGGTACCACAGTACGATTAATCCCGTTTTACAGATGGAAAAACTGATCCTAGAGAGGTGAAGTGACTTGCCCAGGATCACACAGAGAGTCTATGGCTGGGCCAAGAACAGAATCCAGACATTCCCACTACACCTACTGCCTCCCTCGCATATTTGCAAAGCACGGAGGGATGCTTGCACTACAGACACCCATGCAAAATGGTATTATACGTGTGTGTTTCTTGGGAAATTTGCTTCACAGCATGTACAGCTATGAACATGTACAGCATGTACAGCTAAATGTTCAGGTGGGAACATTTGCTTAATGACTAGAGTGCATGGTGTTTGGGTTGCTAATGCATCCTAAATCCTTGCCGCTAACTTGCTGTTGTTTGTAATTGCCATTGCAGTGGAGGTAATTAAAGCAGTGGGTTCAGATGCTAACGTTTACTCCAATACTTTTAGAATAAATTTGTTGTTTTCTCTCCGTCTCTCTCCTTTGTTCTTTTACATTTCAAAGTCTATCCCCTGCATTTGCTGCTCAGGTTCCCTCTTTCACAAGCTTCCCCAGTGCCCCGCTGTGTGACTACCTGTCTGGGAAAGAGAGAAAGCCAAGCAACCATGAGGAACCCAAACTGCCAGTTTTTTCTTAGTAACAGTTACATGAAACATTCCAACTCTTTCCTCTGCATTTCTGATCTCTTGGATGGTGCCGAGATACCAAGGAGATAGGTACCTTAATACTCTAGACAGAAAGGTTAGGCAGACCATAGATGCAAGTTAATTATCCATGAGAAAGAGGGTGGGTTGGTTTGTACCGGTGCCCTGATTTCCCCTCATTTGAACAATGTCTGTTAAAGCTGAATGAGGAAGAACTTTAGGTACATTTTTAACATAGTGAATAATATTCAAATAAAATGCTAACAGTATTTTGCCCTTCTACAGCACCTTGATTCAGAGGCTTGCAGACTTAATACTCCCAGCACACGCACTCATTAACTTGAGGCAATTAATGAATAAATTTCAGAGCTCCCCTGTGAAGTAGGCACGCTTTATACCCATTTTAAAGAGGGGGAAACTGAATCATGCGGCAGGTAAGGCTCCCATTTTCATAAGTGGCCACTGATTTTGGCACCTCCATTTCTGAGTGGCTAACTTGAGACACCTACAGCCTGATTCTCAGAGGTGCTAAGCACCCGCGGCTGGAATTGGCTTCAATACAAACAAAATCATTGCCTGAAATACCTTTAGTGACTAATTGGTGCCTGAAATCTGGCTTTGGTGTCTTTAAGGAAGCACAGCTCCCACCTACTGTGGGGGGCTAATTCCAGGACAGCTCATTAGTATGGGAGGGGGTGGGGCCTGTTGTGTGGTGGTAATGTTGACTACCTGAGGAACCAAAAGTAGGTGGCAGTTAAGGGTCGCTCTTGGCAAAATAACCTGTTTTCACTTGATGAATACATGCATGGTAAAAATGACCATTTCCCTCCTGGGGAAACTGCCTGCCACTTTCACCAAACCATTCAAAGTAAAGACAAGAAACATTTTGCTTTTATGCAAACGTTTGTCTCACCTAATCAATTCCCTGCCGTTGCAGGAGCACGGTGTTGTTGGCATCTCTGCCTGTGGCACACAACAACATTTTATTCTCCTCCTGAGGATTAGAAAGCTTTGGTTTAACTGAAGTAATTGGGCCCAACATGGTCTGTGCTCTACAGGTGGTCAGATTAGGTGCTCTAATTGTCCCTTCTGGGGCCTCAAACTCATGAAACTATGACTCCCCGGAACATTTGATAATAAATGATTATTTCTGTGCAGATCTAGCTAGGTGGGCTGGTTGCATGTAATGTGTAATGTACCATCTTACCCTTCAGCCTGGGTGAAAACTCAGAACCTACAGAAAGAACAGCATGAAGGGGAAAGATTATTCAAAAGAATGAGCCTAGAGGGAACCCAAAACACACACACACACAGAGCGTCTTGCATCCCACTAATTTACCACCTGCACACTTGAAAATCTTGCATACAAGAAAAGCAGCAACTAATTGCTGGTCTTAAGTTAGGAGTGTACGTGGTTACTCCTCTTGGTGCACAATGCCTAAGTGCATAACACGGCACATTCCACTGGCTCCGAACTGCTGTGAAAGCACCAGAGGAGGGGGTGAGAGCATTGGCTTTTTCAGCTGTGCTGGCTGAACACCCCATGCAGAGTGGCAAGAACAGGCCAACATGAACATGAGAGTTTCTGAACAACTGGGCATATCATCCCCCAAAGGTTTTTCCAACGGGGTGACTTCTTCATATTGAGCTTGTAAGTCCATCTGCTCATTCCATCGTGTCTGGTATTGATTAATGAAAAGCCCTGTGTCACTGCTGGGGTTCTGTCCTGATAAACGTGATTATAATAGGTTTCAGAGTGGTAGCCATGTTAGTCTGAATCAGCAAAAAGAACAAGGAGTACTTGTGGCACCTTAGAGACTAACAAATTTATTTGAGCATAAGTGGGCTAAAACCCACTTCATCAGATGTATGCAGTGGAAAATACAGTAGGAAGATCTATATATATATACAGAGAACACGAAAAAATGGGGGTTGCCATACCAACTCGAACGAGACTTTGTTGCAAGGATAGCTTCCTGGGTTAGTGTTTTTGTTGTGTGGTGTGTGGTTGTTGGTGAGTATTTGCTTCAGGTTGGGGGGCTGTCTGTAAGTAAGGACTGGCCTGTCTCTCAAGATCTCCTGTTGCCAACTTTGTCCACATATCTATTCAAGAGACACCATCATAGGACCTAATCACATCAGCCACACTATCAGGGGCTCGTTCACCTACACATCTACCAATGTAATATATGCCATCATGTGCCAGCAATGCCCCTCTGCCATGTACATTGGCCAAACCGGACAGTCTCTATGCAAAAGAATAAATGGACACAAATCAGACGTCAAGAATTATAACATTCAAAAACCAGTCGGAGAACACTTCAACCTCCCTGGACATTCAATTAGGGACCTAAACGTCGCAATTCTTCAACAAAAAAACTTCAAAAACAGACTCCAACTAGAAACTGCAGAACTGGAATTATTTTGCAAACTGGACACCATTAACTTAGGCTTGAATAAAGCCTGGGAGTGGATGGGTCATTACACAAAGTAAAAACTATTTCCCCGTGCTAATTTTTTTCTCCCTTACTGTTACTCACACCTTCTTGTCAACTGTTTGAAATGGGCCATCCTGATTATCACTACAAAAGTTTTTTTTCTCCTGCTGATAATAGCCCATCTTTATCGATTAGTCTCGTTTGAGTTGGTATGGCAACCCCCATTTTTTCATGTTCTCTGTATATATATATATCTTCCTACTGTATTTTCCACTGCATACATCTGATGAAGTGGGTTTTAGCCCATGAAAGCTTATGCTCAAATAAATTTGTCTCTAAGGTGCCACAAGTACTCCTCATTCTTTTTGATGATTATAATAGAGAGACAAGGTGGGTGAGGGAATATTTTTTATTGAACCAACTTCTGTTGGTGGAAGGCACAAGCTTTTGAGCTTTGCAGAGCTCTCCTTTAGCCCCCCAGACCAGAAGAAGAGCTCCGTGAAGTTTGAAATCTTGTCCCAGCCACCAGTAGAAATTGGTCCAGTAAAAGATATTACCTTGCCTACCTTGTTTCTCTAATAGCCTGGGACCAACATTGAGACAACACCACTGCAAACGGCATGATTATAATAGGTAGATCTGCTTCGATTATACTGGTAATTAATTGAGAAGAGTAATAAGCACACAACACTAAATACATCAAGGGCTGGTCTACACTGGGAACTTACACTGACATAGCTATGTCTCTCAGAGGTGTGAAAAATCCACACCCCTGAGAGATGCTATGCCGACATAACCCTCAGTGTAGACAGTATTAAGTCAATGGAATAATTCTTCCATCAACCTGGTTGCCACCCCTTGGGAAGGTGAATTAACTACAGCAATGGGAGAACCCTTCCCATTGCTGTAGTGAGTGTCTTCACTGAAGCTCTACAGTGGTACAGCTGCAGCTGTGCGGTTGTAGCTTTTTCAGTGCAGACATACCCTGAATTGAACACACCAGCCTTTTGTCTTGTAAAACAGATGACCATGGATTGCAACTCTAGGCCTAGTCAATCTAGCAGCTGAGCAGGGGTTTGCCATGAACTGGTCTATTCACCACTGGGAGTGCAGGTGTGGATTCCAATAAGCTCTTTCAGAAAAGCATCTAGATAGTTCATTTTTCTTCTCATTCATTCCCCAGTTGTTTTACCCAATGTTTAATCAGTTCCCTGAGTCATTAGTTTTAAGACAGGGCTATACACCATTTCCAGATGCAATTCAGCAAGGAAGTAGCAGAAAAAATGTTATTAACCCATTGACAGCTCTGGAGTCTCTTCAGTCTGTATATCACAGAGACTCCCTCCTCTTCCTTTGTAACCTAGGAAACAAAAGGATTCAGTGTATGAATACCCTTTGTGTTGCACACAAGGTCCAGTTTCCCTTTGGTGAACACTCACATTTCCACCAGTACTTTGCAGGTATATAACATATGCTTCTGTGCATTAACATCTGTTTGTGCACCGTAGTCTAATCTTGCAAATGTGCAAGTGTTAGAATTGAAGGGGATGGCTTTGCAGATGCAAGTGCTAATATTTCTGTGTTTGCAGATGCTGGGTTGTAGATGTTTAGCAACAAGTATGTCTGCATACAAAATTGGGCTGTGATATGGAGTACAGGTAGGGCCCTCACTGAAAATCGACCTCTCTGTCTGTCTTTCATATGAGATGCAAGACTGAGACGCTTTTCATGAAATGAGAGATGTGAGCAAGGCTAAATTCTAACCAGGTAATTACATTCTGCTCGCTTGCTTTCTGCCTGATTGAAACTATCAAGGAAATTATTTTCCATTTCCTCTTGTAGCAACAACTGTGTGGTGAATTCTTGCTATATTCCACTCCAGAGGATTGTGAATTTCAATGGTGAGTGAATAGTCCCTATCTATATTTTGTGTAAAGCACGTTGTGATCTTTAGAATGAAAGGTGCTATACAAGAAAATATATAAACTGCTATAATTTTAAATTGCAAGTACTGCAAGTGAAATGCAGCCAGAGCATGTGCTTTCACTAACAAGTCTTGAATTAAATTCTAAACTAATATCAAATCTCTGTTCCTTTCTGAGTTTGACCAGTACAGCTGCCTAGTTGGTTGTCAGTACTGTAGGGTATTGACTACATCACAAAGCCCTTAAATCAACCCACAAACTGGCTTTAAGGCAGTTGTTCAGAGAGAGAGAGAAAGAAAATTACTGTGCCGCTTTATCTTTTTTCTGTAAATCCAGAGAGATTATGGAGATGAAGGAGTAAGCTGAGAGCCAATGGTAAATTCCAGTGTAATAGAAACCAAAGCACAAAACTGTCTCAGGAAGCCAGGGAGCAAGATACTCAGGAAACTGGTTTATCAGCTTTGGGATTGTTCAGTCCCCGGCTCTGGGGTGCAAAAAGGGATTGCTGCTCTATTTAGGGCATTCTTCAGTCACTGTCCCAGAACTATACATACGTGCCTTTGGCCCACGTTTATTCCTCCCAATTCAGCAAAGCACTTAAGCATAAGTTTACATCCTATAAAAGCCACTGAGACTTAAGCACATGTATAAGTGGTTTGCTGAATGGAGTCTAGGAGCCCAGTAGCGGTGAATATGAGTACCAAGTTTAGATGTCAACTCCCACCCGTTCTGCCAATGGTACCAGCCTTCATTGCCCACTTAAAACATTTTTAAACTGGCTCTTTCATGCTTTCTTGCATGCTGCCCGTCACGTCTCCCTATGAACATGTGCAAAGCCACCTCATTGTGCTCATAAAACCCTCCTAAAAGCTCTCCCGTGCAGGGATACCTACAAAAACTTGGTAATGGTTAGACAGCTGGTGTGCGGAGACCACTGCCTTTCTCCTGACCAGTATTGTCTGTTTCCTTGTGCTCTCCTGTCTATATGCACCTGCTGTCTCTTACTTTATACTTAGACTGTAAGCTCTTTGGGGGCAGGAACCATCATTTTGTTGTGTTTGTACAGTGCCTAGCACAATGGCTCCTTGGTCCATGACTGAGAGTCCTAGGTGCTACCATAATACAAATCCTCTTCTTTCGTCTGTGTCGTAAGTCGCTATCTAGACTGATCCAGCAGTCAGATGGCTGAACATCGAGAGTGGCACGAGAGTGCAGTCCACCCTCTGTCAGGTTCTGCGTGTTCAGAATAGGTACCAACGGTTGAAACTGGATGTAGTATCAGGACCGGGCCAAGGGCTGTGCTGAAACTGAGGCCAGGGGACAGGCTGTGGGTCAGAACCAGGGTCACCATCGATAGACAAGCCAAATCAGGATCATAGTTTGGAGTCCAGATGGAGGCCAAAGGTCAAAACCAGGTTGGAGTCCGTCCAAGGGTGTCAGGGTCAAGAGGTGGGTGCCGGGCTGGAGGGGTTCAGGAGCAGGGCTGGAGCGAGTTGGAACAGGGCATGGATAAGGCTGAAGCAGGCTGGAACAAGAGTGAGGCAGGATCAGGGACAGGACTGAGGGCAGGCTGGAAACCTAGGAAGTTTGTAACACCACAAGGCAGCAGGAGGGTTCCTAGCTGAGTGGTGCTATTGCAGAGACTAACTCATGGCTCTGGTGGTGAGAATGAAATAAATGTGCCTGGGGGGGTCATCTGACCCAGGCCCTGCCCAGGGATAGGCTGCTTCCGCAGCATGTCTGAGGGATGAGCCACTGCAGGCTCTGATGGAGGAGGGGTGAGTCACTGAAGCTGAGTGAGCAGCCCTGGTCTGGCTGCAAGTTTGCCTCACACCTTCACTCTTCTAATCGTACACTTCTCCACCACATGTATGACTGTCTGCATTGCTACCATGCAGTCCACAGGGGTGAATGAACTTCCGTCGATCAATGTCTGCGCTGTGTCCAGCACTACAAATAATGAATAATAAATTAACAGCAGCAAGGAGCTGCATTAAATAATGAGAGGCTGTGAAGTAACCATCATCTTCTTAGGGTGTGGAAAGGTCCTGGGGACTGGCAGCACTTGTAATGTCCAGATACTTCCAGTGAGCCTCTCCCTGGGACACATTCCTCCCAAAGACTCATCAGCGAGACCAATGAAGGAAGCTAAGGAATGGCCTAATACAGGCACTTCACCAAGCAGGCAGAAGTGACAGAATGGCAACAGTTGCAGAATAAAAGGAGACAAACCGACAGGACTCCATCATTACCAAGATTATCTGAACCGTGCCAAAGGCAGCGCATCGGGACCTCACAATATGCAACTGAACGTGTGAGGCCAGTGTGGGAACCTTTTGTAGTGACAATCAAGGTGGGCCATTTCCAGCAGTTGACAAGAAGGTCTGAGGAACAGTGGGGGGTGGGGGAATAAACATGGAGAAATAGTTTTACTTTGTGTAATGACCCATCCACTCCCAGTCTTTATTCAAGCCTAAGTTAATTGTATCCAGTTTGCAAATTAATTCCAATTCTCTCGTTAGAGTCTGTTTTTGAAGTTTTTTTGTTGAAGAATTGCAACTTTTAGGTCTGTAATCGAGTGACCTAAGAGATTGAAGTGTTCTCCGACTGGTTTTTGAATGTTATAATTCTTGACATTTGATTTGTGTCCATTTATTCTTTTACGTAGAGACTGTCCAGTTTGACCAATGTATTGGGGCATTGCTGGCATGGCTGAAATATTCCTGTTATGATGGAGGAGGGGAAGTGAGAATGACATAGCTGAAGAGAAAGATGTATATGGTAAAGCTGATGAGAAAAACTTCAAAGGTGCCATCAAAACTAGAATGGTTCATGAAATTGTGTCAACTTAGCTGAAATTTTTTTTTTGGAAAAAAAATTGGGGAAAAAAAAGAGTTCTGAAGGATATTTCAATATTTCATTTTAAAATGACTTTTTGTTTCTTTTTTCATTTTGTACGATACTATATATTATTATAACATTTCAGTTGACCCAAAACAATGTAAAAATAAACCCCTTTTGCTTTGCAGAGAATTTTCAGGTTTTGTTCTGATTTGGAATGAAGCCAAATTTTGAAACGTCAGAATCCTTCATGAGATGGAATTACCATCCTCTGCACAGCTCTAGTACATCTGTATCCAGAATTACAGCAAATGAGTCTGAATGTGGGTGGTTGTGGCTATGCACACACAGCACGATATAATATTTCCACTCTGTGTATTATTGCTGTCAAATATATATATACACATGTACACAGATTTGTGAGTGTGACACCGCACCCCATATTCTTCACAGTGATATTATTATATGATATGATTATGGCATAATTCTGATGTATTTTAAGCAAGATAGGCCATGTGAGATATCATTGGAAAGGTTATGATTTATTGGACATGGATTTGTATGCATGTATCATTTTTGTATCTGAAGTTAGGAAGATTGACTATATAGCTGTATTACAAATGTGTTTACACCTGGGGAATGCCCACTAGGCAAAAGACTCTCTGGTCTTGTCTGCACTGCCACTTACAGCACTGAAACTTTCTTTGCTCAGGGTGTGAAAAACCACCCCCCTGAGCGATGCACATTTCAGCGCAGTAAAGTGGCAGTGTAGACAGTGCTACAGCGCTGGTAGCTATTCCCCTCGCGGAGGTGGTTTTATTATAGCCGTAGCAGTGCTTTAACGTCAGCTATGTAGACATACCCTCAATCTAGATGGCTGGCTGGGAAGGGCCCATTCAGGATAATGAGCCATTAGGAAAACAATAGGCCTTAGAAGAAGCTTATCTTTCTGAACCTGGGGAGTCTTCCTGAGGATGCTGCAAACAGCCTCCAACTCATGGCCGCTGTGACACTACCAGATCAACTGGTGCCGGACTCCATCTTGGGATACCAGTGTTTTTCCACTGACTGGCATGGGAACCAAGCTTTGAAACAAAGGGTTCTCGCCATATGCAAAAGCTGTATAGGCAGGGGAGTGACATCATCGAGGTTCTTCACTGACTCCCCACCCAAAAAGACTCTTGAAAACACCTAAGGAACAGAGAGACTGAACTGGGGGAAGTGCTGGACTCAGGCTAAAGGGATTTTTAGCCTGTGAATGGAACACCTGGGGATTTTAAGCTGTAAATTAGTGCAGCTTGCCCCTTAAGAATCAGGAGCCTGCTGGTATCATCACTTAGGGTGAGAATCTGCTATTCATATCCAATCTCTTTAGTATGTTAAACTTAGTTTGCGGGTTTTATTTGCTAGGTAATCTGCGTTGATCAGTTTGCTATCCCTTATAATCACTTAAAATCTATCTTTTGTAGTTAATAAACTTGTTTTTGCTTTGTCTAAAACCAGCGTGTGGGGAAATCATAACTCGGGGCAGAAAGCTGTTGTATATATCCTCTCCACATTGAGGGAGGGGGTGAATTTCATGAGCTCACGCTGTACAGTTCCCTGTGCAGTGTAAGATGGTATAATTTTGGGTTTACACTCTAGAGGGGGGTGCGTGCCTGAGTAGCTGGGAGGTTTCTTAGCTGAAGCTTCCCCATGCAGAGCTGATTACAGCATCTGTATGTAACTGCAGCTGGGTGTGTCCCTACTTGTATGTGTGCTGATAAAAGTGCAGGCTGGAGCCTGGGAGAGGACGTGGCAGGCTGGTCCCAGCAGTACAGTGTAAAGGGAGCCCAGGCTGGTGGGTCAGGGGGGCTAAGTGGTACCCCACTTACGTGTGCAGATCAGCCACATGGGCATGTGGTGGGTGATTAGACCTTTAAACTGTTTGCATTTGCATGTCGCCTATGAAAAAAGGCACATGGACCTTGGGTCTCATTTTACATTCATAGTGAAGGAGAGAGAAGGGAAAGAATGGAGGTAAGAGTTAGAATGAGCTTTACAGAAATGCACAGTGGACAAGTAATAAAGTCAATTAACTGTAACAGGGAATGGGATTAATGACCTAATTACAGGCCTGTTTCAGAGCAAAATACCCTGGGTCAAGGGAGAGCTGTAAGTTTACCCTGTCTTGAGGCTATGGTGAGCTCGTCCCAGGGAGGTGTTGCTAAGATTCTGATTCCACCTAGGCATTTGGGTTGGAGAATGTACATACACAGTCACAACTGCTGCTGAGAGCAAGCCACAGGGCAAACATGCTTACTCCGAAACATGAGGGGCTGCTGCCCAGACACCTGTAGGTTAGAATCAGCTGTAAGAAACCGAGGGTCTGTACATTGGAGAGTGCTGTCTGTGCACATCTTGGCAGCAAAACATCCTTTGTGCCACCCTGTGGCAAGGAAGAAGAAGAATCCAGCTTTCAGACCAACGATTTTAAAAGTCAAGCAGTGAGCACAGGGTTCGACCTGAAAGGCTGGAGCCGCCAGCAGCCAGTGTGTGTATGGGCCGAAGAGGGGTCACCTTTTCAGGGAGTTAAGGATGGAAGGTCAGCCTCAAAAGTCACCATCCAGTTGCACCTTTAACATTACCCTGTGGTGTCCTGTTTGTGGTTGTATGGGGTGATTTTTCAAAAGGCCTGAAGCCTGACCACCTCCCGTTATGGGGGTGCAATGAATTCACACTCATCTTCTTCTGCCTACAAAATGAATTGTGGGTGCCAATCAGACCACCTGCACTGTACAGTATTTATAGCCTCTTTCGATTTAATTTAAAAGCCTCTAGGCAAGCCCTGGGCATCAGGATAATGTGCAAAATTCCTAGGCCAGTTGGAATGATCACCCAGCAATATAGCAGCCGTCCCATCGAATAAAGCAAATTAATCTCACTGGAAATGATGTCGTGAAAGGAGCAAGTGCCCAGATTTGTTCCTTTAGGTACAAAAATGTGGGCCCCAATTACACCCACAAGAAGGGAGGCGGCGCATCAGCTCTTCTGAAACTTTGGTCCTACAAATAAGTATCAGAGAAGCTTCTATGTGTGTCTATGTGTGTATGTTAGATATTAGGAGAAACTCCAAGGACAGTTCTGCACTGGAATAGGTTACCCAAGGAGGCTGTGGGATCCATGCCCCTGGAGAATTTTAAGAACAAGTTAGACAAACACCTGTCAGTGATGGACTAGGTTTACTTTATTCTGCCTCAGCATGGCGGGCAGGACTAGAGGACTTCTTGAGATTCCCTTCTAGCCCTACATTTCTATGATTCTGTGCAGTGTGTGTGTGTGTGTGTGACATATTTGCACAATTGTGTGTCTGTACACCCATTGTCTGTATCTCTCAATGCAAAGGACAGGTTTGCATCTATGAGTGAATGTCTTGTGCTCACCACTGTAAAGTTGAACTTCATTGCATTTCCACACCGCAGTATATGACTGTTCTAATTATATTTACTGGCTCTATTCTTATTTAGTCACTACTGTATTTCCCATTCTAAATGTAGGAGAACACTGAGCTATAGCACATCTCACTGTGTGGCAGTTGTTGGTAAATGCTGACTTCTCAATGGTGACCACTTTATGTGTCACGACTGTCGAAACATATGCATATGTACGTGGGTGCGTCTCTATGTATGGATGCATAAGACTAGCAACTAGTGGCCAGGATTTGGAGAGCAGATAACTTGTTCTCCCATTGTGCACATTATGTGGATAGCCAGGACTTGTAAGGAATCCAGAAAAGGCAGCAGGAGGGGCTAGTGAAATCATCTGAGAGAGGCGAGGCACCAGAACCCAGGTATGGAGTCTACCAAGGTGCCAGCTCACAGCCTCCTCCCAGGGCTGCTGCACTATCATCTGTCACCTTGACTAGGCATAGAAGCTGATGGCCAGGTTTTCAAAAGTGTGCAGGTCCCCGTCCCCCATCTGAGAATGGTGGGAGCTGCTGCCTACTGAGCGCTGTTCAAAATCTGGCTGTAGGGTTTTAATCCCACTCACCCACTCTTTCCAGGATCAGTTCCCATTACCGGTGACCTCACCATTTCCATTAGAATTCTGTATAGCGAAACCACACCTAAAGCCATAGTCACACCCTGCTCTCGTCTCAGTGTACATCCATTGTCTGTGTGTGTTATCGCACTCGAGTCTGTAATGGCATCACTTTTCCAGCAGAGGGTTCTAGAGCCCCAAAAATAAGGGAATAGGGAAGACAACTGCTGCGCTTTCTGCCCGGGGGGCGTTATTTTACAGCCTCTCCATTCTATACTGCAGCTGGTATTTCTGGGCTGGAATCTCTGTGGGGTATTAGGTTTGGAATCTTTCCCTTGCAGTAACATGCATATCGTCTCACAGCTTTCAGATATGCCTTGATGAGGGTGAGAGTCCCCTTTATTTCTCCAAAACTGTCCCCCTCCCAAACCAACAACCCACGCTAGGCTGAACCAACCCTTCAACTGAGGAAGGCAGCAAGTGTTCTGCAGCCCGGGAATAACACTGCAGGGGAAACTGACGGGCTTGTGTGGGCCAAAGGGCAGAGTAGGCTGCCACTGTAGTGCTCCCACGCCATCCACCCCGTCCCCAGCCCTTCGAGTGACATTGCTGTTCTGGACTGTAGTCAAAGTTGCCCACTTTCTGAAAAGTTCTTCCTTGAAAGTAAAATCAGTTCAAGAAGTAGAATGACTTCGCCTCTACTGTACCTGTAGGTGTTCATAAATTGGTTTCTGTAGGTTGCTCATGAGCACAGATCTGCACACACTAGCTCGTTATTTATTGAAGGGTCTCTTCCCTGAGTGCTGAAATGTTGTACTCTGATTTGTTACAGTGTTGTGGAGTCACTCATGAACAATGGGCAGCATGCCCTGCTTAGTTATTGTAAGGTCTCCCCCGTAATGCTGAATTGCGTGCACTGATTTGTTACAGTGTTGTAGGATCACTCGTGAGCAGTGGGCAGCATGCATGGTTTTTTATTGTAGGGGTCTAAAAGGGAACTGGGCTGCTGGTATCAAAATTTTTAAAAACCAGAACTGACACGTGTTTTGAAAAAGCATTCCTTAAAAAAGCTATGAATTTTGCACACAGATGTAAGGGAACAAAGCTAGGTGTTATAAGTCAAATTCTGGGGCACACAATCCTAAGCATTCCTTTAAAAAATGAGGTAAGGATGCCATGTTACCATGTCCTAAATACACACCCCCCGGCCTTTGACTCTAAAAATACACAATAAATTTGTGAGCAGATAACTGTTTATTATTGCACGTAATCCAGCAGAACTGACTTAAAATTCTGGCCGGTATTACACCGATCATGGACAGTACACATCTTGCAAAACCTGTGAAGAAGGCAGTCCTTGTGAAGAATGAAATGTATCTCTGTCTTTGTAAGACCTGAAAAGTTTATCAAAATATCCTAGTCATTTTTGAAGGCATGCAGTTTGAGGTAAATCTGTTACTTTGCATCTAAAGAAACAAAAGCCCTAAGAGGTGATTGATATATATATATGCATGATATATATATATATATATATATATATATATATATATATATATATATATATATATATATATATGCATGCAGCCCCTTTAGGGCTTTTGTTTATAAAAGCAAATCTACCGACTTTTCTCAGAACATTACTGGGAACAAAGCACATTACTGAGTGTACATCACATGCATACAAACTGGGAGAGAAATCACCTTAGCATTTTTTAAAAGATCCGGTTTTGTGCTTAGAGATAAATAAAGATCTCTTCGATCTCTCAATCATATATGTGGTTAAAAAAAGCAACAGGCATATTGAAACTGTACAGCTGGCAACGAAGTGCCAGCAAATGGGTCATACAATTTCAAAGCAACTGAGCCTGGTGTTTACAATACATTTATATTTAGAAAAAGAAGACAGGTTCAAAAAAGATGAATTGCTAGTACCCTATGCTCTGTGAAAGTTCCTAAGAGATACTTCTCTGCTTTCTCAGGGCTGGAACAGCCACATGGTTTCCAGACAGGGATCAAATTAATTTCTCCTCCCACAATTAATACCATGTAAGTGCTACTGTGGCAACATTCCTGAGCTAAATATAGTCACAAAATAAACATGGTTGGGGGGGAAAAAAGAAAAGAACTATCACTCCTGTTTATCTGAATTTTATCTTCAACAACTGATAAATTATACCTAAACTGCACAGAGGATTTACCCCTGTGTTTCAAATCCCTGCACATTTGCCACATTGTATCTGAAATCCTTACAGATTGGCATTTGGAACTGTTTTGTTTTGTTTTTTCCTTTAACCATCAGTTTTCTGCCATTCTTTTCTCTCTCTCATTTTCTCCCAGCTGGTACTGTGCTGTGGGACTTCAGGGTACATGAGGTGCATGATCCACTGTAAATACATTTTAAAAATACCTTAGAAATTGATACAAAATACATATTGATTTTAAAAAGAAAGAACTGTCCAAGCACTCAGTCTCACACTAAACTGTAACTTCATCTGTGCCACCTTTATATGCTTGTATTGCTAAGAGTCAGAACATATCGTGAAGGAAGTATCTCATTACAAAAGCACAGCTGGACTGTCAGTTTGAAGTTCTTTGTAAGGATTATTGCATATCACTAAGGCCTTTATGTCTAGAACACCAGAACAATGCCTAGAATTATCCCCTCTTTATATTATTGCTGGTTAAAGCCTATGTGCTGTGTCTTTTTCAGCCGGAGGCCCAGGTACACTGGAGTCTGTGGAGTCTGTCTGGATCCCTTATTTTGTTTTCTCACCAAAAAAACCTGACCTGTTTCATTTTAATGATGCTGCATACGTATGTTTGAAAAATCCATTCCCTTTTGTTGGACCAACAAGGTCAGAAGGCCATGCCTGCAGCCCAAGGATGAAAGAGAGAAGACACTGGAGATGCGCAATAATGGCATCTCTGTATTTGGAAGTTAGTTGCCTAGTTTAATAGCAGCTTACATCAGGTTCTGATTGCAACATTTTAACTGTGTGTGTGTGTGTGTGTGTGTGTGTGTGTGTGTGTTTAAAAAAAAAGGAATTCTGGCCAAATATTTCTTTAAAAATCACAGCTGTGGAGTAATTTGCTGCAAAATGATCCTATCTAACTGCTGGTGACGTGGACAACTCTCAGCAACAAGACCCAGTGTGTCGGTGCTGCGTAATCCTTAAGCGGACATGGTCTCCATCTGCTAGTATTTGCCCATTCAAGTGAAACAGCCTCTGATTAGCCATTCTGTCAAGTATATACAACGCAATGCAACCTGCCTACTGGTTCTTCAGCAGCAGCATGTGTGATCCAGCTATCTGGTCTGAGGCTGCTTGCTTGCTTTACACTCTGCCCAATTTCAGTTGCCCCTTAGCAGGAAATTACTACGGGAGCCAGGAGAGGAAATGCTTTTGGTTTCTTCACCTTGGATGATATTAGATTCACTGAATTCCAAGTATGGGTTCCCTCAAGGCTATGCCTTGTTATAAATAATCTAACTCCATTTCAGTAGCAGCAGGGGAAGCAGCCTAAGGCTTTTGCTCACAGTGGATTGATAATACTCTTGGACTTAGTGGAGTGTTCCTGGCTAACGTGTGAATTGGATTATCTCATTGTGTTTATTGACATTCTCTGGGAAAATCACTGAAACAGAGTCAGTCAAGGGAGCCAAAGAACACAGGGCACTTAAGTGTACATGCTTCTACAACTACAGATAAATCCCTCTTCCCTGGCACAATCAGTGACTTTGGTGAGAACACTTTAAGGCAACGGCTAGTTCCTACAAAGGAAAGAACGAGGAAGGGTCACAAAAATCCAGGCTTCTTTTTGTTGGACTGGAGAGTCACCCACCGACTGGGAGCAGTGATGCTCATCAGATAATCAGAAAGCTTTATTTTAAGGTTCATGTTTGTTGTGCAACTTTAGGTTCTAACATCCTCCTCTTTGATGTTTCCATATGTCCAAGAGTTTAATCCCTGCCAAGGTCCATGGTCTACATCAATGGTAACACCTGTTCTGGGCAAAGATCAATGGAAGGGTTAGTGAAGAGCAATATGTACAACCATTCCTAGATATGTTGTAGGAGAGCATGAGGAGCTTCTGGTCAGAGGGAGTGTGCAAGGATGGCATCTCCCTTTCTGCCTGGATCCTTTATAATGGAGGAAGCTAGGCTCAGTCCTTGAGACCGAAACACACGCTTCACATTCTGCAAGTTGTCTGTGGGCAGATTTGGAATGAACTTGAATCGCCCACTTTCAAAGACATCTCTCTCCAGTAAACAAAAGGCTCGAGAGTCTTTTACCAAACCTGGCCGCTAAGAGCTGCTGTTTATCCTACTGCAAAAGGCAGTAAAGGCTATTAATGTATTTCCCCCCACAGGTTTCATTCACACCGTTGGAATAATGATGAATACATTAAGCTAAATAAAGCAGAGTTTAGCTGAGCTGTTTTAGCTACTGGTCATCCCAACAGAACAGGAGCATGAATCAGGCTTTGAATGGGCATGGGTCTGTGAGCATTTGGTTCAGGTTTGAGGCCAAGTCAGGACTAAGGTTAGGATGCAGATTCAATAGTTTTCTTGCACATTTTCAGCCCAAGACGATAGAAAGCTTCTGTGAACTTATGAGAGATTTACCGTTTGGGCCTGTAGCCTCACAGGGACTGTGTGCAAGATTTTAATGCAACCAAGCCTAAGCTAAACCTTCATCCCCATTCAGTGTCCAGACCAGTCTCTGAACCCCAGTTTAACCCTAATCTGAACCAGGCTAGCTCAACTACAGCTGGAAATCTTACTCTGTAAGTCATGCTCATCTAACTGGGGTGGGGGAGGGAGGTTAAAAGTATATCATGTGATTTACTCTTAATCAAAACAGTTCAGATTTGAATGTTGAAAAACGAAGTCCCACCCCCATGAAAAAACAACTGACCAAGAATTCTTCAACTAATACTTTTGATAATGAATACATTTGAGAATCCCTATCAGTTTGCAAACTAATTGCAAACACAAAAAGAGGCAACACTTACTGAATAAATTATTGGCTGTGAATTATTGGCCCAGCTGGCAAAGTTGGCCATTTAAAAAAGGAAGACGTTGGAGTCTTTCTTTAGGGAAATATTCAAAACAGGAGCAGGGAATTTTCTCCCACTGAACTCATTTCACTGTTTCATTTCCATGCATTTGTCAATCTTACCTTGACTGAGGGGCACATCATGTCAGAAAATGTACAAATAAGATGGCCAGACCAATATTCAATAAGATGACCATGCAGATCATGATTGTGTTAGGTCCCTAAGGGAAAAAAGCCAAAGCAAAGTATTAACCACCATGATTCAAATGCAGACATAGACACAGTTCTCTGAGCTACCACCCAATTCAAAAGACACTTTTAAACCAATTTCTTTCAAAAATGGGTGCCTAAATCTAGACACCTAAATAACTGGCCTGATTTTCAAAAAAGTGCTGAGTATCCAGCAGCTCTCACTCTTGTCCTTTGGTTAAATCTTCTTCGCTATCTGACCAGGCTGAAAAGACCACGGCAGCCTCTCTGGGCTTGTGCAAACAACTAGTACATTTCATTTCAAGTTGTTCTCAAAATTCCATTGCCTCTGCTGCAAATTGCCCATGTTTGCAATGTTGCTGTTTTTAAGAAGAAAAACTTACTTTATTTTTGTTAGGTTGTCTTAATTTGGGACTAGAAGAGAAAATAGCATGTTGAGAAAAGAAAAGCCATTTTCTTGTGATATTGATTTTCCGTCGTTGTTGTTTTATTGTATTATTTGATGTTCCAACACTGCCATGGGGCTGGGAGAAAACAATTTTAATTTCCTCAAAGGTGGAGAGATAGATGAAGCACGGGGTTATTTTACACACCAACATCTGATGTATGAAAACTATTCCAGGAAAAGAGAGCGACAAAGGGACATTTTAAATACAACGTTGGACAAAAATTTTCTGTATGACAATTTATTTTTCATCCAGAGGCAGGACTGGTTGAGAAAGTTACTTTAGGAATAAAAAAAAACAAACCCCTCTTACAAATGGCTATGGGATCCAAAAGGGAACTGGATGCATGTAAATGATTACATTGCACAAAAGCCAGAAGTTGTGGATCAATTTTGGTCCCTTTTGTGTCATGTGTGTGAATTGCATAGCTAGACTGCAGCAGCAGTTGGGGTTACAATGACCGGGGAAAGGAAGGCCATTACCTGAACTGGGGCAGGAGAAATGAGCTGCTAACAAAAGTCTTCAAACTGAATGCATATTACTTTCAGGCTGAAAAGTAACTGGATTCCTTCTCAGGGGGCCACTTTTATACAGTAACCTGAGGCTGTAACGATCAGTCACCTTCACATGCTTGTCATCAGGGCTGCCTCAGACTGGATCAGAATAACTTCTAAACAGAATTTTGCCTTCAAGCCATGAGCCCAAACCACAACCCCAGATTCAACTGCCCCCAGGACTTGGGATCCTGATCTGCTGGCCAGCCCCTTCCTCTCTAGTGGGCAAACTTAAACCTGGCATCAGAACACAACCAGGAGCTTCAGGGAACATTCAGATCCCAATTTCAGGGCAGGGGCCTGTCCCACTATCAGGGAGGAATGACAGTCCAGTGGTTAGAGTGGTAGCCTGGGGCACAGGAAACCTGCATTCAATTCCCCACTCTGCCACAGACTTCCTGTGTCACCGTGGCCAAGTCACTTAGGCCAAGATTTTCAAAAGCAACTAATGATGCTGAAAGAAAAGGAGTACTTGTGGCACCTTAGAGACTAACAAATTTATTTGAGCATAAGCTTTCGTGAGCTACAGCTCACTTCATCGGATGCTGAGTGTCTAAAATTTGGGGAGCCTAGCTTGAGATACCGGAAATAGGCCTGATTTTCAGAGGATGGGTGTTCAGCTCTTTCTGACAACGAGGGCCCTTTACAGTGTCTCAGGTTGCGGCACCCCAAATTGAAGCACGTGAAATCACCCGTTACTTCTGAAACTCACAGTTGGTCTCTCTGTGCCTCAGCTCCCCATCTGTAAAAACACAGAGACATTGTGGGGTTCAATATAGTAAAAAGGTTGTGAGGCGCTCAGGTACTATGGCAACGGGGGCCATAAAAGTACCTTAGATAGATTATGTGCACAGGGGCTTTGTGATGTGGGCATCCGTCCACTAGGCCACTATGCTGGCTTTAGACCACTGGTTCACTTGATACAGGCCACCATCCCTTCTGGTGGTAACAAGGGCTTTTAATTAGGAAGAGGTAAGCCAATGAGGATAAAATAAGAACCCACCTTATCAAACACCCAAACCTTGAGGCAGAAAGTCAAACCCAAACTTCATATGACAGTCAAAACAATTAATATTTGTAACAAAAGATTCCAAGCACCTCTTTCACCTGAGACTGGAAGCAGAACTATCTTTAAATAAGATGAGAAACACCATCTTTGTGGTATTACCGGTCCAGCTTAACCCAGCAGACACTGGGAAAGCCACTTCTTATGAGGATTCCAGCCTAATTTCTAGGCCATAAAGGTTTGAAGAAGCCTCTGAAATTCTAAGTATCTAAACCTTCAGACCCTTTTGAGGTTCACCTATTAATATTCACTGCCCAGCTGTTCCAGATACAAACCAGTGAACTTGAGGTGAAAGGTCAATTCCCAATCTCCTGAGCTATCCTGTCGCTAGCAGGAAACCCTGCACTAGGCATGGATAAAACTATCCCAGAGATCTTTCATAGTTTCATAGATTTTAAGGCCAGAAGAAACCTTGGAGCATCTGGTCTCACCTAAAGTTATATTAAGTTCAAATTACCTTCAATTAACCAAGATCCTGGCAAGATGTTTCACTAGAAGTTGAACTCTGAAACAAGCCTTCCAAAGTGCATGTGCAGATTTTGTACCCACACTTGCACATGCAAATTGGTGAGAGATGTGCAACCACCCCAAGTGAACGCACAATTTCAAAGGCTGCTTTGAAAATCTGGCCCCACACGCATACAATTCCTATTCTAATGAGGCTACCATGCAACATCACCTCTTCAAATTCATCCACTTCCTGTGTCACTTCTTCAGGCGAAGGCTCCTTCTTAGCTACCACTGTAGGTTCGGGTTTAACCAGAGCCTTGATCTCAGTCTTTTGCTCAGGCTTGGCTTCAGTTGCAGCTTCTGTTTTCACAGCAGCCTTGTGCTCGGCTGTATGGTGTTGCTTCAGCTCTTGTTTATGTTTGGGCTCTGGCGTGGGCTGCTCTGGTTTAGATTCTGCTTTGGGCACTGGTTTCTCTTCAAGTGCTGGTTCCTGCTGAGTGATGGGTGTACCTCCCCTCCTCTGAAGTTCTGCTTTGTGTTCAATAGCCCTCATGTCAGTTTTTGGCTCTGGGGAGACCGACTTGGCAGGTGATTTGGGGACAGGGAATGGTTCTTCCTCAAAGTCCAAGGGGGGAGTGATTGGGGAGGTCCTCACTGCGTAGCTGTGATAGCCTTGGTATAATTCAACATCAGGTTCTTGCACTATCCTCTGAAGGGGCTTGATCTCCATCTGGTCTGCTGAAGTCCTGGTATTGCTGAGCCGAATGGAGTTCTGTGAGGCAGGTCTGCTACTGGCTGCTGCCTTCTCCCCGTGTGCCAACAGTGGATTGGATGGTGTGCTGGGCCTACTTCCTGTGAGGCTCCCGTCTCTGCTGTGATCCCCGTTCCAGTTGCCAGGGCTGAGGAAGCCATCCCTCTGTGAACTCTGCTTTGCCCGCTTTGCCTCCGGCGGCGTTCCAGCGGGACTCGGAGATGGCATTCGGGCTGGATTTTCCTTGCAGGGGGCAGAGTCTTTCTCATGGAGCTGAGGGCTTTCGGGAGGGGTTGACGGTGGTGGTGCTTTGGTTGGCAGAGCTACTGCTTCCATGTTCCCCACATTCTCTACATTCTCAATGATCTCCTGGAGCAACTTCCTCTTCTGGTACTCAGGGCCTGGAGGAGAGGAAAGGAAGAGATGTTCAGCATCCTCTGTGAGTAGCTGGTCACCCTCTGCCTGCCTCTTAGTTCTCATGAGCTAAAGGGTCTGAGTGAACACATGCTCAAGGGCCCCTTACGATCCTTGTTACCATGTGAGAAGACAAGGAACCTACTTTTCTGGTGCCCCATGACCTGACAACTGGTTTTGAGGGTGCAAGTGTATGGCTGCAAAAAACTGCACCTACATTTTTGTGTCTGCACTTCACTGCAGGTGCAAATACTGCACATCAAATGACTTGATTTGTAGTTACAAGCAGGAAGTTAGACCCTCTCTAGTAATATGCATCCAATGGCGTATTATCGCCTAGGCCGACAAGGCCCTAGGCCTAGGGTGGCAAATTTGCAGGGGCGGCAAATTTATAATAGCAGCGCTTTTGTAATCGCGGCATTTTTGCAGAAGCCCAGTGCCTGTCGGACGCCTGTATCATCGTTTATTCCTACTGTAGCTGCGCACCAAACTGGAGCATCAGTGACGCCGCGATTCCACTAACCAGAGCACGTACTGAAACCACCAATGACGGCGCAATGCCATTTAGTAAACGTACTCACGACAATCCTAAACGTTAATAATCTGACCGGAAGGAAGAAATTAAGCGGTTCTCAGCTTTAAAAAAATGCTATACAAAAGAAAGAAAGGGGGTGGCAATTATTTCAGGGCCTAAGGGCGGCAAAATCATTAGTCTGCCACCGTATGCATCACAGACCCAACTTTGCACCTCCAGAACTAAATATCTGAAAATCAGGAACAAGGTGTTTTCAGAATCATAGACACTATAGATGGGAAAGATCCTGTAGCCTAGTTGGATTGGCCAGGATTGTTCCCTTCAGTTAGAAGCAGGACCTGCTCACAGACTGTAATGTCTACATTGTCACTTTGCCAAGATCCTAGCCTAGGATAAGGTAAATGAGAGGGACAAAGTGGGTGAGGTAATATCTTTTATTGGACCAACTGATGTTGGTGGAAGAGACAAGCTTTTGAACTACACAGAGCTCTTCTTCAGGTCAAGGTAACTCTCTCTGCGTGTGCTCGCCGGTTCCTGCTGGCCTCCTGCCTGAACTCGGCCATGCCAGCTCTGTGCTGTTTCTGACATGGACTCTATATAAAGCACCTGGTTCAAGTAACTAAGCCTTTACCTTAAAATATACTGAAGCCCACGTATGGGGACTGTCTAATTCCACGGGAGACTGTCTAGGTCAATAGCTTGGATGTGACCCAGCAGGAAGACTGTGTACCACCCATACTATATTTTAAGAACAAGCCCTGATTTTATGGGTTCATCCTGTGCTCTGCAAGGCCAGTCTGATACAGGCACCAGTCGGTGATTCAACACATTCCTATCTGAAACTGGACCCTGCAGGGTTCCACTGAAAAAACATATAATATGCAGAAAGAAAAGAAGGTTCTTCCCACTCCCCGTCACTCCCCACCTCTCTCACTCTCCAGCATTTGCTCAGCCTGTGCCTTGTCACCTGCCTCTGAGTGCATTCAAGTTCCTCCCAAACCGGCCTTTTGTTGCATTTCCCAGCAGCTAAACAGTCCTGCTGCATTTCTCCGAGTGACTTAACTAGCTGGGACTTTTGCTGAAGATAACACCCTGGTCCGGGTTAAAGGATACACTGAAAAACCCAAGAGAAGATTCTCTCCCTCTTCGTTAATAAACCTGTCAACTAAAGAAAAATCCTTGCTATTCTAGCAGGGAGCGGGAAATAAAAATTCTCCCATATATCTTTGTAGCTCCTTTCACCCAAGGAGCAGAATATGCTTTACAAACAACCAGTATCACAATCGCAGCTCAGTCGAAACACAGCGAGGTAGCTGCTGTTCTCTCCATTACGCAGATGGAGAAGCTGAGGCATAGAGACACAAGGTGGTGTTCCCAGGTCACCCAGTCAGTCATGTAAAGAGCTGCAATAGGATCTTGGAATCCTGACTGTGCGGAGTACATACCCACTGGTTTGTACTTGACACGGCTTAGCTGTGCCTTGACTGCCGTTACTAGCATGATGACAGCAAGTGCGAGTATGTGTTCTGGCGCAGGAAAATCAGTGTAGACATAGCCTCACTCTCACCTTCCTGTCTCTCTCCACATTCCTTCGCTCCCCTCCTTCTGACACAAATGTGAATGTCTCTCACTCTTATATTCTCTGTTCTAGTCACTTGCCCTAGAAATTTGCTCCATGCGTTGATTTCCCTTTGCCTGAAGAAAGGACTTTCTAAACATCTCATGTGAAAAGAGCCAAGTTGGATTTTCCGCAGTACATCTAAACTCTTAAAATCACAGTATGTTTTCAGAAGAGATTCACCACACATTGGAAATAGACGCTTATTTCTATCTCTGACACAGCCCTTCAAACAGGCAGCTAAGGGAAAACTGAGACAAGGAGCTATAGGTCAGAATAAAAAGTCACTCCTTGATTGGATTTCCCTGCACCTGTATGGGGAAAGCCAGATGAGTCATCCAGGCAAAAGGGCCTGTTGTGACAGCCAAGTGCGTAGATGAAGCCTGACTATAAGCAGCTCCACAGACCTGTGCAATGTCCAGCTAAGTGACCTCTGGCATGGAGATCCTGTTCAGAACAGCAGAGCAAAGACCCATTCCAATTCCACAAGGTGACTCCAGGATTTAGATTTCACTCTGATGTCTGACCTCATCTGACTTGCTGTGTCAACACAGCTTAGATCATTGTTTTCCTGTCAGTAAATCTTTGCTTCTGGGTAACCTTGCACAAAGACTGCATGGCAAATCCCCACCAAACAAACCTGCTTACATTTTGAAGTACAGTAGTACAATCTGGCCTCTTTAAAACAATCCACAAAACCCTACCAACCCAACATGCCCTGCACATGCTTCTCCCTGTGGGGAGATGATGAAAAAACAAACAACAAATAGATGTGTGGTCACATCGCTTAAAGTACTGCTGGAAGGAGCAATACCAGGGGGGCGAGTGCAGGAATCAGAACAGAATAGGATAGAGTCATTGGCCTATGCCGGTTGTCAAAGGGCAGTAGGCAAAGGTGAGGATGCAGGGATGGAACTTTGGCCCCTGGTCTACAGAAGGGTGGTTATTGTTATTGATATTACAGTGGTGCCTAGAGGCCACAACTGAGACCAGGGCCACATTGTGCTAGGTGCTGTACATACACATTGTAAGAGATAGCCACTGCCCAAAGCACTTACAGTCTAAATAGACAAGACAGACGAAGGGTGGGAAAGGTCACAGAGGCACAGAGAGAGGAAGTGATTTGCCCAAGGTCACATAGCATTTCAGTGGCAGAGCCCTAGTGCCCTATGTAGGAGACCATGTCATGTTCCCACTGGTTGCAGTACAGCTTCCTTCCACTCCACTTGGTCCCAATCCAACACCCCTGCTAAGAATCCTTCTGAGAGGTGGTGGAGAAGATGGAGTCTGTTTTGTCTAGTACAATTGCCAAAAAATCCTGCCTACACTAGAGCAAACAACCCGAATTTAAATTAGAGGTGGGTGCCTAAGAGAAACATGTCTGTGGCTATTCATTTGAGTAAAAGACTCTATTCAGTCTGAGTTCACGCCCCTTTTGTGGTCACTTTCTGCCAGTATTTCAGCAAACAAGTGTGCTGGCAGAGACAGTGAATTTTTAGAGACTATTCAAGCATATCATTCATGTAAAGCAAATATTACATTTGTAATCCTGACTATTCAGACCAGAAACCTGATTCCAAAAGCTCTGCTTAGCTGGTCAGGAAACAGAAATACACCAGGTGTCCAGTTTGTGTTTTGAACATTGAATGCAACGTGCTGTCTGTGACTGATCAGCAGAGCAAGAACCACTGGCAGGAGTTACTTGGCGAATCATTTTGAAAAATGAGTTTGTCCAGTGTTTGTCCAGCAACGAGCACAAGGGGGTCCTAGTCCACAACAGGAGCTCCGCAGGTGCTACAGTAATACAAATGATAAATAATAATTTGAGCCAATCTTAAAGTGCAGTCTGGGAACAGACCGAGGCATCACACATTAAACATTTGCTCTGAATTATGCTTTTGGCTCCTGTTCAAGCCATGCCACCTACAACTGTCTTTGGAAACAGCATCCCCTGTATGGTTCTGCTGAACCTGAGAGCTTCTGGGGAACACAGATGAATGTAGCCAAGTATGTGCTACAAAGGGAACAGGGCCTTTAAGTCTCCCTGCAGTGGACTATGTAGCCGTTCAATCTCTTTTTCTCCCCTCCCCCAAGTATTAACTGAGGTTTTGCACCTGGCCTGGAAGTTGGACTTTGATGATCTACTCCTGCTAAAAAATCAATGGTGTGAGCAGTATGCTGCTAACACTGGCCTGTATAGGGTAACTCCTACCAAAGGTGGGGGTAGGGGAGAGGTATAGGATTTATTTTAGCCACCCTGCCCTGCCTGCACACTCCTGTCAATCATAAAGAGACCCATTCAGGGCCATTTATTTCTGGCTGCAACTAGATTATTTGGAGGCCATTTCACCAGTTGTTCAGTCTCCTCAAAATAGCACCCAGCACCTCCCCACCCGCCTTGGGTTCCTTGCCTCTCAGCTGGTGCCGTCTTCTCCCTCTGAATAATTCACACAAGAAAAATCAATCTCACAAACATGCCGTCACTCCCCACCTCTCTCAGTCTCCGGCGTTTGTTCAGCCTGTGCCTTGTCGCCTGCCTCTAAGTGCAACATTTCAGTGAGGCCCTTTCTCTGCAGGATTTTTGCCCGTTTGTTACACTGTGATACTGGCTGGGACAGTGTGCAGAATGCTTACTAAAGGGCTGGTGTGATTTGCACTGGCAACGTAGGCACTATTTTTGCACCCGTCTAAATGAACTGCAGGTGCAAATATGAGCCCTTGGTATTTCTAACTACTTGAGTGGCAACCACAAAAGAGGGGCAGCCCTCTTGGGGTATGTCTTTACTGCACAGTTACCAAGGCCCCTATCTGGGTTTTAGCCCAACCCCCCCCCCGCCCCAACCGTCCACACAAATAAACCTCTGACCTGCATTTGGAGGTGCTTTAAGTCTGGGCTGGTTGGCCCAGCTGAGCGTGTGGGTTAGAACCTGGGTGCTTCACTCAAGCTGGAAACTGCTCACTTTGTAGCGAGGATGCAGGCAAAACCACTCAAGTAATGACAGTCCTCCAATGCCTTCCCACGATTCCACCCAGGGGGTAGACAAGTTCTCACACAATTGACACAATTAACTGGGAATGACTCCTAGAGCCTCTCAGCACAAAGGAAAAAAGGTTACCTGCCTTTCGTAACTGTTGTTCTTCGAGATGTGTTGCTCATGTCCATTCCATTCTAGGTGTGCGCACCCCCACACGCATGGGCATCAGAGACTTCTGCCTTAGCGGTACCCGTAAGGCCGGCTGTAGCGCCCTCTAGAGTGCCGCGCTCACGCCGCAGTATATCAGGTGCTGCCGGCCCTGTGCCCTCTCAGTTCCTTCTTGCCGAGAACTCCGACCAAGGGGCAGGAGGGCGGGTGATGGAATGGACATAAGCAACACATCTCAAAGAACAACAGTTACGAAAGGTAGGTAATCGGGTTTTTTTCTTCGAGTGCTTGCTTATGTCAATTCCATTCTAGGTGATTCACAAGCAGGATCAATGGAGGGGGGCTCGGAGTTCACCATTGTGCAGCTTGCAGTACAGCGCTGCCAAAGCCGGCGTCGTCTTGCGCCTGGCTGGGTCAGCGTGTAGTGCGATGCGAACGTATGGACTGACGACCAGGTGGCGGCCCGACAGATCTCTTGGATTGGCACCTGTGCCAGGAAGGCCACTGAAGACGCCTGTGCTCTAGTGGAATGAGCTGGCGGGGGCACTTTCGCCAGCTCGTAGCACTGGCAGATGCAGGCCGTGATCCAAGATGAAATTCTCTGGGCTGACACCAGGCAGCCCTTCATCCTGTCCGCGACAGCAACGAACAACTGCTTTGACTTGTGGAACGGCCGCACTCTATCGATGTAGAAGGCCAGCGCCCGTCTGACATCCAGCGTATGCAACCTGCACCCCTCATCCGATGCGTGAGGCTTTGGACAGAGGACCGGTAAGTAAATGTCCTGGCCTGTGTGGATCTGGGAAACAACCTTGGGCAGAAAAGCCAGATGTGGGTGCAGCTGGACCTTGTCCTTGTAGAAGACCGTATAAGGTGGCTCTGATGTGAGCGCCCTGATCTCGGACACCCACCATGCCGACGTTATAGTGACCAAGAAGGACACCTTCCAGGAAAGGAGCAGGAAGCTAGGGGTTAAAAAGGAGGGCCCATGAGCTTCAAGAGCACCAGATTCAGGTCCCAAGGGGAACCGGGTCTTGGACGTGCAGGTACAGGTGCTCTAGACCTTTCAGGAATTGCGCTGTCATGGGATGGCCGAAGACAGATCTGCCCTGAAGCAGAGGATGGAACGCAGAAATGGCTGTTAGGTGCACCCTGACTGAAGACAGCAACAAGCCCTGGAGCTTTAGATGCAGCAGACAGTCCAGGATGTCCTGCAACAGGGCCTCCTCAGGACAAACGCGCTTGTCCAAGGTCCAACATGCAAAGTGCTTCCACTTGGCCACATAGGCAGCCGTGGTAGAAGGCTTCCTGCTGCCCAGCAGGACCTGTTGGACTGCCACGGAGCACTCTTGTTCGTCCTTGCTTAGCCACAGAGCAGCCACGCCATCAGGTGCAGCCACGCCAGGTTCGGGTGCAGCAGATTGCCGTGGTTCTGGGATCGCAGATTGGACGGAGAGGTATCTGCAGCAGGTTGGCCACCGAAAGACTCAGCAGCATGCTGAACCAGTGCTGATGAGGCCACTCCGGGGCAATGAGAATGACGCACACTCTGTCTTGCTTCACCTTTAGCAGGACTCTGTGGCACGGGCAGAGAGGCATACATCCATGCTCCCCACCATGGGATCAGGAAGGTGTCCAACAGGGAACCCTTGTTCCCACCGTATAGGAAGCAGAACACATGGCACTTGCTGTTCTACCTGGACACAAACAGCTCCACCTGGGGAGTACCCCACCGTCGGAAGATCAGGCTGACCACCTCCGGATGGGGTGACCACTTGTGGTGAGAGGAGAAGGTCCTGTTGAGGTGATCTGCCAGGATGTTCCTGGTTCCAGATAAGTGAGCGGCCACCAGGTGGATGGCGTTCTGCACACAAAGGTCCCAGAGGCTGAGCTCCTCTTGACACAGGGCCGAGGACCTGGCTCCGCCCTGCCTGTTGATGTAATACATCGTGGACGTGTTGTCCGTGAGGACCTGCACCACCTTGCCTTTCAGGTGGGTCAAAAACACCTGAGAGGCCAGGCACACCGCCTTGACCTCCCTGACGTTGATATGAAGAGCTAAGTCATGCTGCATCCAGTGACCCTGGGTGCTGAGCTTGCCCAGGTGGGCTCCCCAGCCCAGATTTGACATGTCTGAGACCAGGATGAGCAACAGTGATGGGGACATAAAGGGAACACCTTCCCCCCCACCCTCCCCCGCAGCACTGACTTGGGGTCTAGCCACCAGTTCAAGAGCGAGAGGGCACAGTCCAGCACAGTGACAGCTCAGTCTAGGGGGTGCCTGCTAGGAACGTAGACCGTTGCTAGCCATGTTTGCAGGGGTCGCAGATGAAGCCAGGCGTGCCTGACCATGTACATGCACACTGCCATGTGGCCCACCAGACACAGGCAAGTGTGGGCCGTGGTGATCAGATGTCTCCTCACGTGGGCAATGATATCCACCATGGCCTGAAAGCATGTTTCCAGAAGGAAGGCCCTGGCTCGCGTGGAATCGAGAACCACTCTGATAAACTCTATGCGCTGGACCAGCGTTAACAAGGACTTTTCTGTTTTTATCAACAGGCCCAGGTTGCTGCAGGTGGAGCGCACCAGATCGAGGCTTCTCTACACCTGTCCCAGAGACCTGCCCTTAATGAGCCAGTCATCGGGGTACAGAAAGATCTGGTAAGAATGAGGTAACCTGCGACCAGGCCGAGTGGTAGGGAGAAAGGTGGTTGAGGAAAGGATGGGCAGGATCTGGCCAGCTGATTGTGGCGTTGCTCTCGAGCACACCCTCAAAACAATCGCTTTTGGCCCCCCGGGTGCTTAGCAGGTCCGGGCTGGGCTAGCGAGTGAAAGGAGGAAGGGCGGCGATGGCTAAACCCAGTGTCCCTTCTCCTTGCATGCCCAATGAGCGAAGGGTAGCCTTAGTGTCCTTCAACCCATGTAGCCTGGTGTCCATTTGATCAGAGAAGAGCCCAACTCCATCAAAGGGGAGGTCCTGAATTGATGCCTGCATCTCCTGGGAAAGGCCTGCCGTTTGGAACCAGGAGCTGCGTTGCATACCCACCACCAATGTGACAACCCTTGCTGCCAAGTCTGCCGCATCCCATGCCATATGCGGGGAGCATCTGGCTACAGCAATCCCTTCCTCTACCAGGCTACCAAACTCCTGAGCCTGACCCTGAGGAAGGGAGTCCTGGAACTTCTGGAAGCTGTCCCTAAGGTTAAAATTGTATCGGCCCGGCAGGCCCTGATGGTTCACCACTCGGAATTGTAAGCTGTCTGTTGAATAAATTTTTCTGCCAAATAAATCAAGTTTCTTTGCTTCTTTGTTCTTGGGGATAGAGGGGGTGGGGACCTGCTTGTCCTTCTTGTTGGCCACTGACACTATCAGTGAGCCCTGGGGAGGGTGGGTATACAACTACTCTAAATCTTTGGCTGGCACAAAGTACTTTTTCTCAGCCCGTTTCGAGGTGGGTGGGATAGAGGATGGGGTCTGCCACAGAGCCTTAGCAATCTTGAGGACCCGATCATGTACAGATAGGGCAATCCGGGCAGACATAGCGGCTGAGAAGACATTGAAAAGGGTGTCCTCCTGCTCCACCATCTCCTGCACTTCCAGCCCCAAGTTCTCAGCCACCACCTCAGAAGGGCTTGGTGTTCTTTAAAGTCATCTGGGGGCCTGGCCCTGGAAGGTCCCACGACCTCCTCGTCCGGAGAAGACAAGGAGGCCCTGGCCACCAGTGGAGGCGCTGAGGGCTCGGCAGCCACTGGAGAGGGAGGTTTGGGGGTGGGCACTGGATCCTCCACCTCCGGCCCCCACCTCCACCAGTGGGGCCGTCAATCTTTGCTCCACTGATGCGTGCTGTGAAGGGGGCATTGTCATCAACAGAACTCCCCATGCTCCCCAATACGGCCACTATGTTGGCCACTGGCCTTGCTGCCACTGCGGTGCCGGGGATGGCAGAACATTTTCTGGTGCCCAATCCCATCGTGGAGACCGAGGCAATGGGCTGAACTGGGCCTCTGCACCAGAGGAACCACTCTCCAGTGACCAGGGAGGAGCCGTCAACTCCTGGGTCTGCTTGCTGGTTGTGGCTACCGGTGAGCGCTGACCAGGCGTAAGTGACTGATGGCTATACTGGGGAGAACTGGCGTTGGGGAGAACGGTGCTGCGGACACAGGTAACACGAGGGGGAATGGTCCCATGGTGCCGGTGACCAAGACCAACGTCTAGACATGGATCGGCAAGAGGGTGAACGTGTCGGTCATAATATGGGGAGCCCTGGACTGTGGAAGAATGTCTCGGCACCCGGGGGGAGAGTTTGGGCGATTGGCGGTGCAGTTACGACCTGCCACGGGATTGCTTGTCCAGTGACCTACGGCGCGCTCCCCTGCCCCCGGAGGGGACTTAACAGCTGGCTTGCATTCTCGGGGAGCCTTAGCCTGGTCCTGTGGCACCGGAGATGCCATATGAGCAGGTGGAGACCTGTGCTCTCTCTGTGCCTGGGTTTGGGATGATGATGGTGCCGGCAGGATGGTGGGTCCCATACTGCTCACCAGAGGCAGAGGGCTAAGAGCCCCAGCCACGGAGGCACGCTTGTGCTGCTCCAGAGAAGGTTGGCAGACAGGCCTGGTCTCTCTACTGGATGACCTCTGGGCCTTCTTGCTTGGCACTGGCGGGCGCTTCCTTGCCTTCTTCTTCGGCACCGGCGACGGTGAACGGTGCTGAGAGGAGCTGGGCGCTGGTGGCGCACTGCACACAGAGGCCGAAGTACTCAGTGTAGCCTGTGCAGAGGGCTGAGAAGCTGGGCAGAGAGCGGACTCCATCAGATGAGCGAATGTCCCTCTCCTTCTGGGTGCGAGATGGAAAGTTCTTACAGATCCGGCAATGCTCCTTGATGTGTGATTCCCCCAAGCACTTAAGGCAGCTGTCGGGGGGGAGGGGAGTCACTCACAGGCATAGGCCTGCCACAGACCTGGGAGCTCAGGGCAGGCCCCGCTTGGGGCGAAGTCCCCGCTGGGACCTACTATGCACTTAACAACTACTTAACACTAACTACAATCGAACAAAGACCCGAAGGCATGAAGTCTAATCGGAGAAACCGCTAGCTCTTGACGAGCAAGAGAGGCGCTCCAGCTGACCTCCCTGGGTGGTAAGAAGGAACTGAGAGGGTGCAGGCAGGTAATGCCTGATAACCATGGCATGAGCGTGGCATTCTAGAGGGCACTACAGCCGGTCCTACAGGTACTGCTAAGGCAAAAATCTCCAAAGGCCACGAACATGGGCATGCACACACCTAGAATGGAATCGACATGAGCAAGCACCCAAAGAAGAACCACAGGATATGCCCCCAGGGATGCATGGTCAAGTGCAGAACCAGTGAGGACACAGTAACATAGGTGTAGCTTTGCTGTGGGGATACTAATAGCCAGGCTAGGCTAGTCTGGGTGCTAAGACTTGCGTTCCAGTCCCCCAGGCTAACTCTGCAGTGAAGACATACCCTTGGGAACTTAGCTGTGTAAGTACAGGACTCCTCTCACAAGAGCTGGGCAATTAATGGACTTTTCAGTTCACCGGCAGTTCCGAAAAATCAGGACAATTGTTTCAAGCCTAGCCAAAAATGAAATTTTTGGAGTTTTCAGTGAAGCAAAAAGTAAAAAAAAATCATTTTGGCTTGAAAGAAATATTTTGGTTGACCCAAAATGAAACATTTGGTTTCAAATCTGAGCAGTGTTTGTACCTTTTTGCATTTTTTAAAAAATAAGACAGAAATGTTGGAATAAAAACTCATTTTGACCCCAAAAAATCAAAACATATCATTTTGAAAAAGTTGACATAAAGTGTTTCGACTTTTTCAGATTTTTTTGCATCTGAACCAAACTGACAAAACTGATATGAATTTGTGAAACTTTTCCTGTTGCCAAAATGTTTCATCCAAAAAATTTTACCCAGCTCTACTTTGCACCCATAACAGAGGGAGAAGGACGCATCTGTGATGAGACATCACACTGCCAGATGTGTGCAACCAGTCGTGGCCTGAATCTGGAGGAGACAGCACTGTGAATAGAAAAGACTGATGTGTCACGTGATGAGAAATCACGGGAGTTACTGCCATGGGTTGAAACCACGCAAAAGAGAATAAATGACATTTATTTTCTCTTTTGTGTACCTGTGATTTCTGGGTCTTTATTTGATCCCCATAAACTCAAGTCTGCAGATAAACTGGAGGTTGTTGCGTTATTTAAAAATCACGTACTTAAAATAAAATTCAGTAAAAGAGAGAGGAACATCCTGACATAAGAAAGATTGACATGAAGGAATTCCATTTGTACAACACTTGGTTGGAATTTGATTGCTAGGGGGCCAGATTCTCAGTTAGGCTATGTTTACGGCCTTTTAAACTGGCAGAGTGGTATAAAGGGATTTGAGTGTACATGAAGATTCAGGCCATTATAGTTTTCTTTACAGATGCATGTTTTCCTGGTATTGTTGTATCATTTTGCTTTTCTGTCCTCCACTCTCTCAATAAAACATGGTTTGCATTAAAAAGAGAGTAAAAGAAGGAAAACAGGAATGCTAATAAAATAGTAGAAGATGGAAGAATCTGATGTGACTCTAAATTCAAAAGGCATTCAGATGATTCAAGCATTTGAGGCTTGAAACAGGAATGACAGGCTGTTTCAGCCTGGAGGGCCATTTTGCAAAGGCTGCACAAATTACATTATGGAACCACCACAGATGCAAAAAAAATCTAAATATATACTTTAAACCCCCCCCCACCCCGCCCCCCACTGGGAATTCCAATTTCCTCTTACATGCATGCTATAAATACCCTGGTGTGTGCTGGGTGAATTGTGGAACACAAGTGACAGCTGACAGTCCCATGCTGGGATCAAATGAGCTATTGTTAACTGAAGCGTCACATGTTGGCTCACACACATGCCAACATGTGATGGTGCTTCCCAGCTTAAAGCCAGCTCATGCTTTGGGTACCCAGGAAGTCCTCCCACAGAGTGATGTATCTCGGCTATTAGAGCCAGGGACAACAGAAGTCTGCAAGGAATTTGGCCAATATCTGCGGGGATTTTTCTCCTTCAACCTGCAGAATTTCTCTCTGGGTTGGAGAGGAGCAATTTTTCTTTCCTACTGTGTGTCCTGTTTTCATATGTTAATACCAGAGATCACTGTAATCCGTAACATATTCAAATCAAAAGAGAAGTAAACATCACAGCCTACTGTTTAATGAAGGGGATTGGGCGTCTGGACACTTGGGTTCTATTCCCACCTCTGCTACTGATTTCCTGTATTACTTTAGGCAAATCACCGAGCCTCTTTGTAAATTCAGGCACTGAGAGATGGAGTGACTTGCTTGAGGTAACAAAACAAGTCAGGAGAAAGATGTCAGAGTTAGGACTGCATGTTGTCTGCATTAGCCACTAGATCTGCCCCCCTGCTTGAGAAAGTCAGGTTTACAAAACTTAGAAGAATGCATTTCCAGTGGGCTGTAGTTAGGGAAAGTTTGTGGCATTTATGATCAGGTTCTAGTACTAAACATCACATCTATGAACTCCCTAATGCTGGATCTCAAGAAATAGCCTCCCAAGTATTTTCCTAATAATCAGCATCCATGGGAAGAAATTAAATAGTAACTAATAATAATATTTTGCAGTAGTAAATTTCTCACAGCATTTTACAGGCATTAATTAGCTAAACCTGACAACCCCCATGTCCAGTGTGGACACACATAAAACTATGTATTCCTCTGGCAAAGCTGGACCAACAAAAATCAAGGTAAAGCTCTTCAAAAGTGCAGGCCTGCACATAATGATCTGCTACAACCCCGATTCACAAGCAGGGGATTATGGGAACACAACTGGGGCCCAGGCAAATCTGCAGCTGGACCTATAGAAAGGGGGGAATAGAGGAGGGGGGGGTGCGAACGCCAATTTATTTAATTATTTATTTGCTTCTTTTCCTCCAAGTTGTTTCTAGCCCTTGCTGACCTGGGGAGCAAAAAGCTTTTGGGAAAGTGCCTTGGGTCAGTATCACTGAGCAAACTGGCCAACCCACATTGTACCAATGGGCTGCGTTCGACCCATTGGGAACTCGCAAAACACTCCTCTGCTCTTCTCACCCTCTGTTCCTCTTGCACCCTCCTGCTCCCTGCTGATTGGGGCACAGCAGCTGAGGATTAAGTAGAAGCTGCTCCCACATCTTACCTGGCTGATAGAAGTCTGGAGATAGTTCCCTGGCCATAGTCCTGGCTACGCTCGATTCATTGTTAGCTGCCTGAGCTGCTTGCTCAGCTCCATCTGCCTTGGCTTTGGCATGGGAGGTCCTGTGAAGAGAACACCATCATGACATTAAGTACCTTCCGAAGCTATGATCAGCATTGCCCAAGCACATGGCATTGGCTACACAGAGAACACTGAAGAATTAAAAATCTGGCACCTCATTTCCCAATAATCCCTTTGACAAGTGGGCTGAAGGAGCAGTGAAAAGTTTAGCCTATCCACCTGCCAACTAGTAATTTTCCTCGCATGTTTACTGCCACCCCTACTGCCATAGACCTGGGCACCATGACGTAGTTAAAAACAGACACGATTATTGCCATCGACAGGTGGCAAACTAGCACTACACTAAGCTAACCCCGCCAGCCAGCAAACAGAAGCCACCCAATGGAAATTAAAATCCACAGCCTATGGACAGCCAAGCAAAAAGGGACAGACTGGCAAATAAGTTAGGTGCACAACTGCTTGAGCATAGTGTGTGTTCACGTGCATAAGAATAGGATAACTGTGCTTGCAAATGTGCCTAATTAGCCAGTAATTATGCTAACAAATGGCACAGCTCTATTGCATGGCTTCCACACATTCAACCTTGGGGACTTGCAGCAGGAGTGCCCCAGCCAATCACACCTGCTGTAAGTGGGACATGGAGGGAAAGGCTCCCTCCAAGATGTGGCATCCTTGCATTTTGTAGGGCGGGATTCCATTTCCATAGCCAGGGAACATCCAGGAACACTCCTTTCCCCCACCTTTTGTCTGTTTGTATTTAAAATTGTAAAGGCAGGGACTGTGCCCTTATATGTGTCTTGCACAGTTTGGGCATTTATACAATGTACATGACAACAACATTATGGCCTAAGTGCAGCGTCAAAAGTCTCGAGTGTGCTACACAGCCAGCTTCATCTTTCCTGCATAGGAGCGCCTATGGAACTGCAGATCCCAGCATACAACAGTGGGCAAAGTTTGGCAAGTTCTGTCCTCAGTGCCTCTCAAGTGACCATAAAAGAAACAAGAGTCCAGTTTTCCAGGCAGATTCCCCTATCCATACCAACCTCCAGAGCTGCCCTTGTAATATGAAAACCACCAGCGGTGGCCTCCTCTTGCATACCTTGGCTTCTTGAGTCCTGTAGAGAAACGTCTCCTGCTTGCTTCATAAGGGGAACTAAGTTATCTGTCTGTGTGTGACATTGCTAAGATACCTAGCATTTTGGTTCCTATGATTTTTACATGAGAAGTTAAGCTAGCTTTGGAACAAAGATCCTTGTTTAGTATGACACTGACTTCAACAGTGAAATTGAACCTTCAAAACAGAAGAGACCAATTCTGTGCACACACAAGCCACCCTGTTCCATCCAAGGCTAAGAATACTTGTTTTCCTAACACTGTCATCAAGATCAGATTTTCAGCAGCTTCCAGAATCATGCCAATCCATATTTGTGGATATGTAAATGTGCATATGCAAAACCACACACATTTGTATGCAGATGGACAGTTAGATGTATGATTATCGATCTGCACGTGTAAACTCGAATACTATTAATTACAAGCATTAATTCAGCCTTGCAATAATCTGTGAGCTAGTTAAGTGACATCCAGTGATCCTTTTCCCCCACACTGATACACAGATCCCTTTGGGGTGAAACACGGATGCTGTATGATGGCACACAATGGTACAGCAACATCTTAGAACTGGAACTGAGGAAAGATACTGTATTCCATAGAGACTGCAAAGGGAATTTTAGATAGAATGTAATGACCCGAGTTTCAATTTAGCCAGGACACCAGAATGAATTCTCTTGCACCAAATACCCACTTACATATGCTTGAGGGGGGAGGGTGTTGGCGCATGCAAATATTGCAGATGCAATAAAAGAGGCTGCTGAAATTTTGCCCCCAAGTTTCTTTACGGTGAAAAGCGACAGAAACTTTCATGATTCTTGGTTACAAAGATTATGGAAAAGAATTAAATGGCTAGCAATTTCCCAAATCTTCATGCTCAGCAATGCTGTAAAATACCTGTGAACTGGAAGGGCATTCTGACTCTTAACATGCAAACAACCACAATACACATCCCCCCTGTACTTCAGAATTCCTATATCTGGAATGATCTCCCTTTATGTTGGAAACAGGAGTCAGCCTATTGCTAACATTTACTCATCATCTTCCGTCTTAGCTTGCAAGCTGAGATGTCTCGGATAGTCTTCTACAATTTTTGTTTTTCTGTCCAATATTGTTAGAGCTCCTGAAACATCCAGAGACACTAGCTGATGAGACAGAAGTCTGCAATTTTAAACCTCGACTGCATGCAGGAGATCACGGGAAGCTGTAAACAGAGAAAGTGTCTCCTTTTTTGGTAGCATATAATCAGTGTGATTAATTCCACTACAATTTGGGGAGGGGCTGGTGGCATATTTATGTGCTTTTCGTGCCTGGGGAATCTCTGTGGATTCCCAGTACTCAGCGCAGAGCCTGAAAGCAGCCTTCACCTTGCGGAGAGGTGTTCCTTTTAACTCTCTAAAGCAATGCTCCAAGAAGGAGTGCAGCTTGACAGACACTGACAATGCCGCTCTCGCACTTGGATCCCGGAGGGGGCAATCCAGAGAAAGAAGCCCAGGCTTTAGCTACTAAATTAGGGTGGGAATCTCAGAATCTGCCCTACAGTGTCTGAGGACGTTGTCTGTCCCACTGATCAAGTGATTGAAGTTGCACGCTTGGGGCTAGAACGGGCCACCCTTGTGCGCGTTGGTGAGCACTCACTCCCTTGTAGTCCCATTGAAGAGGATGAGCCAGATCCTCTGTTCCTCCAGCACAGGGACAGAGGGGCTTTAAGCCACCATTGCAACTCCTGCATTCCTGAACTTCTCTTGGTCCTTGTTTTAAGTCAGAGCTGCCTCAAGGCCACCTTAACTTATACTCATCATGCTGTGGCCATGTCCCCTTCCTCCTGCAACGCATCCTCTATGCTGGGGGCTGTGATAGAGGCAGTGTAGAGCCATTCTGACATACTGTGATCCCCAGGGGCCGTCTGCAGGGTTTACTGCTGGTGGAGTGGCATGAAGAGGCTGGAGCAGAGCACAGACTCTGGCCCAGTGGGACCACTTGCAGGAGCACATGCTTGCCATAGCCAGGAAGGGATGCACAGATCCAGCCCTTGTTGTGGTATCTGGCTGCTAAACCAAAGCCCAGGGTTTGTGAAGAATGGGGTATTGGGATGTTCAGTAGCAGAATGTCCAAGGGAGAGACATATGATAGAATAAGAAACATTCCCAGACTGGGAGACATCAGGCAGGCACATTCCTATTTGCAGCCACCTTAACTTGCCATTCTGGGGGCTAAATTGGATGGAGGGTCACCTCCCTATCAGCATCAGCCTGTTTGCTTTTAGTATATTGCAGTTTTGGCTAACATGATAGTGGGGCTTCGCTCTAAGGTGATTAACTTGAATGGACTTTTAGAGAACTAAAACTAGGAACCAACTCTGGATGTATTAGGGCTTGTCTACACATGGACATTGAGGATAATTAATCCAAATTAACTAAAGATCTGAATTTGAAGTGGATTAGTTAAACTGCATTAAAACCCTGTGTGAACACCCTCATTTAAAATTAAAGTAGCCTTAATTCAGTTTAGTTTAATTCACTTCCCAAGTGAATTATGCTAAATCGAATTAAGGCCACTTTAATTCTGAATAACTGCATCCACACAGGGATTCAATGCAGTTTAATAAATCCACTTCAAATTCACACTGTTAGTTAATTCAGATTAATTTTCCTGGATGTCCCTGTGTAGACATGACCTCAGTCTCTCCCTGAAGGGCAAAGAGAGGAAGTGATTTGCCATGTGAGGAGATACTTTCTTATCCCCTTTCTAGAGTCTGCAAATTGACAAGGCCTGAGACACAGTTGCCATCAGTCATGTCACATACTGATTTATGGTGAGGTGTGGAAGGTCAGAGTTTTTGGAGCTCCTGTCTCGCTCAGGCTTGGTCAGCAGAGACATGCCAAGTAGGGCATTGCATGGCTCAGTTATTACAACAAGCTACTCAAGCAGAGGATGGTGAGGGACTTGGAGCGGGTACCTATGGCTCTCTAGTGGGCACCTGGTGCCATGCTGATACACAGAAAGTGGGCTTCCCTCCTCACTGGTGCGTGAGGAATGCACACGCTAACATGTTAGCAACGGCCAGTACAGATAGCCCAGCTCATTCCTTAATGTTCCAGGATGAAACACAGCTTCGGCATGGCCTGGGGGTTACACCAGACAAGACAACTCCTGATTACTCTAATCCCGTGGCAGTCCCGGTTTGGTACACAGAGGCTTCCCTTCCTCCTAAGAGGCTGTTATATCTTGTGCTTATCAGGCTGCTGCATGGGGCTCTAGTGATGGGACAAGCAGGCTGCTTCCTCTGAAGTAATACAGTTCCTACAGGCCCAGACCCAGGCCAGGCAAGAACAGTACAGTAAAGTAAGCATGAACCACGTGACCTGGGGCAATGATTCTGTCAGTCCTCCCAAGCTAAGCACGGCTGAGTTCTGTGCTTGGATGAGGAAGGCTGCAGGGCCTGGTGATGGCGATCCTGACCTAACCCAAGCATAAGTGGGTGCAACTCCTCTGAAGTCAATGGAGCAACTCCGGAGTTACACTGGCGCGAGATGAGAGCCTAGCTCCTTCCTCCCGGGGAACTGCACAGGAGTTCAGGGCTGGAAGAGAAGGAGCGCACACTACACAACTGAAGGGGCAGCAGTAGGGTGACCAGATGACAAGAACAAAATATGGAGACACATGGGGGGTCAGCCACAGGCTCACCCCCACACCAGGGCCGGCTCTAGGTTTTTTGCCGCCCCAAGCAAAAAAAAAAAAAAAAAAAAGAATGCCACTGAAGCAAAAAACAAACAAACAAACAAACCAGAGTGCCACCGAAGCAAAATATCGGGACAAATGGCATCCCAACCATACATCAGTCGAGACACGGGACAAACAACTAAATATCGGGACAGTCCTGATTTTATCGAGACATCTGGTCACCCTAGGCAGCAGGTCTGTAGCAGCCTGTAGTCGCCACACTGGGATGTGGGCGGGGCCAATCCTGACCTCAGTTATTGCAGATGATGGAGTGAGTCTGGATTCTCACCACCATAACTGATGGTGATCTGCCCCCCCAGGACATGGTCTGAATTTGGGGTCCTCCTAGTGCTGTGTAAATAAGAGATATTGTTATGATGGCAGCTGATTCCCCTCACTTTGTGAGGCTGGCCTTTGCCTCACTCCCACTGATGTAGCATTTTCCTGCAATTCTTCTAACACCATGAACTTGGGGCCTACGGCTACAACAGCTGCTGCATGCTCTGGAGCCGCTGCTTAGAAACTGGCACCTTACTCGCATCATGTGTTGGGATCTACCAGGCGCTGGGAGCCTGAGCAGCTGAGTCAGCTCTCAAACCTGTGCTCTCTTCCCCACGGGCATTTGTCAACCGGTTCAATGTCTGATTGCCCCACACAAACCCTGACTCCCTGGGCTTGTGTGCTACCGTGATTTAGATAACTTATTATAGCACAGGTTGCCACTGTTCATTACCATCTGAGGGGGACCGCTAAGGATTTATTAACATGCTGGACTGGGGTCTGGGGGGAGATAAGGCACAACTCTACAGCAGAGGAGCTTGTATTCAGCCAGCTGCACTAGGATAGGAACAGGCATGCAACCATAGTGTTTGTTGGCCAGTCAGATGCTGATTAGTGATTCTGAATAATAACAAATCCTAGGTCTCACAGAGCCCTTCTGAAATTATGAATTATTTGTATTACCATAATGCCTAGGAGCCCCAGACATGACCAGACCTCATTGCGCTAGAGGCTGTACAAACACAGAACAAAAAGATAAAGTAAGTATAAGACAAAAGGCAACAAGTGGAGAGACAGAGAGACAGGGAAGCACCGGGAAATGACCAGACAATACTGCTCATTCAGCATGACGGGCAATGGACTCAGCACACCAGCCGCCTAACCATCACTCCTTTTTTTGTAGGCATCACAGCCAAGGAGAGTTTTAAGGAGGGATTTGAAGGAGGACAAAGAAGTAGCTTTTCAGCCTTAGACCTCGAAGTGCTTAAGAGTCAGCAATTTCCCCCAAGGCTAGAGCTGGTAAAAAACAGGAACACTTTTTGCAAAAATTTTTAGAAATTTGAATTTTTTCAGCCAGCTCTTTAGCTGGTCAAAAACAGGGTGAATTTTTGCTACCAGCTCTACGCAAACATCTAGCACCACACCAAGGAGCAATTCAACAGGCAGACAAGCAGGGCAGAATCTTTGCGTGGGAAGGAAGGTGCTGCAGGGACTGGCGCCTTTGAAAATTCCACTCTAAACTTACTGGTGGCGGAAGTCAATAGCTCTTCTTCAGAACAGAACTACACAATACACAATCCAAATCTCATGTGTAACAGTAAATGGAAAGGAAGGAAAAGGCCCCTTAAAAATCATGACAGAACTCTCTGTCCCAACTAGGAAGGCAGTGATCTAGCAATGTGCTCCCAGGGACAGCCAGCAGCAACCTACACATTAGGGAGCACAGACTTCAGGTTGTTGCAGTGGAGAAGTTCTCTTCCTAATTTCAGCTCCCCAGTCAGCTCGGTTAAAAATAGGTTGCATGAATTCTTTGGAAGGGGAGCACTCGTCTAAAGCGGAGGTCAGGAGGAGATGTGCAGATGATGCACACTGCATGCTGCCCATTGCCTCTGGAGTGCATTGCCCTGTGTTTTAGTTCCCCTTTATGGTGCTCTGGGGAGCTGGCATCCTGCTATTGATCCAGAATCACCCCTTCCCGTATGGTGATGCTTTTTGCTGCTCTTGAGCCACCAGCATGGCTTACGATTTAGCTAGCACTCAACTGGAGAGAGTAGAAAAGCTCTAATGCTGTAATAGTTTTTGTATAAGGGCAGGGATACAGCACCATTCCTCTCTTTTCTGGCTGACTCCCAGTAGTGCTGCTGCCCAATCCATTCCTCTGATTGCTACTAAAATCCTCTGAGGGTATCAGAGCCAAAGTTGGGCCCGCTCACTAACAGGTGAGCCCATAAGCCAAGCCAATAAACCTGTCTTCTTGGACTGTTCTTGTGTTTTGCGCATCCACATTTCGTTGGACTGTAGATGAGATTAGAATGAGCAGAGAATACTGCAAATGCCAGGCACAGCCTGAGAGCCACTTACAATCTACAGGTACTGAGTTGACCTTGTAGCCAGAAATAGTAGAATAACTCAGATGCCTGCCCCAACTATTTCACGTTCGGTAGAGAGTGTTATTCTGTGCAGGGTCCAGGAAGTACAGCCCATTCATCACAGCTCTTACCACTCAGTGTTTTGCCTTATCAGACTGAGTCAGAGACCCCCATCAGGAATGACTAACTGAGCCCCTTTTTTCTGATATTCAAATTACCACTGGTTCAAAAATGTTACATGAATTTTCACTAATTAACATGTTAAATGAAAGGCAACTTGGCTTCTCTAATAAACCCTGTTTGTTCTTTTGTTACAGTCTATTCCCGACCCACACCTACCCCGTTTGTTTCATCAGCTTGTTGTGTCCTGTCTCGTGAACAGCCTGGGGCAGGTCTGTCTTCTTAGTTACTAGTTTGTACGGTGCCTAGCACAATGGACCCTGGTCCTCTCTGGGATTCCTAAGTGCTACCATAATACAAATAATAATACAATTGCCTGTATATTACATGCTTTAATCTGAGAGGTCAGATAGCCCTACATATCATGCATATAACATGTTTGTTGGCTTTAGGTTTTCAGAAAAGTCGTATATGCAAAATGAAGACAGAATTGCACATCTAACCGAATGCACAATTGCTGCACTTGCAAGTCCAGACTCAATAACTGTGTATACAAATGGCTGATAATGTTCATTTTTGAGTGTGCAAATACCTGATTTTGCATGTACAATCACTCTAATTTCACCTGCAAAGTGCACATCTAACTCTTCTAAAAGTCCGGGTCTTGATGGCTGCTGTCCATTTAATCAATAAATGCCATACTTGGTACTTACTCTACTCCTGCAATGTATGGAGGGGAGGGGGAAGATATTGTATATTTCAAATATGAAGTCTATTGCATTTTGTCCTTCCTGGGAAATTTAAGATATAATAGTTTGGTTCAGTGATAACATTTACAACACTGAAAAAAACAGGGAATATTCCATGCACATTTTTGCCTAAGGGAAAATCAGAACTTTCATATTGGTACCAGAAAGATGCCAACTCTTGGGGAGGTGCGGGTGGAGGGTCGATATGTGTAAAGTACAGACGCTTTTGACTGCTTCTCCATTTTCAGTTCTATGCTTGGAGCCTTCTCTTCTCATGTGTTAAGCCACCTTCCATCTCTTCAAAGCCTACATCTTTTGCCTTACATCACAGATCACCCATAACTCTACTGTAACATTCTGCTCTATCTCCTCCCTTTTAGTCATCTCTTCTCCTCCTTCCCCTGCCCATACTTCTATTCAGATTTGTCCAGGGGTGAAAGTAAGTCGAGTGACTTACAGGTACGCTGGTGCCAGCTCTGGCCCCCAGAAGGGGCAGGGCCTAGGGCGGAAGGGGCGGGGCTGAGGGGGGTCAGAGACAGGGTGGACTGGGGCTGGAAGGTAAGTGCCCCCCTCCTCCTCTTCCTCCCCCACCGGGGTAGCAGCAGCAGCCCAGGGCTCCAGGGGCTATTTAAAGGGCCCGGGGCTCCCCTGCTTCTACTGCCCCGGTCCTTTAATTAGCCATCGGAGCCCTGGGGAAGCGGCAGGGCTCCAGTGGCTATTTAAAGGACCGGGGCGGCAGAGGCAGCTGGAGCCCCAGTCCTTTAAATAGCGCCTGGAGCCCCCGCTACCCCAGGGCTCTGGGGGCTATATAAAGGGCCCGTGGCTCCCCTGCTTCTACCGCCCCGGCCCTCCAGAGCAGTGGGGCTCTGGAGGCAATTTAAAGGGCCTGGGGCTCCAGCCACTGCTGGGAGCCCCAGGCCCTTTAAATTGCCCCCTGGGAAAGCCGGGCTGCCAGTACGGTGCACCGGCTCTTGCTGGTACGCCGTACCAGGGTGTACCGGCTTACTTTCACCTCTGGATCTATCCCATCCGTCTCCATCTCCCAACCCTTCACCCCTCTACAAACAGAAGTGACTGCTCTAGAGGCTAGATGGAGGCCTCACTACCCGCTCCTCCTTTGCATATCAACCTTGTGTGTTTCGTATCCATCCAATTTAGACTGCAAGCTCCTTAGGGCAGGGTTTTTACTGATAGTTGTTAATGCCCATGTACACCAAGGGTGCTGTGTAAGTCATAAACACAATACAAACAAACAATCTAGCAACTACTTAATGCAGGAAATATACTTACTGTTCTACAGCATGTCACTGTATTTTAAAAAAAAGATAAAACATAATAACCTTGAAATTACTTTCATTTCCAGTCTCCTTTCTCAAACAACCCATTTGTGAGATGCACTGGGATTTTCACTCTGTTGTACCGGCACTCAGCTACTGAAGTGATTGGCACTGTGTAAATACCTATGCTAGCTAGCTAGCAAAACAGTACCTTCTCTCCTTCCTTCTGGCATAAAGGGTAATGCCCAGACCATCTTGTCTTGGAAAAAAGTATCGTTTTTTTAGGGAATGCTTTAGGAGCAAGGAATTGTTGTCAAAGTTCACTGAAACTAACAAGCTCAGTGAGCATTAGTCTTTATGATTACCCGGCGAATTTTTAAAATACTAAAATATTATCCTCAGCCCTAAATAGCTCAAAGCCATTTGTATCCTTCAGTGAATGATACTTCCCCACAGAACAGTTAAAGCGATATTAATCTTACAGCAGACGAATCGGCAGCTATCTTCCTCAAGACATCTACCAAAGGATCCCCATTCTGAGCAAGGGAAACTGGTTAGCTAAACATTCTAAGGTTTTCTAATTCTCAGTGTTGCTTTCTTGCTGCTTCATTAATATACCATGTTCTTTAATACTGGAGCTCTGGCCCCCATTGACCTAGATGAGAGGCCAACACGAGCAACTGGCTGGGAGTCAGCTGCCGTTCTCTTTCTTAGGAAGATGCCGCTAATGCAGATTGCAGGTCCCAACATGCAGTGCCCAGAGACAGCTCAGGATGGAACGCTGCCTACTGGGACTTGCAGTCTCCATAGGCGGCACCTATCAGAGATAAAGCAGGCTGTATTAAACAACTACATGGGCCTTGTTTGCCCTGCAAGAGTGGAGGGCCTCAGAGATATCAGTGTAAGGAATGTAACAAATGCTTTAACTCTTACTGCTGTCATCTCCTGCTCCAGGAAGAACACAGAGCCCTGAACTAGAGTTTCAGCTGATGAAAAGCTTTTCCATTCACCCTCCAACCTGGCTGGAAAGTATGTCATGACAAAGTCAGTGCAGTTCTCTGCAGACAGAAGGGTAGATTCAGTCTCTCGCTATTAGAGGCTACACTTCCTTTCGCCCGTTTTCTTGGCCTGCTCCCAGGCTTCTGTCTGCTGCTTTGCCTGTTAGCAGGAGGGTGAGCATGAGTATATAACTTCTTCCAGTCAGAGTGCACAGCCTAGCAGCCCTACGATAACAAATCAGTCTGTGCAGCCCAGTGCCTGCGATCAGCCCCACAGTAATACGCCAAGGCACACTGCCCTCATGCTGTGAACAATCACTGCCAATGCTAGTGATTTAGATTTATAAACTATATAAAAAACAGCTCATCTCATGCTCAGGACACCCTTTTTATAATTAACTTTCACAGTAAGGTCAAACTGGATGATGCATTCCACGGACAAATACATTAAAGACAATAACCCCTTTACAGAAGTCACAGCAATCAAGCTCTTCCAATCTTCAGCCCACTCCCTCCCCGTTATGCATTTGGGCCTAACAGCATGCACCTTAGGTTGACAAATGTGGACTATTCCATACCAAATGCATACATGCATGCATGCATGCATGTGTGTGTGTGTGTGAACGGGGGTGGGAGGAAATCAATTCCAAAGTCAAGGATCCCACATGGAGAAACCCTGCCGGCAGCCTCCTCTTGCTCATTTCAAGTGGAGTGGTGTCACAGGACTAAATATAGATTCCATGAATGATGAAGGGAGCAAATTTCTCAGTGGCACCAAGATTCAATATGTTGCATTTATTAGTAAAGGTATGTTTTTCTGACTGACAGCCCTGCAAACTACTTGGGCTAAAGAGCTGATCAGTAATGGGTATGTTTCCCTGAGGAAAATGTTGATTTTTCATTAAAAAAAAAACAAAAACCCCACCACATATTGGTCAGTTTTTGGCAACGATAAACCAAAAATATTTTTGGCCTAAAACGGTAAAAATGAAAATATTTTCAGTATGGGTTTTTTCTATTTTCCAACAAACAGAAAAAATTGGAAATTTTCAAGGAAAACAAAAAGTTTTGGCGAAAAATGTTCCATTAAAGCAAAAAGCCAATTATTCATTGCAAATAAGCTTTAACACAAAATTTTCCTACCAGCCCTTTTGGCCTCAAGAGTCAAAATTCACAGATTTTAAGTCCAGAAGGGACCATTATGATCGTCTAGTCCGACCTCCTGCATAACACAGACTGTGGAATTTCGTGCCGTTCTGGGTTATCTCCCTTACAGTATCACCACCAGTCAGAAAGGTTGTGCAGTAAATATAGCCCCTCAGTGACACCTCTGCCCCGCATTGTCTTCTGTGGGTTTGCCCAAGAGTCACTGATTGAAACTCAGTACACAATTCTGTTGACAGTGCACGTGAAGGAATAGAATCCAGCTCCCTGTCTTGTGTGTAGAGGCTCGGCAGGGCTAACTGGAATAAAAAAAGAAAAATCTCATGTTTGTCAGAAGCGCAGTGGCTGTGGCTGTGCACACATACATAGCAGTTCTGTTCATCAAGCAGCTGACATTTTTACAGTCACTTTTCAGAGTGAAGCCACACTTTGATTTCCCTGTATTTTTTCTCTTGAGATGAGGGATCTGGAAAACTGACAGGGCTGTGTGCAAATGCCTTTGGAAGATGAAATCCTTCGCAGTTTAAAAATGTGCTAGGCCAAAAATATATCAGCACCTGTGGCTTTGATTCTACAGAAGCAGCGGCTAGTCTGTGTTTTAGATAAAGCCTCAGTTCTGGGGAAGATCTGAAAAAGGCAATTTGTATCAAGTGTCTTACATGCATTTCTCTGGTGTTCATGATTATAGTATCTTCTCACATGTCAAACATTAATGAACGAAGCCTCACACAACCCCTGTATTATCAGCCCCATTTTACACATGGGAAAACTGAGGCACACAGGAACTATGCAGCAGACCTAGCAGTAGAACCCAGTTCTCCTGACCCCCAGTCCTGTACCCTAACCCCAAGACCATCTGTCCTTCGGCTCACAGTGTAGGCGCATTGGAAAGCATGGTTAGGTTAACCCAAATTCTACCCTTTTATTCCCAGAATAACTGTCAGTGAAAATAACCAAAGGGAATCTCACTTCTCTGCTAGGTTACCAAAGGAAAAGGAAAACAGGTGAGAGCAGCAAGGACTTTTTGTTATTCCATTTCCTTAGAATTAAAAGACAAGTCAAGTCATTCCAGGACGACCTCTATGAGAACCCAGTTGGAGGAGAAGCCCCACTGACATGGTGAACCTGCAGTAGAATACAAGGGATTCAGTGAAAATGGTTCTACAGGCCCTGGGCTACAATAGAACAGAGAAGGGCAGGGATGGGAAGATACGACACTGGGTCTTCCTTTCTGAACGCACCCACCCACATCAAACGTCTGAAATCAGAGGAGCCTGGAAACCTCAGCTTCCCTCCCAGTCCACCCAGAACATCAAAGCTCTTCTATGAATATTTACTACTGCCACCAAGAGCAATGAACTCCACACACTGGGAGTCAGGACTGTGCTCATTAGGCACCAGGAAGGCAAAGTCTGGGAGCCCAGGGATGAGCACTCAGAAACTGTTGACACAAATGGAAAGTGTTTTAGCTGCACCGGTGGCAAAATAGCACCCAGCCAAACTGCAAGGAACAAAATCCCCTTCAGCTACAGTCAGGTGCATAATGTTCGCCCCCTGCCCACGTTAGAGAACCTGCATAAGGTCAGCTTAAGCTAGTGGCGTAAAATAGCAGCAAACACAGCAGTAACCACCCTCACCCCAGGCAACCCTACTTTCTGCACAAACAGTACTAGTGCACCAGGTGAAGCTTATATGAGCCTGCAGAGTCCACAAACGAGGTGAATGTGATTTCCTTAAAGAGGCTGCTCTCCATTCACCAGGCTCCCTGCAGCATCATTTACCACACACCCAGAAGGGAGTTAGCATCATGCAGCCATCCTTCCTTCCAACCCTGAATCAGAGGCATTCTACAGGTGAGACCATAGCTACCTCAACTATCTGAGAGCAACTGGCACCTTCCAGAAACACTGCAGTCCCTTATGGCCAGACTGTTAAAGGCACTGAAGTGCCTAAAGGTACAGACAGGCATCTGGTGGGATTTACAACACTGCCTAGGTGCCCAACTCCCATTGATTTCAATGGGAATTAGGTACCTAGGTGCTTTAGAAAATCCCACTGGGCACCTATCTACATCTATTGATGCCTAAATACTTTTAAACTCTTCACCCCTACCAATACAAGCGAGATTCAAAAAGGAGAATAGAAACCCATGATGGTCTCAGTCCCTCCTTACAAAACCTCATTCAAAAGAAAGAAGCAGACGCTACTGTAACCTGACTAAAACATTCTGCCCTTCTTCAGAGCCGCACTGAATAACCCTTCGGTAATGACTAGGAAAGTGCACTCAGTTGAGAAAAAAGGAGGACTTGTGGCACCTTAGAGACTAACCAATTTATTTGAGCATAAGCTTTCGTGAGCTACAGCTCACTTCATCGGACGCATGCCATGAAGTGAGCTGTAGCTCACGAAAGCTTATGCTCAAATAAATTGGTTAGTCTCTAAGGTGCCACAAGTCCTCCTTTTCTTTTTGTGGATACAGACTAACACGGCTGCTACTCTGAAACCTGTCAGTTGAGAGAGGAGACAAACACTGCCGACTTCTAATCTCATCTTTGACACTGAATCCCTCTGACACCTGTGGGCTCAGTCTCCCTTGGGATCCTGACACCTCCTTCACAGTGAGGGGATGAGGAGAGAGCAGTTGAAGTTTACAGAGTGCTTTGACACAGGGGGAGCGTTTTATAAGGGCTCGGTATTGGTGTTTGGGAGCGGTACTGCCAAATACCAAAGTATTTCTTGTCATTTTTTCTTGAAGAAATACAACCTTCTTCTGATTTAATTTTCAGCATGTAGTGATAACTGCCCTGCGCCGTCTCTGCAAACACAAGAATTGTTTCCCTGGGGTTCTTGGTGAGGTGGAGGGCCACGCTCTTTGGTTTAAAAAAAAAAAAAAAAAGCCCAAACCAGCCCCTATAATTCAGGCTCATGAAGCTCAAGTGACCAGCTGAGTAGCTCCAGGACACGAACTGTGTCATAAGGGCCACTAGATTGCTGATCTGCCACTTTGGGGGAGTAGAACTGGGGTAGGGTGTTCAACAGATCCTATCCGAAATATTCTTCCTTCTCTAGTAATCCTGAATGACGCATCCAAATCTTAACTCATGATGGCCTTGCAAAGTCTTTTTCCTAGTCGATTTGAGGCAAACTGTGGCCCAAACTCTAGGAGAAATGTCACTTCAGGGAGGGGAGATAGAAAAGTAGACGTGAGAGGAAGCACCAGAGAAAAGCAGCCCAGCAGCATGTACAGCCTAGCAGTGCAGCCTGCGCTGTCCCGATGCCAGCAAGGTTGACCTCAGCCGAGAGTGTGACATTCACATCCATTCAGCAACACAACAGCGGGGAAAAACAGAGGCAGGAGCTTTCTGCAGCCATCACATACGAGAGGTAAGGACTACACCCACTCCAGCCAACGCGGCTATTGTCCCAGCAGCACCAGAAAATTTCAGACCACACCGTCCGTGTGTGTGTCTGTACCATCGCCCACACTCCCCCCAGAGCTAAAAACTACAGCCTAGTGTGTCTCAGGGCCAGTTCTGTCACAGGCAGTGACAGGACAGGCTTCCCCTGCACTCCTCCCCACCAATGCTCTTCGGCCCCGGCCTGGGGGAACGACCTGTGAGGCAGGGTGAGAAAGGAGCTGAGTCTCCCTGGCCTATTCAGTGCTTGGCCTCTCTGCTGAGCTTTCTAAAGAAAGGGACCAATTACTACAGATAGCTGTGAAGGAAGTGGTGGAAAATGTTTCTTCAATGCACATCAAAGGTCATCAGATCACATTAATCTATGTCAAAACATCCAAGGTGGCCTGGCTACTCCACCCATGACCACCGCAGCCATTCTTGTTTCCCAGCTCTAGTGACCAAACCAGTGAGCTGATTCCTCTAGGCGTTCCCGTGCTTGGCACCAGGCTCCGTCCATGCTAGCAGGCTAATGGACTTTCCTCGTGTTTTGCAGACAGACCCATTTTATGTGCATACATGAGTCAGTCTGGAAAGGAAGTTATGATACGTGAGAATCTGAGGCAAGGAAAGCAAACAGGAGCGTGGAAATGCTCTCTTCCTCCAAAATAGACACTGTGAACTACAATAACCCACTACGGTGCAGGCAGTAGATTCTGTGAAAGCCTCTGAGGACTCTCTTGTCAGGTGATTCCCCAGCCAAAGGTTCCCTCAGGCTATATGTTATAGGAGGCTGGTGATGGGTCAATAAGCTCAGTGCTGTGGCTGTTGAATAGGGTTGCCAACCCTCCGGGACTGTCCTGGAGTCTGCAGGCATTAAAGATTAATCTTTAATTAAAGATTATGTCATGTGATGAAACCTCCAGGAATATGTCCAACCAAAATCGGCAGCCCGACTGTTGAAGCCCAAATTTTCAGCAAGCCTCCCTTTTGTGCTTGTGCTCCCTCCTTTATATGCATAGAGCTTGAGTTTGCACTGGCAAACAGCACAGATAGGATCACGTGTGCTCAGCAGCCCAGCTCATGCAGACAAATAGCGTCATGCACAGTGAAGGGCTCCACAGATGCAAAAGGAAGAGCATTACTCGTTTTGCTTCATGTGAGAGAAACAAACATTTCTGGGGCTAGTGCAGCTGTAGCATGCCTATAAAAAGCCACAAACCAATGTATTAAGGCCCCAGACTTCAGCTGGTGCTAAAATAACGGCAGGTGGTTTAGGGATCTATGACTTTATGATGAATTAACAGGCTTTATTTAGTGTCACACCCTTTTCAAATACATGGAATTTTAATGGTGTGGGAGCTGTCTCATGGTACATTGATACTTCAGGCTGGAGGTGTAATCTCCAATGTGAGGAGACTTACCTAAAAATAAAGTGTAGCCGTGGAGTGAGACCAGTTAGCTGCCCTGGGTACATACCTAGAGCCTCAGACAGGATCGTCCTTTGGGCAGCTAGCCTCTGCCACCCCTTGTGCTGCTGCAGCCTTGCTGCTATTTTAGCTCGAGCACAATTAGCACAGGTATGTTTCCTCAAGCTGGAAATTACACCTCTAGCTCGACGCGTAGACACACGCCCACGTGGGAAAGAGAACAAGCAGCTTCCCTTAACCGCTGCATTCATGATCCCAGAGTCCTGGGGAGTAGCACACAGGCTACAGGCGTGTGGGTCATGGGTATGTTCATATCTCCCTGCCCATATGTACAGTAACTCCCATGTGTTTGTGTCTACTGAGCAGGTGAGATGTTCATTCATATGATTCCAGATCAAAGGACGCGTGGACAGCCTGGCTGATTAGTGGAGGCTGAACATGCTGCTGCGCGAGGGATTTGAGTTTGGCTCCACGGTTCAGTCGCTTACTCCCCCGCACAGCATGAGACTTTAGGTAAGTCTCCTCACATTTTGCAGACCTGGAGTGACTCCCCCTCTTACTAATTCATAGACTTCAAAGCCAGAAGCAACCATTATGATTATCGAGTCTGACCTCCCTATGTAGCACAGGCCAGGGAATTCCACCAAGTGATTCCTGCATCAAGCCCAATGACTTCTGGCTGAGCCAGCTGATATCTTTTAGAAAACGTAAAGCTTCAAGTGATGGATACTCAGGGAAGCTTTAATGGGCTCTAGCGGGGATTGTGCATAACCCAACTTGGCAAGGAGAAGGGTTCTTCAATGGAGCAAAGTAAAGGACCGGGAATGATCTCTCCCTCCTGCCTTCTCAATGTTTCTTTGCTCATACCGTGGAAAGGGACTGGAATGAGAGCGTGCGCTGTGACATGACCTGTGTCTCCTCTCATGGGAGCAGCGGGGACCGGTGAGCACTGACTGTGGAACTGTAACTGGCAACAGAACTTTATTTTGGTCGACTCTTTTTTTTTTTAAGGGGTCTGATCACGTTACTATGTAAATGCTGTTCCCAACTATTCTAGCTCCCTTGCAACCCTATCTGGGAGGGGTACTTTAGCAACTCAGCATGGGATTCTGTAGCACTCCACATGGGATTCTCTCCTTAGTAAGCAGGCTCACTTTAGTTCCTCCATATTGTCTGCTTGTTACATGGATAGACCGCAATTCTATTCATTACACATCCATCATGTGGTACCAAGCTGGGAGCGAGCATTAATCAGAACAAAAATCAGAACAGTGCAGAAGGGCCTGGAGCCTTGTCTAAACTTGGGGAAACCTCCCTAGTACTGATGGGCCTGAACCACACTCCAGCATTGCCAACTCTTGCAATTTTATTCTTAGACTCACAATGTTTGGGTTTTTTTTTCTCAAAGCCCCAGCTCATGCAGCTTTGTGAATAGATAACTATGTGAATACTTAGCTGTCATCAGTAATAATCAAAAAGAATGTTTCTACCCCTCATGGTTGTGGAGAAGAGCTTACACCATGACCTGATTGCATGCTAAACACCCACAAACCAGAAGGGAAAGAAAATGAACCCCAAATGTACTGTTATTAAAAATCTCATTATTTTAAAGCCAAATCTCACAATATTGAAGCCCACCTAGTAAGTTTTGAATGCTTGGGGGCTGGCAATACTGAACCTCCCAGATCCACATGCTCCCCAGCTTTGGGGAAGTTTACATACAGGTACAGACTTTGCAGTTATCAGCTGCCTATATCATAGACTGAATTGGAAGTCCATACTCCAGGACTAGGCATCAGTTTGGCTCCAAACGTCACAGGTGGGGGTTCAGCTCTTTCAAAGATATTCTGAACATTATGTATGGAGTTGCTTTGTGAAAGGCTGTGAGCCATTCCTTTTGCTGTTTGATTTCTCTAGTGGCTGGTGTAACCCTTTCAAATACCCCAGGACAGAATGGATGGTGGCTCTTGGATGCGGCTTAAGCAAGTCTTGACAGTTCAAGTACTTTATTACTGGAACCATACAGCTAAGGTCCACCTGAGTGGGCTCAAGTTTTATTGGCTAAGAGTCACAGGCTTTGGCTCTCAGCTGTTGCATTCTCCTGTAGCTCTGATAAACCATTGCTGTGCATTCCCTTATTTAGTCAGGGACTCTCTGCTGACTCCAGTGTTTTCAGTGCGTCATTTACACCATACATCACGGTCCCTTAAGGAGATGCTCATTCCTGCCTAGGTAATGTAAGTTTGAAAGGCTGAGCACAGGGAGATATAAGTAACATTGCTTAAGAATGTGAATGGGCAGAATAGTTCAGAAAAATGATAGGAGAGTTTCAGTTCACGTCTCAGCAGACAAGTGCCTCTGTTAGTCGAAGGGAGAGCTCAGAAGTGCCCCACAGAACACAGACAGCAAGGCTATTTAGAATTCAAAACCTTGGAGTAAACCATTTATCTGGCAAGAAGAGAGTCTCACACACAATTTTAATTGAGGCCAGCCTTTGGGAAAGAAAGTCCCAGAGTGTTTTCCTGTACCCGCAACTTCATCCCATTTCTGTTATGCTATTTATACACTGCCTGGCCTCTCCTTAAATTATTTCAGTGTATTCTTGAGAGTTTTTCCATTATGTATTAAAAGGACGATGTGGAAGCACTTTGAATCTATGTTATAAAGCCGTGGAAAAATGTATGTTCAAATAGCAGATACCCTACTGATTTTAGATGTTGTATAGCCCAACCATAAACCTGTGCTAATTTTGATTTGTGTTTGTCTCCAGTAAAAAATCCTGGTGCTTAGATACCTCCACGTGAGGCTATGGATAAATCAGTAAAGTGTGGCAGTGATTTCTTCCTGCTGTCACATACGTGGCTTTCCTGGTGATAATAAATACTATATGTCACATGACAGATATATTCCAGAGGATATTTGTTAACACAATATACAACTTTCAAGGTGTTCAAAAGACAGGGCCAAAGCTACAGTGTACACATTACAGAACACATGGAAGTGTCCCTTTAAAAAACACTGCTTTCATTCCAGTTGGCTAAGAAGTGCTAGGATTTCATTTGGCACAGATACCAAATTGCAGAGACTTGACGGGGTCACGAAGAGCTGAGCGTGACCCAGAGTGAGAAGGGTTTGCTGAATTTTCATTGTAGATCTGGCCCTTTTAAAAGTCTTTTTAGGCAAAGAAGGAAATTCACTCTCGTTAGCAACTGTAAGGACTGCTTTGTAGCTAATGACTTGAGGGGGTCTCAGGCCTCCAGAAAACCAATCAAGCTGAATCACTCAAGTCTTACCTAGATCCAGGCTCGGGCCCTCAAAAAGCAGCCAGGCCCTGTGCCTCATCTTGGATTTTTATTTTTAAGGAGATGAAAGCTGTCCCTCAGTTGCCTGTTTTCGAAGGGATCACTTACCCTCTGCTTGACAAGTTAGCACATAGCCTGCATTCTAGCACAGATGCCGTCAGGTAACCGCACAGACACCAGCCTTCCTAATTGCACAGCTCTCAGTAGCTCTGAGTTGTTTCTGCTGACCAGAAACAACAGGAGCTTCTCAGGGAAGCAGAATGCCAGCCTGACACACAAGCCATGTCAGCAGCTGCTCGACGTCTCGTGTATTTGGGGGCCTCCACCGCACAGACTCAACAAGTCTCAGGCTGGCCTAAGGGGAGATTTCCAATTGCAACCTAGCAGCCTGGAGAGCACCTTTCACTAGGGTCACCCCAAACTGAAATACTGGCCTTAGATGCATGTGTAACATAGTTATTTCTCTCGCCTTAGTACTATGCCCCATACAGAGGATCTCACTCTGCCAGTTCACAGGGGAACATACCCACAGAACAAAGAACGGAAAATCAAAGGCCACTCTTTAGAATGAGCAACATTCCCTGGCACTGTGATTCCCTCTTGAATGAAACATCCCAATACAGCTTCTTGCCATGTAGGACCGTGCCTTCTTGGTTGTTATACAACCTGGTCATTTGCCTCTACAAGGTATTTTCTTTTCACTCCCCCTAACATGATGCTTGTCCTATAGCAAACCATTGTACACTGGTAACTGACAAATAACTTCCCATGTGGTATCTCAAGACCTCATTTGTCGTCTTTCCTTAGCCACATTACCTGCACTGCATCATACATTTTCACTTAACGAGCCCCCCAGACTAGAGTAACTGATGAATGACGAGGGCCGGTTTGTGCACAGCAATTAGTGAATTCATACTGTGCCTCACTGCACCAAACATCTGGGTTGCAAGCCAGCTTGACGGGCAATCTAGTTTGCACTTGACACTCGGCAACATCACAAACACATTAACTGGGCTTAACTGAGAGCCTCTGCTCATTAGACTGGCTGTTGTAGGTCTTGAACGAGATACACTGGCAGAGCTGTGTGGCAGATCCCAGACTGGAACAGCCGGGGTTGCAGCCAGATGGGAGGGCAGTGTCCTGACAAAGCTGCAAGAGGGAACCCTGCAAACAGCCTGCCCACACTTGGCCAGTACATTCAGGGTTACATGAACATAACCGCTACAATTTTTCAATAAAATCATGAAAAGGAAAATCAAAATTTCTGAATGTGAGGTGACATAACAGGGAATGCTTCTGGATTTCTAATACAGAAAGGTTTCAGAGTAACAGCCATGTTAGTCTGTATTCGCAAAAAGAAAAGGAGTACTTGTGGCACCTTAGCGTCTAACCAATTTATTTGAGCATGAGCTTTCGTGAGCTACAGCTCACTTCATCGGATGCATCCGATGAAGTGAGCTGTAGCTCACGAAAGCTTATGCTCAAATAAATTGGTTAGTCTCTAAGGTGCCACAAGTACTCCTTTTCTTAATACAGAAAGAACTATAATGGGACCTGTCAGGGCCAAAACAATACAGTTCTGGAAGGAAAACACACTCAACTGTGCCATATTCTGGCTGGAGATGCTCAGAGACACGAGAAAATCCACAGCCAGCAGGGGGCTGCTCCCAGTTGCTGCTCCCTTTGAAACACTGCACAGATGCTGCTCCATTTCACAGCAAGAGACGTGGAAGAGGTGTGACCCAGGGGTAAAGTGGTCTATTACATGTATGTCCCCTGATCTGTCAGTGCTTGTTCCATGTAGATTGTCATGTTCCAAACAAAGGCTTGGGTTTTGGTCAGAATGTGGAAGCACATTTGTGCACAGACTGTGCAGCATAGGTGGGGGTTTCTCTTTCTTCACACCTCTGCAGCTTGCCTGAGCCGCCAAAGCTGCAAAGAGCTGGGGTTTGGGCAGGTTTTAGCATTTTGGGTTTATTTCTCACTGGTTTTAGCATGCCTCAAGGAACCTTTTACGGGGCCAAAAAAAAAGTGAGCACTGGTCTTCTTGTGATATTTCCCTTTCTGAATGGTGGAAATGCCGAGAGGAGGCCAGAACTCGATCCTTAAATGGCTCCCTGAGGTATAAAAAGCCAGTGAAAAATCATGATCACGTACAAGTACGCAGATGCTCAGATTTCCTGCAGCATCTGACTGCTTGGCCTGAGTAACCAGACCCTAACAATACCCTTGCATTCCCATATAAAGAGGAGCACTATCCTCTAAATGGAGGAGTCATGTAGCCTTACCATGCAGCTAAAGACATTTCCATAGGGACCAAAAAGCCAAGACACTTTTCATCAATTGGAACCAGGGTTTTATGCTGTTAAATTCTGCCCTGGGGTAAGCAAGGCCGTTCCATTGACTTCAGTGCACTTTCATATTGTGATTCAAGAGGCTCATTCTGTATTTTGATCCCCCAGCTTCACTACCCTAGAATTTGTGCATTAAAGAAACTATTTTACCACCCTGAAGCCACCTTCCCATTTCTGCTAAATTCCAATGTCGCTTCCTTCATAGTCCACAAATTTCAACCCTTAATTTGCAGAGCCATATGTTCCCCCTTCATAACATCAGCACATTTACCCAGGCTTACCCCAGTTTGCCTCACTGGCAAATGCCCTGCTATACACCCAGATGAGGTGGCTGCTGGTGGTTCCTTCCCTATACAGGCAAGGGGCCAACTCCTGTTTCATCACACGCAGCTTTGTTGTCAGTGCAGCTATCCTGATAGAGTCATGAGAATGTTCTTCTCCCAGGACATGCCAAGGTCTCCTACTTCAGCAGGTGGTCACAGTAGGCATTAGGATGGAGGATTTTGGTCAGGGTGTTATAGGTCACTACTGGCTGTATAGGGAGGTTTCCCCAGGGACCGAGAGTCTCTGGGTAGCTCTGATTGGAGATGAGGGATTGGAAATTCTCTTAATACTGAAAACAATTCCTGTCTCTAGAATGGTTTAGGGATGCACTCCAGGAGGGGATTGTCTAGGTCACCCAAACACTGCATAAGGTCCCTGCAGTGGTGTGGAGTCACTAGTGGGACACGGAAAGGGAAAGGGAGTTGGGACAGGGCTGTAGCAAGAAGCCAGCACTAGCCCTGGCCCTGACAGGTCTCCAAGTGAGGGAGGATAGTCCAGTTGATAGGGAGCTAGCCTAGAACTTGGCAGACCTGCATTCAAGTCCCTGCTCCCACAGACTTCCTGGGTGACTTTGGGCAAGTCACTTAGTCTCTCTGGGCCCCAGTTCCCCATCTGTAAAATGGGGATCATAGCACTGCCATGCCTCACAGGAGTGCTGTGAAAATAAACACATTAGGAATTATGAGGTGCTCAGCTGCTGTGGTGATGGGGGCCACATAGGCTATGTTTACACTGCAATTAAAAACCCATAGCGGGCCTGTGCCAGGTGACTGGAGCTTGGACTAAGAGGCTGTGTAACTGTCGTGTAGACATTCGGACTCAGGCTCTTGAACCCTGCGAGGTGGGAGGGTCCCAGAGCTCAGGCTGCAACCTGAGCCCACGTTTCTGAACGTCTACATCAGTTAAACAGCCCTTTAGCCCAAGCCCTGCGAACTTGAGTCAGCTAGCATGGGCCAGCCATGGGTGTCAAACTGCAGCGTAGACATACCCATAAATACCTTAGCTAGAGAGATAGCTCCAGCTGCGAGAGTGCCCAGAAGCCCCGTAGCAAAACTGATGAGAGGGAAAACACTCTATGGTTAGAAGAAAGTGAATGATTATCTAGCACTTTATAAATATTAGTCGCCTAGTTCTCACGCCCTCAGAAAGATATTAGACTCATTTTACAGGTGGGGAGACTGAGGCAGGGAGCAAGTGGCTTGCCCAATGTCACAGAGAAAGTCAGTGGCAGGGCTAGAGCTCAAGAGTTTCTCCAGTCAACACTCTGAGCATTAGATTTACTCTAGTCCTCAGAGCTGAGATTAAAGGAGGGGGAAGGGACACATTAACAAAAAAGACACTGTGAGTAAGGATGCTAGCCCCTTACGAAGCAAAGGCAGCAATTATGGCCCCAAAGGTAAAAATTCACTGAAACTGTAACTTGATTGTGAAGTGAACAGAAGACAAAGCTCTGCTCACCCCTTTCCTAAGTCACTACCCCCTCCTCGTCTGCACCCCCACATCCTGGCTGGATCACCTGCAAGACCAGTCCTCCCCTTGCAGCCACTCGAACACAAATTTGCAAACAGAACTCATTGCAGGCAGGCGTTGGAAGCCAGAGCAGCGCTCTCAGTATCGGGTCAGGCTCCCTGAGCTAACTGTCACAAGGGCAAACCTAGGCACTGCAGGAGTGAGGCTGGCACTGCCTGCCACAGACTACGGCAGCACACGAACCTCGATATACATTTGGTTTTAGATAGGCACCCAGGTGGAGAACCAGTTAAGCATGCTCAGAGATAATCTATCCACTGTCTCACAATGTACGAGAGGGGAGGACTCATTAAGGAAAAGGGTTGTAATGCCTTATTTCCTCTGACTCAAAAGTTCCCTTAATAGGAAATGGTTTCCAAGCTGTACTAGAGAGGACGCCGGCCCCTGTGAGAGCAGTGGACGCATTCCAACCCCTGATGGAAAACACTACAGAGTCTCCTTTGGATTTGAAGTGTAAATCGTGTCTACTAAAAAGGGCCTTATATAAACTGACCAGTGCTTGGGGATCAGCTTTGCTTCTCTAACAGCATTATTTATGGCCTTGCTGCTCTTTGAATATGCCTTTTCCAGTACATTACAAAGTCACGCAGGAACAAAGAGAGCACCAGGCCCGTCCAGATGATGTAACAGGGAGCGCCTTGTGCCAAGATGAACATGGCCCAGTGCCGCTCGCGAGCTCAGGCAGCAGCACGGATCTGTTATTTTGATCATCGCCGTCTCCACCAAGACACTCTATTGAAACTTGCAGATATTCTTCTGACAGCCTCTGCACTAACCGAGCTCGCTAAAAGCAGCCAAACTCAACATTCGCTCAGGAGCCTTGGTTCAAAACTTTGAGCTGAAATAGTATCGGGCAAAGTATCTGCCTGTTTTCCAAGGGATTTTGATGGTTTTTAAATGGAGGCACCATGCTGTATTTCACCAGGCGGATGGTATTCCCCGCACCTGCCTGGCAATGAGGCAAAGTCTTCAAAAAATCATCTCCTGAGAAGCTGAACAAAGTTAAAAGGGACAAGTCAAGAAAGAACCACAAGCCACATCCAGGCCGAACTCCCATTGACTTCAATAGCCGTTTGCCTGGGTAAGGAGTAAGTGCAAATCTAGTGCCAGATCCTGCCACCCACACTCACACTGAATAGTACATTACTCATGCCACTGAAATCAAACTGGTAACATACAAAAGGAACAGCTTGGGTTTTTTAAATATATAAGGCCAAATCCTTTGGTCCTTATTCATGGCTAGATTCCATCACCATTACTCACGCTGAAATCAGTGGGACACCTCCAAAGTAAGCTACTACTTAGCATAAGGGTGGCAGAAAACTATCCCTCAGTAAAGACCTAAGCACCTGGCCCTGTATATTTTAATAAAAACCTCCTATTCTACATTGCCAATAACTCTTTTGATCATTAAAGCTGAACAAACTTTCAAAAATCTAAATGCACTTTTTCACCACTGCTGCAGGCTCCCTTGCACTTCACTCTGCTTGTCAGGTGAAACTAGATGGGTCAATTCCATCTTCTGTTTATAGCCCATTTCACTTTGCATCTCTTCTCTGCCTTTGGTGGCATCCTGTTATGTTTGGGTCTCTAACAGTACAGGAAGAAAGATCAATTAAAAAAAACCCAGTTATTTTAAATGTGTGCCAATATTTCTATTCTCTGAGGTTTTGCAAGCCCCATCGTTTTCTTTTTTAATACAAACCTAAATTTACGACCTGAGCTACTAGCCAGTGTTGCTTTAAGCAAAGAGTCAGAAGCATTTACGTACAACCTGCAGCCATTTGACAAAATATTCTTAGTGCATAGGCAAAGCAGAGAGAACCTAACCAAAGTATTTCATATCATTACTTTCCAGAGTATCTTAAAGCAGTCCGAGCTGAGAGAACAGTTTCCAAGCTGTCAGTAGCAGAGTTTAGCTGACTTCTGCCTCGTGGCACATGAATCCTGGTAAATCATTCAGAAACCTGGGTGAATGCAAATAGATCACTGGAGCAGGTCCCCGGTCTCTGGAGTGATACACGGACAACAATGGAACTCATTGCACCAATCTGCCACCTCCCACTATTCAGTGTGGTTCCCAACTCAGGGACCTGCCTCCTGAGTGATGAAATCCAGGCAGAACCTGGCTTTAGCCCTTGACATTGTTTTGCTTGCTAAAATTAGGTTATGACAATAACCTTGTTCCCCCAAATCACTACATGCCCTGAACCCTTGTGGCACTGTGTGAGGGGAAGGAGTGGAAACCAGGGTACAGCACACACTTCTCAGGAAATGCTGAGATGTTCTGTTTGTAGCCCAGTGTGACCAAGATGTGACTATGCGCCCAACAGATGGAAAGCCCTCATGAGAAGACCAACAGCAGCTGCTGCACTATTGTTCATTATAGACCCCACATCCTGCAGTGACTCTACTGTAAGATGGAATGTTTCTGTAGTGGTGGTTTTGTTGTTGGGTTTTTCTCTTAATAAAGGAGGTGTCACCCAGATGCCAAACTGTCCCTGTGCAGAAGGCTGTCCTGATTTATTGTAGCCAAAACAGACTACTTTTCATTCTGCCCTAGTAATAAAAAATCCACCTGCTCCAATGTGTTTCACTGGGGACTAAAGGTGCCTCCCTACGTTGTTATCTCCAAACATTTCTATAAATGCTTAAGAGTATTGGCATCTATTAAGGTGTTGATGTTTCACACAGTGGACCAGATTCTCAGCTGGCATTGTCCCACTGGATGTCAACAGAGCCATGCGAATTTACACCAGCTAAAGAGCTGGCCCAGCCACCCCATCCTTTCCTGTCCTGTTGAGGTTAGTGTTAATGGCTTGGTAGCCTTCCCCAACCCCCTAGGTCTGGCCTCTGTTAGATTTTGGGGGGGGGGAACAGAGAAACCTGAAAGGCTCACAGGACCTAAGTAATTGAGCTGCGAGATGCTCAGACCATGGCCAATCTTTCTTCCTCACCCCCCAAGTCTGTCCCATCAGCTGCAAGGGTTTTAACTGATCAGTGCAAGCAACTCTATGCAGCAGAGAAGAAGCATGGTTCAGCGGTTAGAGCATTAGTCCAAGACCCTGGAGATATGGGTTCAAGTCCCTCCTGTACCACAGACTTTCCTGTGTGACCTTGGGCAAGCCACTTAGTGTCTCAACTCTTCATCTGTGAAATGGGGATAACAGCGGTCCCCTAACCCACAGGGGTGTAGTGAAGATACCCAGATAGCGAGGTGCTAGATGCTACAGTAATGGGAGCCAAACAGACGCTGAAGATAGCTTGGCTGCATGCTCCAACATATCGCTCAGCTGCAGGGAGCTCTGCTCTGTGAAAAGCAGGATTCCTAGCTACTCTTCTATAAAACTGCAAACAAACAACACAATCAGTAATGAAACCTGGTGTGCCTTTGTTAGAGCTGGAGCTCCTACCTGGAGGCTGCAATCTCAGCCTTCTGCCGGGCGATGGCTGCGGCCCTCTGAGCCCCTTCCACGCTCCTGTCCACTTTCTGCCTGATCTTGGAGCTCTTCAGTGGTATCACCCTCTTCTTCATGCCTTTGATCAGGACGTTCTGCCGGTATTTGCCTTCCTCCTTCTTGCCATCTGGCAGGGTGGTGCAGCCATAGCCATGCCGCACGTTGTCCAGCCACTCGCCCTCGTACTTCAGGCCGCTTGACCTCTCGCTCACCCCGAAGCCCGAGCGCTTGTCGTTCTTCCACTCGCCCATGTAGGACTCCGTGGTGGTGGCATCGATGTCAGACTCAAAGGGTGGGAACTCCTCCCCTTCCGCCCCTTCGCCCAAGCTGACGGTGGAGGTGGCGTCGCTGGCAGCAGAGCTGATGCCGCTCTCGCTCTTGAGGAAGCTGACTCGGCTCTTCTGGCTGGCCAGGGAGGTTTTGGACTCCGATTTCTTTAGCTTCCCCAGCAGAGAGCCCCGTCTGAAGAGGCCCCCTTTCTTCGGCTTGCTGGCTCCAGCATTCGCATACAGACTGAGGGCAAAGCCTCCCCGAGTGATAGTGGGTGACATGAGGATGCTTTCTGGGCTGCCCGCCGGCGAGTCCTGCTGTGGCAAGGTGCCGTTGCTGTGCTCACTACGGAGGGAAGACAGAGAGGTTCGGAGAGGGGAGCGGACCACAGATGCCATGCCGTATGGGACACTCTGACGGACGCCGTATCCATGGCGCATGCCATTGGTGAACTGGCCCTGGTACGTTCCTAAAGGCAAGAACAGGGACCTCGTTAAGCACGGCACTTATTTTTCAAACCGATGCCTCAATACAAAGAACAAGCACAGCAAATCAAACCACCGCATGACATAACGGCTGCCCTCGTGCCTGCGCACCAGCTGCTGCCCTCTGCTGGGAGGGAAAGGTCAGAGCTGCACAAGTGATTATCAGTTTGCAAATGTCACAGCCCCTAGAGGCAGGCGGCCTGGAGAACAGATGCAAGCCATATTCCCTGCCCTGACACACAGCGGGTGTTCTCCATTAGCTCACCTAATTCTGCTCTAATTACACCAGTTGTAAACCCAAAATCACTCTAATGCACACACTCTGGATTTACATGAGCGTGACTGGGAACAGAATCTGGCCCCAACATTTCTGGAATTTTAGGTTGTGTGTTCTACACCTGATGGCTGATTGCCATGGTATTTGTTCTCTGTGTGTGCACAGTCAGCGATGTAAACAGTTCTTCTCTAGCATCATGACAGCCCCTTCCAGTCCACTTCCTTGCTCCGCTCTTGGAGATTCACATTATTGTCCACCACTAATACTGCATATGGTGAAAATGGCTAATGTTGTATACAGTGAACGTGATCTCCCCAGGGACCAGCCACACATTGGGCTACCTAGCAGAGATGGGAAGTTAACTGAAGATTGGGAAGAAGGATGATCTTGTGGCCTGTTTTCGGCTCTTCCTGTGAGTCCCTGGGCAAGTCACTCAGCCTGAGTTCCTCATCTGAATAACAGAGATAACGACACCCTCCTACTTCACAGGGGTGTTGAGGGGCTAAATACATTAAAAGATTGTGAGGTGCTCAGATACTAATATGGCTGGGCCCAAAGAAGCACCTAGATAGACCAAAGCTGTCCTCAAAATGCTGGGGAGACTCTAGGAGACAAGTCTAAAAGCATCTGTCTTGGAGAGCAATTCCTGCAGCCCTTGAATACGCTGCCCTTCACTGTTCCCAGAACAAAGCCCATAACCTATTGTTTTGACGGATAAAGCGCCTAGCTTTAGGGATAGGTAGAAAAGAGAGGCAGCCACACCTCAGAGGCCCTCCAGCACTGACCCAAAGTTGGGATGTTTGCAGGACACCCTCTCCTTTCCCCTCACCCCTTTGAAGGATTTGCATTACACTAAGCTTCCCTCTGACTGAGGAGAGCTGAGGGTCACCCCCTCAGCATCCCCATGTGGAAGGGGACAGAACGGGGCTCATCAAAAGTTACACCAAGGAATGCCTTCCCAGTCAGGAGTGAGCAGGCTGCCTCCCTAGCACTCCCAGCTTCTACTGGCCTGGGAGGCCAGCTTCCCAAAAGCAGCTCTCTGCTTGGCAGTGCCAGGTGATTAGAGGCCTGACCCAAAGCCTATTGAAATCAGACTCCCATTAGTTTCAGTGGGCTTTGGATCAAGTTGCTAGGAGCTCTTACTGGACAACCATGGAGGCCCTTACTTGTGGTCACTTCATTTACAAAGGTCTGGATACATTCAACCCAAAATGATTCCGCTGGGGAGTTAAAATGTCCCTCCTGCCAGCCAGTTTGCCTCCAGCCATTTGAAAAGATGCCCTCTGCTGTGCAGAGTTCAAAAGGCTGCCGTGAGCCACCCATTCAGAGCAGAACTGACTTAGCAATTCATCAGCAGGTGGGTCTGCGGTGGTGGGAACACAGTGTGGACTGCAGCCGCCCCTCACTCATTACCTCAGTGTGGAGTCAAACGGCCCCTTGGGTAAGCTACTGTCATCGAATCATAGAAATGTAGGGCTGGAAGTGATCTCAAGAGATCACTAGTTCATCCCTCCACACTGAGGTAGGGTATACCTAGCCCCTCGTTGGCAGGTGTTTGTCTAACCTGTTCTTCAAAACCTCCAGGGATGGGGATTCCACAGCCTAGGTATCCTGTTCCAGAGCTTGCCTATCCTTATAGTTAGAACGTTTTTCTAACGTCCAACCTAAATCACCCTTGCAGCGAACTAAGCCAATTTACTTCTCGGGCTGCCCTCGGCAGATATGAAGAACAACTGATCACCATCCTCTTTGAAATGACCTTTTCTATATCTGAAGACTGTTACGTCCCCCAGTCAACCTTCTCTTCTCTAGACTTTGGGGAAGTCTCTTCAGCTCCTGTGCCACAGTTCCCCAGGATGTGAGTGAAGCTTAATTTCCTAATGTCAAGATCCACCCTCGGAAGGGCACTAGAGAAGGGTAGCATGGGCTACAGGGAAAACCTTTGCTTTTTGTGTTGGGGCAGGAATATCATTGTGAAGCCTCAATACAGAGCGATCGGAAAGAAGCAGTTTCACTGCTGTGGCTGCTTTGGAGGTTTCCCAAGGGGGAGCCTGTTTCCTGCCCGATCAATACCCCAGAATGCTAATTCTACTCACACCAGAATCCCTCTCTCCCTGGATTTCCCTTACTCTGTTGATACGGTTGCCTCAGTAACTGGCAAACCACCAAAAACAAAAGCAGCATTCAGCTCTGCCTCCAGCCATCGCTGAGAGTCCGGAATGGGCCATCCCCTTCTGAAATCTGCAAACCACAGCGCAGAACACGGTCCCCTGCCCTCGGTCAGCCGATGAAAGGTGCTAGTGCAGTGCCGATGTTAAATACCATTGCAAAACATGACCACTCGCCCCTCCTAAGGGCTCAGTTTCTCACGGGCAAATGGCCAGCTGTGCAGGGGACATTTTTATGGGCATCTGTTCTAAATGGGCTGCTTTCTATTAAATTGGGACAAGATACAGTGTCAGTGATTTACTGGCAGGTAGCAGAGTACGGTCACCCTTAGAGAAGCAAACCCTATGCAGAGAAGGACACAGAAAGCATCCTCCCTGCCACAACGTCAGTTACTGCATGATCCTCTGCAGACCGTGGAACCAGTGCTTAACTAACTAGCATCAGGTGAGGCTGGTGACAGCATGTGTGTCAATTCCATTAACTTTCCCTCCCTCCCCTCTCCAGCTCTCACCCAAAGGGAAGGATCAGCCGAGTTCCAAGAAATTAAATTCCACAATCTATTAGTCAAACCCAAGATGGTCCTGCCCAGGAGATGGTTTCTGATTCCTTCTTTGGCAATAATGGGAGTGAACATTTTACAGTCTCCCTGGCCAGTTCTGCCAAATAATCTTTACTCCCAAGATGCTGGTTTCATTGAAATCCTCTTTGAACCTGTCAGCAGGGTGTCAACTTACACACTCCAACAGGGAACAGAAGACGTGCCCAGGTGCAGCAGCAGCCACGAATCCCTCCCCACCATGTGCCTCTCTCCAGCTATCTATGTTCTCACATTGTACTCCTCAGCACAGTGCCTGAACACCTCAACCCTGAGCTAGGAGAACTACAGATGGTGGGAAAAGGGGAATCTAATCTTCACTTAGCATTCGCTTTCTCTGTTGAGGCAGCTAAACAAAGGGTTCAGTTAGAACTAAGAGTTGGGGTGTGAAGTGGCCACCTGCCGAATGGAAACAACCTACCATGGCAAAATTCTCTTCATGCTGTTTTCTAGCATGGTTTGGAGAAACTGCTTTAGAAAAGAGACAGCATGGTCTAGTGGGTACGGCATGGATTGGGAGTCAAGAGACCTGGTTTCCATTCCCTGCTTGGCCACTCACCAGCTGCAGGGCTTGGGCACATAACTTGACCCCTTCTCTGACCCTCTGTAAAATGGTGACAATGATCCTTTATCAAGTTTTATTACTCATCTATAAATAAGTTCACATTCTGTGTATGGATGGCCCTGGAACTCAACTGCTTTGTCTCTGCTTGTGCTGGGGTTGCAGCCTAAAAGCAGAGCTGACACATAATATGGAATGACATTAGAGACCTTTCTGTAGGACATTAGTGACCTTCAGCCTCTTTCAATGCCTTAAGGATAGAAGACTCCATTCAATATTGGTTCAATATTAACGAGCTTAAAACTGAATTCTAGCAAGTCTCTGAGGCCCACAGAGTTTAAGCGACTCACCCAAGGTCACACAGTGAGTCTGTGGCAGAGGCAGAACATGAACACCACTGACGAGAGCCCCTGATGTCTACAACTGTGCTCTGACCACTAGGCAATGCCACCTCCCAGCCATGTTCCGTAAGCACCTGTCCACACTGGAGGGGCGAGATTTTTAAGCGCCCAATTAGGTGCCCATCTCCTACCGACTGTCAATGTGTGCCTAACTCCTATAGGCACTTTTGAAAATCCCACTCTGGGTCTTTAAGTGTGTTCACTGAATCACTTTAGAGCTGGTTTAGAATGATTCAGCCCGCTCAATTTACATATAGATCGGCCGGCCAGTGATTCTACAGTCAGTTTAAGCTGGTTTTGACACTGACCACTCTTCCCAGCCCACTCTTGTTAAAAACGAATTTGTTTCAAACAGTTAAGCTCACGTGGCTAAATGCCCCATGTAGACGGGGCCTGAGCACAAACCCCAGACCGAGCACGCAGAGAAGATGAGGCACTGAAAGCCCTTGACTGAGCTCACAGCACGTTTCTGGACAAACAGGGATTCCCTGTAAAGTGCCCGGACTCAGCTTTGTGTTTTTCCATGTCACTTCCCAAGCCATGATTTATAGCCTCTCTCAGAGCTTTCACCCTCTTACCCAGCAAAAGCCATAAAACAAACTCCAGGGCCTGGCTGGGCAGCTGCTGAGAGGAGTTAGAAAGCCTGAGGTGGCCACCGCTGTGTAGCATTGAATAATGAAGTCAGTGAGCAGCAGAAAGACAACTTATTCCTGCACCAGCCTGCCTGTCACACAGCAAAGGACAGCATATGGAAACAGTCAAGGAGACAGGGATGCCCCTAGCCCCTTCCTAGCAAGATCCCCGATCAGTGCAAGGGGAGCAAGGAGGGGCAGGGAAAAAGCCAGGGGCGGGGGGCGTTGACCAGATGGAATCAATGTTAGTGTCAACCTTTACTCACAGCTCACTAACCTGCTCAGAGACACAATTCTCCTCGCACTTACAGTAGTGATTTCATTGTAGTCAATGGAATGGTGCATCCGATGAAGTGAGCTGTAGCTCACAAAAGCTTATGCTCTAATAAATTTGTTAGTCTCTAAGGTGCCACAAGTCCTCCTTTTCTTTTTAATGGAATTACAGTGGCATAAAAGCAATGTCATAGGAGGAGGATGCCCAGCAGTTAGCCCAGGGCACACAGAAAAGGAGATGCGGTCAACCATGAGTAGGGGTGAAAGGGATACAGCACTGAGTCACCTAGCGACCTTGTTACTTACCTCGCTGTAAATAACCACCTTTGGGTCTGTGAAGACAAAGCCAACATGGACCTACCTAACACCTATGTAAAGGCCAGTCTGGGTATTCGCCAAATGTGTGTTCCAGGCTAACGTTAGGGTCAGCCTATGGTAAAAGCCACAAACACCTGGAGCCTGGCAATCAATTAACAAGGTATAAAACTATAGTGAAGACAAGCCCTAAAAAAGAGGCAATGTCTGAACTAGGGGGGAAAAGTTTGTAATTTGAACCCATGATAACCAGCATGGAAAAATCTTAGTGTAGACAAGATAAGTATAGTTTTAACATATGTTAGTGGGGCTCCTCTTTAGGGTTTACGCTGACAAGCTAATGTGCCAGAACTACAACTGCCTTGTCAACATTAGGATTTTAACACATATAAGCTACTCTGGGTTAAAAATGCACCCACCTTTTATTTTCCTAGTGTAGACATGTGCAGAGTGTGCAGACAGGGTTTTGTCCTCGTTTAACTAAATTGGTTTAAAAACACACCTTGCACTAAATTGCAGCAAATTTGTACAGAGCCAAGCCCTTAGCTAATTAGTATGTGTAAAGCCTTTTAAATTCCCTGGATAAAAGGAGCTGTAAAATGGAAATGTGTAACTATTTATTCTGCATCATTAATATATGTGGGATTAGAACCATGTGCAAATCAGCCATCTTCCACTTTGTGAAGATCAAAGCTGGTTGCAGACTTTTTAAAAGTTTAAAAAATTAACTCCAAATATGGGTGGGTTGGAGGTGGGGGTGCGGAAAATGTGTGTACATTTTTTCCTAGATATTTTCCCCCTATTCTGGCCAGCTTTAGTGAACATCCACATTCAGAAATAGCAATATGTCTGCACTCCCCACAGCAACACCTTTCCTCCGAGGAAATCACAATATGACCCCCCTGCCTGGGCTCAGGCTGAGCCGATCAGGTTAGACATTTTAATGGGAAAACTTCCTCTCCTCTTCCTTCACCTTGCAAAAAAATAATCAAATACACTTCTTTTTTTTTTATGGTCACAACAACAGGTCCCGGCCTCTGAAATCTCCCAGTTGCTTTCCCCCCAAATCAGAGGCAATAGAAGAAAACTGCAGCAGTTTGGAGACCCCTGAAAATGTGACTCTTGTCCCTGATGGGGCAAACGCCTTGAGTAATCTCATTAAAGTCAGAAGCTTGGTGCTGGTAACCAGGGATGTAGAGTCGGCAACAGCTCAAAAAACCCTAAAAGTCTTCAAAGCAGTTTTGAAAAATTCTGCTTAATGGCACAATCTTCTTGGTATGAAAAATTGTCCAGAGTTGGAACAGTAGATTCTTCAGGGGCAGAGGGGAAAGGAACAGAGACCTGAGCTGGAAATCACATCTGAATAAAGGCACAGCCCTGATGCAGTCAGCCTGGCCTCTTTCCTCAGATCCACAGAGCTAGGATAATTCGCACCCATTTGTGTGAATGTGGTTTGTCTCATTCCACAGCACAGAATGGGCATTCCTCTCTCCACTACTCCCTTGAGAAATACAACTGTTCACAGGACCAAGGGTGGCCGCAGGAGAGGGGCAATTAAAGGAGACACACAGCTGTGTTCTGTCCAGCCTGGCTAAAAACACCCACTCAACACTGAGCTGGAGAGAGAGCAACGGCCCTCTCCTGCCAAGGCCCATCAGGACAAGCCCAATGATGCAAAGCAGGGAAAGGAATGTACAGAGGCAAGTGGGAGTGGGTAAACAGAATCATATTTTCTTTAGTTCTTCTTAAAAGCTTGTATAATTTTGTGAACTTAAATAAGGGTACTGGGCAGAATGAGAGCTGGTGTGGACAGCTACTGAAGTCTCCACCAGCAGAGCTTCACCAATGCATCTTAGCCCTGACATACAGTAACTCCTGCTACTCCAATCGTGAGCCCCACACAGAACCATCCTGACCCACAGTTACCCCAGGTACTGCAGCCCTGGGCCCCAAAATCTCAGCCAACATGCAGTGTGTTTTGTGATGTGGAAAACCCTGTATTTAGGACTAGGATGGACCACCGCCTCGCTTTCCCCCACGACTTAAGTCAAAGCTGGAACACACAGATTGGCAGAGGTGAAAGGCCAAAATGTTAATTTGCAGAGTCACTCAATTGTTAGCAGGGCCAGGGCAGAGGGCTGATAGATGAAGTAACAGGGTGGATGGGGAGATGTGTAGATTGGAAAGAAAAACAACAAAAAGCCAAAAATGCCCCTTTATGTCATCATCAGTGGAAAGCTTTGCTGTTTTTTTTAATGACAAGAAATCCTATGAAATGCCCCCTCCTCTCTTACCCAAAAGATACCATACCTGGCTCTTAGTAACACCTGTTAGACACATATGGGAGTCTGGCTGGTTTCTGTGTTTTTGCTGTGATTTCTAGAGATTTCTGGATCTGCTCCTAAATGGAGCTGACCCTTTCTATTTATATACACACACAAGATGGGAAGGATCAAGTTGCAGAGCAGATTAATCATTGTCTCTGAAGATTCACAAATGGATTGTGTGTGCCCTCTGCTTAGGTCAGATAATATATCACATCTTCCATAAGTAGCTGTGGTCAATTTAGTACAGAGACAGTATGATCCACAGGTCATTGAATGGGCTCAAAGGCCAGCGCTGAAATTTGAGTGTCACATAGTGTATCTCACTTCATGAACCAGGGTCCATTCTTCAGGAAACACCACCCTCTTCCCTTTCCACACTGGGCATAAGGTGTAAGATAAAAAAACTCTCACTGTAGTTTTAAAAGCTTACTTGCCAGCTTACTGGCAACAGCCAAAATAGTATCCCTAATTCTTACAGTCGTAAAGTTTCATGCACAGATACCATGATGATGGACATATTGGAAGTACTTAGTGTCATGGACAGACAGATTAAATAGACACACAAGTAAAACAAACTAATGAAAACTTAGTGCTTGCTGTTAGAACAAAAGTCACCTGAGTGAGGTTTGATTTAAGACAGTGCATAACTAAAAAGCATCAATGTTAGGGCCAAATTCAGCCTTGGTAAAGCTCCACTGGAAAGACAACATGGGCTAGTGGACAGGAAATTGGACCCTGAATTGAGAGACTGGGAGTCTGTTCCCACCTCTGCTACTGACTTGCTGCATGACCCTGGGTGAATCACTTATCCTCAGTTAAATGGTGATGCTTTCTTTGTAAAGCACTTTAAGATGTATGGAGCAACTGTACTTTATAAGCGCTGTTATTGTTATTTTTGGGGTCAATGAAGTTACACTAGGGCTGAGTTTTGCCCAAACTTCCAAGTCCCTTAGCTGTCTCTGAGGACTGCAGCTCAGAATCAGTAGGAAGTGTGAAGAATTCCATATACATTTGCTATCTGTTGTCTGCACTTGGCAATAGGCAGAACTAGCAGAAAAATCATGGTTACTGCCTCAGCTCCAGCTCTACAGAAATCCTCCTCTAAGCTTCAGTCCCCTCTCAGCTTGATTATTGCTGCTAATTCCCTCTTTGATGGCTTCTGCATGGCTCAGGTGCTCAGACTCCAGAATATGCACAGCCCCGCTGCTGCTCACCATCTGGTACACACAAACAAGCATGGCTTCATCGCTCCTCTCCTTGGTTCCCTTTCCAGGTTCCAGAAAATTGCCTTCTCTGTTTTTAAAACTCTGCACAGACTCACCTTGGCCAACCCCATGGACCTGCTCTCTTTCCTTCTCCAGCCTCCTCCCATCACTCCTCTAAGCGCACTATTTCACCACTGTTGGTGCAAGAACCTTCTTCTCTGCAGCTCCTATCAGCTGCAACAGCCTTTCTGTACCTCTTCACCTCACTTGAGTCTTCAGCTCATTTCACAGCTCACCTGAAACTCGCCTCATTGTTTCTTTTCACCTCTCCCCCTGATCTTATGACAACTGAATTTAATTATTTCCCCATGAGATGAATTTACACCAGTGCTTTCTCCCAGCTCCCCAAAAACAGTCCCGCGCTATTTAACACTGTTTTCAGGCCACAGCTTGAACACAAGACATTTTTAAAAGTTATACAATCATTGTATTGCAAAACAGGGGTTGAAGACCAGATGTTTACATTACAGCTACTTCTGTGTGGTTTAGTATGATCAAACAAACACCCAGAGCCCCTCCAGACACCCCCCATGTCTTTCTTGCACAAAAAATGATGCGTTTTGCAAATAAGGTCAGAGACTGAAGCTCAAGCAATCATTTACGCAATCCTGTAACGTGCTTACCTCATTCACACACGGGGCATTCCCAATCCTAGATCACCTTCTCCTTTACCTAAATGCACTATTCTCTTAAAGGGCTCCAGTCGCACACTTTGTCAACAGAACTATATCATGATGCTTTGAGTTAACCACGTTTAAAAAAACCCAAACATACATGTTCTAATGTGTTACAGTACATTAGGTGGCATGGTCCCTAATGAGTCTGGGTTCTGTTTTAATGTTGAACCAGACCCAATGAGTGTAAGTGACACTACTCCTGGGGAAATTCTGTGCTACTGTGCACACACAGAATTCATGTCCCCCGCAGGTCTTTTCACTGCAGAAAATGGATTCTGCTGGGGAGGCACTGCAATTACACCTTTCATTTACCAGGGGCTGCTGTGGCACCAGAAGAGAGGGCAATTGGCTCAGGTCTGGAGCAGCCAGCTACAGAGAGGGAGGGGTCAGAGGCTGTGTGCCTCAAAGCACCCTGCCCATGGGCCCAGGTGAGGAGGCACAAATATGGGGGGAATGGGCAGAATGGGTTGCACAGAGATCCTGGGGAGTCACACAGACTGGGGTTCAGAAGGGCTACTGGGGGGAGACTGGTGTGGGGACACAAGATCTAATGGGGTGATAGCATTGACCCCGGGGCTGAATAGGTGTGGGGGTGCAGGACCACATGGGGACAGGGAGGAGGAGGTGGCTGAGTGCGGATGCAGGGATACACAGGGATGGGAGCAGATGTGCCTGACTGAATGGGAGACGCTAGGGGGTCAGCCAGGATCTGCATGGGAGAGGCTCCCCACCAACTCCCTAACAATCCCTTTGCCTCCCTCCCCTCCCCCAAAAAACCCTGTTCCACACTTCTCCCACCCATACCCAACAACCCTCCAGGTTCACTCCCAGGATCCTTCCCAGCAATTACTTGCCTCTCCCTCCGCTCCTCCATTACCCCTGACTCCCCCAAGCCTTTGAACTGCTTCTGAGGGGAAATCCATTTCTGTATTGTAGTGTACATGAATTATTACTCAAAGTTCTGTATTAATATGCCCAGTAAGGGATCTATTTGTCAAAAAACATTTCCTGAATCTTTTTTGTTGTCTGTACTGTTACAGACATACTTGCTGACAGGTATTTTGAAATAAATAACCAAAATAATTGAAACTGGCATGATTACATTGTGTTATTTTGACAAATAAAATATGCAGAATTTTAAAATATTGTGCTCAGAATTAATTTTTTGGCTCAGAACTCCCCCAGGAGTAAAAGTGAGCACTATTGCCAACAGAGGTGCCATAGTTTAGATGACACATAACATTCAAGTTCTGACTCATGGCAGAGGAAACCACTATAGTGGTGGATTTTTGTTTTGTTTTGGGGGCAGAAGTGGGGAAGTGTTCACCCTGGGGCAGTTAAACTCCAATTTTTGTGCCAATATTTTGCCTGCCCAGATGTCCTTCTTCTGTAGTGCTAATGTGTGCTATTGAATATCTGCACCATCACATCCCAAAGGTAGCTGCATTTTACTGGTGGATCAAGCAATCGCTGCATATGGTTTAAGACAGTATGACATCCTTCAGAATTAAAGGTGTTATATAAATGAAAGATATTAGCTGGATAACAGCTGTATGAGTGTGTCATAACACTAAACATATACATACCTTACAAATGACCTAAAGATCCTCATGTCAAACACATAGTTTAGCCCCTACCCTCTATTATCACGGTATAGTAAACTGCATTGGATTATTTAACAAATCACACAGCCTGAAGATAGAAGAAGAATGAAGTTTAAAGAACTGGACAAATGAAATTGGTCATCTCTAATCTGCAACTTTAACTGCAACTTTATGTGCCATAAGTGTAAGAACCTCAGCACTTGCTTAAAGTTAGGCATGTGCTTAAGTAACTTGCTGAATAAGGGCACATTAAAGCAAAGCCCCGGAAAGCCAATACTGTAGCTTGAACTCTCCTATTATTTGAAGGGGTTCTCGCAACAAAATTTTTTTCTCACCAACAAAACTCTTGCTGGTGGCCACTCTGACAAATTTTCCTAAAATGCTTAATTAACTTTAGGAAAAACAAATAAATATGCACATATATGTGTCCAAATAATTGTAATTTATTTATGTAGGGTTTTTTGCAGACTCAATAATAAAAATAATGGACACTTGTCTCTAGTCTTTACTGGACTGAAACAGAATAGAAACTCAAATAAGGTGCTTTGCATGTTTTGCTTTTTGGTTGATTTTTTTTTTTTAGACTTGCTAGCTAGTAAGTCTGCTAGTGTGAAAAGTAATATTTGTAAATAGTATTTTCACAGCAGACTTACTTAGCCCCAGCAAGCTGGGAGACAAATTAAGCCCAGGATGGGAAGGTGGGGAGGGAGACGAGGGGTGATGTGGGGGCTAGAGGTGGCAGCTGGGGTTGGGGCAATGGAGTGAGCCCAGAACCTGGGGTCCCGCTGCATGGCTGGAGACTGGAAGAGGCAGGAGGGGCCAGAGTGACATGTGGGGGGTGAGCCTGGGACCGGATCTCCGGGGCCGGAACCCGAAGCCCTGTGGCTGGGGGCCGGAGTCTTATGCCGCACGACCAGAGACTACCACCCACCACGCCAGGGCTGAAGCTCAAGCAGCATCACCCCGGGAAGATGGAGAACTCACACTGGTTACCTGATCCTACAGTGGTTGTGGCTTCAGAAGGGGGCATGGACCAGCACCTGCTGGCAACACTGGGGGAGGGATTGCTGCTTTGCCGCTCCCCCAGTCAGCACCCAGGAGGCTGTGGCCGCAGTTGAGAAACGCTGTAAATGTGATATGCTTTTTTATTATGAAGAGATACATTTCTCAAATTATTTTTCTTCGTAAATAATTGGCATTGTGGGTCCTGAATAATAATAAAGTGCAATCCTCAGGAATATATCCGCGAATACTCCCTTCCCCGCAAATCACCCACTTGATTAGCCATACAAAACATGGCAGCACACACTGTTACACTATTGAAGAGTTGCAGAATTACTTGCACAGGATTCCTGTGATGTTGCATTACGATTATTTATTAGTTTCAGACGCTTCCCACCTCGTCTAATTAAATTTTTTCTTTACCGTTCAGAGCTTTTGCAAAATGTCTGACGAATACTTGTATACTGAGTGCCTCTGTGCATGAACATGGGCTGAGATTTTCAAAGTAGTCTAGGGGATTTATACTAGTGGAAGATAGGTGACTCAATTCTCCAGATAGCTTTGATAAACATTCAGGTTGAGTTTTAGTCATACACAAGTTCAGTGCATTCATGCAATTTGGTATTTAGTAAATAGACACAGAGCATTAAAATGCTGTAGATTATACAGTGATGTATAAGGCAAAAACAAGCACAACTTTCTTTGCCCAATGAGAATTAATTCTTATCACTTTATAGTTTGCTGTAGCCATGGGCCCATAATTCTTCAATCAGAGGTCCCATAATATAATCCAGTCTTTCACTAGCCTCAAGCTATAGAAAATAAAGTTTGGAGGAAACATCTATAATCAAGACATTTGAGGATGTTTTTTCACATAGAAAGCATAGTCATTCAGAAGCTTTACAATTATTTGAGGTCTCTCTCACTTTTCTGGTGTACGGAAAAGGAAATGCATGTAGATACTGAATGTTGCAATTTTCCAAGGGGCAGCCAGACAGCAGAAATTAGGACCTAACTGCAAGTAGATAAAAAGGTGTCACACACAAAGCTCGCTCACACACAGAAGTGTATAAAACTATATGGTAGAGGTAGAATGTTCGAGTAAAGTGCCTTGATTTCTCCGCCCCAGCTTTTGCTGTTGGTAATCTGAATTGAACTCCCTCGCTCCTGGGATGATTTACAGCCTCTGGATTTACAGGTCAAATATCATGTTGCTCACTGACCTGACCCCAACTGGCCCCTCCGGTGTCACCCTTACCTCCATCTGCGTAAGTCTCGGTGCCATAACCATCCTGCAGCCCATTATTCCAGGTGCCTTCATACTTTGCTCCACTGCTCATGCTCTGCCTTGTCCCATACCGTCCCTTAAAGCCATGGGTCCATTCGCCTTTGTAAAGCCACCGTCCTTTAGTCTCGATCCCCAAACCGTGCCTCTTGCCTTGAGACCAGTAGCCTTCATAGGTGTTGCCACTGGGCCACGTGTATATGCCCACCACTTCAAAACCATAGTTCCACGAGCCCGAGTACTCCCCTTGGCCCTTGGGACCAGTGCAGATGCCATGGCCATGGGCTTTCCCCCCTTCCCAGCCCCCACAATATGCTCCTCCATCATCAAAATCAAACCTTCCTCCACTCATGGTGCCATCCAAGCTCAGCAAGCCAGGATCTCCACTTTACTCCTTCGTTCCTCTCTTTCTTTCTCTTTCCTTTCTACTTAGCCGGACTGTTTTTCATAAGCAAAAGTTTGGGGAGTTTAAAATGTTGCCACATTTCCAAATTAAAAATGCTCAAAGCAAGGTGCTGACCCAAGGAGATGATTGCCTTGTGCTGCCCAGCCAGAGGATAGAGGGAGGGAGGGATTTGGGAAGGGATCCTGTCTTGGAGAAGGATCGGGGTGAGGACACTGCAAATTGCACTGTGAACACCACAGGGACCTCTCTGCAACCCAGCACCCACCTGCCACCTAGGGGACCGGACAATCAAGCAAGGGCCATGCTGTGGGACTGGGGCAGATTGGGAGGGGAGGGATAAAACTCAGTTGCAAGATCTGACTCGTATCTCTGCAACCTTTGCATTGCCCTGACAGTGCATTGGGGAAGCGTCTGGCCCCTTTAAGAGGCTCTCCAGGAAAGGGCGGGGGGGCCCCGGGCTTCTCTGGGGGGGTCCCCCTTGCCTGATCATACCCGCCCCACGGCTCCTGCTGCTGCTCCGGCTGCCTGCAGAGTCCCTCCCTCCTCAGAGTCCCATTATGTGTGTGTGTCTCTCTCCTCTGCTGCCCCTTCCCTCTCTCCTCCTCCTGCGGTAGAAAGGTCAGCGCTGCCCTAACAAGGCCATCGGATCCCAGGAGCTGCTCCCAAAATAAATCCCCACAGGCCCAGCCCCTGCTCCAGGGGCCTTTTATGAAGGAGGAACGAGACACCCCCCTGCCTGGGCAGGATTCCAGAAAAAGACGAGGGGAGGGGAGAAGCTGGGAAAGTAAGTAAGTGCCTGCTTAAAAATAGACCCTGGGAAGCAGCTAGGGGAGGTGTGCTTGTGAGGGGGGAGAGCTTCTCCTGCTCAGTTACTTTGGCATTTTTCCTCCATTGCACAGAGATCTGCTCAGTGGCTGGGGCATGTTTCCTGATGGGGGGGGGGAGCGGAGGGGAGAGTGGGGGGAACCAGAGGCAGGAAGTGGACGGATGACTGGGGGTTTGCTCTCAGAACACAATCATTCCACAACAATGGCTAGGACCAGAGGTGGGGGAGCAAAGGGTGAATGGCAAAAGGGCCAAGATGTCCCCCCAAAAGTCAGTTCTGAGTTCCCAGCTGCTGTTGTCCTGCTTCCAGCCTTATGAGGAGCAGAAACGACCCAGCCAAGGCAAAAAGCTCATATAAAGCTAATGTTTCTAAGGCAACGCCATCCCGCCCCCCAACATGCATCTGCAAACTGCTCCCACGCCTTCCCCGCTCACTGAAGCGAAAGGATAACAGCTTTCTAAGTATCCACTTCCCTCCACTACGTCTTTCCCAGCACAGTTAGAGAGCAAGACCGAGACTCAGACCAGTCCCACAAGCCTTAGGATAAAAGGCAGCCTTACTCGACTTCTGGCTGCCTCTCCTGCTAAGCTGGACACAATAGGACCTTTCCCATCCGCAGGGACGTGGCTCAGGTCTCTGTTACCTGACAATTTCACCCATCCGCAAAATCTTTGTTCCCTAGTAACACCATTCCTTTCACCAAAATTTCTGACCGTTACATGAATGCAGCAGAGGCCACATTGACCAGGCAGTTTAGTGTTTAGGTGACAAAAACTTTTGGGAATAAGATGAAGTATGCTGCATGAAGCACTAAAATTTTAAATTAAAGCCCATTTATTCACTCACAGGCAGTATCAAGGACAGGGGGGCAAGAGGAAGACAAGAATATACACATTAAAGTGAAACCCCAAGAAAGGTTTTGAGTTACAAACATTATTTGAAATCATGCTCATCTCCATCACTCCTGCCAAGAGGAATCAGTTGCCCTGCTGAAAATTCAGGGTCTTGTCACCAATAGTACAGGTGTAATTGAGCACTGCCCTTTCCCATTTTCATGCTGTGATGTGTAGTATGAGCCAGGCTTATCTTAAGCCTGGTCTGCATTGAATCAATCTAGTTTATTCAAGCCACTAGCGTAGATGTGTTTAAACCAGTTTTGCTTATTTCTGTAAATTACACATGTAAACTAAACAGATTTAAGCAAAGTTTAAAGCAATTGAGGTGGATCTAGACTGGGAGGGTTTGCATATTTTTAGATCAATTTTAAATCGCTTTAGCTAGCCACTACATGTTTTCAAATATAGACAAGCCCTCAATGAACAAGCAACTGTAAATGCATGTGAAGCATCCGCTGAAATCCACTTCCCAGGTCAGCTGAGACCAAGTTTGCACAGAAGATGCATTCATCTCCAAAGAGAGGTTGCTGGCTGCTTCAATGTTCCCTGTCTACTTCAGATGGGCCACAGGACCTACTTTAAAAAAAAAAAAAAAATCTCTGGAGGTATTTCACCTTAGGGTCTGCTTTTATTTATTTATTTTTATAGTCAGTCAACATGTTTGCTACTCCAAAAGATTTACAGGCAGTGGCTCTGCCTAGTAGGTGGTGTGAGCACTGCTTATTTGCATTGTGCTTGGAAAAGACAGAACTAAACTACAGAGCCACATACAGATGCTGTGGTACTGGCACGTAACTCCCACCTTCAAATACAAGACTGGTGAGTACACAGGAAAGAGAGGGGGAACGTTACCCCAGCATGTCCCACTGATCCAAATCTTTCCCTCCTTCAACCTGTCCCATACTCTAAGACGACGCTTAGCAAGGCTATAAAAGTATGATGTGCTATTTAGTGACCACCATATTACTAGGAGCAGGTGCTTATCCCAAAGGAAACAATGGCAGCTATGGAGCTAACCTGTGTTACTGCTGGCACGTTATGCACCCCTAGTAAGAGGTAAAGTATTGAGATAGGAACTCCAGAGTTCCTAGTCCAGCTCTGCCACTGATTTGTTGTATGGGTCCAGGCATGCTGCAAAATCTTTTCTCATCTGTAAAATTAAGACAACCCGTTGCATGGTTGTACAGGGCTTTACAACTGATGCTATCATTAGGGGCTTCAGTTTTTAGAACTGCAAAAGTACATGCTACATGGTGCCTAAATGGAGCTCCACATGCAAATACACCTACCCATTGGGCATGCACGCATGACAAAGTTAAGCCCAACAGTCACTTAGGCTAACCTTGTTCTTCCCTTACCCAGCCACTCAGGTTCTCAGAGAGGTCATTCAAACAAAAAGGGAACTAGCGACAAAATTCTGTTCTACATAGTTTCTTATATTGCACTTATCACCATAGTATCTAAGCATCATATCTGAGGCTCAGAAATGCCAGGTGCAGAACTGTCAACCCCAAGCATTCAAACATCATGAGTTAGACCTCAAGTTATAAGATTGGCTTAAAAAGAAGATTCTAAAATAGTTAAGTGTTGGGATCTTTCACTATCTTCTGGTTTGAGCCCTTAGGGTACAGACAGGTCACATTCTCAACTCACTCTGCTCTGAGGGGTAGATTTTTTTATTTTTATTTTTTAAATGAGAACTGAGAATTTCATGTAGTCACTTTACTCAAGGTGCTGGGACTTTAAAACAATATTGCAAGACTTGTGATAAAATTGAAGAGATATTAACACTGAAGTGTCTTCAAGTACATCTCATGCTGTTCTAGAAGACAGGAATAATAAACTCTGATCTGGTTTACCACCACCAACGATGTTAATGTCTTAAAAACAGGCCAAGTTCAAGACCACGAAAGTTATTACAAACTGCAGCACTGTTCCACAACAAAACTGTAATGAAAATTATGTTCAAATGTATATTTTAAGCACCACTTGGCTATAGGACTCCTAAATGACTGAACTGATGCACTACTTAGAAAGTTTAAGGTAAGTATCAGTCAGCCAGTGGGTCTATATTGTCAGGGACATGGAGTAAAGGTGACATCTAGCGGCCAGACATGGATTACCAACTTGTTTGGATGCTTCTCCTTCCCTAACCATCAACAGTACATACCCAAGTATTGTACAGTTTTCCTTTAGGGTCCCTACAAGATATTGACTTGTACTCCAGGATTCACTCTTCGTAAAATTCAGGACAAAGTAATTGACTGTACCAAGTCCACCACACTGCACTTCATGTATTGCAAAACAGGGCAATCAAAATATAAATTCTTACCACTAAGTCTATGGGACTCCCATGAGAAAACAAAATAGTGGAATGGTAACTAGGCCCTCCTCCCTATGAAAGGTATTACTCCCATTCCCCAGATGTAATATCTACTGTATGAATTAGAAGTGAGCAATGCAATGAGTTGGTACTGGCTATATATATATTTACACACACACACACACACAGGCATATTTTATATATATATTAGGAAAAAATCCAAAAGAGTGAGCAATTGGGGGATAAAATGAAATTTCAGAGTTTACAATTCTAGTTCTGTTCCTGTAGCAGACAACCACACACAAGGAAATGGAGCTACTTCACATTCAGATACATGTGACTAATCTTATTAAGTTATCGGAATGCAGGGAAATTGAAGGGGAAAATGGACCCAGCACAGCCTGCCTATTTAGGACTTCTGACATTAAGAAATGCTAGGTAGTTTGGGGTCATCAATTTGGTCTTAATTGTGAGGCCACTTCATTAGGATAGATTATAACACTGATAGACAATGCCATTATTGCCACAATATCCTGTGCCATTAAGCCATATCAAGCTGCAGATAATGGAGCAGGGATGACATTCTTAATCACCAGAGGTGCCAATGGAATTTAGCACGGAAGTGTTTCTCCTAAATTATTCTGGTCTCTCACACAAGGCACAAAACTGTAAAAGCATCAGCACATAATAACACTGGTTCATACCCCTCCCCCCAAGGGGTAGTTTCAGTACCTGGCAGTATACTCCCTTGTACCTCTCCACTGCTAAACCTAGGACAGGAGACAGCTGTTGGTGCTGCTTTGATGTGATCACATGCAGATTTGAGCTGCAGCTGCTCTTCTGTGCAGGGAGATATGCACTACAGGCAGTGGAAAACCGTACATGTATCCATCAGCACTCTGCCTCACAACAAGACAAGGATCACACTACCAATATTTTTATGTTTTAGTAAATGGATTGCCAGAAGGGAGGGAAAAGGAGAACACATGGATGCAGTAGGAAGGCCCAAGATGTCCCAGCTTGGCAATTGACCAAGCATTAATTAAATTGAGACATAATAGACCTGCAGGCTTAAACTATGTCAAAACTATGTCTCAAACAGCTGGTCTACACTGCCACTTAAGTCGAAGTAAGTTACGTTGCTCAGGGGTGTGTAAAAAAAAAAAATCACCCCCAAATGACACAGCTTACATTGACCTAACGTGGTGTCTACACCACACTATGTTGGTGGGAGATGCTCTCCCGCCAACTTACCTTCCGCCTCTTGGAAAGTGGAGTATTGAAGTAGACAGGAGAGCGCTCTGCCATTGATTTATTGTGTCTTTACCAAATCTGCTAAATGTACACTGCTGCATCAATCACAGCAGCGCCTATTTAGCATACCAGTGTAGACAAGCCCTCAGAAATGAGCAATTGCAGGGAGGACAAATTTGGGTATTTTTGTCTAACTACAATCAGGATTACAGTGGGGGAAGGATGTACAGACAAAAGCACACTGAAGAAGTTGGCAAATGCTGTTTGGTCTTTTGATGTATTTTTATAAAAAACAAACTGCAAAGGAGTCAACTCACCTCATCAACTGTTTTTCCTTTGGCTATTAATGAGGAACAATTACATTCAAGATACAAAGCCATCTATTTCTGCTGCAGCAGACAAAGACAAAGGTAGAAGATCTGATTACCTGAATTATTTCTCTGATTAGGGAGCCTAATGTGATAATACCTCTTGCAAGGTTAATACTAGAATCTGATAGTATACTAACTTGGAGAATAGGAGAGCTGTGAAGAAAGGAAAAGGGAAGAAAAGGTCAGAGTCTGAAGAAAGTTTATCCTACGAGAAACAAAGCTGCTCTTTAATCATAAACAAGCAACATTGATTGCACCTCCCACCCCCCACAGAAAAGCAGATTCAGACATCTGGAAATAATTAGAGCAATGGATGTAAAGATAAAGGAAAAAAATAGGGCATGACCCCCACTTTTAAAGTGTTCCCATAATTTGGTGCTATACCTCCCCACTTGACAAGTTTCCAAAACTAACCCTGAATCCATAACTGCCTGTTTATGAGTTGCAATTGAACATCAAAGAGAGACCTCAGATGAGCTAAGATACAGCATCAGACTTCCCAAATAAAGAGGTCTGATCTCATACAGCGCTTTCTATGGACTGGTCTCTGCAATAACCCAGAACTGCAGGATTTTTTTTTTTTTAAATAAGATCTTTAATCAATGTAGAATTTCCCAAGTTATTAGTTCCATAAGCAGATATGGGAAGAGACTGTTCTCTAACCAAATCAACCACCATTCTAGGGTTAGAGCTGTCACGTTTCTACATTAAGGTGTTTTGTCTGGTTTAAATAACAAAAGTTAGCTGAGATGCAATGAAGTGTTTTTATTGCAAGCACGGTGAGCAGGGAGTGGATTGCTTCTCATGTAGAGTATGACTGAGGGCAGATTTCAATCAAACCCTTTCTCTAAAGCCCATTGATGTCAGGTGTACATCATTTCTGCCATGTGAGACATTTTCTTGGGAATATATAAGTAATATTCCATGTATCCTGAAAGGTCTTCAATAGTCACATCATCCACATAGGCCCTTGCTTGCTCAGAGCAAGATCGTGGAGAACTTGAGGGAGTTCTTGATGGCAAAGGCTGGGAGTGGTCCTCAGCAACTGTTCTTTCTGGTGACAATGGGATGGTGTTCTGCAAGCCGGAGAATTTGTACACTTCCATGTCTTGCCACCGCTTACACTGACAGGCCTTGTCCATGCATGCACATGGCTTACTCTTGTTTTGTTTGGACACCGACTGGAAGTCAGAAAGATCTGTTGTCTTCAGACTTGCTTTGGACATCAGAGAAACAGCAACAGAAGAGTTTTCCTGTTTGTTCTCTGGCACTGGCTCTGCAACAGAAGCACCCGAACGCTCAGCAACAACTCCCTTGTGGCCAGCGCCATCTAGAACAGGACTGGAATGTTCATTTGCACAGAATTCCTTTGGGACTGGCACCCCTAGCCCGGTGCTGTTGTCTGGAGTGTCAACCTGGCTCTTGTGTACCAGATGGCTGCACACAGAAGGCGTTTTTGAACTGCAGTGGATAAACTTAGGAGGATGAAGGATTGGAGACTTAGAACGCCTCCGACGCTGGGTTCTCACTGCCCCTCTTGAAGGTTTCCTCATAGACCTAGCAGCAGAAGATACACAAGTGAGTGTTTACTCTATAACCAGATGCAAGTAGTATTTTCTTTCTGTGAATCACAGTAGGAAAAGTATTTAAAAAGCAACCTCCTCCACTGTACAGTAGAAGCTCCGAGTTACAAAATTCTCAGGAACGGAAGTTGTTTGTAATTCTGAAATGTTTGTAATTCTGAACAAAACGTTATGGTGGCTCTTTCAAAAGTTTACAACTGAACATTGACTTAATACGTCTTTAAAACTTTACTATGCAGAAGAAAAATGCTGCTATTAACCATCTTAATTTAAATGAAAAACAGTTTCCTTACCTTGTCAACTCTTAAAAACTTTCCTTTTTTTTTTTTTTTTAGTAGTTTATGTTTAATACACTACTGTACTGTATTTGCTTTTTTTTGGTCTCTGCTGCTACCTGATTGTGTACTTCTGGTTCCAAATGAGGTGTGTGGTTGACCGGTCAGTTCATAACTCTGAGGTTCTACTGTATTTATATTACATTTTAATGAGTGCAGTAGCATCCACAGAGCTTTACAGAACAGGTGTACAAAATTGTATGAATTAACTCAGACAGACATGATACCAGTTCTGGTAAACAAAGGTGTGGAACTAGCACCTGAGAGATCAATGTAAGAGAATGAATAAAGGTGGTTTTAAGGAGGAATCTGAAAGAGGCGAGGCAGGGTACTTAGCACATGGGATGAAAGAACAATAAAGGGGCCACATGAAAATAGTAAAAAGAAAAGGAGTACCTGTGGCACCTTAGAGACTAACCAATTTATTTGAGCATAAGCTTTCATGAGCTACAGCTGTATAATCCACTAAATGTAAAAATGGATGAGTTTTCTACAGAGAGGTTTTTAGTATGGAGAATCTCAAAGCACTTTACAGATTGGTTGATCCACAATCAACTACCAAGGTGAAATGCAGCAGCTCTCAAATGGCGTACAATACTACTATGCTCAAATAAATTGGTTAGTCTCTAAGGTGCCACAAGTACTCCTTTTCTTTTTGCGAATACAGACTAACTACTCTGAAACATGAAAATAGTAGTGATTCTAGACTGTTTCAACAGTCATTTGAAAATGTAAAGTGCTGCATAAGCATTAAGCATTCAGGAAACAAAAGGCAAAAGATTCAGAGATAGAGGTGCCTTAGAGGCACCTACTACTCTACTGTATGATGCCAAATGATCCTGCAAGAAAGGATTCATGACTTAAAATGACTCATTTGCAAGTACAGCAGCTTGCTGGATATGTTTACTCTGCTCCTGTTCCTAATGCTGGTGCGGCTGTAGCATTCAAAACTTCACCCACAGCTCAGAGGTGTTTCACTTTGTAAATTTAGAAACAGAACACAAATGGCATGGGAATGAGGGGGAAGGGATGACAGGCATGTTTTAAAAGGGAAACTAAAAATGTAAAATTTTTGTAAATAAGTCCGTTTAGAATCCAAAACCAGTAACAGAATTGGGTAATTAGAGTTAAAATAATTCCAGTTCATTTACATTTAAAAAACCAGGTCAGTCAGTCCCAGGCTGCCCTCTGCTTACCCATGCCAGGCTTCTTTAGATGTGCACACATTCTTAGGTTTGGTTTCATCTGTAGCTGTTCTAACCAGTGCTCTTGGAATTGTACCCTCACCCACAGGAAGAGAAGCAGTGGACCTGAAAGAAGAACATAAATACACTGCCATTAACTGAAGAGAATGCGAAAGATGTGTCAAAATACTGTGGAGAGGCTATGAATTTTCTTTCCCAAAAACCACATTAATCGGTCATCAGAAATGCCTTAAGCAAACTGTTTGCAAACAAACAGTCTCCTAAAAGCTTCACTGAAGCACCAAACCAGGAAAGACACACAGTGTGCTAGTTTATAACTGAAGTGTTAAAAATTCATAGTGAATTTTCATAGTGAACCACCAATATGTAACATACATAAATTAAGCAAGCATATGATGTTATTGTAGTAACCTGTGTCCTTCCTCACCCTACTATTTGTTACGCTCATCTGTTATATCACATTATGTTTAATTTTGAAGTCTAAGCTTTGCCGGGCATGGATCATGGTTTTTCATTTGTCCTGTAATGTTCTTAACACACCTTTTGGCACTAAAATAAATAAATATGAAATAAGATTATAACAGTTCCAGTCAGCCTTATTTACCAAATCATACCTTGTTGCAAGCTGTTAGCCAAAACGATACCTGCAATTACGCATTAACGGGGCAAGAAAATACCAACAAATATGCAATAGGAAATGACGTATATGAGCCAGTAAGTCTTTTCTATAGCTACATTCTATAATGCTCAGATATCACACAGTTATAAAATGGGTTAAGTATGGGCAAACAGCATTACAACTATGTTCAGGCAGGTTTGAAAACTGTTTTAAAAGCAAATTACTAGCAGTGGAATGGACAGAGGCTTATAGAATCCAGTTTCTGTCTGAAGACTGTGTGTTGCTGCTCATTGCTGAAGACCAGAAGGAAGTAAAAGTTAGATTTAACCAAAGCATACCTCCCATGACCAATGAATGAATGCTTAAAACCCATGTTTTCTGAATCCACTAAATGTGAAAATGGATGAGTTTTCTACAGAGAGGTTTTTAGTATGGAGAATCTCAAGGCACTTTACAGATTGGTTGATCCACAAACTACCACCAAGGTGAAATGCAGCAGCTCTCAAATGGCGTACAACACTACTATACTAGTAGGAGACATGAGAAAACTTACATCAGTCTGTGAGCTTTTACTAACTCAAGTCTTCTTCAGCACCATTACTTGCATATTACTAAAATACTTAGGCCCCTAATGCAAGAATGTGAGTTTCTTTAAGCACAGGGAAAAATCTCCCCACAAAGTAAAATTTGAAGACTCTGTATGATTTGGAATACACCTCTACCCCGATAGAATGTGGTCCTTGGGAGCCAAAAAATCTTACTGTGTTAAATCGAACTTGCTTTGGCCTCGAGCATTTCCGTTAATACAGTATTTGACATAAGAAGTTTTATTCTTGGTGTTGTTTTAGAAAAGACGCATCTGATGTCATCCTTCACATCAAGCCCGGGGTCGGGGCTCGCAGCTGCGCAGCTCCACACAGGGGTCGAGGCTCGCAGCTATGCATCGCGGTCGGGGTCACAGCCCAGTGCAGTGGTCGGGGCTCGCAACCCCCACAGGGTCATGACCCCCAGTTTGAGAACCAATGTTGTAGATGAGACAGAAAACCATTTTTGCTTTACCGAGTTATATCTGAATTCGTGTTATATTGGATCGCTTTATATCAGGGTAGAGGTGTATATGAAAATATTAAGTCTACTCCATTACCCTTTCTTGCTGGATGACTTCCACTTGATACTCTACAAAAGCAGAGCCAACTGCTGAAAAAACATATCCAACAGAACTTGATGTAGAGTCCAGAATAGGAAAGCCAAGTGTACTTCAAAAAATTTAAGTATGGAAGTCCAATATGATTAGCAAAAACACCAAACAAGATATTTAGAAGCAATAAATCTTTAGTCATTATATGGAGCAGGTCCTGGAAAAATAGGACCAATGCACATTTGAACAGCTTTCAATGAAAGTGCCTGCATAGAATATTCAAACTAAAATGGACTGAGAGCAAGTAAAGAACAGGTCCCAGAATAGGCACAACCACCTACAAGTAATACAGACAGAAGATGTCTCAGATATGTCAATTTCAAGAATGCCCTAAAATAGCATTTCTAAGGGCAAGAGACACAGAGGCATGTTCCATAGCACGATAGTGGCTGAAGAAGCATGATTACATCTGAATATAAAAAATCTGGCTAAACAAGTCCAGGATAGGGATGACGGGCTGTTTGACTTCTGCGTTATGAACTTGATGGTGTGGGAAGAATGATGAATATAACTGAACTAAATCTTAAGTTAGAAAAAAATCAACCTGCGTAACAGGGTAGAAAGAAGACTCTGTAGCTGAAAGGACAAAAACTGCTGGTGTCAATTACACTTAGGTGAAAATTGGGGTGGGGGAGTGAGGAAAGGATGTCCATGGAGTTTCTCTGAATTTTGATTAAATGCTCAGGAGCATTATACGGATACAATTTTTAACAAATAATTAGAATGGCAGCTGTTTAAACACTAGCTTTTAAATTAGACCTTCACACTGCAACTCTAAGCTATACACAACAGCCTTAAATGGAATTTTTCCCAGAGAAACAGACTCCAGAAAATGCCTCAATTTTTAGAGCCACAAAAAAAACAAAAAACCCAACACCACTCAAGTCTTAAAGCCAGTCTTTCCTAAATATAAACAGACTGTTTAACTGGAACACACTAGTCCCGGTGTACAGGAAGAATGTTTGCTACAAGAAACTCTTCTCCCTATTGTAGGTTTGGCCAACAGAGCTGAAAGGTTACAGTACATTACACTTTCAGAGCCTTGGCTTAAATAGAATTTGAAGATTTACTGGGCCCCCAAGTCCACATTTTTAAAGCTGCCCACTGTCTGTACACAACTACAATTGTGTATGCAGTTACTCAAAGGGCAAGTGAAAATTAGGCTTGAAATTCTGAAAGTTTAGGCCCATGTCTATCGACCTTCTGGAAAGTCCTGACAAGACAGGTCAGGAAAGCATACTCCCTCCTCTCCCACTAACTCAAAAGACTGTTTATACAGTTTCATACTGAGTTGCTCATACAACTCTCATGACAGAAACCTGGAAGAGAAAATGGGCAGTAACAGACAAGGAGGGGAAGGTGAAGCATGAGGTCAGGTAAGAGTATAGCAGTGGGGAAAACAAATGACAGTGCAATAGCTGAAGGCAGTGAAGAGATGGGTTTTGAACTGCATTTTAAAAGGGAGCAGGGAATCACAGTGAAGCTGAAGGACCAGGGCACACCCAAGTAGTCAGTGGAGGGGCAGTAAGGCATTAGAAGAAGAAAAAATGGTTCATTTAACGTAAAGACCAGTAGGACCTGAACTAAAACTGCTTTAAGACGAAGATTACATATTGGCAACCTAAACTATTTAGCTCACTTGACAGATGTAAGGCAGCTCTGAGCTGCTGCCATGACATTTGAGACTAGTAGGAATTTATGATGTAGTAACCTCCACTTAGTCACAGCAGTGAATCACCCTTCCCATTCCCGTGTCATTCATCACTACTGTGTCCTCCAGTTTCCATATATCCAATCCATGGATCATTCATCTTTACTCATAAGGCACTTCGGTAGAAAGTCCAAGTATTATACAGCAACCAGCTGCAAGCAGCAGTATTTATACAAGGACGTTGATATTTTAAGTTTACCAAAGTGGCCTTACTGTAATATCCTTACGTATTTTGGTCCTCTCCCAAACATGGGAAATAAGAATACTAGCTATGTTTTACTGTATTGCACCTGCAAAGAACACTCTGTGTGGACATGATGTTTGTAAACTATTGTTATAATACTTCACTCCTAAGTGCTTTGAAATGAGGGTAATACCAACATTTGTACAGACAGAAAAACTTGGGTACGGAGAGCTGAAGTGAATCAGATGGGGAATACAGTGAGTGTCACGGTCAGGACTGGAATGCAAGATAAGAATATTTAGATGTGTGACATTTCTCATAGGATTATTTTCAGGCTCTTTAGTCAGTTGCAACGTTTGATCTTTGATATTAGGAATCATTGAATCTAATTAACAAAGCCAGCACCCAACTTCAGATTTTAAATGCGATAGAACAAAATAGTTAAAAATCAAATCAGAGATCATTGGATTAAATATGTTTGTTATGTGCAGGGTGTTCATTTATTTATGATGCTCCTTAACTGTCAAAGTAGGACATCACAAATCCATCCCAAACCCCCATTTTCAGGGAGTTGTAATAGTTCAGAGTATCCTTTCAGGTTGACACTTTGGATTTCAGCCAAACAGGGAATTATTTTGCAACACTTGCACTAAATTGGTTCAGATTGGAGGTGGAGGTTTCCTGTTAAATGAAATTCAGTCCTTATTCCCTGTCCTGGGCTCAGGACAGTTGACATGCAGAAAAGACCAAGATATTAATATTCAGAAAGAAGCTCCTCTTTCTGCTGTAAACACAGACCAATCGACTGGAGACTGAAGGTGGGAAGAGATCATATCAGTTCTTTGAGCTCTCTTTACTGGAAAAGAGTTGAAGCATATTGGAGATAGGGGCATGTGCAGGGAAGGGGGGTGTCACAGATTTCCAGTGAGCCTGGTCAATTGTACTGAAAGACCCTGAATATACTGGGGCTCTGCGAGGCTTCCAGTGGCACCCTAACCAGCTTGAAACTGAGGCCTTGTCTATACTTGGATTGTAACCACCTGTTCAGTTGCTTTGGTGCAAATAGCTTATACAGGAGTTATTTACATGAGCCCAGTTTACATTGTTTCATAGATATTTAGGTCAGAAGGGACCATTATGATCTAGTCTGACCTCCTGCACAACGCAGGCCACAGAATTTCACCCACCACTCCTGCGAAAAACCTCTCTCCTATGTCTGAGCTATTTAAGTCCTCAAATCGTGGTTTAAAGACTTCAAGGAGCAGAGAATCCTCCAGCAAGTGACCCGTGCCCCATACTACAGAGGAAGGCGAAAAACCTCCAGGGCCTCTTCCAATCTGCCCTGGAGGAAAATTCCTTCCTGACCCCAAATATGGCGATCAGCTAAATCCTGAGCATATGGGTAAGATTCACCAGCCAGATACTACAGAAAATTCTTCCCTGGGTTTTCAAACCAAGGAATGCTGCATCACTGCAAATCATGCTGCTCTGGTATAAACTGTACCTACATTAGGAGTTTGCACTGGTGCAGCTACACCAGTGGCTGAAATTCCAATGTAGGCCAGGTTTGAGAGTTAAGACTTGATAATTGTATTGAGTGTTCTTTTATTAAGTAGGAAAGGGTTGCCATTCTGAGTATTAAAAGTGAGATGGACAGCTTCTTTGTGCTCTAGTATCATGGAGCAGTAAGTCAAGTACTGCATATCATGTCTCCCAAGTAAGGAGAAGATCTACACAACATCCTCCCTTTCAGTGGTTTTGTTAAAGAAATTGTCATTCCTGGAGACTAGAGTCCAAAGGTGGCAATACTGGATTCCTACATGACCTCACCAGTATCTTCAATACTGATGTGGCAAGACCACCTAACTCGAAGGGGTAAGAAGGGAATCCATCTCCCTGGTTCAATTCAGTGGTTGGCCTTGCTGCTGGTATTGCCAATAAATACTAGTTACATTAGCAGCGTTCTAATAATGTGTACGTCCTCTGATAACCAGGGCTCAGCCCAAATTCATTTAATATGGGCAGCCAAATGACAGCTATCAAATAGTAACCATTTTTGGTCACTGTTAGCCCAGGTTGGACTTGAACCAGCCATTTAGATGGGAATTTATCTGTATCCCATTTACTAATCCCCATAGCTAAACAGCCCTCTGATTACAAACTTTTTTTTTTTTTTTTTTTTTTTTTTAAAGACTTCAATTTGTTGTGCTACAGTTAAGCCTTCCACTACCTAATCCTTTGGTATCTACCTCAATCGCTTCAGATTTGTAGAGTGGTTCCCTAGCAATTCACTGGTCATATAGTTCCTCAATACATCATTATATGCTTGCTTACCCTGCTGCATCAACTCTTAGCTTTTTGAAAGCTGTCTGAAGACTTTCCTCTTCTCCATCCTTAGCTTCTGTTTTCATCCTTGGCACTGTGGGTGCTGACAGTTACCCTATGGTGTTGAAAGCAGAAAGTGAGTTGTTTGAAAATTAAATGGAGACAACCAGCACTGTGTTCAAAACTTTACTATAGTTTCCCATCATCATCATAACTCAAGAAATAAATTCTGAGCAGCAAATTGTAGCATACACATACCCCGGTCACTGTATTAAGACACTTCTGTGAGAGGATTCAGAAAGAGGAGCAGAAAGATATGCAAGAATGATAAAGTCATCATCATGTGTAACAGCTTAGGCAAATAAAAACCTTTACAGTAAAATAATTTGGTGTCAGTTCTGAGCCAAGTGGGGGCAAGGGATGGGATAGATCTCTTCAATGCAGGAGTTTTCTATAGATTCCTACACTTAGTTCCACTGTAACCAAAACTCCACTCCAGAAGCAGTAGAGCAAACAAGGAGGGCCAGCACCACAACACCAATCAACTTCCTGTAGGTCACTGTTAGTACAGTTTGAGAACCTCTGCCCTACAGTACAGTCTTTGGGGCTTTGTCCTGTTTTATAAAAGTAAAGTGATATGGTTTCCACTATTTCCTTTGAAGACTACTCCACAAACCAGGGGTATGTCTACATTACAGCAACAAAGCCATGGGGCTACAGCTGTGCCAGTGTAGCACTATAACAAAAATGCTTCCTACACCCAATGGAAGGCAGTTTTCCATTTATGTAGTAAATAATCCCTCAGAGACAGTAGCTAGGTTGACGATATAATTTTTCCATTGACCAAGCTGCATCTACACTGGGGGTTAGGTCAACCTAACTACAGTGCCCAGGGCACAAAACTTTTCACAGCCCTGTGCAACAGACAGGTTGATCTAATTTTTAAGTGTAGACCAGGCCTAGATCCCAGCCTCAAAAAGTTCTATCAGGTTTTCAGCCCAAATTTATCCTCTCTTAATTTCAGTTTTTTGACCTTTGTTATATTAAGCATTTCATACGAATTCTCCCCTCTTGGATGTTTAAGGCCCAAAAACTATTTCTAGACTTGTGTCCCTTACTGCTCGTGCAACTAGCAGTCAGTTGGCCTAGCTGGACAGCAATCCTTACAGTCTCTCAATTATTTTAACAAGCTCCTCCCAATTTGTCAATATTTTACTGGTAATCAGTTGCCCAAAATCAAATTAGTAATTGTTCTAGAGTGATTAAAGTACTAGAACAAGTTTTTAACACCCGGTGTTTAAACTGAAGTTGTCTTGATTGATAAAGGAGTACTAGACTACTATGGTTAAAGTGATTCTTTTAATTTGTAAAAACTCCATATACTCCCGCAGGCAAGTCCTCATACACAGACACTGTCTCTCAACTCCTTATGAAGCTGCTCTTTTGATATGACAGATATAAATGGAATATTACTGACTACAGAGTTGAGTTCTCAAGTCACGAGATAGATGCCTAAGAGCAACAGATATCAACTACCATAATGAAGGCTAATTAATAAGGGCTATTAAATCAAGCTACCAGTACAATACTACTTATATTGGTATTTGAATAATACACTTGCTAAATTAATTCTAACTCTTTGATATGCTGGAAGAGAGAATAAATTTAGATGAAAGAGCTGCAGCTAAATAGTCACACAGATTCTCAAAAGACAAAATGAAACAAGTAAATATGAAGGGTAAATTCTCTACCTGAGAATCTCATTTCTACCTGGCCCCCCTCAGATCTCCCAGCTGGTATGTCTGCTACTTGCTCTGCAATGACTTCACTCAGATGTATTCCTTAGCCACTAGTTGGGTGCCATTATGACACATCCAGAAAGATGGATGTGTCATAATGTGTTTGACGCACATACTATGAACTGAAGCAGCAAATAAACACAAGGGGAAGTGGTTGAATACAATACTGGTCACTGTGATGTTCATCTGAGCAGACAAATGAGCAAAGATTAACAAAACAGCCTGGCTTAGGGTACACTCTTAATTGGGTACTGGTACCACTTTACATTAATGTTTGGGTGAAAATTTCTATCATAAATCCAGTGTGGGGTCTAGCCTCAATAAAATTATTCTTCTCTGCCCCAAAGAAAAGTTATCCTTAAAAACAGCTTATACTTTGCCAATTTTAGACTGATACCAAGTTAAACTTGAAGCTTTATGCCAGAACACTTCCTATCATAGCAGCCTGAAAAGCACAGCAGCAGTTGACTGTAGCAAGGGAATGGAGCAAAAATGTTTTAAAAATCTTAGTAAAAGATGTTTAATACAGTGACAGTTTTAGTTTGGATGGAATTTTTACATGATATGTGGTCCTGTTACTTTTATTCACTGGCAAAACTAAACTGATTGTGAACTTATGCATTTTATGATAAACTGGTAGGATGAATTTAAATCCTTCTGAGTGATCTTCAATAATCTGGGTAGCTTCTGAAGACTAATCATGAGAAGAAAGTTTTGGAGATTTAAAACTAGTTGATGCCGGCCAAAATTATGTTCTTATTTTACCTGCCTTCATACTATATAATCTCAATCCATTTCTATTCTATTGCCTTCAGAAAGAGACTGTTAAATATTTTTAAGAACCTACTTCTTTTGCAAATAGCAATCACAGGGAACTCCCCACCGGGCAAAAGGCTGGGCTGTATGAACATCACTGTGCAAACACATTCATTCTATTTCAGTGGTTTCTGACCCTTTTTCATTTGCGGATCCCTACAAAATTTCAAATGGAGCTGCGGGGACCTCTTTGGGAAGCTTCGGCATAGTCTGTGGCCCCAAGGGTCCGCGCGCCAGAGGTTGAAAATCACTGTTCTGTTTCATGTGGAGACCAGTCTCTGAGAAGCCTCGAGGGGACACTGGAGGCGGAAAGGTAAGGCGCTTGTAAGTGAATAAAACGGAAACGAGACATCAGTTCGTCCGTCCCCGGAGGTACGGAGTCTAGCCCGGCCTGAAGGAGGCTCAGGCACTTAGGAACATCAGCGATACCTATAGGGCCAGGAGCTGCCAAGAGAGTCCAGCGGGAATTTTTAATTTAGCGCTTTTGAAACCGGACTCGTTCACCGCCCTTGGCCAGCAGCACCCGACGGGAGCTCGGTGATTGAGTTCCCAGCCACCCCCCCAGCTCCGGCCTCGCCCTGGGCTCCCAGCCCGGAGCGATGCGTCGCCCCCCGCAGCGGGGACCGGGCTGCCCGGCCGGGGTGACTCAGCACCAAGAGCCGCGGTCACCGCGAGGAAGCCGAGAGCTGGGGCCAGTCGGGGTCCCCGCTCGGTCAGGGCGGGGAGGAACCGCGCGAGGGCGGCTCCCGGCTGGCCGGGGACTGGGCTGTCCTGTCGCACGGACACAGCGCGCTGGCCGGGAGTCGCAGCGGGCGCTGGCCCGGGGGAAGGGGCAGAGCAGCCGCCGAGAAGGGGGCACCCAGGGGGGAGGACGGGCCAGACAAAGCGGGGGGGGGTTTCCGCCCAACGCACTTACCGCGCTCAACCCGGCGGGGAAGGAGCCCGCCGCCGCCCCGAGACCCAGCGGCTTCTTCCGGGGCGGGCGGGAGCGGTGGAGTAACCCGGATGGGAAAACCCTTAGCGCCAGAAAGGGGACGGTGGCTGGCTGGTTGCACGCATGCGCCTTCCGGGGGCGCTGGGGGCAGAAACGCAAAGGGCGCATGTGCGGCCCCCGCACGATCGTTCTGCATGGGGCGCGGCTGCGCGCGCGTGTCTCGGCAATCCTGCTCCTCGCGTGCGCTGTCGTCAGTTCCTGTTGTTTTTATCCCCTTTCGGAGAGCGAGTCGGAGGCCCTCTGGTGAGTGACGCAGCCGGGCGGGGAGGGCCTGTCTCACTCCCCCCTCCCCCTCTCCGGTCTCCGTGCCCCTTCTCGTGGAAGAAGGATCGGGGCCGCGCGCGGGGGTCTGGGGCGGGCAACCCCAGAAGCCCGGGAGGTGACGCAGCGGGGGCTCGTCCGGAGCATGGGGCCGCGCTGGCTGTGAGGGGAGCCCGCCTGAGCGCCGCCGCCGCTCAGGGTCTCCCAGCCGGCAAGCATCGCACGCGTGAGGGATCGGGGAACGGTGCCCCCTCGGCTGCGGGCGGCAGGGAGCGTCCACAGCTCCTGTGGCCTGCCTGGATTGGCCGAGCCAGGGCCCGGGCTCCCGTGTGCTCGGCGCTGTGGGCACACCACTACACGGCGACCGCCCGCTGCCGCGGAGAGCGGCTCTGCCCTTCGGTTTGCGCAGTGAGCCTGGCAGCAGCAGCGCGCTCTGTGCCCACCCGCGCCCCCTCCCGAGCCAGGTCCCTCTGGGGCCTGTGCGGCTCATTCCTCTCCAGCGTAAGGAGGGACAAATGCAGAGAACAAGGGGAGCGGGGAGCTGCTGCTCTTCATGCCGCACCGGGCCAGGAGCGAAGGGTCTGTGCAAGTGAGGCCTGAGCGACACACAGGGGTTTTGCAGCATAACCCTCGGTCAGGGCTCTGGCTTTCCGTGAAAATAGTTATGTGGGTACAAGCCCTAGTGTAGACAAAGCTATACCGGTATAATGGTAGCTGATACCGGTACAGGTTATTCCGTTTCATATATGTGACTAAGCTATACCACTGTAAGCACATTTGTACAGATATAACTGTGTCCGCAGGAAGGATTGTACTACTTCACCTATACTGGCTTTGTTAAACCGGTACCACTTTTGTGTGTAGCAAGGCCTGAGTCAAATTTGAAACAAAACTTGTATGTGTAGGTGGGTGGGAAATAAAATCACACTTTTCAGAGAAGGCTGTGTGGAAGAGTCATTGTGGGGTTCGATGTTTGTGTCTCAATGACTCCAAGTCACGTGTGGCCTTTTGTACTTGTAAACTGAGTGTTGGGGTGGATGTTTCCTATGTGCCAGTGCCAGAAACTCATCCAAGACTGAGTCAAATCAGATTGCAGGTTATGGAGATTAAATTATGCCTTCACAGGCATCAGTATAGCATCATTACCTTGAGTTGTCTTCCATGGTTTTTACATGCCCTGAAGACAGAAATTGAGCAAGCAATGGGAATGTGGTTAACAATTTGTTGATGCAGAAGCTCCCAGAATAGAATCTTATTTCCCTCCCAGAGCTGTGCAGAACTAACTGAAGTAAACAGAAATAAAAATGTGGTTTTGATAGAAAACGACGTGTGACTGAATACACGCAGATCTATAGGGTAAGAAAATGGCATTTTATAGAGTTATAGTTTAGAGAAGAATCACACTTCACATTGTGTTATTTTCTTTTTGGCTATGAATATTTTTATCACACCTTTCTACTTTGCAGATGTCTACGTCATGATACCATGGTGCTCAGATACCATGGTGATTAAACTGTAAAAAACCTAGATAGATACAATGGAAACCCAGCAACACAACAGGTGCACATGCTGAGAACGCTCCCCTTGAATACATTGGGGATGGCATGCTGAAGGACAGCACAGCTGCCCAAAAAGCATGGTCGTTAGCATTGTATGGCATGCAAGGTTTTATTGCATCTGTTAAATGTAATACATTTACAACTGCTTATTAAATTAAAATAGTTGAGCTTCCACTACAGAAAGTGTCAGGTTGTTGTCACCTACCTTCCTGTTTAGTCCCAGATCTGAAGGTACATTGCACACCTTTATACTTACCCACTTAAATAGCCTTTGGAATGCTGTTGAATCAGGGCAGAGAGTGGTAGCACCTTGCTCCAAGACAGGAATTCTTAAGCAGAGAGTACAACTAAGGCATTTTTGTCCTGTCTGAGTGACTGATTTTATCTTTCTACTTCCACCCTGATTTGTTGTCTCTCCTTTTTCCTGCATGTCTTGTTGCCACGTTAAGCCAGTTCTGTATGTGCACTATGGATTAGAGAGGGAAATGTACTCAAGTAATTTGTAAGTTTCACTTTGCAGCCTATGATGCACATAGAGCAGCGTTTCCCAAATGGTGGGTCCCAACAAAGCTCTAAATGGGTTGTGAACCTGGTGCAGAGGTTGGAAAGTGAACCCCCACCATGCACTCACCCCAAAGCTGTCCCCCAGGGCTAGGCCCAGGTCCTTGCTCCAGGCGTTGTGACCTGATGTATGGGGTCACATTGCCACTCAGGTGGCTGGGCCAAACCTGAGTGGCACTGGAATCCCATGCACCCAGAGTGGGTAACTGGGCCATGCCCATGGGACTGGAGCAGTTGTGAGTGCAGGGTGGGCTTGCTCTCCAACCTCCTGTCTCCAGGCCTCCCCTCCACACTAGGCCAAGATTCGAGTTGTGGTGCCAAGGCAGAGGGTGCTGGTGTGGGTGGTTGGTGCCCACCAGCGGGGTGCAGAGGCCTCTCATTTTGCGCCCCCCCCCCATATGACCCCTGAGTTGGTTGCAGAAAAAAAAAAGACCAAAGGTAGTTGCTGGGTCACCTGAGTAAAAAGTTTGGGAACCACTGACATAGTGCATGAAAGAATAGACTATTGGAGAACACTGCTGATGTCTGAGGACCCAGATCAAGGTGCTGGTCCTTCTGCTGTAGTAGAAGGAAGTGATCCCTTAATATTAGCTCTCAGACCTATAGGAGAGTTCTTCAGTTGCAGTGGGGAAGTATACAGAAGAGAAAATCTACCTAGAACAACAGATAGCAATGAATTCTTAATAGCAAGCATTATGATCAGCCAGTTTCTCAATAGTGAGTACTATGCTCAGCCACTTCTTTAAGATTCAGACAGGAAAATGCTTTCATTTGTTCTGTGTAATCTTTATAGCCCAGGACCAATTGGATACATGTGCACAGAGGACTTTCTTCCAATGTGGGCTTTATTGTCTTCTGCTTCTAGTCCAAGCTAGGTGTGGCAGGGAGGAAAACTGCCTTGAAGTCAGGATCAAATTGCAAGAGCAATATACAGCACTACTAACTGTTTAATGGTAAATATTCTACATTCTGTCCTATATAATTATGCTATTTATGCCCAACACTTCAGTTCCTATTATTAAGGCCCAATCAGTTTCACAGCCATGGAAAACATGTCACGGACCGTGAAATAAGCCCTTCCCCATGAAATCTGATTTCCCCAAAATAAGCCGGGCTGGGGCGGAACAAGGCTTGTCCTTCCCCTGCATGGCTGTTATCAGAGGGAGGTCAGACCCACCTCCACAGGCAGTGCAGAAGTGAGTGCCACCCTCACTTCTGCACTGCAGCAGCCCCAGAGCTGGACTCCAGGCTTCCACCCCCTGCGGCTCTTTCCGGGGCTCGGGGTGCCCGGACTGAGGGCTGCCGCCCCCCCACGGTTCCTGCCAGTGCTCAGGGCACCCAGGCTGGGGGCTGCCGCCCCCTGCGACTCCTGCCCAGGCTTGAGGTAGCTGAGCTGAGGGCTGCTCTGGGCTGCTGCACCCCCCACCCCCACCCCTGCGGCTCCTGCTGGGGCTACCCGGGCTCCAGCCAGGGCTCGAGGCTTTGACCCCCTGTGGTTCTTGCCTGGGCTCAGTGACCTGGGCTGGGGGCTGCCACCCCCGGACAGCTCCAGTCCAGCTTAGGGCTGTCCTCCTCTCCATCGCTCCTGCCCAGGCTCTATGTGCTCAAGCTCGGGGGTGCTGTCCCGCCCAGTGGCTCCTGCCGGGGCTGGGGGCACCCAGGTTCCAGCTGGGAATCGGGCTTCCACCCCCTGCAGTTCCAGCCCCTGCAGCTCCTGTCAGGGCTGCCTCCGCTCCCCTTCCCCTCTCCCTCCCCCCCATGGCTGCTCCCTGGGCTCAGGGACCTGGGATGGGGTCTGCCACCCCTGCGGCTCCAGCTGGGACTTGGAGCTTTTGCCCTCCCAGCTCCTGCCTGAGCTCCAGGCTTCAGCCTCCCCACCTGCTGGCTCCTGCCTGGGCTCGGGGCTGTTGCCCTCTCCCCCGCCCCTAGTGGCTCCAGCTTGGGCTCAGGGTGCCCAGGCTCAAGGCTGCTGCCCTCCCCCCCAGCTCCTGCCCGGGCTTAGGGCTGCATCACCTGCTGGGGCTCCAGGCTTCTGCCCTGTGGCTCCTGCCAGGGCTGGGGCACCCATTTTTCAAATTGTCTGGGGCCCATGCATTAATTCATCAGTAGCCTTGACTAGAAGCACCCGTTTGGGGAGCTCCCAGCAGCACTGGGGAGATCAGACCCACCACCACGTCTGGGAGCCTCCTCCAGCTGCAGGAAACTCCACAGCACAGAAGTGAGAATGGCAATCCTGTAACCCCTCTACAGCAGGATTCCCCCCACCCCCCCGGTCCCCTTTTGGATCAGGACCCCCAGGGTTACAACACTGAAATTTCGGATGTAAACATCTGAAATCATGAAATTGACCGATTTTAAGACCCTGTGGCCGTGAAATTGACCTAAGTGAAGCGTAAATTTGGTAGGACCCTACCTATTATTTGTATCCCCTTGTCTAGGCTAGGTGTGGCCTATCTAAAGTAACAGGTTACAAAAGCAGTACAACTCAATTAACTGTTTAATCTCTAAATTCTACACTCCTGTTTGTGGTGTAGCCCTATCGGCTAAAATTAACTCTTCTCTATATGATTTCAAGCAGATAATATATATACTTTTCATAGGCTTCACTTTTCTTACTCTTTCTCGGTGCAGTTCTCTTTACCTTATTGACACAAAAGTTCCTCAGTGTGTGTTGGTTCAGTGTGCTGACCAGAAACTACTCAGTAGGGCTGATTGAGGTCAGTGTCCCTTCTGTCAGTGACAAGTGCCTAAGTGAAATTGAAATGCCAGTATTACTGTTCTGTAAACTAATACCAACTGCCAAAGTACATCTTGTGTTAAAACAGTGTGTAGGGACATGGCAAGACTTAGATTGTAATTCCTCAGGGCAGAGGTTGTCTTCCTCTGCACTGTGAACAACGCTGAGTACACAGTTCCTAGTGAACAAATAATATTAATGGAATGGTTCCAATCTGAAGGCAAGGGACTGACACTAGAGGAATGAAACACAACATGGTGGCTCATTTCAGTTGTGTGGAGTTTTATTTGGAGACCAGTAAGTCTTCAGTTCCCAATATCAAATCACAATTTGTATATTTTTCAGTGCACACTTCCATGGCACAATCGGTGTTACTCTGACAGCTCATCAATGGACTCAGAAGATAAAGACAGAGAGGAAGAGAGTCTGCAGACAGCTTTCAAAAAGCTAAGAGTAGATGCAGCAGGGTAAGTGAGCTTGTAGAAAAGTAGCTCAGTTTGTCAAGTTTTAATAAAATGAAAAACACTTTGTACTTCCATTGTTCGATGCTTTAGAGGCATTACCTAAGCCTCCAATTTCCCCTCAGGTAAGTAAGGAACATAAAGGAGTCATTTCAGTGACCACTGCAATGTAGTTACCTATGGGGTGGAAACACGTTTAATCACAGGGGTTGTATGTATAGATGGCTCATTAGACTTCTGACTGGCTATTTGCATTTACTGCAGTTGAGAGAGTTAGGCAAACAAGGCATTTCTGATAATGCAGTTGTATGCTTGCAATTCTGAAAAACAGGGCCTAGAGTCCTATACAGGAATTGCCTTGCATTTCATTTCTGTCTGAGAGGAATAATGGATAGGTAGCCTCTTCACTTCTGTTCCCACATCTCCTTTCCTTCCCACTGGCTCCTTGATCTGCTGCTGTAGACATCCTGTCATCCTGTTTTCAGTGAAACCATAAGTCTCTGGTTAGCAATGAATCTGTGACAACAGAAATTTAACATGGATTTACATTCTATTACCATTAAAGTAGCCTTCTGAGAGGGGTAGGGCACAACATCAATGTGGAGACACTTTGAAACATATGTTGCAGAACTATCTTAACGTAGCATTTTTCCTCTCACTCAGATCTACCGCATCTCTGTCTGTGGATGAGGGAACAAGTCTGAGAGCACCGATAAGAACAGCTATGGACGGAACCAAACCTCAACCTGTCTGTGCCAAAGAGACTTGGCATGGGTAAAACGCATTGTTAACTGAACTGTATATTTATTCCTTGTTAATTAGAGATGATGAAAACATGCATAACATCATTTCAAACAGGGATTGCTTGTTTAATTAAGCAGCTGAGCCACATTATTTTTCCCCTTTTGTGTTTATAGAAACCTTAACTTAGAGTTCATCTTGATTCTTTTTAATAGCCTTTTAACAAAGCCTTGTTTGTCTCCCTTCAAGAGATACTAGTATCCGTATGTGTCACAGTTACTGGGCTAACTTCACCTCTGATCACTCCTGATGTTTTTGAGTATATCTTCCTTCAGCTCTCAGGCCACTAGCTGCTACCTGGCTCTGAATGGAACTGTTTGATTCTTCCATTCTCAGACCAGGCTTTGGGTATCAGTCCCCTGGTACTAACTGATTACCTCAGCAGATCTGATTTATTTCCAGACCCTGGAATTCTGTTCCCTCTGGGGCAATGACAGAAGTAAGCAGTGACCAAACAGCCTCGTGAAAGCAAAGTATTAGTTATTTAGCACAAAAGCGTTTAATAGAAAACAATAGGACAGACTGTTTAATAGAAGACAATCTTAAAAACAATAGAACAGACTGTACGTATATCTAGCTCTGCCCCTTAAGGCTTACCACCTCTTAGATCCGGGAAGGACCAGTTCCTTCATACTCCTCCACAGAGCTTGTCCATGCCAGCCTGTTTCCTTAAACAGCTGCTGACCAGAGACACTCCTTCCCATCTTCGCAGGAATCAAAATACTTCCTGTTTGTAGCCCTTTGATCTGGGAGGTTTGAAACTTGATGGAAACAGAGGAGACAGGATCCCTGATCCTAACACCATTGTCTTTCAAGTATGTACCTAGATGTTCTTATCTGGGAAGCCATTGTTTTGCTTCCCTGTTTGTTCTTCCTACAGCCCCTATTGAATCCAAGCACTATGGTGTGCAATAAACATTCCACTATCCCAGTAAAAGTGTATACTCTCTCAATAACTAGGTTACACATCAATACATTCCTGCTCCTACAGTATTTATAACAATATTCCATATCAGCTCCTCTTCTGTCATGATATCAATTACATCCTCCTGTGTATCAGTATCTGTGACAATTGTCATCTCAGTCCTTTCCTCTCCTTTCTTCCACCCAGATCCTTAGGTGTCCTGGATGATCATTTTGTAATTTAGTGTAAATGAAATAAAACTCAGCATCAGTTCCTTTCTCCTGAGTCTGTTGCTACTTCCCTCAACAGCAACTTCAAAACTTCCTCAGTTTGGTGTATTCAATTACAAAAACCATCCTACAGCAGGAAAGCATCCTTCCTTTGGGGTCTCAACTCCCTCACAATCCTTCTTATAATCCTCTCTAGATGCTACTCTCCCACTTTCTTCTGCTTCTAGCATAATCTAGGGTGAAGGAAAGGTCAGTTCTCTCTCCCCGTCCCCTTTTATTTAAAGACACGAGTTTAATCACCAACACTGGTATTTATAGCTATTGTGAATGTGCATTCAGAATATCTCTTGTCAATTTTTTTCTGTGACTTGGTCTGCTGAGGGTTTCAGATACCAGTGGAGTGCTGGTATTTTCTATAGCTGTATAGATAATCATTGTTCAGATCTGATACTTGACACTGTCTTGCTTTAAATGAGGTCCTGTTTTGGAAAGCATTAGGCTCCAGAATTGAGTTCTGAGTAACCTAATTGTTCATCTTTTGTTCACTAACAGGTGTGTGAGGAAGCCCTCCAGGGGGTCATCAAGAACCCAGCGTCGTAGGCGTTCCAAGTCTCCTGTCCTGCATCCTCCCAAGTTTACCTACTGCAGTATGAAAGCATCTTCTGCCCGCAACCAGTTGAAACACAAAAGCCAGCCAGACACTGCAAAGAGTAATATCAGCTCAGACATTTGTGTTGCAGAAGAACCGTGTACAGGGGACAAGTGTGATTCCTGCTTTGATGCCAATGATTGTAGAAGAGCCAGACATGAACCTTTGGGAGCTTCCACAACTGAACAGCCTTTGGAGAATTCAAGAGAGAATTCTGCTGCTGTTTCGTCGTCCTTTGAAACCAGCCTGCATTCTAGACAGTCTTCAGATTTCCAGTCATTATCTGTGCTTAGCGATAGCAAGCAGTGTCCTTGCGTGGACAAGGAATGCCAGTGCAAACAGTGGCAAGACGTGGAAGTGTACTCTTTTTCTGGCTTGCGGAATGTCCTGTCAGAATGTGAAAAGGCAGTGCTAGAAGTCCATTCCCAGTCTCTGCAGAACAAATCACCCTCTGGTATGGCTTCATCAGGTTCTCCCCGATCTTGTTCTGAGCAAGCTCGAGCCTTCGTGGACGATGTGACAATTGAAGATCTTTCCGGATACATGGAATATTACTTATATATTCCCAAGAAAATGTCCCACATGGCAGAAATGATGTACACTTGACTACAAGGAATCCATGGAGAATCATGGGCTGGAAATTCAGTAGTAATGAGTGGATGAAGTGCTTCCCTCAGAGCCATGAGTGGGAATTTGGCCATTCTCATTGCTGTGTATTTGATCAAATGTTTCTTTGCACCATACAGTGTAGTTTTTTAATAAAGTGAAAAACAGATAGTAGCCTCTGAGCTTAGTGTTTTAAAAGAATGCATTAAACTCTGCAAAGCTCAAAGAATTCATTGTAGATCAAATAAACTCCCTCTGTTCTTTGGTCTGTGCTGTGGACATTTGAGCTGCCTGTACTGCTTTCACTATATGTCTTAGAAGAATGGCCTTTTATGATTGAATCTGGGGATTTGTGGTATTTGGGAGATCCTTTCTCTTTTTAACTGCAAAATACTTAAGACAAAGTAAGGCCCAGTAACTTAAAGAAACAATATGTAGTTAGGGATCTGTCTTAAACCAGCCCACTTGTGTGGGAAGGATAAGTAAATATTCTGTGTTTTGGGCAGGGTGTCTTTCATTGTTGAATCTGAGTATTGCATAGATGGTTCCACTTGAAGCAAATTTTGAAGGCTTCTTCCTCACAGCTATGTTTAGAAGTGCAGACTGTCGTAGAGCATGTTTCTGCACCCTATATAATAATAATATAATATTAGCTCTTTCATAGCACTGTTCATCTGTACATGTCAAAGCGCTTTGCAAAGGAGGTAAGTATTGTGTATTTTATAGATGGGGAAATTGAGGCAGAGAAAAGTGAAGTGCCTTGCTCAAGGTCACAACACAGGCCCATAGCAGAGCTGGCAATAACTCAGATCTGAATCCCAGTCCAGTGCCCCATCCACTAGGCCACACTGCGTTTGTAGGAAAAAATCAGCTCCTTTATACATCAACTTATGGGTTTTTCCTCATTGGTTGTTTCTGGGCCAATGTTGCCATAGGCAGAGAGTCTGGAATGGGGCAGAGAGACTATATACACATCATACAAGCTAGATGGTATAGGGCAATAACACTGGCGCTGGATGAAAATTTTCTGTCAAAACATTCTGTTGGCAGAAACTGGCACTTTGACTAAACTGAAATTTTCACCAAAAAACACACTTGTAAAAACACACACTGACCCGTCACTTTTCATTTGTCAAAAATCAAAAACTTGGGTTTTTTTTAAATCCCCCCCCCCTTCCATTTTCATTTACTTTTTTTCACATCTGGAGTTCAGGTTGAGTATAGATCAGTAATTTATGGGTAAATATATTACAGGGATATTTGTAATTATCCCCAAAAAAAGCATTACAAATCCAGGAAGTTCAGAGTTAAGCTTTTAAAAGAAATCCAAACATGCTGAAGTCTGGAAACACAGCTAAGGCACCTAAAGAACCATAACTTTCCCTGTAGTACTTTATTTTATTTAGCGTGTGTATAGTCGTCTAGCCAAGCGATGGCATCTTCAGTGGCATGATGCAGTTCTTCTAGGCCACCGCTGAACCTAGTTAGCAGGCATTCATCAACAACGTGCATCGTCGTCTGTGTTGCTCACATCTGTGTTGTGCCGCAGCTCCGAGCGTCAGCTGGAACCGACAGGTTCTACCGCTAATGATGCCATGTAATAACTATACGACTATTATTAATGCGTAATAGTGTTTGTAGTCCCAGATTAGATTTAACTGATTTTTAGACACACTAATTTTGTTGTCTTTTCTCCCTCATCACGCCGCTAGAAGGCACAGTTAAGGTTATTTGGGTACCTTTCCTGTGCATTCCATACCTTAACACAGTTTGGATTTCTTTTAAGTTTAGCCTTAACTCTGAATCTCTTGGGCTTGTAATGCTTGTTTCTGATAATTACAAAATCCCTATAATGTTGTTACCTTTTAATTCCAGCTCAATGTTTTTATGTGGGAATTATTAATAGCAATACAAAGGAAGTTTCATACATGAACACTCAAGAAATGCAAAGAGAATGATACCATGTAATATTTCTAATGGTCTGAAGATATCTAATATCAGCATTAAAAGAAAAAAAGATTTAACGTTTAGGTCCAGAGTCCAGCAGTAGGCTGTCTCTGTTTTTACCCTTCTCTGGAGCAGCACAAACCAGCCAGAGCGTATTGGGCACTTTCACCCAGCTCCTGGCCTCCATGTTCCCCTGTACACTCACCCAAGTTTCCCTCATGTCCCGTGTATTTCTCTGCGCATACTCACGCCCATTTTCTCACTCTCTCCCTCCCACATCCCCCTGCAAGCCAAACTACTCAATTTCCCCTTCCTGTGGCTTTCTCCTAATCACACACACACAGTGCCTGCCCCCTCATACCCTCCCCAATCTGTCCTTTCTTTCCTTCCTTTTGAGTAAATCTGTCACAAGTGGTAGTTTTTTAAAACAGATTTTTAGGATTAATGATTTTTAACCCATTCTTCAAAAAAGAACATTTCTTCTCAGCAGGGGGTCAATGGATAATGTTCATCTGCAGAGAATTCCATGAAGAAATGCCCTCTGCCATTTCCTATTCTCAAGGGGAGTAAGACTACAGCGCTGCCCTTAGCAAAGATACCCTCTTACAAAATGGTGACTGCCTGCCATTGAGAGGGGTGCCCAAGATGTTAACAAATCCATATTATAAAGCATCCATGTGATGTGTTTTTGCTTCTAGGCTATGCCAGTATTCCACTTGAAACTGGTATTCATTATCTGTGACCCACAGCAAACATAAAACAAAACCCAACTTTCCATGTACCGGCAGGAGCACTGAAAACTGGCCCAGCCATTCCACATTCCCTGAAAATGAGATCTCCATTGTTACTGTGTTTGGTGAAAGGGACTCCCAGGTCACCATGGGGCAGTGGCTCCTGCTAAGCACTGCAGTGGTGCTTGTATCTTACCAACTACAATTGAGCAATGACCTTGCTGCTGTGAAAGATGTACAGGAAATGGGGGGAGCCGGGGCCAACAGGCTGATACTATGATCATTTGGCATCAAGCTCAAATGTTGTAAATGCATCAGATGGCACCAATCATGTAGCAGATTTCTCAGCACAGAGCATGGATCAAGTCCTGGTGCTATTTGATTCGGGCTGGGGGAGAAACGTAGGAAAGAGTGGAACTCAAACCATTCCAAGAAACACCCTAAAGTACTAGGACTTTCTTGGCGTCTCATTTGAACTATGGAACTTAGCTCTGCAAAACAGGTGGAAATAGCACGAAAGCAGGTTCTCCAATGAAGTTTCCAGTGTGCCCTGAGTTAGATGGAAGTGTTCACAGCTTGACTATTTCAGCCTGGCTCACCTCAAGTCCATCCAGAATACTACTGCTAAGATCATCGTCATAGCTTGCCTCTCTGATCACATCAGTCCCTTCATTGGCTCCCTCTTCATCTCAGCCTAAATAATAACTCATGGTGGTGTCAACTGCTGACTTCGATCTGCCAGCATCTCTGGCTTCCTTACCCAACATTCAACTTCTTCATTAAACACCATCCTGCTTTCTTCCATGCTACCTGGGGAAAACTCTTGGGTAAAATTAATAAGCCTCACCTCAACCGTAGTGCCTACAAAACCATGTTGGTTGGTTGTGGCTAGGCAAGGCAAGTGAGGAGTTGTGATGGCCCCTCTTCCCCTTCTTTCTCTTTTGTGCTCCCTTATTCTTATGAGCTCCTCCATTCCTGCTGCTCCTCACTCTTCCTCTAGCCATAGCTCAAAATCATTACAAAACAAGGAGTTAACAAAGCTGGGCCAATTCTTCACCGTGTTCATTTGTTTCATGTTACTTTCACAGAACTTAGAGCGCTGCGAGACAAAGACATCAAATAAGTTAACTCTTGCCAGCCTCAGAAATGGCTCCGTTTGAGTGTGGGGAAGCTAGGTTTACTGAATTATTTTTCTCCTCAAAGGGGCATGGACGAATTCCACTCTCAGAATAGGTTAGATAACATCTGGCAGGTATAGTTAATCCTGTCCTGGCCTGGGGGTCATGGACTTCACTGGACAACCTCCTGAGCCCTATGTTTATGACTCTATAGGATACATGTTGGCACTCCCTGGCTTCAGGCCAGCTGGAAAAACCAAAGCAGCGGATACTCACCAATTCTTTTTAAGTTGGGCCACGTTTCTGTGTTTCTGAAGTCCTGGATTCAACCTTTCAGCCACTTTTCAATCTTACTCCTAATCTCCTAGCTAGCAAGCCCACAGTACTTTAACCCTTAGCATGCCTTCAGTTTGATGCTTTCCATATCTCTAGTCAGCAACTTTTAAACACTAACAAATTCACTTCACAATAGCTGGTAGGGGAGATCAGTCTCACCCCCATTTTTACAGATGGGGAAACTGATGACAGGAGAGGGAGGGAAAAGAACTTTCACAAGGTCACACAATGTTAGCGTCAGAGCCAGGAATAGAACCTAGCAATCCTGCCTCTCAATCCTTTGCTTGGTTTATTAGGTCACACCCTGTCTGACTGCCAGCCAAGTACACACTCCCAAAGGATGTGAATATCTGCAGGATTCAGAAAGATACAGAGACTGTCATTTCTATTCCTGACTGTACAATATATAGTATAAAATCAAATAGTCCACTAGATGGTGCTTGGTGGACAATGATCTCGTCTGATAGGTTAATACTGAGTGTCTCTCCTCTTGTTCTAAGCCCAAAACAGCGGCACCATTTGATTATGTACGTTGTCAGTGAGAGTTATTAATATAAAGGGATCTGGAAAGATGCTTTATAGGCAATGAAAACACCTCTTATTCTTGTGCCTGGAGAATAGAAAATGCTAAATTCAAGACTAGGATGAGCTGAGGAAGGTGGCATTGCCTTTCTTTGCACTTCATACTGTGCTTCTGTGTAAGCTGCAGATCAGGAGCGCACAAAGTTTGTGACAAAGAGGGCCACATCAGCAACTTGCCAGCCCCCTAAAGGCAGGCCCACGTTTGCACTTATATACCTGTAATACAGTGTGCACAGCCTCAAGGCTGTGAGCTGGATCTCTCTTGGCAGTTGAGTAGCAATTGTCTGCTGCTTGAGTTCCCCTGTCATAAACGCTGGAGATGAACAGCTGTTTCTGTTAAGTCTTCACAGGCTGCACTGAGGCCCCCGGCTGCACTTTGCAAGCCCTTGCTATAGACAGTGAATCTCTTCCATGGTTGTTTCATGAGACTGAAGAGGAGAAAGGAGTAAGGGCAGCAATAGCCCTTCCTAACCCCCAGCTCTTCCCTCTGCCATTACTTTTCCCTGCTTGAGGGACACAATGCACTGGGAAATGATGATTCGTTTTAACTCTTTTGTCCCGCCCCCCCCGCCCCCAAATGGTTTTGAAAGGAAATCTGGCTCATTTAAAAATCTATTTGTGGAGGTCAGACCCGCCTTGCACGTCACCCCATAGACAATGCCTGTGGGGAATGAATGAGGTGGGGAGCTCCTGTTAAATGGTCTAAAACAGGGGCACATTTCACCAAACGTCTCAGTCCCCCTCCAGCCACCCCTCACCCCACAGGGTTAGTTCTACATCTGTAGCATGAGGGGCAAAGTCAGGGGATCAGAAGAAGCTGGAGATGGGAAAGACCCATAGGGACCAGCCCTTGTGCACACAAACCAGCAGCTAGACACGATCTGTCACAAAGTTTTCACGGGTGCAAACGTGCCCCAGCACATTTTGCACGTGCATCTTGTGTGGGCACAAATTTAGTTCCCCTCAGTGACGGAGCTCATCCTCCCAGCCCATACAGGATTAATTTTATTTTCCCAGACTTGAATCAGTCTCATCTTAAGTGGTGCTTCTAGCACTTTTCTAGCACTTTTCAGTGGTACAGATGACAGAGCACACTGTCAAGAAACGTTGCCAGAGATGAAGCCAAATGGTGAGGCAGCGAGGCCCTGATTTCCAGACCTCTGTGTTCGTTATCATGTGGCCAAAAATATGTGTGAATATGCACAACCAATCTGTACCTCCACATCCTGTGAATGTAATCAGAGTCAAAATATTTGCACCTACAGAAGGCCCTTAGATGTCTAGCCAGCCATTTACCTGAGCACTGACTCTGGCTGCATGCACAGTTACAATAATTGCATATGAAAGGCATGTTCCCAATTCTGGAAATTTGAGCCATCAATTCTGTAAATAAAATAATTGTAACCCACATTTGTGAGCTCTTTGGGGCAGGGACTGTCATTTTGTTCTGTGCTGGTACAACACCCTAGCACAATGGGATCCTGGTCCGTGACTGGGACCCCCTAGGTATTACCGCAATACAAACAAATCAAAATAATTAATTAATAGTTCATCGGAACATACAGAAACATGAGAACATTTGAAGAGTCCTTGCTTCTTTGTTCCATACAGGGCTGTAGGTAGGAAAGCACCTGCGGGACGTTTTACAGACAGCATTTATTTCTGAATCAGTTTATCCAATATCTATCAAATATAAAGTGATCCAAATGTTAGTATCAATTGCAAAAACATTCCTGATGAGATGTGGACTCTGGAGTTGCATGTGGACTCCTGTGTTGGTAGCACCGGTAGCAGAGACTGTTTCTGATCTGTTCCAATGAAACAATGCATGCCCAGTGTAGTATGTTTCAGTGGGAGCCCTGACATGAGTGTAAACGGGTTCTGATTTAACACACACAATCCCCTTCTTTTGTAAAATCAGACCTGATTCTGATTCTGCTCCCCTGCGTTCCCCACCTAATACCGAGGGTGTAATGAAATTCAGTCCACTTGCTTGAGTAATGATGCTGTTTCCATGAGCCCATGTGATGCTTGGATAGTGCAGCTGCTGCTGCTCTCTCCTTCCCCCGTTCTTCCAATCTCAGGCTGTCATGGCGACTCCCAACAATGCTACTCCCACCAACTGCAGCTGGTGGCCCATTTCAGCTCTTGAGAACGATGCAGGGAAATCTGCGGAGGTTGAGGACAGCCAGGACCCAACAGACCCCGCTCTCAGATCCAAGGATAGGCTGGTTTTGTATCACTGGACCCAGTCTTTCAGCTCACAAAAGGTAAATGCTGTGCTGGATTCCCAGGGAAGAATCACCTCCAAAATCCAGGGCATATCCCTGCCTTGGGAGAACGGCTTGGATGGGTGCTTTGTAGGATGAGTAGATTGACTATTCCTCAGAGGTGAATAGGGGTGCAGCTAGCAACCAAAATATTTAAATAGCAGTGTGTTTTGTGCCTGTATTTCTGCATTTTTGACGGAATCTGTCTGGGGTGGCGGTGGGGGGGTTTCTTTGTAATTCTGCCTTTGCTTTGGAGTCAGATTTTGTGCTGGGAGATGTTTCTGATTTATGATTCTGCTCCATCTAACACCTGCATCTTACCTGACAGGGAGAAGTGTAGACAAAGACAATTGCATTGAAATACTGGCTAGCTAGGACTGTCCTGGTGTTGGGGGAGGGGACAGTAGTCATACGTACAATGGTCACCATTAGTTCCTATACATCCTGGCTCAGCACTGTGCCAAACAATGTATTTGCTCCTGATGCTGCAGCAATGCTATTGAAATCCTGTTCCCTCAACTCTCTGAGTCAGTTCAGAGCTGCCATGCATGGATTTTGGTAACAAATAACAATCAGTCATATCCTCCAGTCAATAGTAAATGTTCTTTTCTGCAGCTCAGGATAGCAGCCAGTGTTCAACAAACCTGACCTTATTTTCATAGTCACCAACAGCCCCAGTTGTTCTCCTTACATTCATTAAATATGTGAGCTGAATTATTCATAGTGGAGAAGGTGAACATAAAGTTTTCAAGCTGCAAGGGCTCTGGGTTTCCATGAGAGCAGAATGGTCTCCCTTCACCCCAAGCACATTCCGGGAGGCTGTGGGGGTGGGGGGAGGCAGGGGGAGGACAGGCTTCTGTGTGTGCACAGAGAAATCCTAGGGCACACAGTGCAGCCGGATGTCTACAAATGTTGAGTCCTTTCTTCGCACTCTTCTAACTAAGGTGCTTATTCTGCATTAGCAGAGCTGAGTCTTTAGGGTAAACAATCTGACTCCCATCTTTCCTTCCTTCCCTGCATTGCAATGTCCCTTTTGGGAGGTTGCTATTTGCATCCTTATCTATTGCTTTTCTCATTTGTCTCCCAGCACTGGGAGGGAAACAGTTAACCAGCCACTCACACAGGATTTTCTACAACCAATCCAGGCCTAGCCCTACCTCTGCCAGAACCACTCCATGAACACTATAGGGCACATTTAAAGTCACAGTGCACAATTTCATATTATTTATTGAAATCCCAATTTGATTTTTTTAAAGTCACTTGCAAAGAAATAACACCCTGAAACATGTTCCCTGTAACTAGGGATTAACTAGCAAGACAACCTGTACATGTAAGTGTAATGGACACAGCCTGCTGGAGAAAGCAGATCTATGCCAGGTATTGAAATATCCTTCAAAGCCTCTTTCTGATAGGAAATTCCCTTATGTTAGAAGTGTTGTTAAAAGTCCTCTAGGAGTAAAGCTGTTTCCAAGCCCCTGTCTCCCTGACTAATTGCACAGATCCATCATCTTGCTGCCAAAGTTATTGAATATTGACTAATTGGGTGGGATTCCAGGGGCAAACCCTAAGACGTGGGGATCATCTGCTGAACCCCTGATTTGGCCCTCACAGCTGCGAAATAGGCTTTTAATTTGAAAAGGTTTCTTCTTTCAATCAAGGTGTCTGGCACAATAAAAGCTTCACATTTCTGGGCAGATGCCTGATGACAGAAGTACCTTGAAGTGCTACGCACAGCCAGGCCACCTGATCTAGCCACCCTGCAAAAAATATCTGGGGTTCCTTTTTCTAGGTTTGGGCCCAGCCTCCCCATTCAGCACCATGGCCAGAGCATAAGATGGTCTCCTATAGCCTGCCAGAAACAAGCTGGGGGAGACGGAGAGGGAAGCAGGGTTACCTGCACAAGCCAAAGAACCAGATTCATTCCTGTATAACCCAGTTGGGTTAGTTACCCTAGGTATAAATTTGGCCCAGTGTTTCTAAACCAGGCCTTGGACCTTCTTCCATTAATTGATGGTCCCCCTCAGACCTCGGGGGTGAGTTTGTGGCCTACTGATGTCAATGGCAAAGCTCCCCTGGACTTCAGTGGAGCCAGGATTTCACCTTAGGTCTCTGGGATTCAGATGTATTGTCAGTGGCTCTCATACAGCTGTGCATATCTGGAACCCAGACCAGTGATTTTTTTGTAAAGAAATAGTCTAGCTAAGCAAGGTCGCTGGATCTGGTGGCAGAATCCCTTGCAGTCTATTACCAGAGGTTTCTCAGAGGCTGACATGGAGATTCAGGGGATTGCTTTGATTAGTGAGCACTTCACAGCTTGGTTATCAGTTCGAATGCAGCCCAGGTCAGTTGTGACCCAAAGTAATTACCTTCCGGCAGCTCTTTGGTGTCTCTTGTATGAAATGAGTTGGTGGGTCTTAGTCCAGTTCCTAGTAGATCAGCTTTCTATGTGATAAAAATTGCCATAGCAATTGGTCTGAACACCCTCCTTCTTGGCAGCTTCAAATGAGAGTTCAAGAAGTGAATAAGCCTGATAGAATGAATTCTTCTCTTAGCCTAGATGCAGTTCCTGACCTGTAGTCAGGGTGGAACTACACTGATGGAGGGTGCTGTGTGTGGGAAGGCTTCCCCGCTACTGTGCTTGCTGTACGTGTTCTGTGACTAGAGGAGATCCGTCTCCAGGGCTGTCAAGCTTGCTGCTTCCATCAGAACCAAAATGCACCAAAGGTTATTTTGTAGAGAGAGGCTTGTCCCGGCATGCCAGTGCTTATTATCATAAGAATCCTCTTCTACTCCAGGCTCTGAAATGGAGTCTGAGCTCAAGGTGGCTCTCTCTTAGCTTGAGTGGAAGCCTCTTCCACATCCAGGGAGGAAGCATGGTCTAGTGGTTAAAGGACAACTCCAGGAGGAGAACCCTTAGAGTCCATTTGTGGTTTTGGCATTTATTCACTGTGTGACCTTGGGCAAGTCACTTCCCCATTCCATGCCTCAATTCCCCACCTGCAAAACGAGGATAATCGCACCCACCGACCTACCTCACAGTGGGGCTGTGAGATTTCATTTCTTAATGTTAGGAAGATGCTGTGAGAGGTTGGGATGGGAGGTGCTACAGAAACACAAAGCACCTGATGACTATTGTCAGGCAATGTGGGTAGCAAATTGCTGTGCCAGGGATGCAGTGGGCACAACTGACACCGTACCATGCTGTACCTGCTGGACACGTGTGGTGACCCCTGCTGCAAGCTCTGCTTCTCGTGTCAGTTCTAGAACAGGCCACTGGCTCCTTAATGGCTCACTGATTAGAAAAGGGGAATGGGGCAATCGTCCTCAGTGGCAGGATCAGTTATCCCAGCACTGTCCCTTCTGGGATTTAATTCCCTTTCAGCAACACAGGGGCAGAAAGAGAGGAGTCTGAAAACAAGGGGCACAGGCTTTTACTTGCTTTATGTTAAAAGGAAAAAATAAATTGTCGAGCCTATAAATAATGAATTGCTAGTTCTGCAAACTCTTTGTTTGGAGGCTCTAATAAAAAAAATGCTTATTTTTTAAAGTTTTATTTTTAGCAAATTCTAGTTGTAAGAAAACAATTGCTTGTTTGTTTTTAATTCAGAAGTTATGTGTTAGGCACCTGTTAGGTGTCACACCAATGTTTTTGTTTTTAGTCGTGTGCCCTACTTAAGTGATAGTGGTGAACATTTTCAAAACCTATATGTCTAAAATTAGACTCCTAAGTTCACATTATGGATTCTAAATTAAGTGGCCTGATTTTTAGAGGTGCTGAGCACCCACAGCTCTTCTAGAAGTCAATGGGATTTGTGACTGTTCAGCACCTTTGAAAATCAGAACCTTAAATATGGGCTTGGTGGTCTAATATTGAACATGTGGGTTGAAAATGTTGGCCAATGCATTTTATACACTTTATACTTTGCACTTCTCTAACGTTTTCCATGTGAGGATCTGGAAGCACTTTGTAAGTGTTACTAATTCTATCTCAAATCCTCCTGCCCTGTGTGGTTGCTACCATTGTTCCAATTTTACAGACGGGGAAATTGAGGCACGGAGGTTTAGTTATTTACCCAAGTTCACATGGAAAGTCTGTCTCAGAGTCAGGGACAGAACTCACAACTCCCAGTCCCATGTCACAGCACACCTGTCACTCCTGGAGTTATTTTTATTTAGAACAAGTAGAAAACAAACATCCTGGTATTAATACCATCCATCAGGACAATTTGTTGAGTGTCTGGAAAATATAACTGGTTCATGTTCCATGTGCCTAGGAAGATCTGACAAATAACAACAAAAATCAAAGCTCGGTGCAATTTTGTACGTGAGGGTGCAAATGAAACAGGACTGGGTGCCTCTAAAAGAGCTGGATGGGCAGTGTGATGGGCCACGCTTTTGTGGTTGGTACTCCAGGCTCCCTGACTGTTCCTTACCCTAAGGATGAGGCCCTCACTGCCTGCCTCCCATTCAGCTGTGCACAGTTCAACCTGCCTGATTCATGTGCTGCTCACTGCATTGGGAGTCAATTTTGTAGCAGCCCAACCCCTCTGGCAGGTTAGAGTGCACACAGCTGAATGGGAGGCAAGGGGTATTACTGGTACTGCCAAGGGCCTAGACTGGAAAATTGGCACAGCTGCCCAAAGAAGCTGGGACACTCACTGATCTAAACCCCTGACCTCCCTGACTCAGAAGAAGAAGCCAAGCCTGGTGCCCAAAAGCCATGTAAAGGGTGGGATACAGATATAAAGGAGGCATATACAGAACAGCTCAGGACAGGGAGTGCAAAGGTGCTTTAAGCCACCTATGTGTCTCCATAGTCCTCCTGGGTCAGGTGTGTTCTGGGATAGACCCTTTGGCTGATCCCTGTACCACTTGCCAATGGCCTCATGGGGGTGATGTAGCATTTGGGGGTCACTCACACACAGGTGGCATTGGCTGTTTCCCTTTTTCCAGGCCACACCTCCTCCATTGGCAGAAAGGCAGGATTTGGCATAGGAGCTATTAAGCCAGCTCAGAGGTGTCAGAGGATGACTCTAAACTGCACTGATCCTCCTAAGGCTTTGTATTCATGCAGAAGGACTCCATAGTTAGGGCACTGGCTTAGGACTCAGAAGAGCTGGGTTCTGTTCCCTGGTCTGCTGGGCTTCTTTCTGCCTCAGTTTCCACATCTGTAAAATGGGGATAATGATTCTGCCTTTCCTTTCTAAGGTGACTTCGGATCTCTGGCTGAAAAGTGCTGTGTAAGACCTAGGTGATATTATTTTTTATGATGCTGGGTTTAGAGCTGCTCAGCTCATGAAACTGGGAACAGGGGTCATACAGCAAGAATTTGGGAGCCTCCCTAAATGAGATCCAGTGTGTGGCCAATAGCTCTGTATGTGCACCAGCTGGGCAGATGAGAGCAATATGATGCCTACCATCATCCTAAAACAGCCGTTTGAACTGTACTAGGTATGGCAGTTTTTTCTCTCTGGCAGCTTTAGGAAGATTTCTAGAGGTGACTATCTGTAGATACACATAAGGAGCAGCGAAAGATGGAGAAGCCGGACAAAGTGCCTGAGTCGTGCTCCCCACGAGTGAAACTGCTGAGTAGTGAAACTGTGGGTGGTGTAGAAATGCACAGTATGTCTTCCTGTCTCAGCAGATGCCCGTTTTGGAAGGGAGTGGGGACTAGATTGGCAGATCAAAACACCACTCTCACAATGCGACTGATAATCGGGTGATAAAACCATAAATCCAATCACACAGAAGCTTAAGGGCTTTATAAGCATTCACTGGCCTTTACCAGCTGACAGTGATAAGTCAGGGGACAGCCTGAGCTAAAGCACAGAGATCTGGTTAGTCCAAACCTTTTGGTCCAAGAAGGAGTGCAAGCAGTGCATGGCTGTACCTTCAGCAGGATGCTTTGCTTTAACACACACGGTATCTGCCATCCTCACAGAGAAGCACACAGAAATGTGCACACTCACAGAGACAAGCCCTGTTACACGGATACACACACAAGCACACTAATTGCCACACTCACAAACACCCACAAATGCACAGCATTTTGATTAAAAAACTAGAATATAAAATTAACATGGCACACAATAAATGGATTAAAAACTGGCTAACTGATAGGTCTCAAAATATAATTGTAAACAGGGAATTGTAATGAAGCAGGTGTGTTTCCAGTGAGGTTCCACAGGGGTCGGGTTTTGGCCCTACTCTATTTAACATTTTTATCAATGACCTGGAAGAAAACGTAAAATCATCGGAACTCAGTACTCTTGGCTCCCAGTTCCCTGCTCTAACCATGCAGCAGGAGCATTCAAGAAGCCAGACCCTTCTATAATATCAAATGTCTCCAGCAACAAGGGCCAGGAAAAAGGAAAGAGAGAAGCACAGGCAACGAGGGACCTTTATGTACAGCATCTTCATCCAAAGTATATCACCCCAAATCTTTCACAGGGATAAACAACAGGAGCCAGGGAGCGAACAGAGGCAAAGGAGGAAAGAGATGCAAGGTGGAGGGATGGATGGAGACTGTCTCACAGAGCAGGAGCTGTGGGGTATAAGGCTGTCTGACCGCATGGAGGGACAGAGAGAAAAGCTAGTGCTAGGAAAACAAAGGGAAAGGGGAGGGGATTGCAATACGTGGCAGGATTCTCCCTATTGGACATTTGCATTCTCCTCTCACCATGACACTCCCCTCTGCTTTTGGAACCAGAAATGTTCCCAAGGGAGCACTGACTGGCCAGAGCGAGGAAAACAGCGAGCCTTCCCCTGCTATGGCAATGATACTCCATGTATAAGTGCCGTCAGCCACTTCGGCATGTAAGGGAGGGGCCCAATAATCACCTGATGCTATCCTGTCCTAGATTTGCAACGTGTGTATCATAGAGTGTCATTGTGTCTCAAGGATATCGCGTTCGGAGGCGCCATTGTGATGAAACATAATGGCACAAGAGGAGGACAGCATGCTGAGATTATGTCTGTCTCTGATCAGCCTGTGACACCACCTGCCATCACTAACTTGTTAAATTTTCAAACGAGCACCTTCGCACTTTCTCCCAAGCTGCCTCTCATGCCTGGGAGAAGCTTCCCATAAACATCCACAAACCCAACTTATTATCCACCTTCAAAACCCTCCTTACAGCTCTCCTTCACTGCCAGGCCTACAAAACACTTAACTGCTGGTGTGCAGAGACCACTGCCTATCATGCTGGTCAATATGGTCTCATTGTTTCCTTGTATTCCCCTATTGATCTGTATTCATCTGTTGTCTGGTCTTATATTTAGGTTGTAAGCTCTTTGAGGAAGGGGCTGTCTGTTCTGTGTTGTGCAGCACCTAGAACAACATGATGGCTGGTCCTAGAAATTATAATATAAATAAGAAGTTTCTATGATTCTCTGAGACTGGGTAACAAAATATCACCTCTGCCTTCTACCTCCTTCTTGGCTTCTGGGAGAGATGCCAGAGACTCTGGTATGTTGGGGTCAGGGCTCCTCCTGATGTCCTACTCCATAGTACGTGTCAGGTGGCATGAGGAATAATCCTAGGATGGGCACTCTACTGAATGCCCACTAGGAAGAGGAGCTCCAATCAGCCCTGTGCAGCACTGGGCCCCAAGGAGCCACAAGTGGCTGAGCATCACTGTCCTGTGAACTTTGTGGGTATGGGAGACCATAATCAGAGCCTGGTGGGCAGCAATCAGACTTCTCTGCCCTGCTTCCTGCTGTAGGTCCGCCTGGTCATCGCAGAGAAGGGGCTGCCGTGCGAGGAGCGGGATGTCAGCATGCCCCTGACTGAGCACAAAGAGCCCTGGTTCATGCGTCTCAACCTCGGGGAGGAGGTGCCCGTGATTATCCATGGAGACAACATCATCAGTGACTACAACCAGATCATCGACTACATGGAGAAGAACTTCACAGGAGGTAAGGAAGGGTGGGTCAAAATTCATCATCAAAATGGGGTTTTGGTGGAAAATTGGGTTTCAGCTCAAGGAAGCTGTTGGTGAAAAGTGTCTGCTCTTCAAGGAAAATTTCAGCTTTTCTTTGACAACGAAACATTCCAAAACCAAAACATTTTCAGCCAAAACTGAAAACTTTCAGCTGAAAACCAAACATTTCAATTTGGAAATGTCACCACAGTGCCTCATGGGAGTTGTAGTTCATGCCCTTCGTGTCCCCATTCTCCTTTATGAGTCAGGCTCCCCAGCAGGAGTACTGTTTTTGTCTTTGGTTTGAGTTCTGGGCTATGTTCCCGGCCACTTCACCAATCCCCAGCTGTGACAACTCTATTCTTTCTATGCATCATCATTATGAGAGTTCATGTGCAGAGATGGGGTGAAACTGGAACCACTTCTTCAACTCTCCACCTCTACAACCTTTATGAGTTTGTATAAAATGAGGCCTAGCTCTGAACCAGCCAGGGCCAGTGAGATTTGGCAAAATCAGTGCCGGTTGTGGTTTTTGCTCAACCTCTGCTTAGACCTAATAGTTCTGCAGGGTTTTGCCCCCTAGCAGGATGTCACATTGTCTGACGTGAAGCTTTCATAGCCTGCCAAAAGCAGCTTGCTCTGGCATCCTGGCCAGTAGCACCGGGCTCTGACATTCCTCTCCCTTACCTGTGCCCGGGAAGGGTTTTGCTTGTGCTTTTAGTGCATTGGGGCTGAGCTGGTGAGTGACTGCAGTCGGAGGGCAGGTTGGTATATTGCCAGTTGGGAGGAAATGAAAGGGGTGGCAGACGTTAAGGAGGGCTGGAGGGGAGATGTTTACATTTGGTGTTACGTGAATGTAGTGCTAGTGAGCGGCACAGAATTGCCATCCCTGGGGAGTGAATCCCATTATTTATCCAGAGCAAATGCAGCCTGGTTAGTGGCAGGGCGAGCTCCCCCACACTGCTCTGCCCTGGTGCTTCACCCTACGGGTGCACAGAAAGAGCGCCCGGGTCTCTCTGCTGAGGCAATGACTCACCAGTGCTTTCCTGAGTTCCCTTCATTTGCCAGAGCAGAGCTGGCCAGTTCAGGGCTGTCAGACTGGGATGAGCAAGCCGGGAGACTTCAAAGGCTTAGGAGGGAGGTTTTAACTCAGTCATCACGACGCTCATCACAAAGCCTGTCACCTTAGGAATGGAGAGACTTTAAAAACCATCTTAAAATCGATTCCGAACACAAGGGAGCCTTGGCAGATCAGCGGTTGCCCTCCTCTCCTCGACTCCAGCACTCCCTTCTCACACGGCTCAGAGAAGGCATTGAGTGAAAGCAGGAAGTTTCCCCACCCAATTGGAGGCTTTTTTTAGGTTTAGTTGAACTGGCTGGTCTCTGCTGAATGCCCAAAGTTTCAACAAATGCATCTTAAACAAAGCAAAGGACCATTTGTCACCAACCCTCCCAGCTTCCCAGAGGTTCCTGCTTATGGACCAGGCCAGGACCCAGATTTTGTTCAGCCTGAAAGTCTCTTCTCAGACACTTGGCTCAGCGGGCCATATTCTGCTTTATTAATGCAACCCCACTAATTTCTAATCCCCAGTGAGCTCCCCCTTACAGATGTGACTTTACATTGTCTCCGTTAGGGTTGCACACATCTAAATGAGGGCAGAAGTTGCACATGTGGTAGCATCCTGTCACCAGCAGAAGGCATTGACCTAGCCAGTGACATGGAACAGCTCCTAGAGTGAAAGATAATTACAGATCTGCCATGGTGCTGGGGCAGGGGATGGGAAGGGGAAAAAAGTGCTCTGACCCTGGTTAGCAGTTCTATTAGCCATATTAACAAGCTCTGGAATCACGTCCAGCCCATTCTGGCTTTGCCTGCAATGCCAGTCTGTAGAGGCTGATGCTGGCGAGACAAATCACTCACCCCATAAAAATGTTTCAGTCCTGGAAGTGCTCTTTATACTAAGGATAGATATCTGCAAGGCTTCATTTTGTCGCAGGCTTGAAGCAGAGCCTAGCTCTGTTAGTTACCAGCAATACCCTGTGGAGTCACATATAACAGGGCATCAGCAGCAATCGGCCCAATATGTGGAGTTTGTTCAGTAACCAACAGGGAGAACCGGTGCCATTCCGGTGAGCTAATGCCTCCGACACCAGCTAAAGGGAGTGGGTCTACAGCCGGAGCTGTTGCGTTTCAGTGTGGTTACTGAATAGCCTTGCTTGAAGGGCTGGCTATTCTGAATGCGCTGGGTTCCAACCCGGGAAACCTCGGCATGAACTGGTACGATGCTGGCTGGGAGCCAGCGGAAGGCACATGCGCACTGGGGATTCTGTAGTAGTGTTATTTAATTCCACTGGTGGTTGGTCTCAAATGAAAAGTCCCCATTTGTGGCTGGGATCTTGGCTCTTGTACTTGGTCCAGGGGCAGCATGAAGGTGAACGGCAAACTAGCAGCCCCATGAAGGACTTTGGCTCAACCACATCATGTTTAGAAGCTGTGAAAATCTCTCAGTCTGAAAAATTCAGTGGGAAAGGGTTTAATTTGATAGAATCCCCAAAACTAACAATGGAGACGCCTCACTTGGTCCCATCCAGTTCATCCCTGGGGGCCAGGCCAGGAATGTTCCCGATAGTGCATTTACTAGTACTTTATAGACTCTAGATTTATATTATCCTAGGGAATAGTCAGCTCACTTATCTCTCGGGACAAGCCCTTCCCATTGCTGCGGACAGCACTTACTTACCCACCTCAGAGGGAGGTGATGAGGTTTAATTAGGGTTTAAACAGGGCTTGAAGATGCAGAGCACTACATACCAGCTACCAGGGATTATTGCCCTCCCAAGTCTGATATGCTTTTCAGTGTGAGGATGTACCACGGCTATAGCTATAACCCAAATCTTGGGGCTCATGCTCAAACACCCATAGAAGTCAGTGAGAGTTTGCCAGAGTACAGGCTGAGTAAAACTGGAATGAGGACCTCCTGGTTTGACTCTGTGCTTGGTGCAAGGAAATGGAAGTCCTGGGACCAGTGGAAGATTTCAACCAATCACAGCTGAGAAGAAATCAGATGTTCTCCAGGAACTGTTTAAATCCTCAGTGATTTTTTGGGGCCACATTTTCACTGGGTTTCCAGGAAGCACCTGCAAAATCCCCTGGCATGTACAAAACCCTGTATTGGTGGTACAAAGCCATTCAGATGCCATAACCAGCTTTCGGCGAGAAAAGGCAGGCACAATCCCAGACCTTTATTTAGCTATTGAAGATCCCTGAAGCAGGACTATTAAGGTTTGCAACACAAAAACCAGCACTGTCGATTTGCATATGTCTAAATGAAGCCTTACTCTGTGAGTATTGGCAGCTGCTATGTGGTCTGTACCTGAACTGACTGGCAAACTGTACATCTGCAGTGAAAACACAGATCAGGTCTGATTCTGCAGCATGCCAGTGAGTAAGTCCTACTGACTTCAGAGGAGGCTGCATGCCATTGGAAGGGCTATCAGCTCAGGTCCTTAATTAAGACGCAATGCAAGCCAACATCTACAAAATGTCTCCCTAGAACTTTAATTTCTTTATCCCAGATCAAGAGCCAGGCCCCTTGAAACTCAGGAAGAGAGCACTGCACTGCAGAGAGCAGAGAGGCAGTATGGCTAACTGAGCCCCCGTGGTAAATTTACTTCACTGGCCATTAAAAGCGATCTATAAAATCCATAAAAATGGCCCAGAAAAATAATGTTTCCCTCATTCCAGTGTCATCCCCTCTGTATTTTCAGCAGTGAGTCTAATAAAAAGCATGCTACCAACTGGCCCCTATAGCTCATACTACCAGTGTGAAGCGAACCAGGCAAAATAAGCCTAGAAACAGCAAAGCCATAAAACATTGAAAGTTACAGAAGCTGAATGATTCAAAACAGACTGAGAAACTACATGTCCCGACTAGAGAAGAGAGGTGATCTTGTGGGTAATGCATTGAATTGGGCCTCAACAGAGCTGGACTCAATTCCTCGCACCCCCCCAGGCCTTCTGTGGGACCTCGGACCAGTCACTTAGGCTGAGATTTTCAAAGACGTCCGAGGGAATTAGGTACCCAACCCCCACTGATTCAAGAGGTGCCTAACTCCACTAAGCTCTTTTTGGAAATCCCAGCCTTAATCGCTCTGTGTCTCAATTCAGGAATATTTCCTACCTCGTAGGGATACGAAGATGAACGTTCACAGTTGTGAGGTGCTCTGGTGCTGAACTCAAACAGAAAGAAGCTTTCAGACATCGTGAGCCTCCTTTCTTAGAAACCCCGCAGCCAAGGGCTGTTGCCAAAGATGTATGTGCCACAGTGTGCCTAATTTGTGTGCATAATTACTGAGACTGCTTGAAGATGATCAGAAGGGTCCGTTTGCATGTGATTTGCATGTGAACTCACAGTAATTACATGGATATATTAGACTTGCCATTGTAAACAACCCTGGTGGGCTGTGGCTTTGAAAATCAGGCCACTAACTCACACTTTTTGGCAAGAAGAGAAAGAACTGAATGTTGTTAGCCAGGAAGAGAAAGCTCTCACACAAATGTGATTGTGTCAGTGAGTGTGGGCTGATGACGCGCTGCGTAACGCAGCCAGGGTTGACCTTGCGGTAGTTAATATTAGAGCAGAACTATGAAGATGTAAAGTGCCATATAAGTACTAAAGTATTGCTGTTATTATTGTGTGTTATGATTGTGGGTGCTTGGCAGTGCCCCAGTTGGCATCCAGGAATTAGCATACAGCTAAAGCAGACGCGGTGGATCTGGTTTATAGAGAGTTGCTGTGGCTGTGCACTGATTGGCCAAGAGACTGCACTTGGAATAAAGAGTATCATAAAATAGTTCTGTTGCCCTAGAACTCCATACACAGGGCATTTAGAAAATGTCATCAATCCCGGATACAGAGGATTGGTGCCAGTTTGCTTTCCTGGGAACAGAACTCAGCACCTGATGTTTAGAGATGCAGAGAATTTGCAACCACCACTAAATTCAATAGGAGCTGCAGATACGCACTGACTGTGAGACCCAGGTCCTGAACATTTACGCTCAATGGGTGCGGGGGGAGGGCATACTGTACATGATCAACCTAATCAACCAGTGCACAGGAGGGACCTGTCTAACCGAACCAGGAAGGCTTAGCTCCAGGGTTAACTTCACTTGAGCCCCCAACATTCTAGGAAGGTGTTTCAATTAATGGTTTGATTCCATCTCTAATCAGAACTAGCACAAGCTAAACACAAACCAGTGTCGCAAAAGAGGAAGTAATGAGCCACCCTAAATCAATCTCTGATCATCCCAGTGGCCTGGGGATAGTCAAGTCACATGGGAACAAGTTGACGTATGGTAGTTGTAACCAATGCCAACTTTTTGTTCCACGTTTCAGAAAACGTCACCCAGCTGATCCCCGATGCCGGGAGCATTCTTCATATGAGAGTGGTGCAGTACAGAGAGCTCCTGGACTCACTGCCCATGGACGCCTACACTCACGGCTGCATCCTCCATCCCGAGCTCACCACTGACTCCATGATTCCAAAGTACGCTACAGCTGAAATCCGCAGTAAGTTGCCTCCTTAGCAGGGCTGCCTACCGCTAGTGAACAGTGGGATGGTGGGGGATGTTTATTTCTTTCTATCTTGGCCCTATGCAAACTCCACGCCGACAGGTGCTGTTGACATACCTTTCAAAACACAAGGGCATAGGAGATGCAGCGTAAGCAGCATCACTTCTTTCCCCTGTGCTACTGCACATCATTTGGGCATGTGACTACATTTCACCTTCCGTGACTTTAGCCCTCCGTCGGGGCCTGCTCAAACAGATGGGCTCAGCAGGGTGCCCAGGAGACAGAGCAGAACTCTTCCTTGAAGAGCAGGAGACAGTCCAGTGGCTTTCTGACCCAATACGCTGGCTTCTCTGGAAGCAAACGTCAGGTGTCACTCAGACTCCTGTATGCTCTTTACTTCAGTTGCCTTCTCCGGGAGCTTCACTCCAGATGTTTATTCTCTCTGATTCAAAGCCATTCCGCACGAGTTCCCCATTTACTCCAAGTCACTCACCTTTTACACCGTGCCCCTCCCCAGGGTGGAAAATAGACCTGAAACAATGGAAATCCTGCCACTTTGAAAATCTCAGTCTCCTTTTCTCATGGTGGATCAACCCTTAACCATTCCCCAGAGCTTACAGCTACAGCTGGTAGAAACATTTTGGACAGAAAGTTTTTCCATTGGAAAATGCCATTTAGTTGAACCCGCTATTTTCCGGGGGGGATCATGTCAAAATTTTGTTTCGATAATGTTGGAACATTCCATTCTGGCATTTTTTAAATGGAACGTTGGGATTTTTCATTTCACAAAATGGAAATTCTGGTTCCCTCACAACTCCCTCAGTCAACTGCTGAGTGGCAAGGAGCATCCCTGGGTCCCTGTGAGACAGTGAGGTAGAGCCTCCAGACATAGTATCACCCTTGCTTCCTTCTGGGTCCCCTTCTCTAGGACAATAATCTTCCTGCAGGGTGTTGCCCAGGGCACTGCTCACAGGATCCCAGATGGGGCTTATCATCCTCTCCAAGACGATTGTCTCTTTCCTGTTGGATATTTGTACCCTGTGACCAGAGAGGCAGATGGGGATTGTGAACCTGCTACAATAGGAGCTGCAGAACTGCTCTCATGACCAGGCACTGAGCATGCAATGGGGTGCAATGTCAGCATCAAGAAGAGCTGCTGTCAAAGCCTTGTCATCATAATAGATACAGACATAAAAACCCAGAGGGCCAGCTCCAGCCCTGGCACAAGCAGGTGCCAGTCCGTTGGGCTTCAGTGGAGTTGCATTATTTTAAGTCAGAACTGAACCTGACCCAGAGTGGCTAACATCCGGGCGCTACGTTCTGCCAGTTAGTCATGACTAAGATGCTCAGCCAGTGAGTAGCCTCTTTACGGCTTTCTATGGCATTGTAATTCACTTAAGAGAATTATGGCTTGGTGGTTCTGATTCCAAACAACTAAGGTAGCAGACGGTCTGGAAAGGAGACAGAGAAATCGACTGCAGCCTTTGGGGCAGAGGGTAGGAGTCCATCTAGTCATGGTTCAGAAGGATCAGCCTCCATGCAACCAGGACCAACATTATCGCTCTCAGTTACTGGGCCCTTTGCAGATGTTTTATTCATACATGCAGGTGGAGGACATGCTGCACCCTTCATTATTTTATAAAGCATATTGCATTTGGATGCATTAGCTGTTATTGCTGAGGGGGCGCTGGTAGGAGAGATTGTTGTCCTGCACATTACAGCTCAGAGACTGCGTCAAACAGGGCACGTGCTGCATACGCTTAGGGCCCAGGTTTACGTGATTGCCGAGCGCATTCCATTCTGACATGTGCTGTCGGTTCATGAGGACTGAGAAAGCCCTCTGAACCACTGACGCCCCAGTGGGGCTGTGCATTTTGGCGAGTACAGACTTTGGAGTCCTGGCCACAAAGGGGTTATCTACCCCCTTCACACCATGGAGGGGGATCCACACCAGTACTAAACAGGCCAGCATGGGTGCAGGGCTGTGCGTGGAAGAGGCCTGTGTGGATCCAGTGGCCCGCAAGGCCCAGGTAGGTGGAGTAGCAGCCATGGGTATGTGAGTGAGGTGGTGGAGGATATATTAGCCCTGTGGCCTGCCTGTGGGTTGGGGGATGGACTCTACCCCCAAAGACTGCCAAGTGCCTCCCCTGAAACCCAAGTACTTTTGTTTTGAGCAGGAGGAGGAACATCACAATGGACCACATCAAGTGTCCAAATCACAGCCTCTCTTTCCTCCCTCTCCTTGTCTCTCTTTTTCTCCATCTCTTTCATGCATGCTTTCTCCTTGCTGCTCTGCTCTTTTTCATGTGTGCTCTCTCCTGCTCTCCTTCTTCCTCACCTTCCCCACACCTCCAGTGGGTTATTTCATTATTATTTTCAATAATTTAAAGGTCATACAGGGGAGACTGCACAGGGATTCAATTACAGACACTGGATGAAGCGACGTAAGACTGTGTACTTGACCTTCAAGCATTCATGAAACATTGACAATCCTTAATATAACTCAGCTGCAAGGACTACTCTTAAAGCACTGTTCTCCTCCGGAAAGTGACATTGTCAAAATGACACTGGAGGGCCCCACCGTTATTGCCTCTCAAGGACTCTGGATCAGAATGGCTCATGGATCACAGTTTACAAGTACAAAGATTTTTTACCTTTGACAAGCCCATCCTAGGACCTGGAATTCAAGCTCGGCTCATGCATCACAGACAATCAAACTTCTACTGTTGATAAGGTCCTTCTCTGCCAGATTTTCTTCAGGGTCTTTTGCTGTTTCATTTTCTCTTTCCCCATTTTACTTATCCTCTCCCTATGTACCTCAGGTTAAGCACCACCTCCCTTTCTATCTCATTCCCTTCTCAAGTCTTCCTATTGGTCAGTGCGTATGGTGGGCTCTTTCTTGACATCAGTAGGTTTCTTATGTCGAGATGGTTGCACTCCATCACATGTATGTGTGTCTATGTGCACACGTACACTATTGCTTTCTAATGGGTGGAAGCAGATCTGCTCATATGGATAGTAGTCCCTTCTACTGGTGAAGTTAGTGCCACTACTTCAATTTACTGAGTACCACCTTGAGGTTTTGGAGCACAGTGATGATTATCAGTATCTATTTATATTGCGGTAGCCCCTAGGAGCTAGGCACTGGACAAACACAGACTACAAAGACAGTCCTTGCTCCAAAGAGCGTACTGTCTAAGCAAGCATAAGAGTGTGGGTTCTTTTCCCTATGCTGCATGTCCATGAAGACTTGATGACAAAGCTGTTGTGAAGTAAAAGGCTTCAAGCTGTATGCCTAAAAGAAGTTCTCTAGGGTCAGGATTATGCCAGTCCATTGGATCAGTGGAACCAAGAAGCCAGGGTGCATTTCGGACTGGAGCTGCTGGGCAGCCACCTTGTCAGAGGTGGGTGAGAGATGCAGAACAGAGAGAGAGGGACGTAGGATGAAAGAACATACCATTAAAGCCATTTATTATTTACTGTTGTAATTCTGAACTCCTCAGCTCCTGGGACGGCACATTCATTAGAGGGAGAAAGTGCCCTGGCAGGACTGACTGAGTACTCCTTGCTTGGGAGGTAAACTTTGGGATGCTTTCTCGGGGTGACCAGAGCTCCAGCTGACCTTGTTACCCATTTGCCTTAGCAAAAGAGAGATTTGTGGGTGTCACCCCAGGTTGCTAGCTAGCCAACCAAGTTCCCTAGGACTCTGCCAGCCCTCTTTGCCTGGCAGGTAACGCTTGATACACCCTAGTCCCCAACCCCCCCGCCCTCCCCCCCAGAAGTGCATTCCTCTGCAGTGTCCAGCCCCTGCCACTGGACACTCCCAGAGATTACCAAGTCTGCTGTCTCCAAGACAGTATACACACCAGCCTGTTGGCTCGGCAGAAGTTTCGCACTTTACGTAACCACACTGCACTGGGATGAACTTATAGTAAAATGAATAACAGGTTTATTAATAGTGAACAGAGATCTAAGTGATAATGGGCAAGGATAATAGGAACAAACTGGTTACAAATAAAACAAAAGTATAATGAGCTTTTGAGTGACTAAATTTGGCAGGCTACAAACCTTGTCTTAAGGCAGTTTTCTCACCTACCACTACTTCTTAGCATCACCAACCCACATGGTGGGGAATCCAGAGTTCATGGATGCAAAGAGCACTGACCTCTTTGTTCCCTCAGTGGTGGATTACCAAAATTTCTTTTTGCTTCTCCTTATATTCCCGCCAAGTTTATTGTCTGTGTCACCACTGTCATGATGAACCCCTGACATTCAGACTCCAGCATCTTCCCATGCTGAGTTCACATCCTCATGTTAATTTGTTCCTCCTGTTTACCTCTGATGCAAATGAACTGCCTGTTGTCTCTGGCATCACCCTGCTCAATTTACATTAGAGACAGGTAGATAACTATCCTGCCTCTTGTCTGGAAGAAAACCTGTTTCTCTCCCTTTCTCTGGTCACAGACTTTAAAGCATAATATCGGTAGTTCCTCATACAGTGTTAATACGTACACTTCAAAGTGATATTAATGACTAGTATGTCACTGACTTTCATTTGATATCTCACACAACATTCTTTGTGATAAATATCATGACAGCAATGTGTTAGGTGTAGTGAGTTTGTCAGGCTTGATAGGAGTTGCTGTTACATAAGAGTGGCATTGAAGGGCTCGTAGGGGAACAGATATACAGAATTTCAAAGGTAGAGTTTGTAATTAATAAACCATTTGCTCAGCTCTTATAAAGGTCCCAGCAATGTCTATTTTGTATGCACAAGGCAAATGAGAGTTAAAAGAACACAACACAAACTGCTGATCTGATGGGGATAAAGCTGCAGGCACCAAGGTATGCAACAGCAAGTGTTCAGGAAAGCTTTAAAAAGTACATATGCTGGCAGCTCTAATAGGAATCCAGAAGAGGAAATGAAGAGCTGAAAATCATTTGAACCCCACTGGGGTTGGGATGAACCTGCTGGGGGATGACATGGCATTTAGCTTTTATTATTATAGTGGGACTGTGCCACCACTATTGTTAAGGTTGAGACCAGCTTACTGTTTACCAGCTGGTAAGTGCTTGAAATATACTGCAAGTATGTTTCAGCAAGGGCTGCCCTTGGGCTGCAGGTAAGAGGCATGACTTGGTGAATGTGGCATTTTCTGCAGTGTGTTGTGTCCCACAGAATTGCATTCTCTCATTCTTTGGTATGCACTCCAGCTGCCCTGCACTGTGTTAGGGACAGTGTATTGCCTGGTGCAAGGACTGCTTGCAGCAGGTTGCTCTGTGATATTAGGAGAGGTGCATCTGAATCCAGAGAGATCACAGACTCCTTAATTCTGGGCTGAGTCATGGTGGTTGTTCAGGAGGAGCAAAATGGTCTATTCTTGCCATGGGGATTTGTACAGTGTAAGAACATAAGAACGGCCATACTGGGCAGACCAATAGAATCCTGTCTTCAGACAGTGGCCAGTGCCAGATGCTTCAGAGAGAATGAACATAAAAGGGCAATTATCAAGAGATCTATCCCTTGTCATCCAGTCTCAGCTTCTGGCAGTTGGAAGTGTCGGGACACCTAGAGCATGAGGTTGCATCCCTGACCATGTTGGCTTATACCCATTGTTGGACCTATCCTCCATGAATTCCTCTAGTTCTTTTTTGAACCAAGTTATACTTTTGACTTTCACAACATCCCTGGCAACAAGTTCCACAGGTTGATTGTGCATTGTGGGAAGAAATACTTCCTTTTGTTTGTTTTAAATCTGCTGCCTATTGATTTCATTGGGTGATCCTAGTTCTTTTGTTGCGTGAAGGGGTAAATAACACTTCTTTGTTCTTTTTCTCCACACCATTCATGATTTTATAGACCTCTATCATATTTCCCCTTAGTTGTCTCTTTTCTAAAATGAACAGTCCCAGTGTTCTTGATCTCCTTGTATGGAAGCTGCTCTGTACCCCTTGTCATTTTTGTTGCCCTTCTCTGCACCTTTTACAATTCTAATAGATCTTCTTGGAGATATGGTGACCAGACCTGATGCACTATTCAATGTCTGAGAGTACCATGGATTTACATAGTGGCATTATGATATTTTCAGTTGTCTTATCTATCCCTTTCCTAATGGTTCCTAACAGTCTGTTTGATTTTTTGATTGCCACTGCACTTTGAGTAGATGTTTTCAGAGAACTATCCACAATGACTCCAATATCTCTTTCTGGAGCTAATTTAGATCCCATCATTTTGTATGTATATTTAAGATAATTTTTTCCATTTCATCTGCCATTCTGTTGCCCCATCACCCAGTTTAGTGAGATCCTTTTGTAACTCTTTGCAGTCAGCTTTGGACTTGACTATCTTGAGTAATTTTTATCATCTGCACATTTTGCCACCTCACTGTTCACCCTCTTTTCCAGATCATTTATGAATATGTTGAACAGCTCTGGTCCCTGTACAGATTCTTGGGGGACCCTGTTATTTACTTCTCTCAGTTGTGAAAACTAGCCATTTATTCCTACGCTTTGCTTCCTCTCTTTTAACCAGTTACTGACCATGAGAGGACCTTCCCTCTTATCCCATGACTGATTAATTTTCTTAAGAGCCTTGTGAGGAACCTTTTCAAAAGCTTTTTGAAAGTCCAATACACTGAATCGACTGGATCACCCTTGTCCAAATGCTTGTTGACACCCTCAAAGAATTCTAACAGATTGGTGAGGCATGGTTTCCCTTTACAAAAGCAGTGTTGACTCTTCCCAACCTTTCATGTTTATCTATGTGTCTGATAATTTTGTTCTTTACTATAGTTTCAGCCAATCTGCCTGGTATTGAAATTAAGCTTACCAGCCTGTAATTGCCAGGATTACCTCTGGAGCCTTTTAAAAAATTGATATTACATTACCTACTCTCCAGTCATCTGGTACAGAGGCCGATTTAAGCAATAGGTTACATACCAGTTAGTAGTTCTGTAATTTTGCATTTGAGTCCCTTCAGAACTCTTGGGTGAATAACATCTGGTCCTGGAGATGTATTATTGTTTAACTTATCAATATGTTCCAAAACGTCCTCTACTGACATCTCCATCTAGGACATTTCCTCAGATTTGTCACCAAAAAAGAATGGCTTGGGTGTGGGGATCTCCCCCACATTCTCTCAGTGAAGCCTGAGGCAAGGAATTCATTTAGCTTTTCCACACTGTCCTTGTCTTCCTAGAGTGCTCCTTTAGCACCTCGATTGTCTAGTGGTCGCACTGACTGTTTGGCATCTTTCCTGCTTTTGGCATACTCACAAAAATATTTGCTGTTAGTTTTTGTGTCTTTAGTTAGTTGCTCTTTAGATTCTTCTGATAGCAAACATAACCATATGGGCAGGGATAAATGTAGGTGATGTCCTAGAGAGAATCCTTAGGACAAGTGACAAACGGTAGAAACATCTGGCATCTCTGGGATGGTTTGTGCAGAGCAGGTGAAGTGGTTTGGTCTAGGCCAGGTAGAGACAGTTGGTGATCACTAAGCCCACCTTAAATGTGACTTTTGCCTTAGCACGGACATGGACTGACAGTTTTTGTCTCGTGCTCCATGTCGTTCCCACAGTGCTCCATATTATCCAGAAGGATAGTGAGCTATGATGTCTGCCAGGGGCGCTTTATGGCATCCCTTATAGAGGGCAGAGTTAAGATTCCGGGGGCGGGACTGGCATGCACCTTAACTCTGCATTTCCTGGTTTTCAGAGGTTTAAGTCTAAGTGCACTCAACTTTCATGCACTCACGAAACCCTGACGGTCAACCTGGACTCTCGTTAAAGAAGTTTTGGGTGATGAATGAAGAACTCTCTTTCTCTGAGTTGTTTATGATCCACAGTAGGATGCATGTTTAAATCACAGAGTAAAAGAACGGAACTGAGCCAGGTATAGGGGAAATGTGGGGCAGACTCCATCCCTATCTTCCCCAATCCCCAAGGCAACAGAGTTAGAGAGAAGGAGGATGGGGGGCTTTACTGATCATCTCAATCCTGACCCACAGCATGCACCGCTATTCTGGGTCCTAGGCTCCGCAGACACAGCTCTGCCCATGCCCCAAAGCTGCCTGCAACTCACTCTGTATTCCACTGCTGGGTTCTTCTTGCACAGAAACTACTGACTCTACCAAACGGCATAACTATTCTTTAAAATCAACAATCAAATTTCCTTATCCACCTCGCTCACTCTGCTGCAAGTGAAAGTTGGACCTGGATAAACAGCCAGGTCCAACTTTCACTTGCAGCAGAGTGAGCGGGGTGGATAAGGAAATATCTGTATCATACTCGCAACCCTCTCCCCAACCCCAGGCCGCTATGCCAGGTACACCTCGCCCCTCTCAAGGAGATGAGCAGTGGGCTGGCTGTGATACTGTACAGACATTAATCACTCTGGCTGTGCTGGGGAATGAAGGGAAAGCCAGAGGCGGATTTATAGTCTAGCTCTGCATCTTGCTGAGCCACTGATGTTGTCATAATTACCAGTGATCATTTAAGGGAGGCACAGGAAAGCGAGGGGGAAGAGAGTCGTTACTGGGCTATCTTATCCATTGAAGAGTCTGCAGAGGTGTCTGTTTCTAATCTAGTAACCTGTTCACCGCTTCATCTGCTACCAAAAGCGAAGTGTCCTGGATAGGTGATTCTCAGAGGAAGGGTGAATGTGCACTGCATACCTTGCTGTACATCTATCTATACTTAAGGTGTTGTTATTATAGGCCAAGTCCTGCATTCCTGCCACATCCCCAAATCCCAGTAACTTCACTGGGAGTTTGGGATCCCAAAGAAATGCAGGGTCAGGCTTAGGCCATAGAAGTGCGCAGGGAGGCTATTCGTACTGCTTGTTGCTGGGGTAGTATGTATCTTCCTGGTATAATGGCGCTAGCCATGCCTCTTGCTCACAGTGGAAAGTGTTCTCATCTCTAGCTTAAATCAGGCTGTTGCTTATTAATGATCAGTTATTATTATTAATAAACCAGATTCAGATCCCAGTTACACTTCTGTAAAATCTGGAGTAACTGCATTGAAACCACCAGTGGGACTGAGAACAGAATTTTGCTCGACATGGCGCAGATTGAGAAAAGCACCAGTTTCAATGGGATTTAAGCATATGCTGACGTGCTTTCTGGTACTGTAAGTTCTTGCATATTCAAGTAGCACTTTTTACACAAATGAACTGCACCTCAAGGTGATTTATAGATGAACGGCCTTGTTTTCAAACTGTTCTCTGGATGATGCTCACAAATCCCTATCAGTTACACTCTCCAAGGATAAACCTGCCAGAGCTGAACAAAATGGCTCGGTAAATATTTGCTGTGAAAGTTAATGGGTCAGATCCTTAGTTGGTGTACACTGATTTCAGGAGAACCTCACCAATTTACCTGGGGATCTACCTTCATGTTTTTACCAGGATTTGCACAATCACAAGGTCCATGGGCAGCTGCAGTTTTTGGCTGCAAGTAGATCTGGATTCTGCCCACCACCCAGGGGTAAAATATTGACTCATCCTGAGCTGGACGTGTACCATTTTCACAGAAGAATGGCTTCAAAAGGAAGTCACCAAGGCTTACACCAAGGCTGAATGAGGCCACTATGCAGACAGGTGTGCAGCAGAAACCACTTTTCCTGGCGTAATGAATGGGGGGAGAATGACAGTTTCGTAGCCAAGAGGCTCTTTTCACACAGTGCCAGGTGGGCATCACCACTGCTGAAACTAGCCTTCCATCTGCAGTGCGAGAGAATGCAACAGCTCCCCAAACTGTCCTTCTGTCTCCCCCCAGGACACTTAGCTAATGCCAGCACGGAGCTGATGAAGCTGGACTACGAAGGGGAGCCCCAACTGACCGAGCCATACCTTTCCAAACAGAAGAAACTCATGGTAAGACGTCTACAGCAACACCTGGGACTTTATTTCTAGGAGGGAGAGGGGGGATGGACCCCAAAGAACAGCCAAGGGAACCCACTGCTGGGGCCCTGATACTACTGAGAGCCCGGGGAAGCATTTGGGTCCATTCTAAAGTGCTGAATATTTCCTCCCAAGTCACCCTCATGCTGTGTCTGTACCACTTGGGGACCAGACTCCCAAGTGAGCTGAAACCACTAGTAGAGCCTTTCTTCCCCCCCACCCCTCTCAGGGGCTGGACTCCCTATGGGGCATCCTGAATTTTACTGCAGCTGGGATGCCAGCTGGGGCTTGTGTGGTCTCCAGGAAGCAGCTCCGTTATGTGAGCCCAAAGGGTGCCTCTCTCTGGCTGATCCAGTCGGATCTGTGCCGAGCTGCTCTTACCGGGGAGTTGCTTCCACTGGCCAAAGTGGCAAGAGCTCAGCTGTGCTCATCTCACCTGGGAGTCCTCCACCCCTTGCTGAGCCGTGAGCAGCTGTGCTGGTCTCGGCTGGAAGCCACCTTGGGCTAGGAGTTGCTTTCTCTTAGCCAAAGCTAGTAGGAACTGTGCTGAGCTGGGCTAAAATGGAAGTCGCCTCCCCATGGTTGAGTAGATCTCAGCAGGGAGTCACTTTTACATAGATGAATCTCCTCTCCAGAGTCTGGTGAACTCCTCCTGCGGCTGTTGAATAAGTAGAATGACGAAGGGGGTTAGAAGGTGCTGTGTACGTTCTGCATCGCACCCAGTCTAGTGCCAAGAGCACTTGTGCAAGGAACGTATGGTCTTAGGGCCACCCATTCAGGGTAAACCTTTGGCTTTTATTTAGGCCAAGATCCTGGAACACGACAATGTGAGCTATTTGAAGAAAATCCTTGGCGAGCTGGGAATGGTACTAGACCAGATTGAGGCCGAGCTGGAGAAGAGGAAACTCGAGTATCAAGGTAGGCAGCTTTGTGAGGTGTTTTGTAAGGCACTGCTGATGCACTGGCCCAGTACAGAGCAGTAGCTTTGCAGCACCACGACAGTCACACCCTCTCATCCAGTGGTTATTGTGAGGCATTTCCTTCTCTTTACCACAGTCACCCTTACCCCTGGGGTGACATTGTTTTGATGCCTTGGGAGGAACCACTTGGGAAGTAACACCTGTGTGGTGCAGCACACAAGGGGTTACGGGTTCCCTGCTGATCTCAGATGCTCAGGTTACATGGTTCCACACATCCCTCTCTCCCTGTTTTCACTCCCCTCTGCTGGCTGCATGATGACACCTCATAATGAGCCACCCAAGAAACCAGATGAAAGTTCAGAGGCAGAGGAGTAATTGCACTCAACTGCTATGGTGAAATGTCAGTGGTGTGACTTGTTATTCGCCATTCAGATCGACTGCTCCACCCGCCTCCCATCGAACATGCCTACTCGGGAAGCCAGGTTGTGGTGAGAGCTGCTTTGACATTGACCCCGGAAAACGTCAGAGCTGGGGTGGGGCAGAGGAACTTCCTCTGCTCCCGTTGTGGCCAAGTCCATTGCAAAGTAACAATAGTTTGTGTGTGAAGCCCAAGCAAGCTTGTGAGGAACTACAATCAGTAATGCAACTTCAGGGAGGCCAGGAGTATAACTGAAAACCTGGAATGGTCCCACTTCTCGTGCAGTAGGAGGGGAGCAAGGAATTCTGCTCAGATGCATTGAGTAGGGTTTGGAAATACACAGCTGCGTTAGAAAGAGCTAAATAAACCAGTGCTCGTGGGTTACACAGCAGGGCACTCTGTAGAGAGAGATTGAGCAGCCTTCACTGCTCAGGCAGTGGGGTGGATTAAAGACTGGCCTTTTCTGCATAAACATGACTTTTCTAATAAGTGGCCTTGTCAGTGCATTTTAGCACTGGCCTGTGCAGGCTTTGATTTATGGCTTTGTAAATCATCGGCGTTTGTTTAATTCGAGAAGCTTCTATTCACTCCCAGTGACTCATTTGTGAAATTCCTTGGGAATGGGGGAGTCATACAAAAGATCCAAAGTGATAGCATATTATAAGATAGTCAGGGCAAGTCAACACTACAAAATTAAGTTGACCTAAGTTACATCGACATACAGCGACCGCAGTAATTGAATCTCTTTTGCATGTCCACGCTGCACTCCTTGTGTCAGCGGTGCATGTCCTCATTGGGAGCGCTTGCGTCGATTTTTCAGTGTGGGGAATTGTGGGACAGCTTCTGAAAGGCAGCAACAGTCGAGGTAAGCAGCGCAGTGTCTACACTGACACTCCATCAACCTAACTACATCGATCTAAGCGCTACACCTCTTGCGGAGGTGGAGTTATTACGTCAGTGTAATGGGCAAGTTACACTGATGGGAGCTACATTTTAGTGTGGATGCTTACAGATCTAGGTCGACCTAAGCTGCCTTACATCGACCTAACTCTGTAGTGTGAACCAGGCCTCAGTGATTATGGATGCAAACTGCAAAAAAAATGTAGAAAAATATTCCCACTAACTGTGGTTTGTAACCTATCACTTAAATCAGCCTCTGTACCAATGAGTGGAGGGTAGCTAATGTAATGCCAATTTTTAAAAAAGGCTCCAGAGGCTATCCTCACAGTTACAGGCCTGTAAACCTAACTTCAGTACTGGACAAAATGGTTGAACTATAGAACAAAATGATCAGACATAGATAAACATGGTATGTCAGGGAAGAGTCAACTCCCTGTGTAAAGGGAAATCATGCTCACCAATCTATTAGAATTCTTTGAGAGGGTCAACAAGCCTGTGGAAAAGGGTGATCCAATGGATGTAATGTGCTTGGACGTTCAGAAAGCCTTTGACAAGATCCCTCACCAAAGGCTCTGGAGCAAACTAAGCAGTCATGGGATAAGAGGGAAGGTTCTTTCATGTATCAATAACTGGTTAAAAGGAAACAAAAGGTAGGAATAAAAGGTCAGTTTTCACAATGGAGAGAGGTAAATAGTGGGGTCCTCCAAGGATCTATACTGGGACCAGTTCTGTTCAACATATTGATAAATGATCTGGAAAAGAGGGTGAACAGTGAGGTGGCAAAATTTGCAGACGATACAAATTACTCAGGATAGTCAAGTCCAAAGCTGACTACAAAGAGTTACAAAATGATCTCACTAAACAGGGTGACTGGGCAGCAGAATGGCAGATGAAATACAGATACTGGATTAGATGGACCATTGGCTGACCCAGTGTGGCCGTTCTTCTGTTCTTAATGCATTTGCAATTGTACACCTAATACGCATGCAAAGTTTTTGTAAATGCACATTTATAACCTGGATTTTTGGGTGCACAATTGACCATTTATAAATCTCACTAATTATTTACATATACATATGGACAACTTTTGCATGCAGTCAAGGAAATTGATTGTGCAAATTAGGCCTGCAGTTGCTCACCGGTATTTCTGATCATCTATCACTGAACATTTAGGGCCAGGGAAAACAGATTGATGGGGTGACATTTCCATTAAGAATAACCCTAAATCTTTGTACTTCTCTAGCGCTTTCCATTTAAAGATCCTAAAGTGCTTCACAAATACCAATTGACTAAGGCTCATACTATCCCTTCCCCTGTCAGGTAGATCAGTATCCTTTTAGACAGGGACCCATGGAGAGATTAAGTGACTTTCCCAGAGTCATACAGCAAGTCAGTGTCAGAGCTGGGGCTAGAACTCAGGCCTCGTGATTGCATATCCCATGCTCTGACCATCAGAAAGTGCACATCACAATTCATATACATCACTGGTCACACTGCAATTCCTGTGCTTTCCTTCTCTTCCATTTTGTCATTCCTCTCCCCTTGTGTTCTATTATCGACGTAGCAGCCCAGTCTCCGGTGTCTGGGTTTCCGGAGGAGGCTGTGCTGATGCCTGTCATCAAGCATCAGCCTTCCTGAAAAGCAGGGTTATTCCCAAGGACATGACTGGTTCAGCTGTCCCTCAGTAAATGCTTTGTAATGCAGACACAGGCCACAGCAGGAACCACCAGCATCTGCCCAGCCCCAGAGACTTTGGGAATGGGGGTGTTATGGTCCCCCAGCTGTGCTGAAACCGACAGAAGTGTGAATGGAAAACCCAGAGTGTGTTTGTGCTGCTCATGGAGGGCAGGTATTTTATGGGTACTACATAAAATGCCTGCAGAAGCCTGAAAGATTCAATTAACTCCCAATTACAGAGAGTGAAAGCCTGATGAAAAGAAAGCTATCAATTACCAGACAAGAGCAAAGCAGCCCAACAGGGCTTCCGCCCCCCCACCCGCAGGAAGCCTGGCATGTGAGCAGAGAAAGATTCCATCTGGAACTGAGCTGCTGTACAACAGACAGGGAAACGGCTTGCCAGGAATATGGAAAGCCCCTGGGGATTGCTGCTCTGAACAGAGTCATCCCAAAGGCCAATGCTGCCAAAGAAAGGAACAGATCCTCACTGATACTTAATAAAGGATTCATAGGAATTGCCCTTCTCTTAATAACCTTTAATCTTTTGTTTCCTTGTCCTGCCCCCTTCATTCTGTTAGCCACCCTCTTTCATTGTCAGGAGTACAATGGAGGCTATAAGCTCTTTGGGGCAGGGACTGTCACTTCTGTGAAGCACCCAGCATGCTCTCAGGCACTATGCAATGAAAGTGGTTCTAAGCAGTGTGACAAGCAGGACTGAGGGGGCTTGAAAATCGTGGGTGGCAGGTTTGGAACAGATCTTGGAACTGGTTCGTCAAGCAACGATTCCTGCAGCCATCTGAGTGTGATGGGAGTTGTGTCATTCCCAGTCAAAAGCAACATGGGGACTTAATAGCTATCAAATTCAGTCCCAGCAAACCCCACAGGTGCGGGGATTATGGAAAGCCATGTAGTCACTGGAGTGAGTCTGTGCCTACACCTGCTAATCATGGCAGATAATACTCCCATTATCAGATACACTCACGCTTAGTACTAATTATGGTGCCCTCTGATGGGAGATTTCTGGGGCACGAAGCCAAGGGCCACCACTAAGGTCTCTCAAAGGCACTTTTTTTCCTTCCCACTTAGACAGGGCTGGTCCCTATCTCCCGCTTCATAGCAGGGGGTGCCCAAACTTTATCCAATTGGTGCCAACTATTGGACAACTGCCCGCAAGCTGCACTGCAGCAGCCCTCATCTTCAGTCCAGAGCTCCAGCCACTGAGGCTACAGGGCTTGAAGAACAGTGCTCCAGCTACCCGGCTGCTTGGAGCCAGAGGGGGCTTCATGGGCTGGGACCTGCCACCCTTTGGCCTGCCTCTCTAACAGAGGGCAGGGATGCATTGTAGAACAAACTGGGCGATGTGTGACTCACATGCTGGGCTACGGCCACCCTGCTTTGTACTAGAGATGGACCCGCATTGTGAAAAACCTCAATCTGAACTTCCGCGCTATCTAGGGGTGTTCAGGTTTGGCCCATTATAGACATGGGCCTGAGTCCTGGGGTGAGATTGTCTCCCCCGTGGTGGCCTACCAGTGCTGTAAAACCCCATCTGCCAGTAGGCACCGGTGCTGTCACCTGCTGTGTGTGTCTGGCAGTATTAGGACAGCTGCCAAGCCAATAAAAACCAGGCCTTGCCATTAACATTAGCTCCATTGCTGCAGCCTCTCAAAGCAGGCAGGCACCCCTTGTTTGCAGCTCCCCGCCTGGGCAGTGCCAAAAATTGTCTGTTTCTGCTCCACTTGCCTAATAATGAGCTTTCCAGAACAGGGACCGTGTCTTCCCTACTCTCCGTAAAGTGCATGGACATTTGCAAGGCTAGAGATTGGATTAATAATGCAATAACTAACAGCAATAATAAACGACAAGTAAGGTTTGATTCAGTGCATGCATGTTTTTACACTACAGCAGAGGGGGCAGCATCTTCATCCCCAGATAGGGGAGCATACGCCAGCGGAGGGGGACTTTCCCTTTCGTGGTTGGAACAAGGGGACAGGCTCAGGAAGGGTAAAGAGGGCAGAGATCAGGTTTCCTCAGAAGGGAAATGCTAGGCTTCCCTTTGGTCCACAGGAGTTCTCTCTCTGTCGTTAGTTCCACAGCTCTGATTTATTCGGAGGGTGGAATTGGGCTGAGAGCTGCCCCCATTTAAATGTTTACCACAGAATCAGGACAGTGCAGGAATAATTCAGGACACAGTCCTTGCCTGGAGTGCTGGCAGGGCAGGGAAGAACAAGCTGGGGGGAGGAGGGGTTCATGCCAAAGTAGGTTGGTTTTCTGACAAACAGAACTGTTTGTTAATGAGCAGATTGGACCTCACCCCATGCCACTGCCCTACATGAACCCAGAGCTCTAGGAATCCACCACTATCCCCCTGCAGGCCCCCAAACGTGGCCTGTTCGGGGTTGGGTCTGCTCTTCTACTTAGCCTTTCCCTTTCTCCTCTAGCTATTGTCAACCCTCTGATATCTCCTCAGATTAGTGAGGTGTCCTTCAGAGAAGGACATGTAGGGTTTGTGGTATTTCAGAGATGACTGAGGCAGGTTTTAGGATAACTTACTTATTTACCTAACAACAACAAATAGCTTGCAAGTCAACACAGCACAGATGCTGCTGTAATCTAGCCTGGCTTTATTCTCTTGTCTCCCTCTTCCTAAAAAAATCATCCCTGCGTCTGTGGGAGAGTCCGTAGGAAGTGTGGTCTAGCATCATATCCTGCAGGGTGTGTGACAACTTTTAACCTCATACTAAAGCCTAACCTTTTATAGCAGAGGGTAGCTCCCCACATTACAGGCTAGGCTCACTGGTCTGTCATTGCAGGTCTGTTCATGAGCACTCGCACCCTGCAAATCCTGGTTTGTTATTGTAGGGTTGCTCTTAAGTGCTCTGCTACACACACTAGTGTATTATTGTAGAGAGGCTCCCAGGCTCTGTACTGCACCCAATGGTTTATTATTGGAAAGTTACTCATGTCCCAGCACTCGGAAGCACTAGAGATTTTGCCTGTTTATTGATTTTAGAAAAATGTATGAAGGGCATTTAACTTCCAAACATTTTCTCCCATGGGTCAAACAATAAAGCTTCCTACAGCTACAGAACATAGCAAGGGATTCGGGGGTGGGGGGGGTTCTAAAATCCTAAAGGGAGAGACAGAAACCCTGCCTAGCCAGCCTGCCACCTCCTTCTCTCAGCTCTAATCCTTGCTCCGCTGTGAGTTTATGTAACCCCACTCTTAAGGGAATCAGCTGCTGTCACTAACAAGGCTCACCTGCTACTCTGCCGCTGCCCCTGCCGGTTAGCATGGTACAGGGATAGAAGGATGTTTGGGGAAGTGTTTTAACCCCCTCCTGGCCAGTGCCGATGCAGGAGTCCCTCCATCCCATCACAGACTCTCTTTGAGACCACTTCTCCTGTGACATTACGGCTTAGGGTAGCCTGTGACTGGGAGCCTTTAACCCTGTGGTATCTGTTCTCATAGCCCATGTCAGCATTAAATATTGCTTCCCCCTGCAATCTGATTCCCATCACAGAAGTGCTGATAATTCTGGTGTCTTGGAATAGAGTTTCCGCCAGAGGTCATGAGGGTGCTTGTTAGTGGCAGCAGGAAGAGCTGGAGGCGCGGGACCAGCAGCTATGCCGAGTCCCACACTCTGTAGGAAATTTATTGGATTCCCAAGTATTTCTAGCGTCCCTAATATAGAAAATGGGGAACAGTACTGGCCGAGACACTGGGGCCTCCTTCATTTCTGAAACACTGCACTATGTTCAACCAGCAGCCAAGGACAAAGGTAACTGCTCTCCCTGAGTGCATAGGACCGCTGTTCATTTGGCGCTGGGACACTTACTAGGTCCCACTGAAGCCAAAGGGTGTTTTGACGTTAACCTCACTGGAAGCAGGATAAGGAACCACAATCTATAATGAGCCCACAGAGGAGGTTCACAACTAGTTCTAAATTCAGCAAGTTCTCACAGCCCAGCTTTTTAAAACTCCCCAGGGCCCAATTCAACTCCTTAGGAACTCATTGCAGAAGACCAGCTCCTTCATGAGCTCGAACTCTGCAGCGGTACTTAGAGCCTAATCCAAAGCCTGCTGGAGTCAGTGGAAAGACTCCCCATTGCTTTCAATGGGCTTTGGACCAGGCCCCAATTTTCCAAACAGCAGCTTGTTCTCATCTTGTCTGTTTTTGTGGCTTAATTCTCCAGGGCAGAAGTGCGAACTCTGGCTCTGCGGATGCGTTTTTACCTTGGCCGACATCCTGCTGGGAGCCACCCTGCACCGCCTCAAGTTTCTAGGACTGTCTAAAAAATACTGGGAAGATGGCAGCAGACCTAACCTACGGTCCTTCTTTGACAGGGTACAAAACCGCTTTGCCTTCAGGAAAGTTTTGGGAGACATACACACCACCCTTCTCTCGGCCGTGGTACCCAATGCCTTCCGGCTTGTCAAACGGAAACCCCCCTCTTTCTTTGGAGCCTCCTTCCTTATGGGATCTTTGGGGGGAATGGGATATTTTGCTTATTGGTATTTAAAGAAAAAATACATCTAATGCTGGCTGTTTGGTGTTTAGTTTGGTGTCTCTGTGCTGTGTGAAATCACGATGAATCTTCAAAGTAACTGTAATGAAATTTAAAACAAGGTATGAATAATTATATTGTTGATGTAACATTCCCTAGTCTAGAAGTAGAAACTTGTACTGCAAGGAAATAAGACACAAAAATAAGTCAACTTATAAATGGCTTTTTTTAGGTTTAAGTATTAAACAGTAGCAACCGGTGAGTGTCATACTCGGGCACTTACTGGGCTTACACACCTGCCATGGAGTGAAACTGCCCCCGGAGCAGGCAAATTCCGGTGGAAGAGAGATGGCAACCCTGGAAAGTTTTCAAAACACCAGGTTACGCTGTGGGATTTGGATACTCTGTGCTGTACCTTTATGTTTTCAAAATGTACATTGGCTGCATCACACATTTCACAAGTGCAAGTAGAGGGGACGTTCTTCTTCTAGAAACGGTTACACTCTTCTGATCTGGGGTCTTTCCTGGAAGCAGAGAGGACACAGCCAGTTGGGAGGTACAGTAGCCAGTCAAGATCAAGGTGGAGTTGAATGATTTAATTATTCATTTTCTTAATTATTTCCATTAAATCAAATATTTTTAATGAGCTGCTCTTAGAATGTATCCACCTTCTACATCTGCTTTCTTTTTTTTTTAATGTTTAACATGTGTCTGTTACTAAGAGCCACATTTATTTCTCAGTGATATCATTTTGACTTCCAGGCTGAATTCTGTCAGACACAGGTTTTTTTTAGCCTCGCAGCTCTTTGCCTTGATTTTCCTTTCCTGGATTTGCAAAGCACCTTTCACCGACGGAGTTCTCGGGACTCTGAAAAATGCAAGCGTTCTCAGAACTTTTCTGCACTTGCCTGAAGATGCTTTTGTTTTCTCTTTTGTTGGGGGCTCTTCTCAGTAATTTTCTCCCTGTGTATTTTCTTAGAGACACTTTGCACAGAATCACGTTTATCACTTTCTTGTGCCTTTTGCATGTTGGAAAGAATAATGGGTGTCACTGCTACTCATGCTTAGAAAACTACGAGATCCGGAATAAACCAGATGGGAGGCGTAACTGCTTTACATTTCTAAATGTGTTTAACATCAGTTGACTCTTATTTCAAAGGGAATCCGTATTTGGAGGGACTGTCAGGTGATTTGTGCTGTTTCCTTGCACAGTAAGGATTGAAATAAAGCCCAAGTGGAAGCAATATACCCTCCTTTTCAATCAAATCTTTCTAGCGAGATCTGAGCCTGTTAGAATTTCCTCTACCTAGTTTTCAGAGCTCCAAGTGATCACTGGCAAATAGCATGGCATCTCTAGATTTGGTAGCTAACAATGAGCACTGCACAAGAGCTAGGAATCACATTGTGCCTCGCCTCTGATACAAAGAGGCAAAAGTAGTTTCTTTATGCATTTTTGAGACGTAGGATTTCACAGCAACATCCATGGTCCCCCACCCTGCGAGTCATGAAATTATGGAAAAATTCACCAGAAATAACATGAGGGACCAATGTGTACATTTTTGGACAAATGTGCAGGCAAAAATGCACAAACTTACTCCATATTTTCGCGATCAGTTACACATACAGTAGAGCATGCAGTCACTCAGTTTGAGTGTGCGATCATTTGCACACAGATGAGGTACCCAATTCATGCACACATTTTTCTTAGGACTTAGACCCATATTTTTCAAAATGTGGGTGTGTGCATGCACACATGCCTCCATTGGTACATGCAAAACCCTCAAACCAGTATTTGTATATGCAAACTGGGCAATTGTACATAAATGTCTATTTACATGACCAAATGGGTGCAATGTTACATGGATAAACGTATTCCCACAAATATTGTTGGTGTATTTGTGGAAACTTGGTGGTAATTTGGCCCGAAGTATCCAAAATAGGAGACACAGAATTTGGTACATTTTAAGGGGGGCGTGAGACTGAAGAGTCTCCCAATTTCCTCCCCTTGTTTAAAAGCTTGAAAGGAAAAGACTAATATAGAAATGTAGGGTTGCCACCCTAGAGCAGGCCAATGGTCCTTATAAAGCAGTGGCTCTCAACCTTTCCAGACTACTGTACCCCTTTTAGGAGTCTGATTTGTCTCGCGTAACCCCAAGTTCCACCTCACTTAAAAACTTCTTGCTTACAAAATCAGACATAAAATACAAAAATGTCACAGCACACTGTTGCTGAAAAATTGCTGACTTTCTCATTTTTACCATATAATTATAAAATAAATCAACTGGAATACAAATATTGTACTTACATTTCAGTGTATAGAATATAGAGTAGTATAACAAAGTCATTTTCGGCATGAAATTTTAGTTTGTACTGCCTTCGCTAGTGCTTTTTATGTAGCCTATTGTAAAACTAGGCAAATATCTAGATGAGTTGATGTACCCTCTGGAAGGTGGCTATGTAACCCCAGGGGTACGTGAGAACCACTGATCTAGAGCAATGGTCTATATCAGATACCTAGGAGGCAGCTGCAAAGACACTTCCAGGTGATATCCTTGCCCTGAAGTCATTGTAGTTTTGCCGTGGACTTCAATGGAGCCAGGATTTCACCCTCCGATGAACAATGAAAGGCACAAGCCAGATGCAGAATGTAGCCATTGCTGTTGGTGGAGCCGCAAGAGCAGAAGTCCCAGGAGTGACGGGAAGAACAAGACCCAACTGAATCTGCTTAGAGATGACAGTGAGCCCAGAGTTCCTAGGATTCTGGCTTGAGGTCTATGCAGAAGAAAGTCACTAGTGGGATGCTGGGAGGGCAGATAAGCAGGTGGCTGCTTTTTACCAACAGGAGAGTCAAATGACAGAGCAATTGAGAACTTTAAGTGACAGGGAAACCAGAATGTTCCTGTTGTTCTAGGACATGTTGTTTCAGTAAGAAGGTCCTATGGACACTGGACAAGAGACAAAGGAAAGGGCAGCCCAGTTCAGTTCAACAAATACGCGGAAGATGTGTGGTTGTATTGCTTAATGCACTGCTGGAGGCACCTAGGTACTGCGGTGATGATCACAGTGAAAGAACCTATCTGGACTAGAATAGAAGCATACCCGACAGCGAGCACTAGCTGGTAATGCTTACCAGAGGAGTCCTTTTCAGAGATTTTGATGTAGATTAAATAAACAATTCAGAAAAGGTGGAAGAGGCAAACAACCCTGGCATGTTTCCAGGGTTAGTGAGTCTGGTTTCCCTGGTAATTCGCTCAGCAATGAAATCAGCTGGAGACTCTGGCTAAAGTAAGCACTCCAGGGAAAGACCATGAGAGTAAAAAACAGCAATCAGAAGGACTGTTGTGGAGGTTAGGTGGTTAGCAAAGGCATTGCCGAAATGAACCACTGGATGAGCATTACCATTCTAACCAACCTATATTAATGCACACGCTTCATTACGGTGCAGTCCTGCTATAGTTAGAGGCAGTTATGATCAAATGTAATTCCAGATCCACGAGTTGGCCTTTATCTGCAAGCCTCTTCTATGCATTCAGGTGACAAATGGTTCTCTCCCTATCACTGTAACCTTAACGTGGAACCAGGCAACAGCTGCAACAGAACCCTCCTAGACAAGGGTTTCCCTACCTGAGGTGCTCTCGCTAGGCAGAACTGGTGACCCACTGCAGATGTGGCACCCCAGCCCTTACAGTTAGATGGGGACTTCAGGCACAGCCCTGAACAAGGGGTGGCACATAAGTTGCAACACCACATGAGTGCTGCTGGACAACGTGCTTGAGACATCAAGTGAATTCCCACTCTGCTTCTGGGCGTAGTAACTGACAGCTGTCCTAGGCAGCAGTAGTTGCTACCCCCACCATGCTGGCTTAGCTACAGAGGCTGGTAAGCCGGGGATGGGGGTTCATGCCAAGGATCTACCCATTTCCTGCCCCTGCCCATTTACAGGCTCCTGGGAGGGAGTAAGCAGACAAGTAGCCCCACTTACTCCTTTGAACTAAGGCCCCCATAAGTGTGTAAGGAGAATTCTTCTTCCCTTATATGGGGGCATAGTCTGAGCCACAATCTAGCCCTAAGTGTTTTAACTTTCATTTTAAAAGGGCCTCAACCTGGCTTTCGATTTTGCTCCTGCAGTCCCTCCCGCCCCGGATATATTTTCAGCATTTAAAAGTCTAACTACCTGATTTGAGGATGCAATCAAGTTTTTAGACATCTAAGTGCCTTCAAAAAAAAATTTTGCGCTTCAACACTGAACCTGCAATTATTTGGGGACAGAAAATCAGAGGCCACTTTCAAAACTTTTGGTCTTTTAGTATTGATCAGAGATCTATGTTTTCTGTGGCAACAAGTGAGCTGTGGATACATTGTGTCCTTTGGGTAATCAAGACTTTCACTTTCAGCTGGAGATTCCAGTCAATTTGATCTCTACTCCCAGCTACTGTTCCAGTTTAAATGGCTCCCACTGTTCAGATTTTTAAAAACACAACGGTTTTTAAATCTCTTTTTTTTCTGGGGGTTTTGTTTGAAAGCTTCAATAATGAAAAATGTAAGTACGTCATTTTATCTAGCAATTGATTTTGTCCTGTCACACCTTACTAGTCTCCTTCATTTTTCAAGGCAGAGCGGAAACTCCCCCATCAAAATGGCACATTCAGGAATAAAACTGATCAGATGATCAGCGGAGCGAGAACACGATACAAAGCCTTCCCTTTCTAGATTGTCAATAGGAGCCACGCTCAGGTTCGTAGCCTTCAAAGAACATTTGGTGACTGCTCGTGAAATTAGTGGCAGGATCATAGTCTGTTTCTGAACAGACAAGTGTCCACATGACACAATTGTTGGCAGCCTGAACAGCTCGGGTACGGAGTGCAGGGCCATGGAGCTAGAATTATCCTCTCAGATTGCTCATCTAAGGTCAGGCTTGGTCAAGGCCCATAGATGGGGCAGGGTGAGGGAAGCTTGCAGGGGCACTGCACGTGTTGTGCCTGTTTGAGACTAAATAGATACAGGACTTTGCATCCGGGACATCAATCAAAAGAAAAAAAAAACCATAGCAAATGATAGTGTTTGTGAAACTACTTAACATTAGGCCATGTTTTAAACTTATGCTAAAAGAAACTCTACAGCATTGGTCAACACCATCAAGAGTTAAGTCAAACCACTCCAGGTTGCTCCAAAATCCTGTTTTAGGACACTACAATAATGCACCAAATTTATCAGATATTACTAAAGGCCTTTAGATATTGAAAAGTCACTGAATGAATAATCCAAGGATAAGGAAACTGCTCTGAATATCAGAAATTAAATATCGCAGTTTTGCATCTGCAGGTATTCATAGGATAGTAGAGAATAAAGTTCTGACCCAACATTGAAGTCAATGACAAAAGCTTTCCTTGACTCAGTGAGGCAGAATTAAGCCCCGTAGCCCCATTTCAGCAAACCAGTGCTTTTGTTATCCAACAAGGCACTTAATCACATCCTTAACTTCAAGCACATGGTTAACTCCCATTGACTTTAATGGGGTGTAAACACATGCATAAGCATTTGTGTGAACAGGGTTAGACCTCAGCATGTGCTTAAGGGTTTAGCTGAATTGGGGCCTAAATGACCAAGAACTAGGGAATCCAGACCAATCCATTTCCAGTACTGAATAAAACTAAGGCCAGGTTTTTAGCTGGTTGAGGCCAAAAATGATGGATCTTTTGTTCAGTCTGAAATAAATACATTACAGCCATGAGTGCATTTCACATCCTTTGTTCTTACTTTGGTTTCCTAGCATGTCCAGGTAACTTTACTTTTTGCTAGTATATTGTCCTTTATCATACAGAGACATTTACAAGAGTTTCCCATCCTTCACTATGAAGAACTACACATTATGAACACAGTCTGTCGGTTTTTTAAAATGACTTGTATATTGGAAATATTATAATCTTGTTTTAAGAAAATAAAATAGATGGGTAATTGGTTCATCACAGATTTATTTTTGTAGATTTCTTTACCACTTATTGCACTTAGCAAGAATATCAAGGAACTCAATCTGTAGCAACCAGGGAAAGTGGAAGTGAATGGAAGCCAGAGCCTGGACCTTGTCTGTACACTGATGTTTAGCATTGTAGGTACATACAGCTTTGGTTGTAGCTCTCAAACACTCTAAAACGGATTGCTTTGCCTTCCATTTCACCTTAACACTGACCAATTCTTGTTTCCTAGACAGCAGCGTCAATATAAACAATAAACTAAACTACTTGTCGGTTCATGTTTTGGCTGAGAATGAAATGCTCCTGCATTTGTCAGAATAGCAGACTCATGGTTTAGTGTATGCGGAGTGGAACTGGGTTCTGGCCCTGGGAGACCTTTGGCAAATCATTTTACTTCTCCGTGCCTCAGTTTACCCATCTGTAGCTTGGGGAGAAGAACCCTCAGCTACCTCACAGGGCTATAGGGACTGTCCAAATAATGTAATTTATTGGGTGGGAAGTGCCACATAGTTTCAAGAAACACTTGTTCCTTTAGCCCCATGCTGCACCAAGGGCCAAATCCTCCCTTGAGGTAACCACTGAAATCAATTAGAGGAACATCAGGGATACAATTGGCTCAAAGATTCAGTTCTGTCTTGATAACCCAGGGCCATACACTGGTGTGATCAGCCAACTTGGATAAAGTCATGTGAACAAGGAAAGATGAGTGTAGCTTGATGAATGAAGAGTTAAATCACTTTCAGGATTTCAACGCTAGAGAAAAGCGCTAGGTTTACAGGTGAGACTAAGAAAGCTGCCTGCGAATGAGAGATGGGATCATCCTGAGCGCTCTCCAGAGACCCATCGTGCTTCTCAGGGCATAAGATCAAAGCTCAACAGTATTATTTACCCAGGCCCAAGCGACATATATAATGGGAAGTGAGTAAAGACATACTAAAGCTATTTCACATGCAGATACAGCCCAGGACTGTAGCAGCAGCTATAGCCTTACGTGATCTCTTACATGGGGCTTTTGCCAGTGGATCCATGCACAGTAGTTTGTAGATGCACCGGCTACATGTCCACTCTTCCCCTGGCCTGCTCACACACGCCAGTTCCTTGGCATGATTCTGCACCCCTTCTTATCTGCCAGGGGCAGGTATACTTGGTCCTGCCTCCCCACAAGGGACTGGCCTAAATGATCCTTTGTGGGCCCTTTCAGCCCTACATTTCTATGATTCCATGACAGAATCAAAAAAGCCTGATGCCCAAAGTATATTTAGTTTAAAAGGTGGGCCTGTCGTGAGCTGCTAGTGCCACTTGGCATCACAGACACTAGAGAGAAAAGTCCCTTCACTCCCCAGCCATCTAATCTATATCCTGCTGCCCCAGTCCTTTAACTAGCGCAGGATTATTCCCTGCGGTTTATTCTCCAGTCCTTTACACACCATAGGGGACAGTCAGCTGTGGTCTTTATCACGAACCTCTTCTTCTGTCCTGCTTTTTATTAAAGATGTTCCTAAGAGTTGCAGGAGATCGTACTGGGACCCATGTCAAGATCTACACAGAGCTTCACAGCATTGTGTCTCTCCTACGACAGGGGATTTCAAACACTGCTTTGAGAAACCAGGGAGTAGAGACTAGCTCACTCCAGAAACAGGTAACATTTTTGAAAGTGTCATCCTAATTCCATGTGTATAAGTCCCCACCTCTAGGAAAATACATCCCCTAGCCTGTACCACTGGCAGAGTGAAAACACTTGGACTCAAATAAGAGGTCACTATTTTGGAGGCGATCCAGTGTCTGCAGAGTTGTTTTCTGGTAGCTACCGCTTTGCCTATTCTTTCCCTTTCCTCACTGGATAGTAGAAAGAGTCACCAAGACAATAACAGGCAGATTTTTACCTGAGTGACAATAGTTATATTTAAACAAATGATCTCATAGGCATTTTATTGTTCTCAGCAGCTCACCATTAGTGGATTTATCCTCACAATACGCCTGCGTTGCGGGGAAATACTGTCATCCCCAGTTTGATGGGTGACAAACACGAAGCGTGATATTCTGGCTCTAGTGAACGAAGCCAATGGGAATTTTGCCATTGCTTGCAACAGGGCCAGAGCTTCACCCTAACTGACTTGCCTAAAATCAGTTGGGAAATCTGTGACAGAGCCAGGAACTGAAGCAAGATCTGCCGAGGCTCAGGCCACGGCCTTAAATCTAAGGCCAGCCTTGTCAGCTGTTGCAATAAAAGGAAACTGTTACACGTAACTTGTGCTAATATTTCACATGCTTTGAATCGGTTTACAATAACCAGATTTTTGCAATATGTCAAGCTACTAACCTTTACAAAAGTACCAGCAGGGAGGAACCTTGCCCCTAAAACACTTCCGCCCCTCCCCCCTTTATACCATTGGAACTACCTATAATCTTAAAAAATGAGATCAATTTGATTAGATAAAAAATAGCATTCCACACTGCTCCACAAACCAAACCAGAAAGAACAGGCTCTGACCACAGGCTGCTGGGAGCCCGGAATGCAGGAGACTTTGGAGAGCCACTGTCTATAAATACAAACTAAACTAAACTACCAACAAATGTGAAACATGAACAAACAGGTGCTTGTTTCTGTGATCTATAAGTAGAGACCATCCCAAAATGTGGAGGCTGCACTTTGAGTATCACTCCAAAGTAACAGAGTGCATAAGACTATTGCAGGTGAAACAGACCACAAATTTGGGGTCAGAGCAGGGGGCCCAAGGGGAAATGAGCTTATTTGAAAACAAGGCTGGAGCTTATTTGAAAACAAAAAGACAGCAAGTTTCATGGATTCAGTCTCACCTCTTTCTAAGATGAATCTGGTGCAGAGCTCAGCCGAGCCCCACACCAGGAAGACAAGTTTCAAAGCACTGTCCTTTCTATAGTTCCATGGTTTCCTCTTTAATGATGTAGCTAACCCCAGACACATCCCACACGTTCTAAGACATGGTCTGCTGAGCCCATCACAGGCACCCTCACATCACCTGCAATTCTCGTAAATGTATCCTCTCTCTTGAAAGGTGGGAATACTTCAGGGGAAGGCTGTACAGACATGTAGCAGCATGAGGTTCAGGTAGGTTTGACTTCAACATGACAAACATTATGGAATAGGGATTAAATCTATAGCTGGTGTAAACAGTCATCGCTCCATTGAATTCCACAGAACTATGACAGTTTACCCCAGCTAAGAATCTGCCCTCTGATCTCTAAAATTCATTACATTGTAGGACATGGTTTGAAACACGCCCCCTATACATGCAGAGATGCACCTAGATTGGACATCTAAATAGAGGGTCTTAGATTGTTATTCATATTTACCTTCTCTTGTTTAACAGTTCAAGGCTCTTTCCAGACATCAGAGAGGTATACAGTACAAGTGGGGTCTCACCTCATATTATGGCTCAATATCCATAAGGTTGCAGTGACCCTTAAACATTACATGTTTTTCTGTACATTTTTTATCCTGGATATTCAATCCTCCGTTCCCCAACTTTTATCCCATTGTATCCTTGTTGTGCATTCAGTTTTAGCTCCAAAACATCCTTCCTGGGTCTAAGCAGCAACTAAATTTCCTGCTGAGCCTGTCACCAATGCCCCTTTTTATGCCAGTTACTGCAGCGTACAATGCCCATTCTCCAAGACAACCACAGCGTCAGCTTCATCTAGTCCACCAAGAGACACTAGGTTTACCAATGAGTACAGGGATCAGCCTAACAGAACACACAGCTGTGCAGGGGTGCTGGAACAATTTGTATAGCATGGGTGCTGAGAGCCACTGAACCAAACTGTAAACCCTGTATATTATGGAAACCACTTTAAGCTAGGGGTGCGGTAGCACCCCCAGCACCTATGCAGCTGTGTGACCACGATAGGGGCCATCTCCAAGTGACATTCACCCTTTCTGCCAGGAACCCAGTGCATTTGTGGTACAGCTCTGCACAGTGCAGAACAGACCCATGGAATATCAGTACATTTCCATCACATGCTAGCCCTGGGGTATTTTAGTCCAACTTTACAATTGCTACCCCAGCTGTTCATAAGGAGGACTGTCATCATAGTTCAGAGCTGCAGAGGCTTTTCACAAATGCTAACAAACTTCCACCTGATAGGCTGACGAAATGCTTTAAGAATATGAACAGAAAAAACAACCACCCTTTTTTAATAAATGGAGCTCTAAGAGGTCAGGAGAAGCTATAAAAAGAGGAAGAGGCGTGTGAGTGAACAGAGACTGACTAGGTAACTGATGGCAAAAAATTGAAAAAAAGATGACCTCAGACAAGGTACAGGAACACCATCACCTGCTGCTGCACAGTCAGAAGCCACATATTTCACTGAAAACGCTCACACCCAACTGGTTTTTAACAGGAATGGCCTCAGTTTTCCAGAAAAGTTGGATGCACCCAGTTTGCCCATAAAAATGCACCCGAGGTCACAATCTGGCATCACCATGAATTGTAATGCAGACGAATTACACCCGAGGTACGATTCTGTTATCACAGCCTCACTCCAGAAATAGAGGTGGACTCAAAACGTTCAGCAGTTTGAGAGAGGAGGTGTCCTAACTGCACTACTCTTACACAGACATCACTAAAAGGTTTTACGGTTGTGGTATCAATAAATGGTCAAATCAAAAGTAGGGTGTAAACCCCAGCGTGTGAGGCCAGAGAGCAAAGTTTAATTTACGGGCGGAAATGAGACTTAGGGGAAAAAAGAGAAAGCATCGAAACCCAGGCAGTTTCAGTTTTGTTTAAAACCTGACCTTTCGCCCTATTCTTATGAAAGACCTAAACTCTCCTCTGCCCCATGCTGGGATTCTGTTCCTACCCATTAGGATATAAATAGATACAACATGTTATAGGAAATGGTAATATGAAGTTAAATTAATCCCAAATCTTTTAAAACTTCCTACTTTGCTATTCCTCTTGTCCCTCCGTTCCTTAACAGGCCCTTGGCTAGGTGAAAGCTCTGAGATCTGGAATGCCAAAAAATCCGAAGTTGTTTCTTTTAATGGCGTCATTATATAGAACCCCCAAAAATAAGCCACAACCTTAAATATACAGAGCGAGGAATAAGCAAAAAGCTACTTTTAAAAATGTATTTTGTTTACTTTATTTGTGTATTGTAGTGGGATGATGATGAAAAAAATTCCCTAAATAATTTCAAAGACACCGGAGACACAATACTGAACGTAGGCAAGAGACTTTAATTCAGGAAGTCAAACAAGGCTGTTATGAGTTATAATTTCATGATTACAATTGCTTCATATCACCATCCACTGCAAGATTTGAATATTGTCCTCTCAAATACTTTTTCCAGGTTTTAGTTTCTAAAACTCATGCAAATTCCAGATGTATTTCCAGCAAGTTCAAAGAAAAGATCTGTCCACTTGGCAACAATCCACATCAAATCCAGCTGTTTAGAGTGGAGTTTTCTTCTCTGCTGCAAATTTAACCTTGATGTGGAGGGACTGGATTTTCATTCCAGTGGTAAATATAAACTACCCACCCCCCCAAAATAAAGAGAAAAAAAAATACACATGGAGAGAAGATTTCCTGCCATTGAATTCCACAGACAGCTATTAGATTAACATTGAAAACGAAAAGGACGAGATCATCTGCCTGTGGTAGGATCAAAAGGCACAAAAGTTCCAATGTCTGAACGCAGCAAGCGAACTCTCCGAGTCAATGGTAAACGTGTGGCCTCTGTTCTGAGGCTGGACACCTACCCCCGAGATTTTCAAACACATTAAGAACGAAATCCAGGCCACACAGTGGGAGTTTTGCCATTGACTTCAATGGGGCAAAGTTTTCACTCTAGGAGCACAAAGCGCAGGTGTATTACTAAGATAGTTTGCTCAGATGGGTATTTACGTGTAGACAATTACACAGTCAGTCTGCACAGTGGACACATGTTAGAACACTCGTTTTGCTCATACACTTTCGTGCCTCATATTTTCGAAAATTTGGGCCCTACTGATGTGTCCAAATACCATAGGAATTCTCAATGACAAACTTAAAAGTCTTATCCTGCAATACTTACTCACCAGAGTAGTCTTTACTCATGAAAGTAGTCCCATTAACTACATGGGCACAAGTAGCAGCAGCAGGCCCTTAATTTATCTTTAGAGGCTCCAGAAATTGAACCTCAACCACACAACCCCTTGTAAGTCCTCTAGGTGAATTTGATCAGTTACATTTGTCTAACATACTAGCATTGAGGTTACAGTAAAGTTTCAAGCATTTTCATATCCTATGCTATTAATTTTAATAATCATAATAAACAGTTACTATGACACACTGGTTAGGTGAACGGAAGTATTTGTAAACAGATTGCACAAAAACAGTGTTTTCCAGAGGGGAAGCTAATTTTCACTTAAGCTTTAAAAGCCTGTCAGTTTAACTGCACAGTTTTTAATAATACTGGGGTTCTACTCAGGCCTTTTCTACATGGGAACGTGGCACCGACATAATTTAAACAGATACAGTAAAACTGATATAACCTGTGTGTGGCCTCTCATGTCAATATAAAGGAGTATAAATATCAGTTCAGGAAAGAGTGGGATCTTGGGGTGTCTGCGCCCAGGAGTCTGGGCTTTTAGCAGTTTTGTTTAAATCTACTGGGAACAGGTTTAAGCTAAACCAAAATAAGAGTGTCCACATATAGTTAAACTAATGTGAAACCCTATCAGTTTAAATGCTGATTTAAATTAAACTGATGCACCTTTCTCATGTAAACAAGGTGTCCAATAAAGCAGCTGAAAGGTGGTTTGACACAATGATCTGACTACAGTTCGAACTGGAGCTGTAATTTCCAGCTTGAAGAGATTATCTCAGATTGCCGTGTAGCTGTGGCAGCATGTTGAGCGAGCCACCTGAGTATGTTCTTAGAGAGGCTTGGACAGCATCATACTCAGGGTGGCTGCCACCTCCTGCCACCATGCCTACACTTTTTAGTGTGATAACTTGAACAGAGCTAGTGCAGGTATGTCTCCTTGAGCTGAACATTACACCTCTGGCTCAAAGCGTAGACATACCCAAAGAACCCAAAACACAAAGCTGTATTTTTCACCTACTCACAGGAATCTCATGAGACAGCCTGATCCTGAGATCTGCTTTGTGTCTTCTGGGACCTCCCGAGGACCCTCAACCATCACTTGATTCAATGGGAACAGAGGGAAGTCAGCATTTCAAAGGATCAGGCCCCAAATGAGAAATTAACCTGTTTGTATCTGCAGGACGGTCTCCCTCTCTGGCTAGGAAAGAAGTGTTAAGGTGGCAACATGAGCATATTAAGATCAGGGTATGGAACCCCTTGTCCTAAAGGCAGCAAAACACAACTCAAAATCAAGTGATGTAGAAAATTAGGTCCATCACTGTGCTACTAGAACTAGCTACAGTTTAGAAGACATACAGATGAGCTACCAAAAGCGTTTGATAGCCTGCTGGACTCACTAGTACTGTTGTGAAACTGATTTTGGTTTGTCTACTCATGACATGAATAAGGCTTTTGTAAAACAGATAAAATTTTTAAACTAAAAATTATGCTAAATGTCCATCTCACATGAAGGACAGAACATAGACATCCCAATTTGTACATCATAATAGGGTTTTACTGGCTACCACTTTTTGCCACAACCTAGTATGCAGTTAAAATAGCTTATTGATGCCAACAAAAAGATAAGAATAAGTATTTCTTTAAGCATATTGTTATAGTACCCTTGGCAGAAACGCTGTATTACATACAACCCCTAACAAACAGAATGATTCAAGATATAATGGGTCCAGCCAGTGCACTTGTTACATGAGGCCAGAAATCCGCTGGGCGTCCGTCTGAAAGGAACACATCAAACAGAGCTTTTTTATTGCAAATACAAAATTTGCAACTTATAACATCTGAAAAAAAAAATCTTTTAAATCATTAACATTTTTGTACAAGCCAATTAACAGAGAACTGGGAGGAGTCATCTTATTATTACATTTTAACAAAACATACCATCTTGCTATTTTTACAATTAGTGTTAAGAATAAAGGAGCAAATCGAATTTTTTATCATCATCTGAAGCAATAAAACTTATTTTTTAGGAATTTCATTTTCAAAGATTGAGAGGAGGAGTCAATTTAAAGCTGTGACCTAACATTAGGCTCTGGGTCGCAAAAAGCCTCTCTTCTTGCTGCTGAATATACAGATGGGTGAGGTGCTCCAGTTTCACAACCCAGCTACATTCTGCTTTAATAAGTGCATTTTGATTGCCAATTAAAAGTCTGCTGCAATAGTTAGCACCATTACACTGCCCCAGGCACATTTGTAAAGATCACAACTAGAGTATTCAAAAAGTCAGAAATTAAAACCGAGCACAAGGTTTGGACCATGTGAAATATTTTATCTTAAAAAAAGATGATGGGGGTGGGAAAGAGAATGATGAATTTCAGATCAGTGAAAGGTGTTGGGTTGACAGCCCTAAAGACTGAAGATCTCTGCCAATCCTGGCTCCTCTGTTTATCGACAGAACAGGTAGAGAGAGCATAGGTAGTAGCAGTGCAGGCTTTCTTTACATCACCTTGCCAATGGGCCTCAAGCTTGCCCCAGCAGGACCCCCGGAAAGGGAGAAGAGAATTCAGTCTCCAGGCTGGATCCAACCCTTGGCCTCTTTGCTCAGATTTCAGTTAGGTAGCCAATTACACCCAATCAGGGTAGGCAGTTCTGTGATATCAACATTTGCTCACCAGGAACTGGACCATAGCCACAAGCCAGGCATCAGACTGTAAAGACTATTGGCCTTTCTTCCCATCCCCTTAAATATGCTCTTTTCAAAAAAAAAAAAAAAAAAAAAAAAAAGGAGCATTGGACAAACTAATATTCCTGTATTTAAAACAAAATCTGAATTACAGAAATTTTTATCTGCTACAATTAGGCTTCTTTGAACTCAAGCTAGCGTTTTGGGGAGGAAGTCCTGGAGAAAAGGATTTCAAGTACCAGAACCTGTATGTTCCATACCAGGCTGACAGACCCACTAGGGTGCCGAACAATTTTTGGGAGAAGTCATGGAAATATACAGCAGTGCAAAAAAACATCCAGACCCAGATCAGGGTCAGAAAGCTCAAGGCAACGAACAGGGCATTGACCACTGCATGTAATCTTGGGCTCCGGTCAGTGTTCAGGACGTGCAGCACAGCCATCTCCTCCACAATCATCAGGGCACAGTATGTTAGGAGGAAGGAGTGCCCTGAGATGTCGAAGCCATTCCAGAAGCCACCACCCTGGCGGCATTGCCACTTGCTGGGGTGCTCCTGGAACAGCACATCAAGTGCTGGCGATTTGTAGCAGTTGCCAGTGAAATCCTCTATGCGCAAGAAGAGACTAGTGCAGATGTACCAGACCACGGTGCCCACCAGCAAGGTGCCGAGACGCCGCAGCACCCCCAGGACATTTCGGCTGAGATAGTAGTTGGTGATGGCAATGAAGGGTAGCAGTAGCCAGAACGTCCAGGCCCAGGCCAATTTGACAAAATAGCTGCCAGGGAGAAGCCAAAGGAAACGTATAAATATATTAACCTTCGAGACAGCAAGGAAGGGGTAGGGATTAGGGGTGTATATGGAAGAGGTTTCTAAATTACATCACTCACAACTGTTTACCTTAGTTATTTACACAGCACCCAACACCACAGCATCTAATCTAGAAACCTGGAGAACAGGGGTTCTTAAGCTTTCAAGTGACCGCCAAATAGATTGTCTTGTGGACACATCCCTCCCTCTTCATGAATGTCTGGAGTATCTGGGCTACAATTGGTAACATGAAAAAGTAATATCAACATCATGGAAATGGGGGTGGGGAAATGTTGCACACTTTGCCGCTGCTGTAGGCTCTGCTCATTTGCATACACCAGAGGCTCTTTGCATCCTTCCATTCTCCCCTACAAGTTCCCTCTCAACTCCAGGGATTCTCTGCAACCTCCCACGCTCATGTTGGGGCTTCTCTGTGCCTCCCGCTCCTCACTTCCCCCCTGGGTTTGTGTGATTCCCCATTCCTCCCAAACCGAGAGCTCTGTTTACCCCCCCTTCCCCTCATCCCAGGGGCTGCCCACTATCATTATTTCATTTCTTTCTGTCTGGAGAAAAATCATTCAGGGTGTCAACACATTATATGAACAGAGATAACACAGGGGTATTGTTATGCTGGAAGGTATTAATTGTTGCCATCAACCAGTTCTTTGATCTACTGACAATTGCAGAGGTACTTGAAAGTACGGCAGGGGCTTCAAGTGTCCTCCAATTTTCCAACATTCAAAAGTTACTGCATTATACCAGGGGTCTCAAACACGCAGCTCGTGGGCCGCATGTTATTTTCTGGACACCCCCCCCCCCCAACGTTTACCTAGAGCGGCTCCAGTCTGGTGCGCACCGGGGGCAGGGCAGGCTCCCTCCCTACCTGCCTGCCCTGGCACTGCTCCGGGAAGCAGCCAGGACCTGGCGGGTGCAAAGGGGTCTGTGTGTTGCCCTGGTCGCTCCTCTAGGTACCTCCCCCGAAGCTCCCATTGGCCATGGTTCCCAGTTCCCGACCAATGGGAACTTCGAGGGAGGTACCGGAAGGCACGGCCAGGGCAACACACAGACCCCTGTGCCCCTCCCCCAGGTCCCGGTCGCCTCCCGGAGCGGCGCGGGGGCAGGGTAGGCAGGCAGCCTGTCCTGCCCCCAGTGTGCGCCGGGCCGGACCCGCCCCCCGAACCCCTCCTGCAGCCAAACCCCCTGCCCTAAGCCCCGTGCCGCACCCCACACCCCTCCTGCACCCCAACCCCCTGCCCTGAGTCCCCTGCACCCCTCTTGCACCCCCGAGGGCATGGAGGAGGCAGAGCTGGGGTGGGGGTTTTGGGGAAGAGGCGGGGCAGGGGTGGGGCCTCATGAAAGGGGTGGAGTGGGGGCAGGGCCGGGACAGCGGGTCGGGGGGTGGTCAGTGGTGCGGCCCTCGGGCCAATGTACTAGTCCTCATGTGGCCCTCATGGTCATTTGAGTTTGAGACCCCTGCATTATACAGTATAACCAGACATATGACATCAAACTGAGCGCAAGACCTTACAAGCTTGGCCAAATATTTAATGTGTTTTAGGAGCTAGAAGAAAGAAAGAGTCAGCATCATCTGATCTAATCGCTCTTAGATCCTGTCCCCAAGTCTCCCTGCCAATTTCTGGGGCTTTACAACTACATTTTTCGATTTAAAAAAATAGGCCTCCCTGTTTCTGAGTGGAAGATCCAAACAGACAAAACTGATTTACTACACAGACGAAAGACTAACAGAGCAACAAAATGACTGCACACAAAAGGCTGCCAGATGCACAATGTAAAACTACTGTATCTCTCATCTCTGTCTTTCGCAGGAACCTCAGGGATCACAGGAACACGAGCCGGGACAGCACAGGCAGGCTGGTGCAGGATTGTCAGGTTCACAGGCCCCTTGAATGCTGCTGCTCACAGACGGAAGGTGCTAGCCAGCCACCTGCATTGGGCTCCCCTGCCCCTCCGTGTCCTACAAGCAACCAGGCCCAGCCGCAGGAGCGTGGCACGGGTGTCCTGACTCTCTAGGCTCCTTCCGCAGCCCTGCATGGAGGGAGGCACGTACGCACTGCTGGGGCGCCAGCTGGTGCTGGATCACAACAGTGCCGGCAGCTGCTGCTGCTGCTGGGGCCCCTTGGATCAGGGCTCACACAGCCACACACCACCCAGCAGGGTCACTCACACCCCCAGCACGGTCCTCCTCGACCACCCTCCCCCGCCCCCACCGGCTCAGGCCCCACCCCCACCCCCGCCCCCGCCCCCGCCCCCGCGGCCCCGGCCCCGCCCCTCACATGTTGAGCAGGTTGCGCTTGCTGCTCAGGTAGGAGTCGGGCAGCGGCGCCAGCGCCTTCAGGAGGGAGCCGCCCAGCATGAGGCCCAGCAGGACCCAGGGCAGCCACAGCCGCATCGAGCTCCGCACCAGGACGGTGCGCAGCGGCCGGGCGCAGCGATCCAGCGGCTCCATCCCGGGTGCGGTCAAGCCCAAAGTCACTCCCACCGGACGAGACGATCACGCTGCCCCGGCGGCGCCTGCCTGCCGGCCGCCGTTCTGCGTCACCGCACGTGCGTGCGTCACGACGCACCGCTCCCACGGGAGTCCAAGGGCACCGGCGCCCTCTAGCGGCCGCCGAGAGCCAGGCCCGGCTGGCCCGGGGGAAGCGCCGGTCGCCGCGGACTGCTTGTTCGGGGCCTTGTTTTTGAAAGGCGGGGTCGCGTTTGTATTTCGTGAGACTGGGCAATTCTGCCAGGCGGGTCTGCTCAGGATCCGCGCGCGCCCCCTGCAGGGCCGGAGCGGGGCGGGCCGCGCCGGGGCGAGTCTCTGGGGTTGCCCCCGCCCGCCGGACCGGCTCCCATCGGTAGGCCTCAGGGCGAACAGGCCGGGCTCTGGCGGGCGGCTGGCTGCGGCTCCCGGCCCGGCGGGCGGGGCCGCGCGTCCCGTCCGTCAGGCCCAGGGAGGCGCCGTTATCTTCGTCGCAGGGCAGACTGGGCTGCCGGAGGCGGCTGCCAGAGCCAAGCGGTGGCTGGGCCCCACCCGGTCCGGCCCCCCTGCGGCTCCAGCCCGGGCACCGCCACCCGCCAGGGGAGCCCAGCCCAGCCCCCCGGGCGCCTTCCCGAGGCTGCCCGGCAGCGCCCTCCGCCGGTGGGGGCGAGCAAGTCCCTGCAAGGCCTGGGGGCAAAGGCTCTGGGCAGCCCCGCAGGCAGAGCGGAGCGGTAGCACCTGCCTCGGGAACGGGGCTGTTCAAAGCCAGCGTGAGCCCTGCTCCCCCTTCGCTAGCGCCGGCCCTGGCTCCTTTGCTGATATAATTCAGTAAACTCGGAGTTTTTTTCACAGCTTTCCACTAAGTGGCACCACATGCCTGAGGAAAGGAAGGAACCGGGCTACTCCTGCCAGCCATGGGATAGCACCAGATCCTGAGGGTTGGGGCGTGTTTGCATCAGTTTACCTGCTTCATTTCTGCTTATCCCTCTGAAATGCTCCATGTGGCCTCAAGTGACTAGACCCCTGGGCCCACATCCCCAAAGAGATTTAGACACCACTGCCCTGCTCCGATCTGGTGCCATCTAACTCCCCAGGCCAGGGCCTAAACTCACTTGCCACCTATTTTTGCTCTAAAAGTTCTTTACCCACCTAAATTTCTGCCTCTTTGTTATTCCCACTGCTGCCTAACTCCAGATACAGTAGTCCCTCTGCTCTCCCACCTCCCAGGTGGGTTGCCTAACCACCATGCTATGGAGTCATTCTCACTGGCCCCAAAAACAGCCTCAATAGAGGAGATTCAGGGACACCCACTCGGAACATCCCATAGCCCAGTGGGTAGGGCATTCTCAGGAGAGGTGGGAGTCTGTTCAAATTCTTTTTCCCCATCAGGCTGAGTGGGGAATTGAGTCTGGGTCTCCAGCATCCCAGGTGAGTGTGCTAACCTCTGGGCTAAAAGTTACAGGGGTAGTAGTACCACATCACCACCTTCTCTTCTAGCCATTTTGTTTCAAATTAGGCAGGTGCCTAACTCCGTCCCAAGAACCATCTTAAGCGCCTAAGGTGCCTTACTCCAGGAAGGTGGTCCTGGCTATGGATCACAAACAAAAGGGTACCTGCCTTCAGCCTGTACGTAGGTGCCTACCTCTGCGAGGGGGGTGGGGCTTAGGATACACCCTCGGGTTGGCATCTCCTACTGGCTAACTTAGGCAGCTCTCCATCTAGCATGCAGGCTTTTGTGGATCCCATTTTTAGGTGCCTCTCTCTCCTCCTGCACTGCATATGGAGCCTAGGTGCCTATTGTTATTGTAGGACCCAGGACACCATTGTGCTAGGTGCTATACAAACAGAGCAAAAAGACAGACTGTAAGATCTTTGGGACAGGGACTAAGTACATGCTTAGGAATCTCAAGTTCTCGGGAGGGTATTTTTGGCTGAGAAGTGCTTGATAGGTCCCTTTCAGGGTCCATCAATGCTACTCTTCTTTGGGACACACAAAGTACTGTAGAGCAACAAGGCACCATGTTCCCCCATGTGCTAGTGGCTAAATAGTTTTTTGTTTTTTAATTCTGCCAGACACCAGTGGCTCCTGGCACTGGAGACCAGGTTTGGTTAATGAAGCTGGGTCTGTCACAGTGGTTTGGGGAGTATGGCTTGCTACAAGGTAACCGCACAGAAAGCCTCTTCTCCCTTCCTTTGTCCAAGTAATTTATAACTCTTAGCTACAGACCCATACAGAGGTTTGTCCTACTGCTGAGAACTGTATGGCAGAACCTCATTTGGTAAACACATCAGCTGCTACAGCTGAGTAAATCTCTGGACACCCCCCTCAAATTTAAGGAATTGCTCTGCCAAGTATAATCATATTATGTGGCTGTCAGAGGCCCCACTCTGAGGAGAGCGTTTCCAGTGTCAGACGAGAACCATTTGTCAACGGGTTGAACAATTCCTCTGTCTCCTTGGAAACCGTCTTAGATACGCAAAAGGTTAATTGGAAAAAGAAAAAACAGCCCACCCAACCCAAACATCTATGTGTTTGTCTCTGTCTGCCTTTCCATCCAATATTAAAGTGATTGATTGTTTTACACTGGGGAACACACAGCTTTTGTGTGAGCTGACCAGATGTAGGGGAGTTCAGGACTGACTCTTACTGAAACAATTAGGGAGAGTCCACAGTCTGAGAATCAGAGAATTCAGGTACCCTGCAGGAATTTGTATCATATTATTGATTGTCCTGTGTTGATCAGGAGGCCCACACCAACCCTGTTAAAGCGGATGAAGGACTCCTATGGAGACAGTTCTGTAAGCTGCCACAGAAACCTCTCACCTGCTATATTAAGACTGGTAAATAGGATATGGTAGAAATGGCTGCAATCGCTACTCCCGCAATAGAAAAAGATACCCTTCAGCTGGTGAAGGGTATGGTCGCAAACTTGGAGATTTACAAAGAAAGAATAAAAAGCGAATTATATCTTGATGGATTATATAATGACGGGGGGGGACATGATAAGAATCCACAGATATCTGAAAAGTATGTGCAAACCGCAAAGCTGTAGAAGAACTGTAGAAAGTAGCAAAAGAGGCAGCTGGGCTGATTGATTGAGTAGGCCTTTTTCCATTTCTAATTTATCTGATTTAATGAAGGCCCAGAGATGAATCCGGCTGGGTCCAACTGAGGAAATACAAATCATTCCCAGATCTTTCATCATCATCCAAATGAATATGAACTTTTCTTGATATTCCTACACTGGAAAAAGTGACAAATAATAATATGCATCACTGTCCAGATGTTTGGAAAAATCCTCCATTGTGTATACAAATGCAGAGAAATGGAGCAGAATGGTATTGCACACCTGGGAATTGCAGCTTTGAATCCAGCCTCATTTAGAAAAATGAATTGCTCCATAGATTGTTTCTGTCTCACTAGTTAGCAGACCTATGTGGGGCTTTAATAATGAACCAGAAACTGGGCACAAAATTCACCTGCTCTGGGGTTTTATTACAGACCCAAAGCTTACCCGACTCTTACTAAGCTTCAGGAATCTTTCAGTGTACCTGGGTCAAGTTGCAAGCAAGAACATGTGAATCATGTTTTGAATAAACCCCAGGAACTTTTGTGGTTTTGAATGGAAACCAGATAAAACTTGATGGCTTTGACTGAGGTTTGAGGTTTTGGGTTCAAATTCAGAACTCAGAGGGAAGGGTGGTGAACTTAACATAGGCCAGAAACTTTACAAAGTTTTTATAGTCCCCCGTCATCATGCTTCTCGCCTCCAGACCACTTCCCTGAGTCTGGGTGTGGTGTTGCAGGGCTTTTTTCAGCCTGGTGCCCTCCTGTAGTCATTCTGGTGTCACAACATCTATCTTTATACGTAGCCTAGCCCTCCAGCCAGGTCACTGCCCAGTCTGTTCCTCTTCCAGGTTAACAGAAAAGTCCCAGATAGGAAACCCCAAAGTCTGAGGGCTTCTGAGCTCAGTCCTCAACCTGCATCTGGGGCCCACAATACTTGACCTCTTCTCTTTCTGATGCCCTTATCATTCCCCAGACCAAGAGGGAAGGGAACCCAGGCCCCCCCTCTACTTTGGGTTCCAGCCCCAGGACCTTGTTTAGGTAGCCAAGGACTGTTCCTTCAATCCCTCTGCCATTTTCCTGGGCTGCTCCTATCTTTTACTTATCTTGTCAACATCTTTCCCCACGTCTCCGGATTCTAATATCCCTACTTGGGATCTGTGGTTCCTCACCACTATCTCTACAGCTTTACCCCTTCAAGGTTACTCCCAGCAGCTGGGAGATGACAAGTAACTCCTAGCTCTTTAGCTTAGATGAGCCAATCCTACCCTCACCTGAGTAGAAGGTCCCTGTCCGTCCTCTGTCTGGAGCTAGGGTTCTCTCCCAGGCCTCTTTGCCTTAGGTTAATCACTCCTACCCTCCCTTAAGCAGGGATTACCTCCCCAGCCCTTTTCCTGGAGCTGTGATTGTGACTTAAATTCCCAGTTTCCTTTAGCTGAACATCCTTACCAATTAGCCTTCCACTCTGGAGCGTTCTGCAGGGTAGCCTTCTGTCAGGGTCTGCCTGCTCTGAAGGCGGAGGCAGCCTTTATGCTGCTCCCAAGGTCCCAACTCCTTCCCAGTTGTTTGGGTGAGAGGGGTGCAGGGTCCAGATTCTTTCCTCAAGTACCATTAATTCCATGGAGCCTTAGGTCTCATATATATGTATATATATGTCTGTTGGACCCTCTGAAGCCTTAAAGGGCCATGCCGGGGGGTAGGGTGGGCTAACTCTGTGCTACCATCCTCAATAGTAGACTGCCTTGGCACACTCCACACAAACGGAAACTGCTGTATCACACAGCTCTGTCACTGAGCCCCTGAGATATATTAAGGTAGCAGAATATAGTAGGTGGTAGTGTGACAAATACGTTTCCTTTGGCTTGATCTAGATAGGAACTTCTTGAGAATCTCAGAGGCCAGATCTACCAGGCCTGCAGTGATGGACACGTCTGGCTGAGTCTGACCACAGAGCTGAGCTCTTTTCTCAACAGCAGAGCCAAAGAGGCAGTCCCAGAACACCCCATTTGCTAGCCTTTTCAAGGTCTCTTCATTTTTTATGTGGTGATATAGAAGTGAATTGGCAATTAATTCTAGTGAAATGCCATGTTTCCTAGGGCTAGGAAAGGCTGTCCAGCTGCACTCTGTAGACAGAAGGAGCCTGAATACTAGACCTGTGTGGAGTTTGAAAAGGCAAAGTCTTTAATAAAAATAAACATTTTGTCCTAAGATCCTTATGTAGGTCTACGTCCATTGTAATCTCCAAAGTTTGAGATTTCCTTGTCTTGTTCACCTCTTCATGTAGTACTCTGCACTTGGGAATATCAGGAGCTGCTAGCAGGATCTAAGACCTGTCCACACATCTTCTGATAGTCATAGTATCTCTGGTCAGCCTTGGGTTAGTAGTTCATGTCCTGGGCAGATGGCATGTATAATGCTGTTTGTACAGAGTTTTTGTTTGGTTTCAGAGGGGATCACACACTGGGACACTCCATTGAAATACAGTGGGCTCCTTGATGTACATCAAATAATAAAGTGCATTGTACATCAAAAAACTCTTGTCTACCTCAGCTTCATAATCTAACCTGTTAAACTGACAAAGATGACTCTTTCACTTCTCTAACCAGTCAGAGAGGTCCTATTAGAATGCAAAATAGATTACTAGTCACCTCAAAAACAAAAACCAAGAGTGAGACTAAGAGATATATTATGCAACCATTAGCATGAATTCAATGGAATTCCACCAGTAATGAATTTGGCCCCCTGTGATTTTATCCTATTTATGAGCGATTTAATTTGTCAAACAGCTGTTGTGGAAGTAATTTCAAATCAAATTTTTTTAAATTAAAAAGCAGCATGGAGCAGAGATACTGCTATGGAACAAACATCTTGGTTTTCAAACAAATGTCCTTAGTAATAAAAACAAGGGGGGGAGGGGACAACACCCAGTATGAGACAGAAGGAGAAAGGGTTTCTCATCAAGGCATTTTTCAAAGTCATCACCAGCAGATCTGTGACATTGTGCAGTCTGAAAGAAGAGACGGATACATTGGAGTTCACTTACATTGCAGAGACATTCTTCATTTGGTACTGAGAATTTCAGCTAAGAAGGCAATCCAGGATAATGGCATTTGACAATTAATTATCTGTTGTTTCTGGAAATACTTCCATGACCTTGTCTAGCGTTACTAGCCACAGCATCATATCCCTGGATTAAAAAAAGACAGCTGCACTCACGCAAATGATTGAGGATAATAGGAGCTGGGAATGGGTTTCACAGAGTTAAGTATTGTCTGCTTAAACCCCGTATGCTAGGGCACAGCTGTCTTTGAAACTTTTCCTTCTTTGCTTCCCAGATTTGTAGTGCTGTCTTCAGATTGTTTTTCAAAGAGGTGCACTGTAAGCTGAAGTTCACTGGTGGCTTGATTGGTTGCTAATGGAACATATTGTGGCATCTGAATAGACTTTCATAAGGTTGGCACTAGTTTTAGATGAGTGGAGCTGATGTCACGGGCTCGAGATCTCTTATCTTCACTCCAAATTGAAACACGAGAATTATCTCTGAGGTCATGAGTGCTAGAATGTTCAGTGAGAAAAATCTGATGGTTTCCAGGGATGCAGATTTGGAGCAATTCCCCCTCCTTATTTAGAGTCCTTTTGTAGATGGGGTATTCCACGTCTCACCTGTGTCTGCTGCCAGGGGCCAGCAGCTCATGCCAATACTCCTTTAGAAGAACCAATCACTGTTCCTTTATAGGGACTCAGAGAGGAGGTTTCAGTTTAGCTAAACATGGAGAAATCTGATTTTGCATCTGAGAAGGCCACGTCGTTTGCTCTATGGGGATTGCCTATGGAAGATTTGTAAGGGAAGAGTTCCCGCACAGCTGGTGGAACTGTGACAGACAAAATCCATATTTATGTTAATTGATTTTGGGGGGAAAGCAGATATAGCCTACTGCTCTTCCTTCCTTTGTATATTTTAACATGCATCCTCCTTGTGTTTGCAGAGGGGAGCCAGATTTTGCACTGTACTGCAGTGCCATTGATTTCAAGGGTATAAATCTGTAGAGAATTTGGCCCATGGACTGTAAAATAAAAACCTGGGAAGCATCTTGACTCTGTGGAAAATAAAATGCATTGTATTGTAATGAGGAAAGTTACTGTGTCAAAGAATGTGCTTGTTACACTGTATTTGGCCTGTTAACCGCTTTGGGACTCTATTGGATTCTCAGTAAGCGTCAGTATCTCTGCTGCTGCTCCTATATGCGCATACGGTGCAGGTATACTCTAAGTCGGGGGTGGGCAAACTTTTTGGCCCGAGGGCCACATCGGAGTTGCGAAACGGTATGGAGGGTCGGGTAGGGAACCGCAAACAGCCTGGCCCCTGCTCCCTATCCGCCCCCTCCCACTTGCCGCCCCCTGATTGCCCCCGTCAGAACCCCTGACCCATCCAACCCCCCCTGCTCCTTGTCCCCTGATCGCCCCCTCCCAGGACCAACTGCCCCAACGGGACCTCAACCCCTGTCCAACTCCCCCTGCTCCCTGTCCCCTGACTACTCCACCCCCTATCCACACCCCTGCCCCCTGACAGGCCCCCTGAGACCCCAACCCATCCAACCCCCCCACCCACTCCTTGTCCCCTGACCACCCTCTCCCAGGACCCCCATCCCTAACTGCCCCCCCAGGACCCCACCCCCATCCAACCGCCCCTGTCCCCTGACTGCCCCCCGGGACCTCTTGCCCCTTATCTACCCCCCTCCCCCTTACCATGCCACTCAGAGCAGCAGGACAGGCTTATTGGAAAGCCTGGGAGGAGGGCGGGCGCAAGCCATGGTGACCTGGTGGTGGTGTGAATGTGGGGAAGGGGGGACAGCAGGGGCGGGGCCGGGGGCTAGCCTCCCCGACCAGGAGCTCAGGGGCCGGGCAGGACAGTCCCGCAGGCCAGATGTGGCCTGCAGGCCATAGTTTGCCCACCTCTGCTCTAAGTGGTCATGGTTATGCAGAAAGTTTCTCACTGCTTCTTTACCTGCTGTGCTTCTCTAGCATTTGCTTCTTTGACTCTGAACTAGAAGTCAGAAAAACATATGAAGTCAGGATTGGCAATCTGGTTCAGATAAAATAGGATCCCCATCATGCAAGCCTTCATCTATTATTAGAACCAGTGTTGGTTCTAGTTTGATTTGAGTTTGGGGGAAAGGTACAGGCTGATTCTTATTGTTTCCAAGCACAGTCTATCCATAGTTTTCACACCATGTACAAAGGCTTGGAAGGACTAGATTTTTAATCACTAAAGGTTGGTAAATGTCAGTTTCACCATACATACAGAAGCCGATGAAAAAACATTTCCATCTGTAATAATCAAAATTTTCAAAGGCAAAGTAAGAAAACTGCTGCTTGAGAACTTTGATTTAGGGATATTTACTTTCTATATTTTGACATGTGATATTGACAACGTGGGTTTTAATGTTTACAGATCTTTAAATTTTTGAATCTCAACATCTACCGTCATTAAATAATTGTCTGATTCTCCCATAATTTCCTGCAATTGTGAAAATTTAATAGAAAATGCTTAAGACCCATAATTTTGCACAATTGAAAATTTACATGGATAAAAATTTAAAACAGCTTAAAAATAAATATCAATATTATTCATCAATTATTTTAAAAATAAGTTTTGCCAAGTCTACATATATCCTATCCTTGTTTAGACTTCTGTTCAAGTCACCTGTGAAATGTTCTATTGTTTCTCTCCCCAGTTTGCAGATCTTTCCCAGAAGGACACCTGCAACCCAGATGGATCTGCTTATCACTCATTATCTGCCAGCTCCTTCCCCTGGGGAGGTTCTCCATGGGTGCTTCTCTTCATCCCCCCCCCCAGTGTTTTTAAAATGATAATCATTTGGACATCATGTGCTTTTAGTGGCTGAGCTGCTTGTACTGGGAATTCATTCTTGCAGGAGCTTGGCCAAGTCCTTCTTGCTCTTTGTTTTCCTTAGTTCACGCTGCTTACATCTCGGTGATTGATTCTGTTTGATTTTGATTGTTAAGTGTGCTGGGATGTTTGCATAAGAGGTGCTACATAAGCATAATTTGCACAGTATTTTCTTTGCTTAATGGGAGCTTATGCCTGAAGTTCTGGGGTACTGGACCTTCCCTGGGACACTGCCTTTGATTTCCAGTGCCTCAAGCAATGTACCATGCCCCACTCACCATAAGCTTGGCAGAGTGTGTTTAGCTGGACAGTTGTGATCACTTTTGAGTCTCTCAGGGCTTTAAACTTCTGTCTGGGGAGGGATGTGACAATCTTTCCATGTCACAGGACCAGGTGTTTTGCCTGTCCCTTGTTACAACAGATGCTTTTAGATCCTGATTTGCCTCTGTACCATGCGGACCTATGGATCTCACTTCTGTGAGTGGATGGTACATTATGTACAGCAGAAATACTGAATCAAGTAACTGAGGTGACAGAAAATGCTATTTCACAACCAGAGTCGCTGTTCAAACAAGTGGTAGGCTTTCTCCACTCCGTAAACCAAGAATTTTGGAACCAAGTGTGGAAACTTACCCCAGATAATTTGTACAAACTGAACTATCTCTGTTCTCCGCATCAAACCCTCTGCAGCTCATACATTTCCCTGGCAGACTGTTCAAATGAATAAAAAGGATACGATTCTGGCTAAAGGGAATTTTCAGCAAATTTGGTGGTTATATCCAAAGATCAAAATAATGTGGGATATGGGGCAGCTACAGATTCAAAGAGTAATAAAGAGACCAATTCATTTTTCAGTGGCAACAAAACAACAAATTAATACCGAAGGCCACAAAACATTTAGACTTCTTGTTCTGTAAAGCCAGACTTCAGCAGTGTAGCCCAATGGCAGATTTTAATTTTAAAAGGAGAATGGTATTGCGGTTAGGTCACGGGACTGGGATTCAGAGGATCTGGGTTCAATTTGAGGCTCTGCCGCAGAGTTCCATTGTGACCTTGGGAAGCGTCACAGATCGGGTCGGTCTCCCCCTGCCCTCCAGTCACTCACTGGACTGCTGTGAGGAGGTCCAGACAGTGAATCCCCCAAGTGCTGCAAGCTTCCCTGAGTCTCAGCAGGCTGTAGCACTGCTGCTTTCCTTGGCCTCTCCTGAACATTTCTTGGGCACCAACTCGATCTGTCACCCCTTCAGAGAGATGGATCCCTGCAGCCCACCTGCCCTTAGACACCCAGGACCAGCACATACCCCTTTGCTTAGAACACACCCTCCTCCAGAACTCCAGCTGAAAGTGTGAATCTTCTGCTCTACCTCTTCAAGGATCACAAGATAAGGTATAACACATAAAAGGTGCACACACTTTTCACGGGAGCCTACAGCACTATTGCTCTTTACTTAATTGCCTGAGACATACAGATTGTGTAGAAAAACATCAAACCTCCTCAGAGTAATACCCCTCACTCTAGCTCCCCGTTCTCCGTGGGAGACCATCTGAATTCAGGTAGCCAGAGTTTCCCCTGCCTCATCAGGCTCCTGCAGCAGCTTCCTTCATTGTGAGCAGGTGAAAATGGCCAAAGACACTGAATGGATCAGCTCCTGCCCTCTTATAAACTTCCTGCCCCTGTCAGATGACTCCCAGGTCAGCCTCTTCAGGTAATCTTAGACCCTTAGCAGGCAAACTCTCCCTTGATAAAACAGTTCTCCTAGGTGGGAGCTGACCTATTGGTTTTTAGAACAATTCCATTTCCGTGAGAGCCATTAAATCAATGGCCCTCTATTGTCAGTCCTTTACCACCAGCCTTTGGAATTGCAGTCCGACATAGAGGTAACAGGAGAACAAAGAAGGTAAAGAACCCCCCCATCCACAATGGAGTCCTTAGTCTGATAAAGATACAGAGAGTTCATACTCTCACACAGAATTCATAAATTGTCCAGACAGACAGATTCCCCCAATGGTCACAGCAAATCACTTAATCTCTCAGTTACCTCAATAGCCTATCTGTAAAATGGGGATAGCAAGACTTCTCTATCTCACTGCAGTCTTTCAAGAGTAAAGTCATTATTGTTCATGAGGTGCTCAGATAGAATGGTGATACAGTCCAGAAAAGCCTAAACATAAAAGTATTTATCCCAAATACAAAGCTGTGAGCAAGTCTCATTATAGAGCAAATTACCTCTAAAAAATATGACTGCGCCTTATTTTTAAATAAAATAGGCATGCAACTTAATATAAAAATGGACACCTAATTTGCATGCATAGTGTGGGAGAAAATATTGCTGACCTGACTGCGGCATTCTGATCATTCTGCGGCAAGACCTATGCACTTCATGAACATAGGCAAGAGCGGTAATGCAAGAGGCCTACAGGCCTGCATCCTGTAAGATTTAGCTTAAGCTAAGCATTTGCTTATGCTGGGCTGTGGCATTTGACCCAGATAACGGACTAGGCCAACCTCTAGCTAGAAAAGAGCTAAAGGGGCAAAAGTCCCTAGCTGTCCATTATATGCAACCCCCCCCCACCCCCAACCCTGCAAAAGTCCCTAAACAAAAATGCTGTCACAAGCAAACCACAGATCTTGATAATAACAAAATGTGTCAGCACAGTACTAGTTATGAAACAGTTTTGTTTTATCTCCTTATAAGGCTTTACTAACAATGCTTGATAAAAATGTGAGATAAAATAAGGAAATGTATCATTTGGCTTGGATTTGTAACCTATATAAGACTGGTATTATAGGGGCAGGTCAGAGGGAGACCAGGGTGGCACCTGCGTATGACCATCTCTGTCTCCCTCTCCCTGCATGCTTGTATTCAATAAAAGACCTCAGACTGTTTGAACCAAACAGATGGTGTGACTCGTTTTCCACAACAATAGTCATTATTGTTGCCAGCTCTGAATTCAGGTCGCGGCAGGTAAATGAAGGAAAAGCTTATTTTGAAACACCTTATTGGATCACATGCTTTTCTATAATATTTACCTCTGGGCAGGAATTTCATTACTGATTTGGGATAATAAATAATGCAAAAATAATGTGAACTCTGCTGTTCTCTTAAGGGGCAAGAGTTTATAGGTACAGCCATAATAACCCACCATCAGCAATAAGAACAGAACATGAGTCCTGATATGGGGCATTTCAGCCACATGCAGATTGCTCCAGCTCCATGAAAGCTGGTTTACCAAAATATAGACTAAACTACAGGGATTTATTTAGTTTCACACAATTACCTCAGAGTCTCCCTCATATAACGAATGTTTTCCAGCTGCCTACTGAGTCTCCCTCCTCCTCCTTGCAAGGTGGGTCAATGTCTGTTCCCTCTGCTGTCAATAGCTGTCAGGAAATATTTTACCAACAATTCTCAGGGGAACAGGAGCTTGCTGTCCGAGTACAGCCCTGGGGGAGCTTGCATGAGCCAAGACCTAACAAAGCTCAGAGGAGCTGAAACCAAGCTCAGGACACAGAGTGGTGAGCTCCTGAGAGCAGATTCATTACACTATGGGACTATATTGTGATGGTGCAGTATCCAAAATAAATCAAGGATTCTGGGTGTGAGCATAGGCTTTTTGGCTAGACTTGGGACCCAGGATTCTGGGGTTCTGTTCCCAGCTCTGGAAAGGTTTGTGGGCTAGTGGTTAGAGTAGGGATCTGAGAGTTCTGTTACTTATATTTTTCCCTGATACTTCTCTAGCAACTTTCCTTTTGCACAGTCCTAAAGCACTTTACTTATGTTATAACAGCAGTATTTATCTCCATCACCAATATGTAGCCACCTTGGGCACAGAACTCAGCAGTTATCCTGTCTGAAGGACGCTGCACTACTGGGCTTTTAGGAGAAGAACTGAATGCTTTTTCTGGATCTAAACTAATGGGGAAATTTTGATAGGCAGAACTTTAGGGGCTTGAGTTGGAATGTAGCTCAGATGCCAGGGAAAACAGTGACAGTTTGAAACCTTTCCCCAGACTCTGCTCTGGGGTACACTTCACTTTATCTGGTCTTGGTTCTTTTTATTCCCTGCCCCATCTTCTTCAGAAATAAATTGGCAGTATTTAGTTGGATTTTTAGCACTTTAGGTGACACTCAGCTGCCACCCTATCCCCCATACCTGGCACCTCCACTCCAGCTAATCCTTGTATTTTGGCATCGAACATTTTCCCCCTTCATTCACTGTTTAGCGAAAAAGATAGCAGCTACCAGTCAGAATGAGCAGTGCTGGGTCTGCTGCTAAAATTGAAATTCATGGCTTCCAGGAGCTCCTGGTGCCAGTGCCAACAGTGGCTGCATTTGGGTCAGGAGCAATGCCCAAACTCCAGCTGAGGAATCTCAGAGCTCTACCGGCTAGAAGCGAGTAACAAAATCATGACTGTTCAACTGAAAGAGGAGATAAATGATAAAGGTACATAGAATAGTTAATAGTGCACAGAAGGTTGTTGGGACACTGCTATTTACCCTCTCATAATACCACAAACACAGGGACGCTGAGTGAAGTTGGAAGGTAACGCATTTCAAACAGATAAAAAGAAATATTTTCACACTGCACAGCGTGAACCTGCAGAAATCACTGTTACACAATATAATGAAAGCCAAGAATTTAGCAATTTTTTTTTTTTTAAGAAAAAGGACTAGACATAGATAATGAGAACATTCATAATTACGCTAGATATGATACAAAACGTAAGGGACCAAACCCCTCAATATTTCAGGTAAAAGACAACTACTAACGTTAGGACTAAGTGTCCCCTATGAGCTAGTTATTCCAAAAGTATTTATTAAGGAGTTTCATGCAACTTCTTTTGAAGCATCAGGTGCTGCCCACTGTCAGAGACGAGAGACTGGACTAGACAGACCACTGGCCTGATATGGTTTGGCAATTCCCATGCACCACACTGACAAAATGGAGTAGACTTTGGCTACTTTTCAGGTTTGCTCTAGGCAAGGCCTCCCATTCTGCAAGGAATGCGGAGCCCCAGAATATGATGGTCCCTCTTGCTACACACAAGGTTAGGACTGAGATATGGAACCTTTCACCATTCAGTTAGCAATTTAAATCAAATCCAGACTACGCTGTGATTAGGTGACTGTTCAATGGCCTATGTGAAATAAGTAGTTGGGCCTCAGCCAAGATTCCTAGTGGACAGATGGACGTGGACCTGTATGCATAATATCTCTAGGATATGGCCTTTCTTATTCATCCACACAGCTAAACCTCTTCTCTAAGCTCTCCTCATCTCAGATACTGCAACAGCCTTCTCTCTGGCCTTGACAAAAGCAATCTTGTCTTGCTCACACCCATTCAGAATGCTGCTGTAAAGAGTTTTCCTAGTCACCACTCTTTGCATCCCTCCACTGGCTTCCCCTTGTCTAGCGCATCAAACATAAGCAGATTTTATTCACTTTCAAGGCCCTTCACAGTCAATCCCCACCCTATCCTTTCTCATTAGCTTGCTTGCTTCTGATCAGCCCATGATCCCAGCCTTCACTGCCCACTTATTAATGTTTCAAACAAGCACCTTTGTGTTTTCTCCCATGTTGCCCCACCTGCCTGGGGAGTGCTTCCCATAAACATCCATAAAGCTCCTCATTGTCCACCTTCAAATCCCTCCTCAAAACTCTCCTTTACATAAGGCCTACAAAAAACTTGATAACAGCTGGACAGCGGGTGTGCTGAGGTGTGCCTATCATGCTGGCCCGTATTGTCTCATTCTTCATTTGTACTCCCTCATCTGTCTTATTAGTTTATAAATCGCTTGGAGCAAGGGCCTGTCCTTTGGTCTGTGTTTGTACAGCACCTAGCACGGTGAGACCAAGGTCCATGACTAGGACTCCCAGGTGCTGTGGTAACACAAATAATAAAACCACCAAATTATAAGTGTCTCCTCTGATGGCAGCCTCAGCCTGAATGGACATGGAGATTCTCTGCCTGGATGAATCCAATTGGCAATATGGGGAGGGGCATAGGGAAAGCTCACATTGCTACGGCCTGGACTGTACCTGTTTTGAGAATAAACAGATTTCTAGGGCTGGAAACTTTCACCAACATTTAGCTCAGTAAAAAATATGAAGCCAAATCCTAGTGCTGGGATTAATCAGAGCATTAACCAGCTTCCCTAAGAGAAACAGGATTCTTTTCAGTTGTATTTGTCTGTACAATTTAAAAAAAAATAAAGCTATTTTATATGAATACACCACAGATGTGTGACTTGACCTAATCTCTGTTGACACAATTCAGACGTTAGGAAAAATACATGAGATGTATGGTCTGCTGAAAAAGGTCTTTCTTCAGTATGTTCCCTTAATGTAGGCCCCAAACAATTGGCAGGGCATTTCTAACTCCAGTGTGGGGAGATCAGCGGGACCCTGCGAAGGATAATGCAGGATTCCAGCACAATTGCTGATGCTTAGATGAGGAGAGTTGGTGGCTCTGTTCCCACCTTTGCAGAGTGGCATTTTTGTATGCCTGTGAGAGCTTGCTCCACCAGGGATCTCACAGGTGCTGGGCCTTTGAACTCCACTTCAAAGCTGGGGGCTAGAGCGAAGTTTTTCTAAACTCAAAAGAACATGTAAATATTTGCAGGCACCGATGAACCCTCCTCGTCATTTCAATGATCAACTGTATAAGATGGCTGGACAGAGAGTTCAGCAGGCTTTGAAGTGTATCCTGCTAGTTCACTGAACCCCTCCAAGAGCTGCAGAGATGGGTGCACACAAAATGCAATGACAGAGAGATTTATACCTGAACTGGAATTTTCCCCTCCTATATTCTCCATATAAACTCACGAGGACAAATCAACTTTTTGCTCAGCTTGATGCCTCGAACAGTAAGAAACGCCTTTTTCTGGGCAGGAATACGTGGTGAAAGTAAAGGGCTGAATTCTGATGTCATTGCCACTAGTATAAATCCAGAGTCACTCCAGTGAATCAGCAGGGTTATTCCAGAGTCACACCACTTGCTGTATTCCTTGAGAGCAGAATATGCCTTACAGCTGTTATTTTCAGACATGACTGATTATGGGTCTCCTGATCCTGGAGTTTTGGGGTGATCCATTATAAAGTCAGACCAATTGTTAAATCTAGATTCAGGTTTAGTTTCTATCCAGACCCACCCACCAAAGTTTAAAGGTCTTTGGACTGGAGAGTTGAGATTCAGGGGCCCATTCACGCCCCAGCCTTTATGCGGAGGCAGTCAGTCGAGGAGCTGATTAATGCCAGCTGTGTGCTGTTTTTTGCCATGTGGGCACTTGTTCACTAACAAGATGGACTTAGACCCACCAGCTAATTTCACCCATCATACCACCATCAGATGATCATGAACTTCATTTAACCTGAACTGGATTTGACCCAGTTTCCCAGGGGTGGAAGGTTTCCCCATTCCAATCTGCCTCCCCATCAGCTGGTGTCTTTAACATAAGGCTGCTGAAGCTTTTAAAACTATATTAAATATGAAGTTTAGTGTTTATTGGACCTTTTAGTCTAAGGCTATGTCCACACTGGGAGCATTTCACTGGTACCTCACCACCTTCTGCTTAAAGTGCAAAGTGCACTTCACCCTCCCTTCTCGAATATAAAAAGAACCACATTTACTTTTTTAAAAAAAAAACTTCAAAACCTAACAACCCCCGCTCATTGCGCATACAATTTCCCTCTGAGCAGAGGACAAGAAAAAGAATGACCCACGCATGACAGATGTTAGTCACATTTAGGGTGACCATGGCTCCCTTATTTTAAGGGACCACCCCTTGTTTCAGTGACCTGTCTCTTCTTTTAAGATATATTGAAATGTTTTACAATTGAGCATAGGTACCATTATAAACATCACATTGACGTTTATGATAATTGCATTGTTTGCTTGAGGGCAGAAGAAATGCACACTTTAAAGAAAAATATGCTAAGGGCAATGGTGTTTCCCTAAAATGTCCCTTAAAATAAAGCATTGTCCCTTATTTCCACCCAAGGAAGGTTGCTTAGTGCGCTAGTGAAAGGTGCTCAGGTTCTACTGCAGTGTGAGGACATGAACACAAAGAGCCAAGCTTTAAGCAGCAGTTAAAGAATTCCCTAATCAGGAAGTTCCCCGTTTATAAGTTCCCGGCTGCAACACATCCTGGTCATCTCTTGAGACAGTGGAGGACCTGGAACTCTATAACCACTCCACATCTCCCTTTCTTTATAACAATAGATTAAAACAAATTATAAAGCCATGTGTATATACACACACAACAGTGTGAAATAAACTTCAAATCCCTTAAAGCTATTTACAGTACTATGTTCCTGTAACCAAGTTCACTCTCCACTAGGCATCCCTTTGTGGCCAGGCATGGAGTCGCAGCTCTCTCAGTTGGCTAGCAGCCCCAGCCGATAGTTGGTCCAGCGCCGTGGTATGTCTCTGCCTGGTAACACAGCCCTCTGGCTGGCTCACCATCTTTAGTCCACCCCTGCCAGGGTCCCAACTGTCCCAAACTACATGTCCAAAAAACGTCTTTAACAGAAACAAAATCCTTCCACCCTCCCAGGGACTCTTCCTCACCCACTCTTCAGCTCAGTCTACAGCCCTGTGCTAGGCTCAATAACCCTTACAATGGGCTTGTACACCCCCTTCCTTGGGGCTGGTAGGGGAACCCAGTCCCACCCTCAGCTCTGGGTTCTGGCCCAGGGCCCTGTATTGAACAGCTAGGTCTGCTCCTTTACCTGTGGTGCAGTCTTCCCTCCTCCATTTCCTACTCAGCCTCTTAAGTTCCCCTCCATTCTCCCAGTCTCTTCCCTGGTTAGTCAGGGTTTCTCCCAGGCCTCCCTGCCTGGAGAGCTTTCCTTGATTGTCCAAGCTTCCTACCTAGCTCTCCCTCCGGCTCCTACCCCAACTGGGCTTTATCACCACTCAAGCCTGATTCTGCCTCCTTTAAAGCAGTCATTTTCTCTACTTTATGGGGAATTGCCTGATTCCCCTCAGATGAGGCTCAGGGTGGCTTAGCCCCAGGCTCTCCAGCCCATGGAGCAAGCCACCCTGCTACAGTCCCTTTTTCAATTTGCATTTAATTAGTCCTGAGGAGTATTCTAAAGATCAAGTCTTTGAGAGGGTCTGATCAATTCTTCCAGACTGTATTGAGTTTGTGTATAGCGTTCCCTGTGGAAAGGGCTCACTTCCTGACAAAGTACCAGCAGGTCCCAGATCCTCTTTTCATTGTGTTAGGAAATATTGAAGATAATCCCCATTCCTCCAGAGAAGTCTTTCTGGAGCCTCCACTAGGTAGGATCTGGGACTTTCTGTCAAAGGCTGAACACTTCAAAATGTCTGGGAGCTTCTAAGCCAAACATTTCCCCTAGTTTCAGTGCAGATAGTGTGCTTTTGTTTTGTGCTGAGCATTGACATTTTGTTGTTGCCAAAATTTTATTTCAGCATCCTGTTTGCAAAAATGCTTTCAGGTTGGACTGCTTAGGTTTAAGTTGTACCAGTACCCCAGGTAAAGCTGTCTTTAGTCGCCTTCCCATCGGAAGTTCTGATGGAGATAGTACAAACACAAGCGGTGTGGACCAATATGCCAGGAGTGCTTTATATTGGTCCACTGGTTTTTGCAAAAAGTCTTTTAAAAGTCTGTGCTGCTCTCTCCACCTCTCTGTTGCTCTGGGGGCGATGTGGACAAATAGTATGATGTTCAAAATCAAAGTCCTACACAAATGCTAGGAATGGCTCAGAGGTAAATTGAGGCCCATTATGAGACACGAGGACTTCAGAAACTCTGTATCTTGCAAATATTGACTTTAGTTTCTGGACGACCTGTGCCAATGAAATCAGTGTAAGTATAGCCAAGCCAATATCTCTGGAGAAGTAATTAGTTATAATAACGCGTGTGTGTCCCTTCCAGAAAAACAAATCTGTGGCTACCCACTGCCAAGATTTGTCAAGTAGTTTTGCACAGAATAATGGCTCTGGAGATGATTTTTTTGTTAATTTGTTACATATTTCGCAGTCCTCTTCTAAGGTCTGAATTTGTCACCTAAGACTGGGCCACTGTACAGAGTGTTGTGCTTGTGCCCTGCACTCATTTATATCTTGGTTTCCCTCATGATTTTGGAGAGTATCCTTTTCTGAAATACCATAGGGATGACAATGTGCTAACCTTTCAGAAGCAGGCCACTGACCACGTGAAAAGTCACTTTGTTCCTGCCAATATGTTAGTAGGTCTGTTGGAAGTTGACTCCATTGACCCCACCCTCTTTGGCAGAGCTAAATCCGTTTCTGGTGAGTCTGATCCGTTAGTTGTTCATCTCTAAGTGGCAGAAGTCAGTTGGCAGGTGCTGGAATTGCTGCCAGAAGGTCTGTGTAGATTTTGACATCTTTCTCTAAAGCCTTTTCTTCTTCCACTGGTGGCTGCTCAACTCTGGGGGTCTAGATAGTGTGTCTGCTGCTCTCAGTGCTGATCTTCGTATGTGTTCAATGTTGAAAGAAAATCACATCAGCCATATTTGAAATCTTTGAATCCTCGGCGGAAGGTCATCCACTGGTTTTGAACTCAATAATGCCACTAAAGCTTTTTGACCTGTTTCTATGATAAAATTCAAGCCAAACAGATATTCACTGAGCTATTCACAGGCCCGCCTGACTGCTACAGATTCCTTTTGAGCATACCGCTGCTCTATTTCTGTGAGGCTTCTTGATTAAAGCAACAGGTCTCTGGTCTCTTTCTGGATGCTTTTGTGTGAGCCCTGCTCCTAACTCATATAAAGATGAGTCTGCTGCTGTGGTTGTTGGACAGGTTATTGAATATTGTGCCAAAACAGGTGGAGATGTCAGTTATTTTATTAAATATATTTTGTTGTATGCTCCTCCAGATCCACATATTGTGACCATTCAGGAGAACTCTTAAGGGTTTTGTTAGACAAGCTAAATTTGGTAAGAGTTTCCCAAAATGATTTGTCATGCCCAGGAATCTTCTTAAACCTATCCTTAGGTTCAGATAAGGCAAGTAATGCCTTCAGTTTGTCTGAAGCCGGCTAAATTCCCTGTTTGCTAATTATGTGTACTACCCATTTTATCTGCTCCTTTCCAAATTCACATTTCTCATTCAGAGTGAGGCTGGCTTGTTGGAAGCATCTGAAAACTGCACGTAGTCACTCAGCATGTTCATTTTTATCTCTGCCTTATACCAACACATCATCGGCATGGCAAACAATGTCAGGCAAACTTGACACAATCTGGGAAATTCTCTTTTGGAAGTGGTCTGGTGCTGAAGATATGCTGAATGGAAGACAACTGAAACAGTGCCTTCCAAACGGGCTGATGAATGTAGTTAATGGTATAGATTCCTTAGCAAGGGGTATTTGCCAGAAGCCTGCTGTAGCATTTACTTTTGAGAAGACTTTGGCTTCTGATAACTGAACTAATGTCTGGTCAACTGTGGGAAGCATGTGTCTTTCTCTGTACATGCTTTTAGTAAGTTGTGTAAGGTCCACACAAATCCAGATTTTGCCACTGGATTTAGGAAAAAAACACTAGAAAAAAACAGGATTTTTAAACAACAGTCTACACACATCTTTCTTACCTAAAGTACTACCATCCCGTAATGGTGACCTTGGCAGGCCTCACTTCTCCAGACACCCCCAGCAGGTTCCGGTGCCTGAGTCTAATTCCCGTCTGGTTCCCCCTGCACTCCCCAAGACTGTGTCTTTTAAAATTCTGTCAAGTTCTTTGTCAGTCAACCTTGGCAGGTTTTTTTCTTCTCCTGGTTGAAGCACCCCATAGGCCTGGCAGGGGATTGAGCTAGAGTCGTCAGAGCTAATAGTCCTAGAATTGTCCCTTAGTAGCTCTTAAATGTCAACTGCTGGAGGACATGGCTCAAGATGCTCACCTTTCCTGCCTGACAGATCCTAGACAGCCCCCTAGTGAGAAGTACTTAAAATGACATACACATACAGAAACCAATAACCAGGCCAACATACAGTATTAATACTAAATTATTACAGAGCAGGTCCCTATTCATCACAGGCAGGCAGGAACAGAAACATTTCTTTTATCCCCATGGTAATGTTATTACAAGCTGAACAAACAAACATAAAGAATCTTTTCTGCAGCAAAACCATTTTGCAGCTAAAGAAAGCGAAACTTGCATCTTGCTGGGAAGGTCAAAAGGCAGATCCTGCTAACTGGGACCCCTTTTCATTGGCTGATTCCTAGCCACATGCTCAGCCAGGCTCAGGGACTCACAGTCGAGAGGGGAGCCTGCGTAGGTGTGAAGGGAAACCAAAAGAGAAACAATGATAACAAGAGCTTACTGTGAAGTGGTGAAAATCTGCCTGTGAACTGGTGCCAGCTGCTCAATTTCTATCTTAATTTTGGACTTGGAAAGAAAGTGAGCAAATTAAATACACAGGAACTACAGTGAAGCTGAGGCACACAGCCTCCAAGCAAGCAAATTACACATTACAGCTGCCAGGGTGTCCTGATTTCACTTCACCGGGTCTAGGTTTTACAGTCCTTGGTAGCCTTTGATCAGAAGCCCTCAGAACAGTGGCTGATCCTACGTTATCCCAACCCATAGGTGCTAGAACTAGGAGTGCTGGGGGTGTAGCCATACCCCCTGGCTTGAAGTGATTTCCATTATAGACAAGGTTTACAGTTTGGTTCAATGGCTCTCAGCACCCTCACTGTACAAATTGTTCCAGCACCCCTGTTTGAGCCAGAAATTTCAGCCCCCTTTCCTGACCAATGCACAGCTCCTGTGTAGGGGTATCGGTGTCAGAATCCCCGAGAATGATGATCTCATGTGTCCTCAGATATGAACTGGGGATATACACTGAATTCAAGTAAGTACTGACCACACATTTTTGCACACTGCAGAACTCTGTTCAGTGTTCATTATTGTGGAAACAACCGATAGTGTACTGGTGGCACCATGATAATCTAGAGATAGATTTTCACAAGAGCAGGTGGGCAATTGTTATTGTGGTGGGTGGCTTTCTGCATAGTCATGTTAAGAAACTAAATACAACAGGTGCCACAATGCTCACACATGCTAACCTGTTCCTTACTGCCATTGCCCTCCCTCTCAACACAAGAGTATCACAGTGGGACTGGAAACAATACAGTTAGCTACCAGAGGTGAAGCCCCCAGCAGAAAATTGAACATGGGAATGCAGGGCAATGGGAATGCACAAGAATGTTAGGTATTTCATCTTTGTGCCAGAGGTTTTGATACGTAAATTGAGGCAATGGCCATGGCAATAAGAAAATCTTATCCCCACGCAAAAGGATTAACTAATTTCATTCTGCAAAAGATGAAATGTTAAGTGCTTAGATGAGTGGTTCTCAACCTATTTACCATTGTGGGCCACATATGCAGCTCTCTATGTGTTATGTGGGTCGCATGCACATAATATATATACTCCCTGTATGGTCCTGAGGATGTCACATGGACCGCAGGTGTGTGCTGATTGGGCCACAAGCAGCCCCCAGGCCGCGGATTGAGAACCACTGACTTAGATGCTATAGGATGAGCATGCTAAAAATGCACAGACATAGATAGACTGACACGCTCTGTTTTTGAGGTTTGCATTTTCCATAAAACTTGAGGAAGGGGTGTGTGAGCATGTGTCTATGTGTGGCTTTTGGGTTTGCTATTATTTTGGGGGGGGGTATAATGAGGACTCTGTATAGCTGTGTGCTGTGGTTGTGATCTATAAGTATGTGTGCAGTAGTCATTGGAGTGTGGTGAATGTGAATCGCAGCTATGAGTGGTTTATAGGTGTCTGGTGTGTGTGCTGGTAGGGGAGAGGGATGGGTTACGAGTGAGTTCTCTCTGATTTCTAGAGTGATTTATGGCCTCGTGGATTCTTGTTTTCGTGTACCTGTTAGATTCTTCTTATGTTGGCCGAATGCACTGAGATCATCACAAATCAAAGTCACTGGGCTAAAAAAGTAAATTGTTAGCAAACAGTAAATGGACAATTGACTCTTATGACTTGTGTTGTGAGTAGCTCCCAGGTTATTTATGAAATGAATTCCTAAATGTAGTCTTGTTATCATAAAAAATATCTTTGAAGAAATTACAGTCCACGACATTCCACCCTCACAGACATTTATTTCTTGAAACCTCAGAAAAATTTCTCACTCTTCAAAGCTTCCAATTATATCTTAGTGCCTGGGTGGATACAATGTGCTCCACAGCCTCCTTAATATCAAAATATGGCTTATGGAGACTACAATACCCAGCACACTGTGCTTCCTCTTGATCTGATCCACATTGCCCAGAGCCAGAACATTGTGTGGAACCTGCTGTTTCCACAGACTAGCCCCTGTATTAAAGTCACTTCTAATACAGACATTACAACTAAGATTAATGCAGGCAGAAACTTACAAACATTACGTAAAGCAGATGCATCCCTGGGGATTCTGGCAGATTGGGAGTGTTGCCCTGAGATCAGCAATGTGTGGGCACTTCTGCTGCAGTAAGGATCCCAAACTCAGTGGTTGTTGCTTTATTCCACCAAGGCCCCAATTCTGCAAGGTGCTGAGCACCCTCAGCTGAAGTTCCACTGAGCTCAGTGGCAGTTGAGAGTACTCATCCCTTTACAGGCCAGAATCCAAGCCAGGAGCTGGTCTACTGCACAAGACCAAAGGAACAGAAGGAAACATTTTCAGTACTTGGGTGCCAGCTCTGCCTTTGAGAACGGCTTTAGTAGCCACGCTTTGTGCAAACACAAGAGAGCTCCAAAACCCCTTTGTGAAGTTCTCATCAAGCCCACCTCAGGTGGCCATAAACACACACACAGACTCACTGCAGAGTCCTCAATGGCAGCACTAACTATAAACCAGAAAAGGACTTTCTCACATTTATTTTGAGGTTTTCTCATGCTCTAGCAAATATGTGAGCAGAAATGACATGGTTACAGGAGAACGTTTTACCTGATCTTAGAGGCAATAGCAGTCTCCTGAGCTACTCCAAAGACATGTAAAAATGGCTCTAACAATGTAGGATTTGCCACACAAGATCAGACCATTTGGTCCCTCCAGTCCAATATCCTGCCTCTGGCACTGGCAACAATGCACAGCTCTGGTATCTGTTTTTATGGTAACAGCTATGGCCTGGGCTTTTGATATGGTAACATCATTAATTGCATTAGGTGTGGAGAGTCTTAGCTTGGAAACATTAGTAAATGCTTTCAAACCCTTAGATGAAGAGACAGCAGAGAATAGCAAAGTATTATTCATTTATTTACGTAATTACCCTCAGTTACTAGATACACTTGATCCTTTCTTCATTTAACAAAACCCCTTGAGGTTTGAGGAACACATTAGCCAAGGCCTTATCTAAACTAGGATTTGGAAGGTGCTAGCTAGCATGTATTAACTAACATGTGTTAACAGCCTAGTGGAGACAAGGCAGTGTACTTTTAATGTGTTAAACTGGTTCCATTAAAGCCTAGGCACCTCCTAGACAAGTCTAGACCAAGCTCAAGGCTATCCTCTCTTTTGCTGCCTGTTCAAGTCCCTGTGCTCCCGGTTAGTCAGTATCTCAGCTGTTTTCCTTGATTCTGAAGGAATCCTTTATTCTGAAAGCCACTCTGTTTCTACACCCCTCTGAGTATATCCCACAGAGGTGGGTGAAACCTTGGTGCCGAAGGTGCCTAAATAGATCACACCACTCACTATAACACACACACGTTCTTCAACGCCTATTTGGTCCAGTGAGAAGCATTCAGGGAAATAAGTAAATGCTGTACACCAAAATAAACACCCTCCATGGAATTGGCTTGGGTAGAGAATAAAGGATAATAAGCACTTTCAGGGCAGATGCCCTCATTCTGTGCCAGGACACCTGGAATTCAGCAGTGTAACTGAACTACCGCACTTGGCAGCAAGGTCAACACTGTGTCTCCCGGCGAGCATGAATTACTGACTGCCTCCAGTGCATGAAATGGTACCAGGAAGCAGACAGAGCTGGGAAGAGCATGACCATATAGGAGGGGATTTCAAATCGATCTCTGCTTTCAGTGCTGGAGCCAAGAGTGGGCTCAGATGGCAGAAAGAGCTCTTAGATTTTTTCCCCTCCGAGTGACTTTTGGGGAGGTGCCCCCAATTTTTTTCTAACGAACTAGCCATTGAGGTGGTGCTATGAGCCTTCTAGACATGTGAAGGTCAGGAGATGCCCTAGACATAATATTAATTAATTAAAAGCTGATAGGAGCCTGTTTATTAGTATTATTATCATTTATTTGTATGATCATAGTACCCAGGAACGTCTGTCATGAACCAGGAGCCCATTGTGCTACGCACTGTACAACCACTGTACAGCCACAGACCCACAAGACAGTCCCTGGGTCTTTGCAGCTCAGTTTCAAATACTGTTTCCAGAATTGTGTCCATTGCTGCTGGCATCTCAGGGGCGGTGCACTAACAAGGAGATAAACAAATAGGAGCCCTTTGGAAGAAGTGTTATTAAAACCTCAGGGGAAATTACCAAATGGAAAAGAATCAAATTGATGTGGAAAGAAAAATTAGCGCCAAGTTTCTCAGAAAATCATACAAGTAAGAGATGGGAATGACCCTGATTCAGGAACCTAAATCTCATTGCCAAAAGAAATGTAAGCACTTAGGAGCCTAAATCACATTAACTGTCAGTGGGGATTTGGTTCCTAAGAGCCTAAATCCCTTTTGACAATGAGATTTAGGCTTCTAAATCAGTTAGGCCTTGCAATACTGAGTGCTGCGACACCTTAATTCCTTTAAAAAGCTGGGCCTAAGTGACTCCCCTGAGGTCCCACCGGAAGTCTGTGGTATAGCACAGAGCTGACCGTGGGTCTTCCAAGTCCTAGATTAGTGCCCTAAACACTGGACCCACCCTTCTTTTTACTTGGTTCCAGGGTCCACTCAGAGGGTGCCTGAGAGCCTGAAAAAAATACAGAAAAAAAAGAATACAGGCCATTTCCCAGGCAGGCCTCTATTGTTCCCTCATAGGGAAAGCTGATGCTGGTCATGAGTGGAGAGTATCATAGGCTGGGGAGGGTTGTGCCTCCCCAAACAGCCAGGCATGGCTCTGCCCACATGCCACCCCCAAACCTCTTGCTTCTGCTCTGCAGCCTGGCTCCAGGGTCTGGGGTGACGCCGGCTGCCCTCATGGCACTCTGGGGCTAGGGGCAGTGCTGCCCTCCCTCACGGCTTTCCAGGGCTGGAGGGACTGCGGTGGGGAGGTCGAAGGAGCAGGCCCTCAGGCGGAAGGGGTGGGGCTGGGGGCTAGCCTCCCCCAGCTGGCGGTTCACACGCTGCCCATGACATTGGTAAACAAAGTGCCAGCTCTTGCCAGGGCTGCAGGCATTAGCTGAGAACTGAAAAACTCATAGCTGGAGACCAGGCCATTTCTCTTATGTTACTGTTGCTCAAAATAGGTATTAGTCTTATAAGAATGTAGTTAATGTTTAGGCTCTACAGAATGTTTGTAAGTTTCTGCCTGCATTAATCTTAGTTGTAATGTCTGTATTCCATGCTGTAAGGAAATATGTAAGTTTTGCTTTATAACTTGAAAAATGTTTGCTCTAAACTTGTGAACTCATATTGTTGGTGTCCCCCTCCTACACCCTCCCCCCCGTTCAGAAGAACTATCAAATCAGATGGGCCTTCAAAGGGACATCATAGACCCAATACAAAGGATTGGTGAATGACCCTGTCACACTTTGGAAATGCTATGTGCAAGAAAGATGGTCCTATAGACTTGGAGGCTGAATGAAGGAAATAAAAACAAAGACACAGGAAAATATGTCATCTCTTTGCTCTCTGAACTTGCATAGGGTCAGAGATTCTAAATTGAGGCAGAGATCTCCAGGGATTACCCCGGGTCTGCTCTGAAAGACATCTTGAATTGACAGATTCCCACATCTCTGTCTTCTTTAGAAAGCATAGATGGTAACTCATTTGTGTGTATATATCTGCTTGCTTTAACCTGTAAATAACTCTCATGTCTTTTTCCTAGTTAATAAACCCATGGACAGTTTATTACAAGACTTGCTACACATGTTGTCTTTGGTGTAAAATCCAGGGTAACAATTGATCTGGGGTAAGTGACTGGTCTCTTGGGACTGGAAGCAACCTGAATATTTTGTGGGTTTTTTTGGTATAAGTGACCATTTGTCACTAAGTCCAGCTTGTCTGGGCGGCAAGATACACTGTGGAGCCTAAGGGGACTGTCTGTGACTCCATGATAAGACTATTACAGTGATCCAGGAGTTCACATTTGTCACTGGCTTGGTGCAATCTAATTATAGAACACACCGCCAGCTTGGGGTGTCTGCCCTGCTTTTGACAGCCTGCCCTGAGGTATCAGAGTAGCTGCCGTGTTAGTCTGTATTCGCAAAAAGAAAAGGAGTACTTGTGGCACCTTAGAGACTAACCAATTTATTTGAGCATAAGCTTTCGTGAGCTACAGCTCACTTCATCGGTAGGCATTCATGGTCATGAGCCACTCCAGACAGTGTGACACAGCTGTAGAGAGGCTTTCTTAGAGCTGTAATATGGGGAGGCCATAGGGTTGCCAGGTGTCCGGTTTTCGACCAGAACGCTCGGTTGAAAAGGGACCCTGGCGGCTCCGGTCAGTACTGCTGACTGGGCCATTAAAAGTCTGGTTGGGAGCATAGGCAGGCTCCCTACCCAGCTCTGTGCGACTCCTGGGAAGCTGCCAGCATGTTCCTTCGGCTTCTAGGCAGAGGGATGGCCACGGGGGCTCTGCACACTGCCCCCGCCCCCAGCGCCAGCTCAGCAGCTCCCATTGGCCAGGAACTGCAGCTAATGAGAGCTGAGGGGGAGGTGCCTGCAGGCAGTGTGCAGAGCCATGTGGTCGTGCCTCCACCTAGGAGCCAGAGGGAGATACCGGCAGCTTCCCAGGAGTCACCTGAGGTAAGCATCGCCCAGAGCCTGCACCCAAAACCCCTCCCACACCCCAACCCCCTGCCCCAGCCCGGATCCCTCTCCTTCACCCCAAACCCCTCATTCCTGGCCCCACCCCAGAGCCTGCACCCCCAGCTGGAGCCTTCTCTCCCTCCCGCACCCAACCCCTTGCCCCAGCCTGGTGAAAATGAGGGAGTGAGCAAGAGTGGGGGAGAGCGAGTGATGGAGGGAGGGGGGAATGGAGTGAGTTGGGGCATGATCTGGGGGGGGGCAGGTGCATGAGAGACAGGGAGCCGGGACTCTGTACTGGGAGAAGACATGCATCTGTGACCTGCGACCCAGCCAGTTTGCCCTATTTACTGCAAACCTTTCTCTTCTGTCTAGTGACTGCCTGGGCATGGTGCTAAATAGAATAACCTAGTGATAGCCCTGCCTTCCGTTCTGTGAGTCGGACCGTGAATCTAGGAGGGGCTTTCTCAAAATCTATGGCTGGCGTTGGGCACCATGCTGTGGCTTGCGTGATATATGGCTTAGTTTGGTGTGGTAGCCCCTTTGTCTGGAACGTGGTGTCCCAGACTTGATTCTCTCTGACAGCATAGCATATGTCCCATAAACCTTCCTCACTAGCCTGGCCAAGGTCTGACATTCTTCGCTCCCCAACCTCCAGGAGTTACAGACACCGCAGAGGTGAAATGTTCACTCCCCAACGGTCTGGTAGCACACAACCAGACCCTCATCGGTCTCTGCCAGCTGGCTATGAGCAGCAGAAACGTCAGCCAGGAGACATAATTCCTGTCCGAATGGGTGAGGAGGCAGTGACCACTAACAGGCTTTGGAATGTGGTGAGGGGTCCGAAAATTCAGTGCAAATCAATAAATGAATCCTGAATAAATAATCCTGCAAGCTCTGGCAAACCAGCTCAAGACATCTTGGCTCACACTCACTCCAAAGACTCCAGGAAAGTCTGGAGTGTCTCAGTTTATGACACAGTCACCAATTGTTGCAGGAGAGACTGGCCTCAGTCTGTGAGACCTTCGTTTGTACTTTAACAATTTGTCCCACCAGCCTGCATCCCCAGGACATTTATTTATGTGTGAAAGGATTGAAGTGATTTGATTTTACTCAAAGGTATTTCACAGAAAACTCTTGGAAACTAAGGAGGAAATGTGTTCAAAAGAAAAATCCACATAAACAGGACAGGGCATCAAATGATGACCCCATAAGAAACTTTAGGGGACAACAAGATACAAGATCGCTTACTCGTTAGTCTGAGCCAGTTTTTTCTATAGCTCATAAGCACTTCAAGGCAGGGACTCTTGTATCTGTATGGCATGTTTTACCTATTGCCCTATACTGCACATATTGATGATTCTGTGGTAATAATAATAAGTGTTATAACTATATACAAAGTTAGCCAATGAAATTTGAGAATGGTAGATTTGGAAGCAGAATTAACAAACATGTATTACTTATTTTTAATATTTTAGGCAAAATTTCAAACCAGCATCTAAAATCTGAATAGTCACTTGTTTGCACATGCCAAATTTCCACATGTAAAGCAAGCAGCTAGACATGCAAATAACCATTTACATGAATCAATATGTATTTCTGTATGTGTAAAATATATAGACTCAGTTTCAGAGGGAAATATCACTGTATCATACCAGTGTATGATTTCATACTTTGGTTAAAACATTATTGGCTGTTGCCTCTCCAGCATAAGCTTTGGCCTGGGTTTTTTACACCACTTCCTTTAGACCAAGATTGGAAAAAGGGATTGGACATTGATGGGGATATCAAGAATATTCAGAGTTTTCCAAATTAACAAGTTTGGAAGGGCTATTTAACCTCAAGCTTCAGGGCCTAACACAATCTCTAATCATTGGAGATCAGGATGAGACCTAACAGGGGAGGCAGATCATCCCTTACCCATGTCTATGGGGGTTCTTAACCATTCTTCTGAAGCATCCGGTGCTGACCACTGTCATTAGACAGGACACAGGAATAGATGGATCTGGGGTCTGTTCCTGTCTAGCAATTCCTGTGTCCTGTGTTATATCCTTGAATCATTAAGGGTAACATCCTGTCTCTGCCAAAGTAAATTGGAGTTTTGCAATTGACTTAATTACAGCCGGGTTTCACCCTAGGTGTTACCCGTAGTCAGCAGTACCCAATGTTTTCCATTTCTAATTTCAGTGATTTGGGGTGAAATATGTACAGTGAGATGTATCCAGGGCCACACCTGCAAAAGAAGGTCATCTAATGGAAACTGCATTTTAGCCAAATGTTGAACAAACTTTGGGGGTACTTTAAAGGAGCCACTTAAGACAGGTGATTACATATAGGAGCTCGCTGGATTTCAATATAACTGTGTGTGTTTTACTCCAGAACTGTTCAAACTTAACTTTAAATTAGTTAAATCTAAGTGACCTCACATTACAGAACTCTGGTAATTGCTGGCATTTACAGAGATTTTGCCCCACTGTCAGAAAACATCCCTGGTGTTCTGAGAAAAGAACCCTGCTTTAATCCATTGCTTTTGAAATTTTAGACCACTGGAGGGTTCTAGATGGAAAAAAACTCTTCAGAATCAAATAAACCCTTTTTTTCCTTCCTTCATTTCACAGGAGCTGGAGTTAATATCAGCATTCACATCAAAATGAACCATTTTTCCAGTTGGCAGGATTTTTATAGAGACACCCAATTTTAACACTTTCTGGACAAAGAGGTCTAATAAAGAAAGGGTATATTGTTTTACCCAACCAGAAAGAAATATTCCCTCTCCCTCACCTCTCCCCTTTGTCTCACAATAAACAGAAGACATCTGCTGATTACTGAAATCTCTTCTTTCCTGTCACTGGGGCTTCTCATGAAGGTCTGAAATCAGCAGAACTAGGAGCAGTGGTGTAGAAGTGACAAAGGGGAGCCTGAGATGTGAGAGCGAAAAGGAAACATGTCAGAGACGTTACGTAGGTAAGGCTGCTCCAGGATCTGATCCAAAGCCCATTGAATTAAATAGAAGTCCATCTCATCTACTCCAATGGGAGTTTTGTCTCAGCCGCCAGTTGTATCCTGTCTGACATGCAGATTGTGAGCTCTCGAGGTCAGGTACTGTTGCCTTTGTTATTTGTCTGTGCAGTGCCTAGCACCATGGGACCTGGGTTCCTTGATTAGTGTTCTTCAGTTCTCCATAATCCAAACAAAGACTAATAATAATTTCCATTGATTTGATTGGGCGTTAGATCAGGTTCCCAGTAATGGTCTCTCGAGCTTTCCAGCTGCCACAGGGCAGCACTTAAACAAATGTGCATGGAACTGCCCACTTAGAAGACGTACCCCAGAAATTCTGGAGGAACAAGCCTAGTCCAGAGTGGTAGTGACTGGAAGATGCTCTGACCTGGTGGTTGCTTAGTGACCTGCCTGAAATGAGTGGGTGAGTCTCCGTCATCTGGTTCCTAGTGAGACAGGAAGCAACATCTCAGAACTCAGAAATCCTCTGTACTCGTGTTGGCAGAGCAGAGCTATGAAGTGAATGGCCTTGGAGCCCAAGTTCCCTCCATTGCCCTAGGAGCACATTAGTGGGGGAAGCTGGAGGTGCTGTGGCTGAGGTTTTACATGCTTTGGAGATATACATTTTCTAGAACTGGCACCGGTGCCTTTCACTGGCAGCACTTCACTTTGAGGAGAAGGGCCAAATTCAGCACTGGTGTGGGCAGATCAATTCCACTGACCTCATCCTCTTACACCAGGGCAGTTTTGATCTATGAGGATGCCCAAGACGGAGCCTCCCTGGCAATCCCACAGAGCAAGGATAAGCATTGCACAGTGCCATGTAGTAGCATGGGGATCAGTGGCTCATAAAGTCATTAGACAACTGGATGGAGAGAGAAAGAAAGAGAGAGAGAAAATCTTCAGACTCCATTGTGTATTATTATGTAGCGAGTTGCTATGTGTGTCAGCATTTAAACCATTGGTGCACATCTTGTCTGAGACAATGCTGTTAACCCAGTGATTTATCTCCTCCCTTTCTTTCCCTCCATGCTCATTAAACTGAGAATTCATTGGCGTGGCTGCTGAATCCAGTTGAATGCATGTGCCTTTTGGCTCTCCGTGAGGTCCTCTCTGCAGATACCGTATGCTTTGGCAGACAGGACAGTGTAGGCTGCAGGATATTACGCCTGGCAGAGACACAAAACCCTACCAGTTCCTGGAATTTAAATTGTCTATCAGAGTGCTGATTAAGCAGCACTTTCAATCTGCACCCAAGAAAAAACCTGTAACTGTCTCTGAGCATAGGATTCTTTCACCGTTAGCTCACTTTATGGTAGTGGGAGCTGCAGCTGGTACACTCTCTCCAACCCATTCAATCTGTCAAATGTCAAACTGGGAGACACAAAACTATTTTCTCAAATGCAAAAGTTTGCCTTTCACAGTGTTAGATGGGTGTTTGCTCCATAGGTGGGGGGAGGGGGAGCTTTTTAAAGAAAACACTAATACCCCCACTCAACTATGTATCAGTATTTTCTCTGTATGCCGAAGCTACTTACGAATACTCTGGTGGCTGCTTCTGCCAGTCTGCCCAGTCCATGTCCCCGGCTTGCCCAATTCATGCCTCCAATCTGTTCACTTCTTGCCTCACTGTTGCTCATGTTGAGGGGTCACTGTCCCTCATTTCAGAAACCGGGGGCTGAAAAATATGGTCTCAGCAACAAACAGCAGCACCACCAATGCCCAAGGATGGCGCTGGCTATTTCATATTACCAAACAGGCAGCTCCAATCTAGAGCTGGCCATACTGAAGCAAAATAGCCACTGCAATTCCTGTTCCTAGAGTGCGCACAGACAGGCCACCCTCTCCTCCTGTCATCAAGATGGTTCTAATCAAGCTGGATGCAGCATTGTTTCCCTGCTCACAGCTCTCATCCACGTGGGATTTCAAAGGAGAGCAGGAGTCGTGCCCAAACATTGGCTGGGGGCTAAGGCTTAATTGCGACTGTGTGTTTACATACCCATTTATCATCAAAAGTAAATATGCCAAGCACAGTCTTTGCTGGGACTTGCATCTTCCTGCTGCATGAGATCACCAGCAAGGAAAAGCCTGCAGCCGATTAGCCTTAATCTCACCCGGTGTTTGCAGCGACTGAGTGCTTCAGGCTGCATTATACAGGGCTTGTGGGCTGTGTTTGCCTCTCTGGCCACACGCTGAACACTCCTGGTCTAGATACTAAACTCAACTGCAAGGAGGTTTCCAGAGCCATTTCCTTTGTGTCTGGAGCTGATTTGCAGGATGCATTTGAAATATGACATTAGTCCCGAGGAGAAGCTCATGGGGGAAGGTTTTTTTGCTGCCTCACTGGCTACCTCTTTATTCCATCCACTGTGCAAGGAGCAAACAGGAGTGTGTGGTGTCGGTGGCCCATCCACCACACATCAGTGGTGCTCTCCATCCACCCCCAGGAGCGCCAGGCAGCTGGATTCACTTTTTCACCAGAGCAGATGCCAGGAAAAGTCTCAGGGGATGATTTCATTAGACAGAGTCACACAGGAGGATTTGGGGGGCTGGAAAGGAGGACTGCATTTCCTTCACACATCAGACCCACTTTTGGGGCATCATTAGGCTCCATGTCCCATGCCCCTTCCTCCTGGCTGCTGTTTAACTTAAGTGGGGCTGTGGGTTTGTTAGGGGCCCCCTTCCCCACTTAATTTCTGTTGCTGTTCTCACTCCAGTCCAATCTCAGCCATTTACCACCATCTTCCTCTAGACTAGCTGGCTCCAGTCCAAGCAGAGATGTCATCATTGATTCTGGTAGGCTCAGATCATCCTATACTGCCGGGGTGCTTCAACTTTGCCCAGTGTCTGGTTGCACCCAATGGTCTCTTACCCGGAACCCAACATGTGCAGAATGAAGCTGCCCTCATCTTTCGTTCTGAGATGCGGGCCATCGAAGGCTACAGGTGAGATCAAGATAGAGTAGTGATGCTGGGAAATGTGGGCTACATGGGCCACATCTTCCATGGAGAAGCCAAGCGTGTGAGGTGCATTGTAAAGTTCTGTGGGACACATGTAGCTGCAGGCTGCACTTCAGCTACCCCTGCCATATTGAAAGGCCTGTATTATTACCCATGACTTGGGGGTATGTGATATTGCATAGCCTTCGAGATCAACTATGGGGGCTGGAGACAGCCTCCTTGGATGGCCCACTGCAGTGAGATTCACTTCTGCTGCTAGAGACCTGGTGCCATCTATAGGGCGACAGCCAGCTTTCTGTGTGTGCCTTTGCTTAAATGGGTTTCTGAAACCTCTGCACCAATATCCACCTATACCTGTTCCCTTCTCAAGCTATTGTGATTCTGGCTGATTGGAGGAAGGGGAGGATGTAGCTCCTTCTATGAGATTTTGAAGCATTGTTAATTTATGCAATGCACCCCTGGTCCATTGTTTGAATCATTAGCTTCCCCAGCTTGGGCCAGGTACTGATGGAGTGTGACATGAACACTGATCCATGCCCCCCCGAGGAAGCACTATTGGGGTCCATCTAGCCTACCCCAGGGGACAGTATGCTCTCATGTGCATGCCTGAGTCCAGTCTTCAATGTCTCAAGCAACAGAGCTTCTACAGATCCCATTTCCCCCTGCACAGAATGGGCCAAATTTTCAGTCCCAGCTTCTGTTTTGCACACCCATGTCTGCATATGCACCTGCAAATCTGGGCACTCCCTCCTGTGCTGTTTGTGTGCACGGACCTGTACGTGTGTGCACATCATAGCTGTGCAAATGCCAAGGCTATGCAATAAAACGGGCTGCATGTCTAGTTCGGCGGGCCTATTCAACTATGTGCAAAGCTGGCTGAACGTGGAGTCCCCATACAATATGTACTGCACTGTCTGATAAAGCCAACGTTGTGTGAAATAATAGCAACAAATCTCAACACAGTTCAAAAAATACAGCCTGATTCTGTATAAAGAGAAGAGGAAGAAAGCATGTCAAACTTTCCTGGCCTGTAGTAATTCATTCAGTCCCAGGGAACTGTTACCATTCACTCTGTTATAGGAAAGCATGTGTGAGGCTCTCAGACCTGATTTATACAGTGGTTTCATCTAACTGAGATGGAGATCTAAACTTCTGTTAAGCTGGATGAATGTCAGGGTTCTGCAGAAAAAAGCCCTTTCCCTTCCACCTGGGACACCGTGATTAGGCCATTATCACTGGCATGGATTCATTTCCATCCTACCTCAAATCTATAATACACTCTGATCAGTACCTGGGAAGCAGCTGCTCGGAACACCAGGGTGGCCAGAGAACAGCCCAGGAAAAGTGCTCTCCAACATGGCCCTGTCACTCATAGGGAGAGGTGGTTTGCCAAGGTGGCAGATTGGGATGCCCATTTGCTCAATACAAGATAGAGTGCTGCAGACTGGAACTCACGGTCTCTTCTGGGCACCCTTCCACAGGAGTGAGGACAGAATGCTGCATTCTGCTCTATTTCACACCAGTTACGGGGAGCCCTCAGATTCCCAGAGAGCTGCCAACAGGGTCGACTCACCAGGGCAAAATATGTGCCCCTCTACCCCTTTCAAAATTAAGACAAATTTACTACCATAGTCCTTTGGAGGGAGGTGAGGTCTCTGGAAATGTCTATTATTAGATGTCTCACAAGCACAGTACAAGGGTCCCACATGCATATTGCAGCTAAAGAGAAGCCGTGTTTGACTCTGATAAAATAGGCCCCAGGATATTAATTTTATACTGTTTGCTGCCTTACCGGGTTCATAATACACACCACTCACAACAAGCAGAGAACTCGGCAGAGCTGGGCTGTGTGTACACAGGGAAAAGGCCATAAATTGCCTAGCAGAGCACTTTTCAAACTGTAGGACATTCCCCGGAGGAAGAGTTAAGAAGTAGATTTTGCGTCAGATGCTATCAAAGGCTCCTAGAACTTGGCTAGGTTAAATCTCTCTGCCACATGTGCCTGAGCAGGTTGTTTGCAAAGGTCAAGCTCCCAGTCTGTTGCTGCAGCAGCGAACATTTCTCAGCTGTTCTTGGCTCAGTCCTCAAGGTATGTAGTCTGGGAAATGTCCTCTCAGCTCCTTTGGGGAATGTCTTTCACTGATGGTAGAAGGTGCATTGATTAAAAAAAAGAAAGAGATTTTTTTAAATCTTGGTTTTGAAGTGGTTGATTTTGCTTCCCCAAAGAAAAAGATTATTTAGACTCTCTCACTGATCCTTTTAGAACTTGCCGTTTGTTTCTTTGTCTGAGTAAGATTTCAGGTTTTTTGAGGGATTTGCTCAACGTACCAAAAGCCTGTGAAATCAGAGGGGCTGGAACCTTAAGCTAACGTAGCATCATGTAATTCATTAGCCTGGGTTTGTGAAAAGCGAAAAATTTGGGGAAGTTTTTTCACTCAAATTAAAAAAAAAAAACCAACAACTTTCTGCAGATTTCACAGCTGGTCCCAGGGAATTCGCTCTTATATATGAGCAGGAAATCCAGCTTATGAAAGAGACTTTCTTTTTAAATGTAGTTTGCTTGTGGAAAAGCATCTGTCAGTGTTTTATTTTTGTTTTGTTTTTCAACCTGGAAAAACTATTTCCATGATCTTTGGGGAGGTGGAATTTTCATGTGAAATGCAAAAGTAAACGGTGCCTCTATTGTCTCCTTTTTTAGATACACAATCAAAAAGAAGAAGATTTGCCTTATTTTTTCATTTCTTTTTGTTTTGTTTCATTTGACAGTAGACAGTTGCAAAAAAAAAAAAAAACCAACAACCTAAAATGACTTTATTGCACATGCACCTGTATTTCACTGGCTTGGTCTTCTGGATTATACCAAAATCGAGCTCTTTTGTGCTGCCCAATGCCACCGAGCTCCTGTACCCCTCCAGCCACACACAGGCTGGCTTGGTGTCTGGCCTCGGGGTGCCAAGGAGTCGCCGAAAGCGATACATCTCTCCGCGGGACATGAGCGCTCTTTTGGACTACCACAACCAAGTGCGGGCACAGGTGTCTCCATCAGCTGCCAACATGGAGTATATGGTGAGTTTTTGCCATGCTTCCTGAAGGGAGAAGGAATGATAGTGGGGTCAAGGGCAGGTTTAATGCCTTAGCACCATCTGCTGAGGAAGTGGGTACAAAGCAAAAACTGCAGAGCTGCAGAATGGAGCCCGTTACACCAGCACAGCGGATGCCATGCTCAAGCACTGGCAATGGTATTATTGTGATCTATTATTTCTCAGCAACAAGCTGTGTGCTAAGCACTGCACAGCAGCGTGCAGAGTCACAGCCCCGGTCCCAATGCGCTTCCTACCCAAAGTCAAACCTGACACAAGCAAGGGTCATAAAGAGCCTAACCAGGTGTGGGGAGGGGAGAGGGTGCAGGGAAGTTAAACCCACACTGGGTGCTATTAAGTTGGGCTTCTTTTGTTTTCTACGATTACTTCTTGTGAGACAGCAGAGTATCTAGGAGGGACCTGAATGAGGAAAGGGAAGGGGAATGTAAAGCCCTTTAATGAATACAGAGCTTGCCTGTCACATGTTACGCCCAGCCAGGCAGTGCCCATCGGTTCAGTACAGTGTATGCCAGCATTAGCCCCCAGGACTAGCAGTGCCCTCTGGATCAGTTTGTTAATCGAAGCTCCAGCTCTTGGTATATTTCTCCCTCTGGTCTACACACAATGTTGCACCCACTTAACTAAGGGTGTGATGCTAAAGCGATTCAGCTCTGTGTGTAAACACTATGACATTGGCTTATATCAGTTCAGTTTATGTCTGTAAGGTAACAGGTACAAATCAAACCAGCACAGGCCAGGTTCACGCAGAGTTATGCCAGGTCAGCATCCTCCTTTTAGTTAAACCAATGCAACCTCTGTGTTAGACAAGCCCTAATTAGTCAGCTGTTTCCACAGACTGTGGGCACCTGGAAGGGGGCGGGGGGGCTAGACCTGCAGACAGGGAGGGGCCCACTTGGTATAGAGCTTATTTCACAAAGGAAAAAGTGAAGAGCTAAGGGAGGGATCCTTATGTGAGCGGCTGAGCGCTGCATCAGCCGGTACCATGCAGCCTGCAGGGCCCTGTGGAGACAGCCTTTCTGAACTCAGTGAGCTCTTTGTTCATGATAATTGTAGTAGCTGCTTTTTGCTGTCAGCAGAGAAGATGAAAGGCTGCCACATCACATTGACTTCCCCAGCTAGCAGCTCTGAGTGCAGCGGTTGGGGCCGGGGAGGTGGTGAGTCCAATGAAGGTAACTGATATTTCACAGCATCTTCCGGGAAGCCCTGGCTTGCTTTCCTTATGCAATTCCTGGCACGCTGATTGCTAACTCAGTAGCTAATGCTAACCGCTGAGTCTGTTGGTTTTGTGCCCTTTCTTTTCTTACTCATGTGTCCAAAAAAGGTCAGAGTAGAAACCTGCAGTAACTAAAAAGCATGAATAAAAAATAACCAGGGTTCTGATCCAAAGCCCATTGAAGTCTGTCCAGTGGGTGTCTGTCCACTGACTTCAGCGGGCTTTGGATTAGGCCCTTGAGGAGAAAAGTGCAGCTGTGTTTGCTTGAGAAACTCCAGCTGCTGACAGATACTCTGTAGGGAAAGCACTAAGCTCTAGGTTCCATTCAATGCTCTGGAGATGGGCACTGGGGATCTGCTGGAAAATCGTCAACAACAGACAGAAAAGAGACCTCCGATGGGCTTGATTCTGCAGAGCGCTGGCATCTTTAACCCTCTGAAGTCAGTGGGAGTCAGCACCTCTCATGACCAGGCCTGTGCTTGGTTCCACTCTAGAATCCTGGCAAAACCAAACGTCGTCTGCTGCAAACCAGGAACAGACATACCCCCTAAAATGCAAAGAGAAGCCCTGTTTGTGTGCACCTTGGGAGATCTGCCCCAGTCCACTTCCACCAGTGCTGCCCAAACAACAACGCTATCTGCTGGGGTTATCTGCCCCATGTGGAAATGTACCATCCTTTCCCCGGGGGCCTGGCAAAGCAATTGTTGGTCATTTCTACTCCTGCTCGGCTTTGCTATTGTTAATGTTTGTTAAGTGCTAACAGCATGATTGGTGCTGTACATACACAGAAGAAGACCTGTCCTCAGCCTCCAGGGGCTTGCAGTCTAATTCACACACCATCCATACAGGTCTGACCCAGCAAGTGATGCCTGGAGATAACTAGAGGCCTAATTTGCAGAGGTGCTGAAGCACCTCCAGCTCCCATTGATATCAGCACTTCTGAGAATTAGGCCCCATTTTCTGAAGGTACAATAGGAGTCAGAGTTACAGAGATAAAAGGCACCTCACACCCAGCTCCAGAGCTAGAGCTTCCTGCTGTAGGTGTGTAACAGCATCCATCAGCTAAGTACCAGTATCACAGCCACAGTCCCTTCGTTATCAACGGCTTAGAGCAGCTGTTTCCTTTGTCCTCACTCACCTTGAGCTGCTTTGGAGACAAGCCCCAGTCATGCCTGGGAGAGAAAAGGAAAGGCACTGGTCTAATTTTGGAAGCTACTAGTTTAGGCCAAGCATGTGTGAAGCACAGACCCCCACACAGGCAAGTTTGATCCAATCTGAGAACCACACAAGCAGAACTATCGTGTATCCCTTATGTATCAACATCTAGAGGCCACCCATAATGCACCCTTCCTGTTGGAGCCAACTTATGTCCTTTATCCACTGGCACTGAGAGCTGACCCTTTGTGTGTCACCCACCTAGTGACACCCAGAATCAACCCACGGTATCCCCTACCCAGTGAAATCCAGAATTGGCCTATTGGGAATCTGTTGCCCAGTGGTGGCCAAAATTGGCTCACTCTGTAGCCTCTGCCCTGTGATCCTGATGGTGATTCTGAGATGTCTGAGGACAATGGGTGATACAGGAGCCTTCCCTTCTGTTGTCTATCACAAGCTACAAGTTCAGTATTTCCTGTCACTCCCATCTTTTCTCCCTTTGGGGTTGGCTTCCTGCTTCCGGGCAGGAGGAACAATGTGCCCTAACTTGTAAGCCCCCTGCACTGGGTCCTGGATTTTCAGCTGTCCACACGTGTTATGGAGGCAATGACAGAAAAGGAAGCTGGAACCATTGCTGCAGCCTGCATCGCAGAGCAGAGAGGAGAGCAGGGGTTCAGCTGTTAAAATCTCTGAGTCTCCGTTCAGTGCCCACCCAGCAAATGGCCATGCATGTCACTGCAATGGGGGAGGGGAGCTTTCATGGGCTTATTGCCTCTGAATTAGTGAAATGTTCGTAATGGTGTCAGAAACCAGCTGAATTTCCCCTGGTCCAAATTACAAGTGTGAGATGTATTGGGCTGTGGCATGTCTCCCTGGTACTCTTAAAAGTTGGCTGGACAAAGCACTGGAAAACGGTCTATAGGGCAGAACCCATGAGAAAGACTGCATGAGCTATATACCAGCTGGCTGGAGTCTCTGGGTATGTCTACACTGCAGTGTAACCCCGAGTAAATACAACTTGAGGTAACAGACCCTGGGTTTGTTAACCAAGTTCTTGAGCATCTACACCAGGGGTCAGCAACTTTTCAGAAGTGGTGTGCCAAGTCTTCATTTATTCACTTTAATTTAAGGTTTCGCATGCCAGTAATACATTTTAACATTTTTTAGAAGGTCTCTTTCTATAAGTCTATATATTATATAACTAAACTATTGTCGTATGTAAAGTAAACAAGGTTTTTCAAAATGTTTAAGAAGCTTCATTTAAAACTAAATTAAAATGCTGATCTTACGCGGCCAGCCTGCTCAGCCCACTGCCGGTCTGGGGTTCCGTTCACCTAGGCTGGCAGCGGGCTGAGTGGGGCCTGTGGCCGGGACCCCGGCTGGCAAGGGCCTGGCAGCTGGGACCCCAGACCGGCAGTGGGCTGAGCGGGGCCATCAGCCGGGACCCCAGACTGGCAGTGGGCTGAGCGGGGCCGTCAGCCGGGACCCCAGACCGGCAGTGGGCTGAGCGGCTCAGCCCGCTGCCACTCAGCCCGTTGCTGGTCTGGGATTCCATCCGCCGGCTCCTGCCAGCCAAGGTCCCAGCTGCCGGCCCCACTCAGCCCGCTGCCAGTCTGGGATCCCGGCCCTGCCCACATAGAGTGGGTACCTACAGTCTCCCTGGTTCTAGCCCATTCTCTTCCTCTCTCTCTGCACTGAGATGAGGGTGGGAGTGCACTGAGTACAGGACTGGGGGTGAAGGAGCAGCTGGGGGTGGGGTGTAGGGTCTGGCCAGGAGCTAGAATGAGGGAGGGGGCTCAGGGTTAGGGCAGGAGGTTTGGGTGTGGAGTGATTACCTGGGTTGCTCCCATTTGGTGCGAGGGGTGCAGGTGGGAATGTGGGGTGGGGGTGTAGGAGCTCCCGTTTGGTGCTCAAGGTGGGGGTGGGAATGTGGGGGGTGCAAGAGTTAGGGTATGGGGCGTGTGGGGGCTGCGGGTGTGTGTGGGGTGCAGGAGTCAGGGCAGGGGGCTAGGGGCATGTGAGGAGGGTGCAGGAGTCAGGGCATGGGGTGTGGGGGGGCTGGGTATGTGTGGGGGATGCTGGAGTCAGGGCTGCAGTCGTGGGGGGTGCAGGGGTCAGGGCAGGGGGCTGGGGTGTGTGGGGGCTGCAGGGATCAGGGCAGAGGGCTGGGTGTGTGTGAGGGGGGTGCGGGGGTCAGGGCAGAGGGCTGGGGGGGTGGGCTAGGGTTGTGGGGGTGCTCACAGAGCGACTCACAGCAGGGGGCTGGAGGGGATATGCCCTGATTCCACCCCCACTCCCCAAAGCCCTGTCCCCACCTCCTCTCCGCCTCCTCCCCGGAGCAGTGAGCGCTGCGGCTCCGCTTCTCCCCCTCCCTCGCAAGGGCCATCAGCTGATGGGCGGCAGGGAGGGAGAGGAGGAGGGGCAGGAACCCAGCATGCTGCGGGAAGAGGCAGGGGAGGGGGAACTTGCCTGCACTGCAGCAGCAGCCGGCAGAACCAAGCTTCTTCACCCTGCCCCCATTGGGGGGGGGGCAGGCAGGATTTTTAATGACACGCTGTTGACTGCCAAGGTCCCGGCTGCCAGCCCCACTCAGCCCGCTGCCAGCCTGGGTTCAGCAGCAGGCTGAGCCAGGCCGGCGGCTGGGACCTGGCAGGCAGCAGCATGCCATTAAAAATCAGCTTGTGTGCCATCTTTGGCAGCCTGCCATAGGTTGCCGACCCTTGATCTACACTCATTTGTAACCCCAGGTTAGGAACAGTTGAATTCTGGGTCCCAACCTGGGCCCAAGTCCAACCACCCACATCCCAGACTTCCAAGTGCCTCCCAAAATAAGGCTGTTCTAGCCCTTTGCTCATGGTGTAATGTGGGAAAACTTGACTGTCCAGAGGACAAAGAAAGTCAGCCAGCGGGATTGTGGAATATGATTGGCCGGCTTCCAGCGCATGAGTCCAGTGCGGCTGCGTCTTCACTGCAAAGCAATGGGAATTGAACCCTAGGTCCTGGCTTGACTAATGCTCGGACCCTCCACGGGTGGGGGGTCCCAGGACCCTGATCTGAGACCTGGGTTAGTGAGATTTGTGTGTAGACAGAAGGGGGTCGGGTTTGAGCCTGAGTTTGAACCCTGGCCTTACATTGCAGTGTAGACACACCCAATGACTCTCTGACCAGCTGGTTTTGAGAAAACCTCCATCCTTTGGTTTTGCCCAAAGCTGAACATCAGGCAGGGTTTGCTGAAAAGTACCACAGACCAGGCCCATTATTTAGAAACACAGGTGAAATTCAGGGGCTTCAATCCCAAAGCTCAATCAGGGGGAGGGGACCTGGCCTCCTGACACATATGCCACAGAGCCCGGCAGAGCTAAAGGGTCACCAGACCTCCACATCAGGCCTGACACAGACACTGCTTAGGCTGTATTTCATGCTCTCAGATAAGACGGGGTACCTGACACTTTGTGATGGATGCTAGGAAACATTTTCAATCTGTGAGGGTGATTAGGCCTTAGGAGAGACAATAAAGGAGGTGGCTGAAGCAGCAACGCCGGGAGAGATGGTGATGATAACAATATAAAGATAATTCTTTGCCTTTCTATAGTGACATCCATTTGAGGATCTCAAGGCAACTTCCAAACACCAGGGAGTTTAGTCTCACAGTTGCCCTGCTCAGTATCTCCAGACCCATTCAACAGATAAAGCAAGTGAGGCACAGAGCAGGAAGTGACTCACTCAGTGTCACCCGGTGTGTCAATGGCAGAGCAGAGGACAGAGGACAGGCCTCCTGATGCCTAGTCCTGGGCTTTAGCCGCAAGCCCACAGCTCCTCTCCGAACGAGTACAAACATGAGTAGGAATGATGGAGGGAAGTGCCCTGCATAATGCAGTAACCTAAGGGTCCTTTCCAAGCCAGCTTTCTTGGATTCTAAGGTGGTTCCCCTGTACATATGTCATGGTTAAATGGTTCTCTTTCATTTTTCAGGGAATGAGTCACTCTTTCCTGCTCTGGGCCATAGCCTAATGACATAAGTTGTTGCACCATTTCTTTTTTCCCTCACTTAGGTGTGGGACGAGAGACTAGCCAAGTCTGCTGAAGCCTGGGCCGTACAGTGCATATGGGACCATGGGCCGCCACAGCTGATGAGATACATTGGTCAGAACCTCTCCATTCACTCTGGCCGGTAAGTGATCCACAGCCGTGCTCTGATCATGCATGTTGCATCAAATGAGGTCAAAGTCCTCATTCTCTGCAGACACAGAAGGAACTGGGGAGTCTCGTTAGAACCCTGCCTAGAACAAAATTTGATCTATTTCTATGGACATCATTATTAGCAGCTTTGTTATTTAGGACCCGGTTGTCACCCCTAATTCACACTCAGTAGCACCTTGCTCCACTGAGAGCTAAATGAAAGAAAGCAGCAGGGGGAGTGAGGTGCAGTTCCAAGGGAGCAAGGGACAAGCCCAGGACAGACAAAACGAGTCTGGGCCAAGTTCACTGTTGCTCTCAGGAGGTGCAGCTGAATCCATGAATCTGAGTCTGAGTCACAGCCTAGAGAAAACGCTCCACCTTTGTTTGGGGAGGAGTGTGACTTACCACAGAATGGAATCTGAAGGGCACGTCTCAGCTTGATCTGCAGACCTTGAGCCACTCAGCTGTCGGTAGCAGAAAGAGTCCATTGATATTCAGAGAAACCCACTGGACCAGAGCCATGTTCCTGTTGGCGTTAGTGAAGAGATTTGTATTTAGAGCCTCTGCAGGATGCAACTGGAGCAGGGGATGGGCCGTGAAGGAGAAAAGCTCTGGTTCAAAAACAAAACACTTTGGGTAAATTAACGAATGTGGCAAGAAATGGAGATGAAAGCATCCGGAGATAAATGAGTCGATGTGTGAGTTGGATCAGTTGAGAAGTTTTCTCCTTGCTGGTTAAAGTCCCCCCTTTTTTTTGCACTGACAACACGCAGCGGGGTTTAATGGGAGTAAGGAGTGATTTAATGCAGCCAGAGAGGGCCAGATTTTTAGAGTCACTGTTGTACATGCCCCTGGCATGCACGCACACAGCTCACAATGCAGGAGAGCAAAATTATGCTGCCCCAGAGTCCTTAGCACCTGGAGAGACCCGGGGGAACTTGCACTCACATTTCAAACCCCTGTCCCTCTTGCTCTGTTCCCCATTTCACTCACTATGAGCACAAAGGGGCCTCCTCCTCCTCCACTCTCTGATGTCGCCTCCCAGCCCCTTGGGAACTCAGTTCCATTCTTGGTCCTTGAGGGAGCAAGGCGAGCACCTGCTCACATGGCTCCAACACAGCTAAGGCTAAGCACCTCTCTAGCAAACATACATGAGTGCACCTAGGGGCAAGTCTCTGACAGGCCTGCCCTGGCAGGTCTCCTTGGGGTTTGCTTCCTTGGCCTGGGTAGCGTGGAGGAATAACAGGGGATAACATGTGTGATCTTCCACAGGTACCGGTCAGTTGTGGATCTTGTGAAATCTTGGTATTATGAGAAACAGCATTACTCCTTCCCCTACCCTCGTGAATGCAACCCCAGCTGCCCCTCCAAATGCAGTGGTTCTGTCTGCAGCCATTACACCCAGGTACGAAGCCAGAGTCATGTGGGGCAGAGTAGTGGTATTACTAAGTATGCTGACATGCCCAAACGAGGAGCTAGATGGTAATGTACCAGGATCAGATTGCTTTCCATTGCACTGTGGGAGGTCTGGGCAATCCTCTTTTGTGTTGGCGGGATAGAATGCCCTGCAACTCTGTGTTTGTACGGCGCCTGACACAATGGGGTCCTGGCCCACAACGAGGACTCCTAGCCGCTACAATTTAGCAAAAAATCCCGGCAGACTTCCTGGGAAGCCAGTCCTTTTGACTGAACAAGGTTTGTGTTTTGTGGCAGAGGATGAGAGGCCTGGGGAAGGCAGGTTCAGACATTGCTGAGCCTTCTGTAACACATCTGGACGGGGACTCAGTGGGCATCAGTGGCATTATCCTGCTGCTGCAGCTTCTTAGAGCAATGAGCCATATCACCTAAAGACACCAGCAGAGCCCCTTGATCTGTCCCTTGCCAGGGCTGTCAGTCTGGCCCCCTTTGCTAGCGCTACATTCATTGCAAACAAGCACATTAAAAAAGCACCGTCTAAACACCAGCTCTTTTCCTAGCAGCAGTGCCTGCATTTTCCACTGCTCCGTCTGCCGGCCGGGGAGATGTTGTCTGTCGCGGCTGAGCTAGCTGGGTGGAAGGAGGAGGACCAACTCCGGGAGGCTGTCTGGTTTAAATCATAAAGACAAGGCCAAAGGAAGGCAGGAGTTAGCATTCCTGACAGGCTGCCTGCCCTCAGCAGTATTGTCCTGGGATACCTTGCAGAGCATTTGCCAGCATGAGAGGCAGCTATTCACGGCGTTGTACGCCCAGCACTGCTGCCCTGTGACACACACATTGCTTTGAGGTGGATCGGTTTGTTTACATCAAAGAGCTGTGGCTGTATCTGCAGAGAGGTTTCTCGCCACGTTCTGGAGCACAGACAGGAGATTTTGGCCAATGGGCTGGAATGCTCCTTTTTGATTTGGCCTCAGCTTCCCCTCTTTACACCAGTAGCACCTCGAAGTCTCCAAAAGGGGGCGGGGGGAAGCCCCTTCCTGCCTTGCTGATCATGAATCAGCTCCTTCACAACAGAGTGGCTATTTAGTGTGCAGAAATGTCTGGCTGCTCATGAAATACGGCTCCCTCATCCCCCAGAGCACATCCAGGAGGAGCGCCGCCAGCACAAGGTGGAAAATGTTCCTTTACTTCCATGGTTTGTGGCAAAGCATTTCTACTCTTTAATTAACAGTGCGCTGTATGGCTCCACTGCTCTTCTCAGTCTGCTTGGCCCCTGGCAATCCCCAGGCCAGTATTTCCATGGGTGTCTGCCACTTACATAGACTTTTCATCCCTTTTCCTCCTGACTTGTCTGAGAGCTTGAATATGGCTCAGTCCCCGTGCAGCTGTTGTTATTGTTGTGACTTAAGCACCGTCTGGATAGTGGCTTTAGGGAATCTGGGAGTGAACTCGAAAAATAACAACTGCTTTTTATGAAGAGTTCAATTCAATGACCTGAGCAAGTTGGATGGTTTTCCTAGTTCTGATCAGTGTGTGAAGACGTCCATGCACCAGGCTCTCCCAACGGGATGCATATTCAAAAGGGCTGAGGCTGTACCCCTTTTTTGTGGGTACAATCCTGCAGTGTGGGCATTGCCAAGTCCTTGCTCTTCTGTTTGATGTGTACCTGTAATTAGGGAAGCAAATACTCAGATTTGAGCAGCTCATTTCAACCTAAGGTGTGACAAGGCAGGTGTCAATATTGCAGGCATGAATTGTGCCCACAGAAGGGAAGTCATTTGGCTGGAAAACTGGCCTTACAACCATTTGGCTGGAAAATTGTGCCTTACAAAGCACAAGGCAGACGCAGCAGTAGGCATCCACCAAGACAATCAAGTGGGGGTGTTTTTATTCTCTGTAGAATAAACAGAGGTCCATTTGCCTCTGCTTGGCAGGCTCCATGGTTCTCCACCTCTGATGCTTCTGCTTTGGTGTAGGCCGCACAATCCTGATAGCTTCTGTTTGACTGTCTCTGATGCAGATGGTGTGGGCCTCCTCCAACAGAATTGGCTGTGCCATCAACACCTGCACCAACATGAACGTGTGGGGCACCACGTGGCGGCAGGCGGTGTATTTAGTGTGCAACTATGCCATCAAGTAAGTGAGCTAAGGAAAGGTTCTCCCTGACCACAGGCAACTTCAGAGAGAGGATGGGAGTTGGGGGTTAGTGAGCGCTGCCTCCCCTCTCCCAACACACCTGCCTGATTTTGCCGTTCACATAACGAACTTGCCCTGTGGATCAGGTTCCATCTCAACCTGCTCTTGGTTTGCCTGAGGGACCCCTGCAGGAGGGGAGGCAAAATGGGAGCTGGGAATTCTCTCAGCCTTACCGGTGTGCTCACAAACACAGTGCCCCACTGTGTGTTGAGCATCCTGGCTCGGCAGCAAATGAGTTGCCCCAGCCCAGCCAGGAGATAGTGTAACCCACACCCTTATTGCTCTCAGCCTTTGCTCAGTCTGGGCTCTCCTCTGGTGCCTGGATTAGCCCTAGAGAGTGTTTTCTTTTGCCTCAAAGGGGCTTAGGAAATACATTCATACAGAGTCCCTCTGGGGAAAGCCAGAGCTGCAAGCACTGACCATGATGCAAAACATTCTTGCTAATCAGCCTCAGGTAACTTTTTCCCAATGCAGCTGTGACTCCCTGGGCACCAGCAGGGCTGGACATGAGCCATCCTACACTGGTATGCTGCTGGGACAGTGGAGGTACCTTAGCAATTTGAGCGTGAGTTAGACTCAGTGTGTGTCCAGCTTCACCTTAGCCCAATGATCCAGAGTTGAAACTCCTTCACCCCCCCATGTCAGTAAACAGATGCACACTCACACTGTTGCATGCACGCACGTGCAAACAGACCCAGAGACACACTGACCAGATTGCACGTGCACAGGGCATTGTGATGCTTGTTTAGGACTCTATTACAGAGAGAGCCAAGACAGTGCAACATTCTGGCTTTATTCCTTCCTCCATGTGTATTGTCCTCTCCCATCAAGCACTCCCTGAAAATGGAGTTACCCTCCAGACAAACGTTCGATCAGACTGTAGCGCCCCCAACTGGGAAGTTATCTATCATAACAAGTGCTATTTGCAGTCACTGGTTTTATCACATGCATCGCTAGCTGAACAGACTTCCTGGCTGCTCACTGGGGATACAGAGCCCAGGATTCTTCTGCTTCAAAAGTACAAACCTCTCCCATTTTGAGGTAAAGAAATCTCCCTGGGCTGCAATGGTATTACAGTTCATTGCACCTGCAGTCTACAGCACTAGAGGGCAACATGGTCAGACACTGTTGAACAGATGTGATTTTATCCAGTAGGGGGCAGTGGGGCCTGTGTGCACGCATGCGCGCACACACACACACACACACGTTCTCTGAGCACAAACAAGCACAATCCAAAGAGTGCTGCGACTCCCATGCCATGCCTTCCTTTCCAGGGGCAACTGGATAGGAGAAGCTCCTTACAAGGTGGGGAGACCGTGCTCGGCCTGCCCACCCAGTTACGGTGGCGTCTGCAGCAACAACATGTGCTTCACAGGACTCAAATCCAACAAAGTGAGCTGGTTCTGAGGCTCCGCGAGCTCTTCCCGGCGGCTGGAGAAGCGGAGCTGCAGCTGGCGACAGAAGAGCGTGGGAAATGCCGTGTACAATGTTGTGTAAACTAGGAGAATTATTTATAACAGTGACATTCCAGGCTGCTTCCCCTGAACCCCTCAGCTGCATTTAGGAAGCTTTAGTCAGTAACGGCTCTGAAGAGCTGGCAGTATCTTTCCCTATGGTTATTCTATTCTATCCCGGCTGTAGCCCATTCCCCTAATGCTGTGTAGGGAATGGCTGTGCTGTCACTTTGTCTCTGTGCTACACAGCTCCCGAGGGAGCGCGTGGGGTGGTGTTCCTCTGAGGGCAGTAGGTGCGGGTAGGTTCCCAGGGTAGCAGTCATAGTGGGATGTCTGTCCTTTTCCCAGCTCAGTGGTGCCCCCTTCCCCCAGCTCACAAGTAAGACGGATGATTGTTGTAAATAATGCTCAGGCTTTCCTCTGAGCGTCCCCCATAACTGAGGGTCCAGGGAAGAGCTGGGACTCGGGGCTGAGCAAGCAGTGGGGAGGACACTGCACACCCACGGCCTCCCTTGTCAGTGGCTCCACATTCATTCCCCCTGCCAACAATAAGCCTCTTTGTCAGAACTTTACAATAAAAGTCTTGGGCCCAAGGTGTTTGTGCCTGTCTCTGCTGCTGGGCCGTCACCAGAGAACGCGCCCTTGTAACACAGAGCAAACCCCCTAGGCTTCGTTTTCCTCTTTGGAGCGAGACGCCATTTATCGTAGCACAGATGGTGCTGGCAGCCCTGGCAGAGATACAGCTGTTCTTCCATGAGGGGAGGGCTGGGGGGGCCAGGGGCAGAGTATGTCCAGCCACACACATGCGGGGAAGCCAGCCACAAACCTGCAGCTGGGGCATTTCCTTTTGCTAACCCCCACCAGCTCTATTGCCAAAGGTGGCTGTTGCAGCTCCCATGTGGAAATGCTTGCGTAATTTGCTCTACCTTGTGGGGGAAGGGGGGTATTGCAGTGAGGTCAAATCACCAGTGCATCAAAAGTGAGATTCTTTCCTGAAGTCTCTCATTGGGCTACTACAGCTAGATGGGGGAGAGGATAAGGGGCTGCTTTGCTGGGAAGAGAGCCCAGGAAGTCCACACAGAGTAGGCATAGTTTCTTGCCAGTTGGCATACCTCCCTCTGCCCTGCCCATGAATTTATCTGACCCAAAGGCCCAAATGCGTGAATTGGCCAGTTTGCCCATTTGGTTGGGTCAGGCAGGCATAGGCACCGATGCTGTGGGTTCTCCGGGGCTGGAGCACCTATGGGGAAAAATTAGTGGGCGCTCTGCACCCACTGGCATCCAAGCTCCTTTTACCCCGTCCCACCTCCTCCTCCTCCTCCTCCTCCCCCTCCCCTGAGCACGCCATGTCCCCGCTCCTCCGCCTACCTCCCAGCGTTTCCCGCCTGGCCGCCACCAAACATCTGTTTGGCAGCGTTAGCATGCTCCGGGAGGGAGGAGGAGGAGCAGAAACGTGGCGCGCTCAGGGGAAGAGGCGGGACTGGGGCGCGGATTTGGGGAAGGAATTGGAGTGGGGATGGAAAGGGGCGGGGAAAGGGCAGAGCCTCATGGAAGGGGTGGAGTGGGGGGCAGGAGCAGGGGGGGGCGTCAAGCATCCACGGGAAAGAGGGGAAGTCGGCACCTAGGGAGGTTTCCTTGGTCTTCAGGTGGGACTCAAGCACAGCAGCAGGGGGTGCTGGGAGCGGCTGCAAGCACTTTGGGGGACAGGATTGGAATTCAAAACGACCGTGACAAATCGGAGAATTGGTCGGAAATCAACAAGATGAAATTTAATAAAGACAAGTGCAAAGTGCTGCAGTTAGGAAGGAAACATCAACTGCACAACTACGAACTGGGGGACAACTGGGCAGGTGGCAGCACTGCTGAGAAGGAGCTGGGGGTTACAGTGGATCACATACTGAATATGAGCCAACTCTGTGCTGCTGTAGCTGAAAAGGCGAATACCATTCTGGGGGTGTATTAATAGGCGTGCCGTATGTAAGACCTGGGAGGTAATTGTCCCTCTCTACTCGGCAGTGGTGAGATCTCAGCTGGAGCGCTGTGTCCAGTTCTGAGTGCCGCACTTTAGGAAAGATACGGACAAATTGGAGAGAGTCCATAGGAGAGCAACGAAAGTGATAAAAAGGTTTAAAAAACCTGACCTTTGAGGAAAGGTTAAAAAAACTGGGTATGTTTAGTCTTGAGGGCGTACTTAGACTGAGTGGGGACTTGATAACAATCTTCAGATATGTTAAGGGCTGTTATAAAGAGGACAGTGATCAATTGTTCTCTGTGGCTGCTGAAGGTAGGACAAGAAGTAATCTGCAGCAAGGGAGGTTTAGGTTAGGTATTAGGAAAAACTTTCTAACTAGTCAGGTTATTTAAGCTCTGGAACAGGCTTCCAAGGGAGGTTGTCGAATCCCCATCACTGGAAGTTTTTAAGAACAGGGTGGACAAACTCCTATCAGGGATGGTCTAGGCTTACTTGGTCCTGCCTCAGCACAGGAGGCTGGACTTGCTGATTTCTCAAGGTCCCTTCCAGCCCTGCATTTCTGTGATTCTGTGGGTGGGGGTGAGGTTAGCTGGAATAGTTCCCTTGACCCGGGACAAAGAATGGGCTCAAACATCTGAGATCTGGACACACGGAGGTGTGCTGTGCAGCATGGAGGACACAGCAGGGCAATGGTAGGAGGGAATCCAGTGGCACATTGCATGAACCCCCTGGCTTATCCACCTGGCAATGTGAGGGCAAATCCTAGGTCATCAGTGACATGAGTGTGGTGGGTCTCAGCCAGCTCAGATCAAGACCTCTCCTCTGCGAAGACACACCGCTGGTGGTGAGTGACTCTCCTCGAGTTGCTGCACAACTACTTCAGGCCTAAGGAAAAGTGTCTGGGCAGTGGCCACTGAAGGGCAGATAACGCTGATTCCCCCTGCTAAGCAGCAAACAAAGGGCAGTGCCTCTCTTATCTGCACTGACAATGGGAGGGTTCAGCCCAGCATTCAGTCTGGCTTACTCAGGAGGCTGTGGGGAAACCCTCCTATCTCAGCTCTCTGGTGAAAGACAGACAAGCCAGAAAGGAGCAGAGCATCTGGTTTTCCCCTCTCTCCACTGGACAGGGGAAGCCCAGCAGGAGCATTTTGGGCCACCAGCCCCCACTCCTGTCCCCCTCCCCATGCTGCCATCCTGAAGAAAGGGAAGGGGGACAATAATGCAAAGCAAAGAAGGTAAAAGAACTCGGAGTCGTTGTATCGACCCCGTCCCCCTAAACTGCAGCCCCACATCCTCCATATCACACCCCTAACCCCATATTGTGGGGGCGTGCACATCACACAGCCCAGCCCCAAGCTGCTGGAGATGCTCTATGCCAGCCCTGCCCAGAGGGTCTGGGTAGAATCCTCTCTCCCAATAGATGGAGCCACTTCACATCACCCACCCCTGCCTGCACCGGCCTCCACATGACACACATCCCTGCCCCAAACAGGGCCCATCAGTATCAGACACTCCTGCCTCAAACTCAGAGGCCCCTCTATCCTGCCCCCACCTCAGACACACCATCCCCCAAACTGGCGGTGTCTGCCCCTCTCCCACACCTTGCCCTAGGCTGCTCAGCCCCTTCTGTCATTCCCCTCCCAATGAGCTGGCGCTGGATGTGACTATGCTCAGAAAGTGAACAGCCTGAGTTTCCCCTCTCTGGCCCCTCCTCGTCTTGTGGCCCCCTGCAGAACTCTCCAGGTCATCACCATCGACCTGCTCAGAGGTGTGGCTACCAAAGCCTAGGAGCAGGAAACGAATCCCATGGTGACTCTTGGTGCCTGGCTCCTGGCACGGGGCGGCTGTGGGGCTGTAGCACACTGGACTGCAGGGGACGCACAGATGAGCAGAAAGATGCTGGCGGTAGGTACAGATCAGAGATCATGCTGTTGTTTTCTGCGGGGCAAGCACTTGTTATTCTGGCCTGCCATTTGACCCTTGGAGACTTGGGTGGTTATGGACTCAACCCTTTACTTGCAAGCTGATTGCTTTCTTAACCCAAGCCTGACCTCCCTATCTCCCCATCATCTCACCACTGCCACCAGCATCTACTATGCAGCAGCACCAAGCCTGGGTGTCTTTGTGCAGCGAACACAGCCCTGCCAGGGTGATGCATCCCTGCAAGATAACTTGGGTGCAGAACACTCAACTGCACCTTCCAAGGTGCAAAGTGAGGCGCTCCTGTGTGGAATGTATCCCAACAAGTCTGCTAGGAACCCACAGATACTGCACACAAGCCAGGTGACACAAGGTGCCCAGCAACTGGACACAAGGTGCCCAGCAACTGGTTACAAGGTGTAGCCCAAGGTCCAGTGTGCTTCAGCAGCAGCAGTGAGAACTACAAACTGCTGCAAGCTGGGTGAACTTCCTGGTCCCTGCAGGAATATACCCACTGCCCGCCCAGCAGAAAGTCTGAGCCTTGAAGCTGGGAGCAGGAGGCAAGGAAAGGGAAGGTGGCTCGTCTGGGGGGAAGGGACGGAGGTGAATACCCACAGGCGCCAACACAGAGCCCATGGAGGAACCCCCCAAGTTGTGTAAAAGCCACAAGGCGGGCTTACCTTATCTAGAACCACCCCATACCGGGATGATGATCAGTAGAGAGTGTCCCTCTGTCACACTGAGCGCACAGTCTCTCCTCTCTGGGGTTGAACTGGGATTTTTACCTTCAGTTTCCACCTCTAATTGGTGGTCACTGATTCTGTATTTGGGGATAGTCCGACTTAGAGTTGTACATTTCCCTGCCCTGAGGTAACCGGCTAATGGGATAGTTCTGTGGTAGATGTGATTTGATTTGCACACACCTGCCTATAAACACAGCCATGTTTAAACACACCCTCATACACAGTACACACATAGGACACACGTCTTGCACCCTCTCCCATAAATGCACTTATGTGCATATGCACATTCACCCCGGCACAAATGCAAACACACATTTACACACACATTGCATATGCACCCCCTGCCCCCACACACACATGCCTAGGGATGTGTCCCTGGGCACACATGCGTGTGGTGTGCACCGGTCTCACCCATGTACACAGACACAGAGCCTTTGTTTTCTCTCTTTGTTTGGCAATGGCAATAAAAAGGGCTGTATCTCAGAGGCTGGGTTGGTTCTCCCCTCCCTTCCCCTTTCAGCGCTCCCAGCCAGCAGGGCTCTGCCATCAGCCCACTTTTCCACCACTGCCCGGGAGAGTAATGAGAGAACGGCCCCTGGCCCTGGGCTCAGCCTGGCGTGAGTGGGAGCCCCAAAAGTGAGCAATAAAAGCCATGTTTGAGTTTCTAGCTTGGCAGCAGTTACTATAGCTACAACAGCAGCACCTTGCAGATTGGTTTCCATAAGAGCTTGGTTACTATTTAACATCTCCACCCACATTAGCCCTGATTAAGTGAATCAATAAGATAACAGGAGAGGCAGGTTTCCTCGCCCTCCCTCTCCACAACCCCTCCTGCCTTCACCTCGCTCCTTGTACATATATTTATTATTTTACGCATTCTGTTTTCTGGCCCGTGGTTCCTATAGAATTAGTCGACGAGACATGGTCAATGTAATCGCCCAGCTAAGCGCTAAGATGGAGGCTTTGTACGGTGAGTATGTGGGTTACCATCTTCCTTGCTGCGACTCTTGGCTCCGGGCAGTCGTTGCTCGTGGGAACAAATGTCAGGGAAGGTAGGAGGCTATGGGCTGGCAGTGTGTGTGGCAGTTACACTTCTGGGGCCCGATCCTTAGGGCCCTGCTCAGGCAAACTCCCACTGACTTGAAGAGGAGTTTTGCCTGAGTGAGGACCCCCAGGATTTGGGCCTTTATGGACAAGGATTTAGGGGGTAGGGGGAAGGTCTCCGAGCCTGGAAACTGGCATGGAGAAGAGAAGCAGGGTTCTTTCTGGAAATCTCTTCCCTCTGCTTTGCGTGAGGCAGGAGGAATCTGTGCTATTGTCGCGCTCGGAGCAGCGCAGTCCAGCCGGAGGTGTCCCCTCCCTCACAAAACGTCAGCGTGCTCGGGACAGGGCCTGGGTTTCTGTCTGCGGGCCCCGTTGATGTGCCATGTTCATTGCACCAGTGGGAGAACAAATCAAAATGAAAGCCGGGCCCTGCTGTGCGTCGGGCAGCGCTTGGGTGGCGTGCAGCAGGTCAGTAACAATGCAGGCTTTCGTCACAACAAGGCCTGGTTTCCCCAATAACAGGCAGAGACAGCTGACCATTGAGAGGGGCTGGTTTGTTAGTATTGCCTAGTGAGAGGATTATAGGCTGCAGGCTTAGCCCACAAGGAGAAAATGGCATGAACGAGGCACACACCAGGAGGTGTGTTATTGGTTAGGAACACCTGGGTTCCATAGGAGGAGCCAAGAAGGCCCTGCATGGCCGGGAGGGTGTGACCCTACTTGTGCACACAAAACAGTTAGGAATGAGCAATTCCACACTATCCCCAGCACCAGGAGACTGTTTTGCTTTGCCAGATGCTAAATGCCAGGAGCTTCACTGTAAATAGAGGGTGATGGTCACTTTCCTCCTTTGGATGCTGGTATCATTATTATTATTACTACCCCTTTTTGACCCAAGCGGTGTAGCTAAAATTCAGAGACCTGTGGATTGTTTCCATTAGGAGAAGAAATTGATGACAGAGTCAGATATTTCTTCAGTGCAGACCTGTTTATTTACAAAGAATGTACAACATTCTGTTACCCTGAACACAGCAGGAGCCAAACAACAGAGGACAGTTTCTTTACTCACAGTTCCAAGCCTCAGGTCCAAGCCCGCACTCTGCCCAAAAGCTCTTCTCTCTCTTAGCTGTTTCTCAGGATCCCGCTCCCAGGGCTTCTGTGGCTGATTGGATGTGGTTTTGGCTTTCAGCTCCTTCTCTCAGCTTCCCTGGTTTTTCTTGCTGCTTCTCTCACACATAGAGACACTCATAGCACTACCAATCAATATCCTGTGTTTGCTAAATTTTCTTTTCTGAGGCAACCCCTTGGGCCACATGGTTCAGCTTTTACTCAAGCCTTGTTTTGGGTGGAGGATCCTATTAGCTCAGCTCTCTACAAAGGAGGTCAATTGCTTTTTGACATTTATCCTGAATAAAAGACAGCTGTTACACCCACCAGCTTCCAGGAGGTTTAACATTATTCATTCTGCAGCAGGGCCTAAGGGACCCAGTGTTTCTTTGTCAAAGCTGCCCAGGCCAAGGAAGGTGAAACAACCAGTTTGACTGCCAGTTGAGCCTGCCCATCCAGCCATCCTGCTTATTCCTTGTGGTTGCATGCGTACAGAAGGAACAAGGCACTAATAGCTGGTCTCTGGCCTGGCACTGGCTGGACACTGGCTCTGTCACTCTTCGGTCTGTCCCTGTTCTGTGGAAAAACAGAAGCCTCCAGAGCTGTTCAGTCTGACATCTTGTGCCTGCCCTATAGTCACTATTAGGAACAAAGAGCCCGTGCACGCTGGCATGGGGTTGTTTAAGATGCCCATATGCCAACAAACACCTGGAAGCTATTTATCAAGGTGGGATTTTGATCACACTCTTTTGACCAGCCTGGAACTGGATGCAAAGATGATCACTTAAATATTCTCCAGATAGGTTTTCTCTAGACATGCACAGACCTCTCTCCAGGACCTTCTTATTGGACCTGGTCCTGAGTTGGTGCAAATCCATGTCACTCCATTTGCTTCATGGAGCTATGGCAGTTTACGTCAGCTGAGGATCTGGCCTATTGTTACACTGCTGCTAGGATAAGTTAAATACCCTCAGTGAGATTGGTGGACATCTCATAAAGTACGTTTAGGGGGTCTGGTCTGCTTGTCCGACTGTGAGTATCCTGTCTGGGCCTTGGTCTGCGTGGATGCAGTTTTCAATCGGTAAAAAGCCCAGCTGATTTCACAGAGCCGTAGAAGTCAGAGGCCAGAAAGGATCTCTTGGGTAAAAGTGAGCTCTAAATTGGGTGATCAGTTTTGCATGAACAGTATTTTGTTGGTTGGTAAGCCATGCTTTTGTGTGCCCAGTCCCGCTGCATAGGCAGATAGGGTCGCGGGATGTTCAGTGACCCAGTCTGTTCTGTGAGCAGCTCAAACAAATGCTTGGCACGTCCGAAAACAATGTGCACAAAGGGGCTGATCCTGCAAGGATTCTATTGATCTCAAGAGGGGAAGAGGGCACTGAGCACCCTGCAGGATCAGGCCCGAGCTCATGATGATTCTTGCTGGGCATACAGAACACTCAGTGCCCTCCAAACACCTCCGGAGACATGGCCCCTTCTCCCGAGGAGCTTCCACCCTGGCTCAGACACATGCAGAAGAGCTGGCCCCATATGGGGATGGCACAAGCCGGCGCCTGGGCTGGAATCTCAGAGGGATTATCATCGAAAGGCTTGACATGGCCGGTATGTTTGAGGAGGCAGGAGAGAAAGGTGCCCGGGGAGAAGCAGGGAGTTCCAGGCACAGGGGCAGCATGGGGGAAAGGTGCAAAGATGAGAGCAGCTGAAGGAAGCAAAAGGAATAGTTAGGAGTTGAGGGTGGATGGCACAAAGGAAACAAGGTGATAACGCATCCTTGGTCTGTCTTGTCTCTTTAAATCCTTTGGGCAGGGGCAGGTCTGTTACGATGCGCCCACCTCTAGGTCTTACTGCAGCAACAACAAGAAGCCGTAACGTATGGCCATCTCGTCGCCCACCCTCACCCCCCCAGCTAATGCACGATCGTTCTCCTGGTGCATCTGCCAATGCAGCTTTATCCAGGCTAGTTTTCAATGATTCAGGCAATTTTCTCCCGCCACCTGCTCCTCATGAATGAATCCCCCCATCTGTTTTATCCAGCAGGGATCAATCAATACCCTGATGTCTTGCTGCAGAACAGGAAGGATTAGAGTGATTCTCCCATGGGGCCCTGGCTAGGAAGCTTGGAGGTGCAAGACACCCCCTTTTTGGGTCTCCCTGCACTCAAAATGTTTATGACACACATTTGACTTGGGGTTCACAGCTCTCTCCCACCCCGTAATGAGCAGGTCTTTGCCTTCATCCCTGCTTGGCTGATAGTATTGCAAACGGCTGAATGAGCTGTTAAATCACTTATTGATAAAGTCACTGTGTCCCCTTGCATCTGGCTTTAACATGGGCAGCAGTTTGCCAGCCTCAACTTATAGAAGATTTACCGGAAACTTTTAATCAAGCTGAGTCAAATATTGCTGCAGCTAATTTTCTCCTAGAATCCAGCCCCGATCAAAAGCAAATGAGAGGCCGAGAAGAGCTGGCAGGTTGCGTGCAGGACACATGTGGGAGGAGAACGCTGCCATATCAGCTAGACTTAGGAAGAATTGCTCCACATCCCACCTGCAGGGTTGGTCTCCCCATCTGTTTCATGGATAAACAAAGGAGATCTCACAACAGACACTCGCTGTTTGAAAGTCTGTCACGGGAAAGACCTGCCAAGTCTAGCTGAGTCCAAGGCTTTTGAAAAAACAACAAAAAAGGAGCCTCCGAGACCACAGCAAGAGGAGCCAATGAATGCTGGCAGAAGAAGGGGAGCCCTCGTACACCGTTAGGTTAAAAAGTTATCCAAATACAAGCAGAGGAAGGTTTGGCTGAGAGCAGGGACCCAGGGAGTGTCTGGCATGAAATGGAGTTTGGGAAAAGGATTCTTTAGACGAAAGTTGGAATCTCAGTCCTGCATGGACACACTTCAAATGGAGCTTCAGGCTAGCCTTTATGATAGACAGATAGATAGATAGACAGATAGATAGATAGATAATGTTCAAGTGGTGCAAAGTGCACAGGAACTGGCCAGAAATAGCCACTGAAGAATTGCCCCTGGGCAGGGGAACTCCTTCCCACTATAAAGCTGGTGAAGGTGGCATAGGTGCCTCCTGGAACAGCCACCTCTTCTTGTCCCCAGCATTGGGGGTTGGGTGAGGAAATGGGCATGTTGGAGGGGGTGCAGCAGAACAGAGTGCGCTACACTGAGTCTATGCTGGCGCAACTTGGCCAGTGGCATAAGTTGCGGCTGTTCCTTATCAGGGTGGCGCAGGATCTGGGAGCCACAGCCAGCTTTCCGGCAGCCCACCCTCCATGTTGTCCTAGGGGAGTCTGCATGCAGTGGAGATCTGGAGATCTTTTTGGTGACATTTTCAGGCTGTTGAAAGGTGCCTCACCCACAGCCTTGATCCCGTTTGTCCCCCAAACAGAGGCAGCACCGACAGCAGCCACGTGCACCAATATGCGCCGAATTGCTCCCCACGTCTTGAAGCAATGTCCTGCAGGATGAGAGGTGGGGTCAGCCTCCATGTTAGTCCCTGTGCTCCCTTTCTTTTGTCAATTGCAATGGAATTGAGGAAAAATCCCAAAGCAAAGTGTTCCGATAACATCAAAACATCTGGTTCAATCTTCTCGAAATGGAGCGTTTTGATTTTTCATTTCAAAACCACTTGTCAGACCAAAATTCAGTTTTTTATATAAACCTTTTTTTAAAATGTTTTAAAAGGCCAAAACTGGAGCAAAATGTTTTCGTTTTACGTAAACTAAATGTTTCAATCAACCCCAAATTATTTTCCCCCCCAGAATTTCATTTCGTAGGAGAATTCGAAGGTTTGTTTGTTTGTTTCCTTTCCATTTTGCAATGGCAAAAAATTCGAAATCAGAAAATTTCCCGCAAAATGGAAAATCTAGTTTCTGCCCAGCTGTATTTAAAAGACCCCAATGATGCCTTGGCATGTCTATTTGGGGGCTGTTTGGTGGGCGGCTGGCAAGGCATCCCCTGACTTTTCACAGAGTAGGGCACACTAGTTTTCCACATTCCAACTCTTCCATTTTATAGGCCATTCCTCAGAAATGGGTGATGCAGAGTTGGAAGGATTTGTCCAGCAGGGCTGATGAGAGAGGGGAGGGCAGAACAATTGTACCAGGGACCTGAGCTCAATGGGCCCCCCCAGAATATCTGTATTGTCTGTGTAAATAAAGAGACATGGCAGGGGATTGGGCCCCAGGGAACATGATGTACCAGGGCCCCATATTTCTCTCGATGGGCCTGCCTGCACCTTCCTAACTGTAACTCAGGGGAAAGGGGTATGTGTTGAAAATACCTCTCCAGCATGGTGTCATCCTGCTGGCGCTGCTGAAGGTTTGTGGTAACAAGGAGGAATTGGAGGCTGTGGAGAGGGTAAGCAATGGAGAGATAGACTAAGAAGAGCGCTGGCTACCCTTGTAGACAACGTATAGGTCAGGGGTAGGGCAGAAGGCCCATCATTCTCTGGACAATGAAAAGGAGCCGGGGTCCTTACCGGTGCTCCATTACTAGGAGACGAGGGAGGAGCCAGACTAGTCCAGCCAAGGCCATTTCTTTGCATTTTTCCTCACATGGCAGTAACTGTTATCACAACATCTCTCTGTCCTGGGAGTCAGTGTGGGCTAGTGGTTAGAGCAGGGATCTGCAACAGAAGTCAGGAGGCCTGGAGTCTGTTACTGATATCGCCACTGCTGAACTTGGCCACATCCATCTGTAATCTGGGTGTAATGCTAAGTGAAAGGCTGGGAGACTCTTATGTGAGAGGTGCTAGAGACGTGCTAAGTATTAGTAGGATTGATAGTTGTGTCAAGGGTTTTCTTTTTCTTGTATCACGGGGGAGAGAGGAAGAACAAAGTGCTAATGATGTTGGCAATTACCCCATTTGCAGGTGCTGGCTCAATAACTGTGCACACAGATTAGGCAAACAATTGCACGTGAAGTTGGGAACATCTAAATTTTAAAAAATATGGCTACTCTGATTATGATTGATTGTTGAGTGCATGAGCGACATTATGGTAGTGCCCTGAGGTCATGATGAAGATGTGGACCATCAGGTGCTATACAAATATAGGGGTGGATATGCTTCCTGCCCCAGATTGCTTACGATCCGTTTCTTTTTTCATTCCAAAGAGTCAGCTGTCAAACTGGGAATGAGCACCCCAGGGTTTACATCTGTGACTGTCTGGGGCAGGATTTACCTGCCAGAAAACAGCTGAGCAAGGTGTCTTGCTACGTCAAGGAATAAGCAAAGCTACTTAAACACTAAACAAAGGATAGTCCTTTACTTTAGCTGCCCTGGACATAGCTACCGGGCTGTCCCTTGGAGCTCAGAGGCTCTTTATTCATGAAAACATCCACACCGTATAAGGAAATGCCTGGGCGATGGAGCTGAGAACATGCAGCGCCTCTGTACAGGGACACAAGGAGAACTCATTAACTGCATTTGTAGGGTGCGCGGAGACCTTGAGATGAAAGGTGGGTTGTGTGCAGTTTTGTAGCAATGCAGTTGACAATAGTGATACTGCCATGTTCTGAGCTAGTTCTACACAACTCCATGCCATTTTTATAAGGGGGTGAGAGAGCAAAGTATCCTGAGTCATAGACTATGACATTTACCCCTGTGCTGAGGGCCAGCCTGAGGCCTGTGCAGCATTTAAAGTCGCATTTCAGGCCTACTTTGAGGTCTTCTTGTCTACACTTACCGGGGGTTCGACTTGTGGCGATCAATGCAGCGGTGGTCGATTTAGCAAGTCGAGTGAAGACCCACTAAATCAACCGCAAATCACTCTCCCGTCGACTCCGGTACTCCACCAGAAGGAGAAGAGTAAGGGGAGTTGACAGGAGAGCGTCTCCCATTGACATCACGTAGTGTTGACCCCGCAGTAAGTAGATCTAAGCTACGTTGACTTAAGTTATGCTACTAACGTAACTCAAATTGCGTCGCTTAGATCAACTTTCCCACGTAGTGTAGTCAAAAGAGGATTTCACCCTGAATCAGAAGAAATATCTTTTACTCCAGCAGTGTCTGTTTTTAAGGGCAGGGCTGCACTACAGGGTTAAATCGACCTAAGTTACACAACTCCAGCTATGTGAATAATGTCGCTGGAGTTGACGTAGCTTAGGTCGACTTATTGCGGTGTCTATACCATGCTAGGTCGACGGGAGAAACTCTCCCATCGACTTACCCTTGTGCTTCTCATTCCGGTGGAGTACTGGAGTTGACAGGAGAGTGATCTGCAGTCGATTTAGCAGGTCTTCACTAGACCCACTAAAGTAACCCTTGTTAGATTGATTGCCGCAGCGATCCACGGTAAGTGTAGACAAGCCCTAAGTCTCAGTGAGTTTCATTTGGAAGCAACAGCACTAAGTGGGTGGACAACGTGGCATGCTGATGGAAGTCCTAGTCAAATAGCTCTTTAAATATAAACTTAATAGCACCCAGCGTCTTCCCGAATGGTGGTCCCTCGGTGCACTTTACAATCTATACACAGAAACGCAGCCCACCTCCGGGACACAAGACAGCATAAGGCACAACAGCAGAGCAGAAATTTGTATTGCAAATATTTTTGCCTCCTAACAATAGCATTTCCCTATCCCCTTGGTGACTGTCTGGCTCCCGCTGATAGGCCTTGCTTGGACTGTAAGGCCCTGTCTACACTAGGGAATTTCTCTACAAATGCCCCACCATTGGGGACACTGGCTCAGCACCATTCATGTTAGCAATGCTGGGACCTCTAGTACAGCTGGATCCCCAGTTGCCAGTTTCATGTAACCCTGTTCAGAGCAGGCCTTATCAACATGGTGCTAAATGCTGGCAGTAGCCAGCAGCTCATCTATTCTGGGACTCTCATCATTGCTGGCACTGGTGGGTGGGTGGATGGAACCCATCTATCCTGTTTCCCTCTGCCTTTAAATGATGGGTCACTAGTCTGCACTCGTATCCAGTACGCAGGAAAGTTCCTTCAGCCTCCATGTGTCCAGGCACTAATGGAGAACAGAATCACACTCTGTAAGCAAAGCTTACCCCTAAGTTATTAGGGAGTTTGGGTGGTTCGGGATATTGGGAATTGGGTACAAAGCTCTCCCCCATAGGTCACCAATATCAGTCCTGATCCAGCCAAGGCTGACAGTGATTGAAAGTCAATTCAGTAGCGTGTTTGAGATCAGCTGTCACCTGGAGCTCAAGTCCTGCCTCTAGGGGGCATGCGGCTGAAAAAAACCAACAATGCCAGCGACGGCACTTGTGGCCCTACTTGTCACACTAGCTGGCAGCTAGTCTGCTGCAAGGCCAAGGACTGAATGATCAGGGAGACAAAACTCTCCTCTGGTGGTCCCAGTGGGTCCTGGAAGGGGGCACATTCTCAGGGTGGCACAAAGGAAGCTCACATTGCTGCTGCTTAGCCCTGCTTATTTTGTGGCTAGACAGAGGACTTCAGGCTGCATTACTGGCAGCCCAGCTGTGGTCTCAGGTCTGTAAATAAAGCTCACCAGCTGGACCAGGATGTGCTGCTTGGTGCCCTGCCATATCTCCGCTGTCTTTGTGTTGGTGCTGTGAATACCCCGATAGGCACCTCTCAGTGTATGTCTCTGTCAACTGCTGCCACACTCAGAACTGGGCGAATACTAGGGAAAAAATAGTGAATATTTTTGTTCAGGCTCCTTTTGTGTTTGCTTTCCTCAGATATTCTAGCAAACAAGTTTCCTGGCAGGAATGTCTGTGGAAACAGTGAATGTTGCAGAATATTCACGGAAGGCAAATTTCAGGTTTATGATTGCACCAGAAACTTGATTCGAAACAATACCCTGTCACCTACACGTCCAACCAAACCAGCTGAAATTTTGAGTATCAACTCTTCTCAGGGAACTGCTTATGCACAAGCTTCAGCTCAAGAATTAGCCACAGAAAGTATTCAGCAAACCACTTCAGTAATAAAGAAATTTTAAAAACCTGTGATCTACTTTTAGATAATTTGCAAAGATTAAGAGAAGTGCCTCCATGCAAAATGATTGACTTAGTGCTAGTTGACAGGTTTCAGAGTAACAGCTGTGTAAGTCTGTATTCGCAAAAAGAAAAGGAGTACTTGTGGCACCTTAGAGACTAACCAATTTATTTGAGCATAAGCTTTCGTGAGCTACAGCTCACTTCATTGGATGCATACTGTGGAAAGTATAGAAGATCTTTTATACACACAAAGCATGAAAAAATGGGTGTTTACCACTACAAAAGGTTTTCTCTCCCCCCACCCCCCATCATGTGCCAGCAATGCCCCTCTGCCATGTACATTGGTCAAACTGGACAATCTCTACGTAAAAGAATAAATGGACACAAATCAGATGTCAAGAATTATAACATTCATAAACCAGTCGGAGAACACTTCAATCTCTCTGGTCACGCAATTACAGACATGAAAGTTGCGATATTACAACAAAAAAACTTCAAAACCAGACTCCAGCGAGAGACTGTTGAATTGGAATTCATTTGCAAATTGGATACAATTAACTTAGGCTTGAATAGAGACTGGGAGTGGCTAAGTCATTATGCAAGGTAACCTATTTCCCCTTGTTTTTTCCTACGCCCCCCCCCCCCCCCAAGATGTTCTTCTTAAACCCTGGATTTGTGCTGGAAATGGCCCACCTTGATTATCATACACATTGTAAGGATAGTGATCACTTTAGATAAGCTATTACCAATAGGAGAGTGGGTTTGTACTCCTTTTCTTTTAGTGCTAGTTGCTATGTAAAGGGCCATCTGCGGGGAATGGCCCCAGCAGCTCTGTATCTAAAATCATGAGCCTCTGATGGATTAGTAAACCTCTATGATTGGTGTAGCCATTCGAGGGGTACAAAGAGCCATGCTGTGCTAGGGTGGGTCAGGTTACATCTAGAAGTAGAAAGCAATCCCAGAGAGACAGGGAGGAGAGAGGCTCCATTCTGATACACAACGCCCCCACAGCTACAGCAGCCAGACCTCCCAGAAGGACCCACTGTGCTCTTGGGGCAGTTTTGAACAGCATCTCCTCCCAACATCACAAAGGGATGGGGATTAGAAATGTCCTTCTCCCCTCCCACCTGAGCATTGTGTAAGTGATGTTTTCCTGTGGCAGCTGTAAATAATGTTACATAGTACCTGCTTCAGGTTAATCCATAAATACATACACAAATGGCACAGGAAGGACTTACACTTTATAGCACTTGGTAATCCAGTGATTTTAACACAGTGTCAACAGCAGTGCAAAGGAGCAGGAGGTGACTCTCTTCTGGTGGGGGGGGGGAAGGAGGAAAATAACCAAGAGGCCCGTGAGGCCCAAATGTTCAGAATCATGCACGTGCCGGGGCGCACCTGACACGTCTGTAAAAATACCCTGACGGCTTCAGCAGCTACAGTAAATCCTCACCCCAAAGGCTAGCTACCCAGCCCACCAGTTTGGGTAGTGTCTACACTGAAGAGCTACAGCAGCGCAGCTGTGCCACTGTAGCAGTTGAAGTGTAGATATACCCTAACTATCAGAGGGTGAGGTTTGCCAAAAGTTGTGGGGCAAACAACTTAATTAGATTTCAGAGACAGCTGGACAAATCTACAAGTGCGATTGCATGACGAGGTTGCTTGGGATGGGAAAAGGAAAGGAAAGGGCAGGGCTCGGCAGCCCTGGGGCTCACTTCCAGTTTATGTCTTATGTTCCTAAAAGCTCATGCTTCAGCGTTTCAGCTGGCTACCTACAAGGGTCAGGAAGGGATTCCCCTCCCCACCCCCCAAGTGTATTCTGGGAAGGTTTTTTTAAAAAAATCTCCTTCCTCTGAAGCATCAAGGACAGAAGTCCTGGAACAATTTTGATAGTAAGGGGGTGCTGAAAGCCATTGAACCAAACTGTAAACCCTGTATACAATGGAAACCACTTTAAGCCAGGGGGTGTGGCAGCACCCCCAGCTCCCCTAGTTCCAGCACCTCTGATCAGGGATGGCCACAGCTGGAGATGGGACATTGGCCAGGTGGGCCAGGGCTCTGAGGTGGCACCAAGCATTTCCTGTCTGCAGTGCTTGGCTGGCTGGTTCGTGCTCACATGCTGAGGGTCTAACTGATCGCTGTACAAGGAAAGGAATTTTCCCCCAGGTCAGATGGGCAGTGACCTTAGGGGTTTTCACCTTCCTCTGCAGTGTGCGGGTGCAGGTCACTTGCCAGGATTATCTGGGTCGATCTTTTCATTTCCCTGCCATTGTGGGGGCCTCGGACACTGGGGCACCGCTCAGCTCCACCTATTCTCTGCCTATGGCACATAACAGTTGACGTTCCTGAGGGCTGTAATGCTTTGGTCTCATTTCCGTTGTTGGGGTAAGTGTGAGGGTGCTGGGTGTTGGTGCTGGCTTGTGATATTCAGGAGACTAGACTAGACGAGACAGATCTGCTGGTCCCTTCTAGCCTTAACTCTCTGACACTGCATGCTTGCAGGTGGCAGGTACCTTTCACCTGCCTTCTGCACAGAAAACCTCCTGTGGCTGAAAATGGGCGTGTCACAGATTTTATAGCCTCGAGGTAAGGGGGAGGAGTTGGGAGAGCCATACATTCAGCTTCCTGGGATGGCATTGACACTCTGCTCAGCAGAGCCAGTGTCAACAGAAGGCCTGGAGGAAGAAGGCAAAAACCAAACACACGGGCACTTCTCAGAACAAGAGCTGTAAAACCTGTGCAAACCTGAACAAGTGGCACGACAGCTTTTATATGTTCAGAATCAATAGTTGGGCCCACTAAGAGTATTTGCCGACACATAAACTACATCCACCGCCCAGGGTTTCCCGAGGTTTATGACTCAAGGCCTGGAGTCTTCAGTGGAGTTTGTAGAGCTCAGGTACCTACCTCTACATCTTGCTTTACTGTGGCTCTCAAATCACCAGCCTGCAGCCTCTCCACCATATGCTCTTAAAAGCTTTTTTAAAGGGTGTTTGTTCCACTGCAACGCGAGTACACTGATAAGCAGCCTGTGCTGCCCCCCACTCCCACCCCCAGTCATGGGAGGTGTGGTCAGAGCATAGCATGTGAAATTGGGTGTGCCAGTGCTTGTTACCAACAGCAAGCGTCATGCCCCTGCTTTCTGGCTCGCTGAGTGAGTTCTGCCCCCAAATCAGTAACATCCCTGGGGATGCATCCCAGCCACCTCCTGAAATAAATGCCCCAGCCCAGAAAGTGGATTCCATTCAGGTTAATTTCACTTACCCACACTCAGCTAGTGGGGGCAAGGAGTGTTAATACTGGAGATCTGGGTCGGCTGCTGGCGACAGTCACCACTCAGATAGGCTGTGGACACTGAAAAAGCAGCTGCCCAGAGTAAAATCACCCAGCTTGATGCTGGGCCCACAGTGCTGATGGGGAACAGGAGCACACCCACCAGCGGGGCCCTGGATCTCGGGGTTCTGTGCAGCTGGGTGTGCTGTAAAGGAGAAGCCACCAGAGCAGTAAAAAGGCCACCCCAAGGGGATGATCCAAGTCTGTCCACAGCAGGCAAGAGATTGTGGAGGAGGCCTCAGCTGGAGCTTTCTGTGATGGTTGGGTAGAATCATAGAATATCAGGGTTGGAAGGGACCTCAGGAGGTCATCTAGTCCAACCCCCTGCTCAAAGCAGGACCAATCACCAATTTTTACCCCAGATCCCTAACTGGCCCCCTCAAGGATTGAACTCTCAACCCTGGGTTAAGCAGGCCAATGCTGAAACCACTGAGCTATCCCTCCCCCAGGAACAACAGCGAGCAGCCTGAAAAGATCAGTGGCATAGTGAGAGCAAGGAGGGGAGCGGTGGGTGCTGGAGACAGAGGCAGTGTCAGGGCAGGAGTGGAAGATGAAGCTGGGAGAGGAAGTGATAACATGAACCCCGGGCACAGATACCCCGCTCTAATCCATGAATGATGGGGCTCTAATTCATCTCCAGATGGTGCCTCAGGCTCCACTTTCATCGTTTCTGAGGTCACTGTAAGCTCTCGGTGGAGCCCCATAATTCCCAGCTGCCTGCTCTGCGCTGTCTGTGCGCCTGGGAGCAGTTCCACTGGCTCGAGATCGGCCTGTGGGTGTGCAGCATTCAAGCCTGTCTGGAGAACTCTCTGTTGAGCTAGGTGGCAAAGCACTACATTTCAGTGCAGAACACAAGGGGGAAGGCGCTTTCACAAAGTCAAGTGGAGTTCACATCTGGGCCCCTCCTCCATGCCATACAGGAATGCTGATGCATTCGTCCATCCCACCCCACCAGGACAAGGGAGTGTAACAGAGTGGGGCGTAGCATGCTCAGTCCCTGAGCCGAGCAGGGCTCCTGCATATCCATGCCCCCTCAGGGTACACAGCACAGAGGATGGGCTCAGAGGCTCAGGTGCAGGTAGGGGGCTGCGGGAGAGAACAGTTCTGGGGACTGACCACAGGGCTGGGCTGGGATTTATCATGGCTCCTTGTTATTTATCCCAAAGTGCTGCTAGACATTGCAGAGCTGGACAAAGCCATGGACCCTGCCTCAAACAGCTTCCGGTCCAACCAGAGAGACAAGATGAGGAAACACAAAGCAGAGGCAGGAGATAGGGGAGATGGTAGACAAACCCAAGGGTGCTCCAGGACAGCTCTATGCCAGCTGCTTCTCCTCTCCTTTGCACAGGTCATGATCTGGGGTGAGGAGGGGAGTAAAGCAAGAGTGCAAACTGCTCCAGGGATCCTGGGGGACAGACTGGCTCCAAGGGGACTGTTCCAGCTGCTTTAAAGTAGAGAATCTTTACTGCTGCTCTGACTGTATATAATGGAATATTATAGTCATGGGGGTGAGGTCGCTCCGGGTCCTCTTCTGGTCCTAATACAGGTGTCAGGAGCAGAGTAGGTCTGTCACTCCCCAGAGGTTGGTGCGACGAGCGTTTCCTTTTACTTCTGTCCCGAGGGGTACAGTTGGCCCCTCCTTGCCCTGTGTTTCTTGTACCTTCCAGATCTCAGAGCCCAACTCAAAATCGATCTGGTTTCACACTGATACTGTGGATTCTGTCTGATCAGGGCACAGAACTGTCAAACAGCCCCAGGTCTGTGAATCTCAGGGATCCTCTCTGGGAAGCTGCTCTTAGTTTGGTGTTTGTGATGAAATCCAGGGGAGCAGGCGAGATTCCCGTGGCGTGGGGGCCTAGTGGAGAAGAGAGAGGTTTGGAGCTCCTGAGCCTGCAGACTGAGTTTCAGTGGTTTCTAGTAACAGGGAAGCCTCTTTACCTGGGCTCTGAAATCCCCGTGCACAAGAACGTGACTTCTCAGATTCAGTGACTGACCACTCGGAGGAGATTAGCAGGTTCAGCAAGTGTAGAAAGGAGCATCCCTGGAGACCTCCTGAGAAGGAAGCATGGTCTAGGCTTGTCCCGCAGTGGGAGATTTCCAGCAGCCCTAGCCCCGGGATCATGCTGAATACAGGGACATTACAACAGCTTTTGGGTATGAGCATTAAATCCATTGCCCTGAAACACCTTCGCCCGCCCGCCAGGGGTCTGGGTGACTTCACTGAAGAGCTGCCCTGTTGCCTGTCTCTCTTGCATCATCTCTCCTTCCTCCAGGAGTGGGTCAGGGTCCCCCCACCACACAAACAGCTTAGGCAGTGAAGTGTCAGATCTCAGCATTTTCTGCCCTGTACTGCTGCGCCAGGCCGCCAGCATGGAAAGGTCATAGCAGCACTGCCGCCAAACAGGAGCAGAAAGATCAATAGAGGCCATAGCATCCCAGTTCCTGGGATAAGGCTGGCAATGGCTCTCTCAAGGTCTTGTTCTACTTTGCCAGCCAAAAAATCCCTTTATTTGCTACCAGGCCTGACCATGCCTGTCCCTCCTGCACGCCACACCACAAAGGGCCCCCGGGGCAGGAACAGCCTGAGATCACTCCAGCTGAAAGCTCTTGATTTTGTTGCATGTTGAAGGACCTGGATTTCAGCTCTACCATCACCTCTGATAGATTCACTAGGGAAGGGACTGGCGGTTAAACCAATGCATGGAACTTGCTGACAAACGTCAACCTGATAAGAGTCCTAGCCCACAATAAATACACCCCGTCAGCCAGCAGCCTGGGTAAATAAAGGAGCCTTATTCTGTGCACCTGGCAGGTTCTGCTGAAACAAAGGGCTAATTCCAGAACAAAAGGCGACCCCCCTCAAGAGCTCCCTGACACCCCCCCTCCCCAAGGGGGATGCAGGGATTCTTAGCCGAGGTGCCCCTGCTGATTTCACCTGTTACAATAGTGCAGGCAGCCACAGCCACGTATGGCTTTGTAGGTCAATATCAGCGCCTCGTATGACACTTGGGAGTGAACAAGAGGAAACCCGTTCAGCGAAACATTCCCCATCTGGCTAGCAGCACTGAGCTGCAGCTTGTGTAGCTTTCAGTAATAGCCCCATATAGAGTGCACTGCCACGATAACGAGACCAGGACTGTATAGCCCACAGGAGGTCCCAAAGGTGAGCTTATTCCCAGGGGTACATCCAAAGATGGAAAGCTACATATCAAGCATGCTCTAATGCACTGACAGTAATAGTGCTAGTAACACTGCCCATATATAGAGCAGCCCAGTGCATTCGATTATTACATCACTCCCTATCCTTTCGTAATGGGGACTGTGGAACATGTGCCCCTCTGTGTAGCACAGGAGACTCAAGCGCAGGCTGTTGTACCAGGGTATTTTATTACGGATGTTTGTACAGAAACATTTTCAAATAAAGGCCTTTTACTTCCCCCTTACCTTGCAGAGACGGACTCACACCGAGTCGTTTTGCTAAACTCAGCATGGCATGTTTTCAAAAGCAGCCTCTGCATTTGCACACGCAGTTGTGAACCCCCAAAAGCTGCAGCTGTGTGTGTGTGCAGATACATGGGTGCCAGATCAGAGGCCAGGGTTAGGACCCTTCGAAAAGGTGGCCCAGAAGGCACAGGGCACCCCTAGGGGCATGGTCGCAGGGTGCAGAGCTCGGGCCACCTTATAATTCATGTTCAAGCATTTGTCAGAACTCTTTAAAAGCCATAACTCCATTGTATGAACTCCGGCTTCCAATCAAATCTCATTGTGACCAGCATTAAGAGATTAGCTTATCCCTGCAGCCCTTACTCCAGCTGGCTTCCCGGTTACTTGCGCTGAACATGGCTCCTTGTTCACAGCCCTTGTGGTACTTGCTGGGTAGAAATCCCTGTCTGGGGGTGACACTGCTCTAGCTTCTTCCTGGGGCCCAACGGATCCTCTGGAAAATGAATGGCAGCAGCTATAACTTGCTCCAGGAGATGCCAGGTACTGGTAGTAGGTCTTTAACTTTACAGTCAGCCTAGTGGGGAAAGAATGGTATTTTCATAGCAAGCGTTGTGCAAGTTCATCCAGATGAATTCAGCAGAGCTGTGCTAATGACCCTCCCCCACATCTGCTGTCCACATGCCGGACTGCTCTGAAACCCCCACCGGAGAGAACAGGAGAGCACCGAGAAAGCTCCTGGGCAGTGGCTTTGGGAAAACATCCCTCGGGGTCAGTGCATTAAGGGATCCTTCAGGGCTAGGCGGGGGGGGGGGGGTTCTGCCTGCCTCTGAGGTACCTCGTGTGTAACCATCATGGCACTCGTCTGGTTTAAGAATCTCCCAAACCAACAGTTCTCCTCAGCCCCCATCTGCCCCTTATATTTTGCCAGCTGTTTATGGGTGACCAGAATTTCTGCAGCCAGCACTGAATTCTCTGTTACCCTGAAGTCTCTGGGGCAGGGCCTGAATCTAGTGCCACAGTCCTGTTATCCCAGTCACTAGGCTACTGCCTGGAACCTGTATTGAATTGTCTGTCCCCTGGAGGTCCCCCTGCCACTGGCCAGAAGTAGTCTGCATTTCCTACTAGTCTGGAGTACCTGGGACTAATGCATTCTCCCTTATTTACAGTGATTGAAAAATAGGTTTAGGACCCTCAAAGGATTCACCCCCATGTTACTGATCCTATCTCAGGCCTGCAAGGGTATGTCTACACTGCAGCTGGGCGCGAACCTGCCAGCCCACGTAGACAGACTCATGCTAGCAGGGTTCGAGCTAGCATGCTAAGAATAGCTGTGTGGCTGTAACCACTCTGGCAGTGATTCAGACTAGCCACCTGACCCCCTAGGCTCGAGCTCTGGTCTCTAGCCCAAGTCTCTGCACACACAGCTATTTTTAGCCTGCTATCTCAAACCCCACTAGTGCGAGTCTGTCTGGCCAGGCTTGGAAATTCACTGGCAGCTGCAGTGTAGGCAAATAAATCCCTGATTACTCTGCGATGCATTTTGCCTTCTTGAGGGTGAACTGTGTAGTGAGATCATGGCCTGAATTGTGGTGACCATGATGTCTCTGCTCCTCGGGAATGATGGGACTGCTAGAATAGCAATACAAAGGTATCAAACCACCAGGCACTCTGGTCAGCCAAAAGGGACTTCTTAGCATTCCATTTCTGCATAGCGGAAATCAGGGACTCTGCTTGGACATCACAAGTCCTGCCAAGTGGGTCTCCCATTTCAGATGAACATGTATCATTTCAAGGTGACATACCGTGATGCGTATAGTCACAGCATCTCCTCACATAAGGTGGGGCTTTGTTAGGAGAATGTGTTTGAGTAACAAGGGGCCTCTTCTCCCCTGGGTGCATGGGAAAACAGCCTCAGACCAACCCGAGGGGCACAGAAGTCGCAGGAACACAGTGTAAACTGGAAGCTGCTCGCTCTTCAACCACCCCGAGGCTGCAGAATTCAACCCCAGCTCACTGAGTGGAAAATGCACCTGCGAGCTGGGACTAGCTCCTTGTCACAGTGGGGCTGCTCCATAGCATGCGTCATTGGGCCAGGCCTGGTACTGCAGACTCTCCCTGCCTCACCCCACAAGTTGTGGCTGCCTGCTCGGAGCAGGGCAGCCTGGGCCGTAATTTCAGCGTCAGGCTCTGTGCAGTTACAAACACAGAATTTGGCGGCCTGTATGTTCAACAATCAAACATCAAAGGCATATGCTTGGTTGCAGCGCTTGAAAGCAAGGATCTGACCTGGCCCTGGCATTCTGGGTTAGCACTGGGTGCTCCTCCTCTGTCCCAGTCTCACCCCACGCTTGTCCTGAGAGGCAGCAGGCAAGCCTTCTTAACTGGCCTGCTGGCTCCTGATTGGTCAGCATCTCCTCCTGGCTCTTCTAGGCCACGAAACGACTAAGTCTTATTGGTAGCCCAGTCTGAGACAGTGGGTTTGCCTTGAGCAGAGTGTTGTTAGGGTGTGAACATCTCTATCAGGGGGCGCAGAAGGCCTGAGAGCTCCATTACACTCCCTCTATAATGCCCATGGGCTGGGATGTTCGCTGAAAAGGAAGAGGAAGGGAATGTGGTTGAAACTCACTTTTGAACTGAGACTTGGCAATCCTCCCAGTCGTTTGCTCAGCTCTCCTCACCTACACACCTCCTCTTGTCACCAGAGCATTCTTCCTGTCTGCCGACGACTCGGGGTCAGGAACCTTGCCGTTCAGGGTCCTGCACTCACTCTGGGCTAAACCCTACGCAGAATGCCAGGCCCAGAAGCTGGTGGGCAGAGGAAGGCAAACAACCCACAGGACTACGGGGGAGGGTCAAATAAATGCAGTCAAAGGGGTTACCTCTAGTCCGTCTCCCATGATACGTACACTGGATGGATAAACTCGCGCTAGCAGGGCTTGAGCTAGCTCACTAAAAATAGCTGTGTGGCTGTTGTGGCTTGGGCAGGAACGTGGGCCCCAAGCCTAGGAAGCTGGGGAGGTTGAGAGCCCAAGCTGCAGCCTGAGCTGCAACATCCACGCTGCTAATTTTAGCATGATGCCTCGAGCCTCGCTAGCATGAGTCTGTCTACCTGGGCTGGGAGGCTCACTCTGAGCTGCAGCGTAGACGTACCCCTATAGGCCCAGGATGGAGCAGCTGGCACCCAGTTCCAGCCGAGACAGAGGAGAACTCTAGGGCTCAGTCCTCATTTAGGGCCCAAACAAACTCCCACTGAAGCTACTGGGAAACTCCCTCAGCAGAGCCCAGCGCTGTTCTCCTGGCTGATATACCTTTAATGAAGCCTGGCATCATGTGCTGAGAGACAAAGCTTCAGCCCTTCACCTGCAAGTCACTGGGTGGTGTCTAACTCTCTCTATACTCTGACATCAGTATGAATTGCTGCTACATTCTCAGGGTCTCTCTGCTCTGCTGAGCCCTGCCACTACCACCACATGCACTCAAATCCCCTCTAGCTCTGTCCATATGGGGCGGAGACGGACTTTTTAGGAACTGAATAGGGCGCTCCTAGTCTAGGGAATATCAGACTCTCCAGATGCAAACTTTGTAGGCTGAAACTGGCCAAATCCCTTCTGAAAGTCAGAGACAAAGTAGATGATGATGGGATTATTTTTTACTAGCCCTTACCCCCTGTGCAAGCTTCACAGGGACAGTCCTACAGTCAGGAAGCCTGGTGAGTGCCATATATGCAAACTCCTAGCTAGCCAAGTCTGAACTAACTAGCCTGGGACTCCCTGTGTTTTCTCTCATAGCTCACTAGGGAAAAATTAGATTTCCCCAGACAGTGCTAGGGAAATCCCAGACTGGGACTCTGCCCTCCTCCTGCCTACAACACTTCCTAGCAACATCCCTGAACTTAATTCTGACATTTTGTAGACCGCAAGGCACATGAACCCAAGACTGACACTATGCCAACACACATGGTATATGTTCTTAGATTAGGATAGACAGATCGACCTCCACAACACCTGATAAAGATATTGGTTCTGTAGTCACTGCCATTGAACAATTTGTTGATACCTTTTGTGAGATGGGTTGGTAGTCTGCAGTGCAATTCCTGGTTTGTTGGCCCCCCTCAGGAGAGAGGCCAAGGACTGAATGGGGCATGGAGATTGAACTCTCCATAGAAGCAGACTCTCAGGTCAGGGTTGCCTGCATTGCCCACACTGCAGCTGCAGCTCGTGTTCAGTTTTGCGCCTGTCCTTTGGCTAAAGGGTTCCCGTCTGCAGAGCTAGCAGTTTCTCCCTTTTCCCTGGCACTAAAATCCATTTGAATCAAACAAGAGAGAAAGAAATTATGGAGGGATGTGTTTTTGTAAAACGTTCCCATCTTGTTTCTGCTTCTGACACATGCTGCTGCTTCCAAGAAGCAGCCCGGTCCATGCCCTGTCAGCCATCTCTCTAGATAAAGTCATCCTCTGCCAGCATGTTTTGATTAAACCTGCTTTGGGGGCACTTGTACTGGGAGTTATACCCAGTTAATCATTGCATTCTTTATCAGTTGATGATTGATTTAGAAAAGTTCATGGCTTCGGTGTTTGAAACATTTAGTTGACTCAATGTATGCAGTTTATGGTCATAATATATTTTAAAGCTTTTATGACAGAAGAGGCCATTAGCCCAGGGTGCTGGGGGAACCAATTGTGATAAATAATAATGTTATTCTGCCTTTGAGTTCCGGGTTCAGCTTAAAGGGGAACTAATGATTTGCGGTGACGTGCATTATCTTGGAAGTTAGCCAGATGGCGCTACAGCATCCATGTCTGTGTTGTTAATGTGACTGTTTGGATTATAAACCTCTCCTGCTATGGAGTTACTGGTGATTCTTGTGCCCTAACATTACATAGATGACATCTTTCTTCAGTGAGAGAATCAGAAATTTTTAGGGGCAGGAATATGAGGTCATCCAGTGTATCTGCCTGTGTGGATGAGTGCCTGGGGCATTGCCTATTTTTGACCAACTCCAGAAACCAGGATTATCCCAGAATCTCACTTTTGAGATTTTTTTTTTTTAATGTCCAGCTTGATATTTCCTTTTGCTCTAGTTCTGTTGATCTATTCCTCCACCTACACAGTTCTGCTCCCTCCTTGATACTGGTACCCTTGAAATATCTCTGAACAGTTCTCAGTTCCCATCAGACCCTTTCTTGCTCTTTTCTGGATCCTTTACAATTTCCCCATCCCTGTTTTTTGTATTGGGATGCCCCAAACTGCACATGAAATCTTCAGGTGTTTTTGGTGTCAAACTAATACAAAGAGGCTTTGAACAGCAAATAGCACAACGTCATTTCTGCTGGGAATGGTTGGAGAAGATGGATGCGGTGTCAAGAGATGAAATATTGTTCAGTATCATGGTGCTAGTGTAACGTAGGCTAACTCATTGTGGGGCTCTGTTCCCCTCTAGAGGTGGCTGGGCCACCGCCAGAGTTTGACGAGCCTGCTACCATCTTGGATAATAGAAAGAGCAGTACAGAACGCCGTACACATCTTATCATAGACACAGGCTACCACAGCATATAAAACCTCCCTGTCCTCTCCTCCTTACACTGGCTTCCCACAGAATACCACATCAAGTTCCAGGTCTTGGTGCCTATCTTCAAGGCGCTCCATGGCCTGGGCCCAGTATATCTAAAAGATTGTCTAAAACGGTGGGATGGACACCCATGGTCAACAACTTTGCTCTTCTAGCACAATGGAACTTTCTTCAAAAAGTGGAAAATTCGTCTATGTGGGAGACAGAACTTCTCAGAGCTGGTCCCAGACTGTGGAATGAACTCCCACAGGAACTAAGGACCATCCCACACCTCCCTACCTTCCATTCCAAGCGCAAGGCACATTTCTTTGACCTTGCCTTCTCTCACATAAACAAGTAGCAACGTGAAAACAAACACGTGGCAGATGTTACCCAGTACTGGGAGGCCTTCAATGGACTAGAGCTGGGTCTTTTAGCTCAGGCAGAGAAGTTCATACTTATGACCCAGAAGTCACAGGTTTGATCCACATTGCCAACAACCCACCAGGGCATGGCATTACACTACCAGGATAAATTATAGTACAAGGCAGAAACTGTAGTTTAAGAAAGATGTTTGTGGTTGTGTCCCCATGGAGTCATGTGGTGGAATGTGTCAGATCGATCTGTCCTTCTGAGTGGCCCCACCCCTACAGTACCTGAGTACCCCACGCATTTTAAATGAAGTCTTACAGATGGGTAACTGAGGCACAGAGATATGAAGTGACTTTCCCATAGTTACACCGGGAAGCCATGCAGTGCCAGGAATTGAACCTAGCTCTCCTGAATCCCTGTCCAGAACTCCCACCACCACCACCATAAGACCAACCTTACTCTCGCATGAGCAAAGAGGCTCTTCCAGGTGAGACCATTCATTACAGCTCCTTATTGGCTCAGAAAGAGAGAGGCTAATGTTTAGTTCAACTGGGCGAGCTGCTACTGCGGCCGCTGCCTATGAACCATGGAGGTCTCATTTTTTAGTCTCAGTGTGTGAACATGTAGGATGCATCCAGAGCATTTCTGGGCCCCAGATGAGGGACTCCACTAATGGATTAACTCCATTTGACAGGTCTAGAGCGAACAGCCCAATGCCCAGAAGAGGTCTGCCATGCTATCCTGTGCAGGACATCCATCAGGAAGGCTTTTGTTTCAGGGAGATGCTTTTTGTCCTTTGGGAAATCTACTATCTAAGCAGTGACTTTATCTCCTCTTTCCTTATCTATGCTAGGACTGAGATTCTCAGCAGGACATAGTGGTCAGTGGATCCCCTACTTTCCTACACAGCCCCAGCTCCTAATCCATTTGGGCTTTGGAGCAGTTTACCATCTCTTATGGTCCCTTGCAATTAGCCCCATTTGTCCATTTCCCAGTCCTGGCAGTGGATGATGCAAATGGTACAAACAGTGAATCAGGGCCCTTTCTGGCAGGCAGGTCATTCCGAGGAATTGTTTTGCAAAAAAAATAAAAATTGCTTTGTAACCTTTGTTGATTTTGGCAATTCTCCTCCTCTGACAGCAGCGATTCTGGGTATCGCTCCACTGGCTGGAATTATCCAGGAGCTTTTTCATGTGTGTATAATGAACATGAAGTAGAAGCAAGTGAAACCTAAATGAACTGCAAATGGCCTGCAGGGACTGGTGGCAAGGCGCTCGCTATGTCTGCTGAGCTGTATGCTGAGCAGGGATCCCTGCATTGCAGAGCTGCAGGGATTCCCTGAGTCAGAATGGGTGGCATTTATCTCCCACAGGCTCCAGACTTGCATCACTTCATTCTGGCCCTTTTGTTCTCCTCGAATTTTCTTTTCCACTAAATGGTCATTTTGAAACTGAAAATCTGCCAAAATGTATACACTGTATTTTGAACATTTCCCTTTGAAACCACTTTTCCCCTCAAGATTGGCTCTTGCTTTGCTCCAGAATAGGCTAATTTTCACTGGAATCAAGTTTGTAATGAACTATTCACAAACATGTGGTGCATTTGGGTCCATTTGCAATATTAAAATAAAACAAGAAATGGAGTCTGCAGTTTTTAGCCAAGCTGGGGGGGCGCTGTATAAAAGTAACTACATGGAACTTTTCAGTTCTCTTCCCAGCTGTGCCAGTGACTCACTGCATGATCTTGATTGAATCAGTTCAGCCCAGATATTCAAAGCGGCACACATGGAATTGTGTGCACCAACACATATAACTGACCATTTGCACATGCAGTTACCATGACTATAATGCAGACTCAGTGACTCTGCATACAGATTAGATGTGCAATTGCACTGGCATATCTGTGAGTGCAGTTGTATGCAATTCTGAAAACCTGGGCCTTAGCTCTCTGGGTTAACTGTCTTATTAAAAAATCCAAACCAACCAACCAAACAAAAAAATGGCAGTAACAATAATTACTTCCTGGGGGTGTTTAGAGGCTTTGTCAGCATTAATAAAGCCCTTTGAGATCCTGGGATGAAAGGCGCTGTGTGGGCTAATCTTACCATGGGATATGTTTAAACGGTCTGAGTGTCTAAGTGTTGACAGTTCTCTTTCCCTATCCCTTTTGCATGGCAGCTGTTTATTATCGTTCCTTTAATTAGCTCAGGCTCTCTGAGAATGTCCTTTGCAGCTTCCAGTTCAAATACGTGGATGGAGATTTAGTGGAATCTTTTCCCTACTCCCAAGCATGCCTTATTCCACATGTTCCAAGTGCTTTGGAATACTCGATACCCTAAACCATTCCCAGGGGATCCTTGGCAACAGAGCACATTTTATGGACAAGTGACTGGTTTTTCCTGGGCTTGGACATTTTCAGAGAACTCCTCTTGTCTGCAGTGGTGAACTAGCCTGAGGTTGATTTAAGCACCTTGCAGTGTGTTTAGTTTGTTGTGCCCTGATCAAGCCCCAAATTCCTGTTAGCAGGCAACATGTTACAAAATGCGCAAGTAATGGCATATCTGTCACAGTGTGTGGGCCCCCCTGAGGCCCAGCAACCAGTCTGACTTGGCTGCCTTAACGTGCCATATGCCAGCCCCAGGCAATGCAGGCATGGCATCATCATCTCCTGTAAACACCAGCCCCCAGAAACAACTGGCCCAGGTGCCAAGACCAGATCTACAGATAATTCCTAGGAATTTAAATACTGGGTCTACCCTAGGAGTCTGGTCTGTTGTGCTTCTTACTCGTCACTTTCACCACTTCACAGACTATGTAGCTTTCGGATTATGCCTTAGGGGTCAGTTCATCCCCCTCGCGATGCCATATATATGTCCTAGTGAGAGTTATATGTGGAGATCAAGGGGAAAATAGACCCCTAATTAATTCTGCTGAACCTTACAGCTCCCTGGAGGCTTCTCCCACCTGTCAAGAATATTTCCAGGAAGTGTTACTGGGCCAGAGCTTCAGCTGCTGTATGTCAGCTGATCGACACCAGCTCTTTACCTGATGCTTGTTTCAATTGGCTAGAGAACCATAGCTCCCTGCGCCCCAGACTGACTCCAGTCAAATTCCTCAGAGCTGCTTATTAACACACAGAAAACTCTGCTCTGTAATTGTTTATGGGACAAATTCCGGCAAAAGGCAAATGGGATTTGACAATGTGGCCAAAATATCCCTGTTTACAAAAAGTATGACAAAATACAAGCCCTTGGCTTTATCTTTCCCATTTGGAAACAGCCACAGAGCAAATATACTCAGGGCACAGAAGGGGGGGAAATTGATATTGACTTTAGAAAAACTGTTCTTTAAAAAAATAATCTCTCTAGATGCCCAGATGCAGTGCTGGACCCCAAAGTCTTGCATAAGGGTTTAAAGCCTGCCTGCTAGCTTGCAGGGTTTGTGTGTGAGCAAGTCATGCAGTAAACTATTCTCTGTTAATTTTTTAATGCAAAATAAACAGGCCAAGAAATGATTAGCATGCAAGCAAGTTCAGCCGAACTGGGGAAATGAGAGAGTGAGGAGGCTAGCTGGAGTTATCAGTTAACCACATGAAGTGCCTCTGCTTCCAAGAGCTAATTCTGCCTGTTGCTTTCTGTACCCTTTTAAATTGCCTTTTTTAAAATTTAAGTAATGACCTAAAATGGCTAGTATAAGCACAATGGGAACCCTTGTTTTCTCTTCTCTTTTTCTGTTTATAATGGCTGTGCACAGGAATTGCAGGTGATAAGGGTCCTACCTGGGTTATTACAGATGATCAGCATCTTCTTCCCCATTCCCAACTTCGAAAGGAAGCTGTTAGATTAAGATGAAAATGTGGAAATCCACTTTGTATGTGCGCGACCGTTCTGGTGAGAGTTTCAGTATGATCCCAGCAGATCCAGCGAGTGAACAGAAGAGACTGCGAGGCAGGGAAAAAGCATAACTAGGTAGTTGCTTGGAATGGAGTTTGGTCAGTGGTCGGAGATCTATATTCTCAGATAGACAGGACTTTGTCCACAAACTGGAATTTGAAATTTCAAAGGGAGAAAAGCAGAAGAGACCTTTCCGGGTGTGGAGATGACTATGCTGATGTCATTTCCCCAGGACTTTTGTTCTTTAGCTTGTAACTCAGGCGGTTTGCGCTTCTCCCTCAGCTTATTTGGTGAATGAGAGACTGAAAGATCAGACAGAGAGAGAGAGATGTTTGTTGATGACATTCAATGTGGCAATAAACACATGTCCCAGCTGTGAAGCTGGGAATCCAGGACAAAACTTTTCCAAAATTTGGGGTGGGTTCAGACCCAGTATTTTGGGTTTGAACCCAGCTCTGCTTTACATACACTCATGGCAAAGCCACTTTGGTCACAGTGGAGGCCTGGAGAATGTAGGCCGAAATGTTTAGAAATGGCCTCTACATTTGCACCAGCTGTGAATTATTCCTGCGAATTGTAGCAACTGGACATCTAGCTCTAGGCCTGAAGGTGTAATGCAGGATCTTAGATATCCAGTTATTGCCATTTGGGCTTGAAATTTGTCGTGGATACAACATTGTGCATGAAAAACTAGAGGCCAGGGGGAGGCCCAGCTGAAAAACAGATCTTGAAGGTGAAGCCTGGATGGTTACTGGAAACTTGTATGTGTTTGAGATTCCATGCTCCAGGTACCACTCACTCCAAACCATGTGGCTGCAGCCCTACCTGCTGCTTTGGCAAAAGTTCACCAGGGATCTTAAGAATGTTTATTCTAGGTCTTTCTGATCCAGGGTCTGCTTTAGGGACAACAATGCAACTGACCACTTGAGGACACACTTTTCTGAGGGCTCCCTGGTCCTATTCTGATTTTCATGGCTCACCCATCTCCCTCTCCAGTTGTGGGACTGGGGATGCAAACACTCACTACTCATCATGCCATCTCCCACTCCTTCCAGCAGCCCAGAGCCGTAACTCTTGCCTTAGTCCTTTTCTGATGCCTCTTCAGCTAGCTCTCCTGCAGCAGCGCAAAACTTCATTTTTTCTGGTCTGCTAATCTGACTCTGCATGGAAACCTTGCAAGTGAACAGGGGGCCTTGGGATGGCCATTGGGGTCCGTAGGGAGTGCAGGACAGAGCATCTGTCTTTGGTTCTGGGGGAATCAAAGCTCACCTTTGGAATCCTATTTTCAACAGATTATGGAGCCTCAATGCAGTACTTTTGAGGCAATACTCCTCCCAAAATTATTCTGCCATATCATTTTCTGCTTCCAATGGCTTCTGCTTACTACAGGCCTCAGGCTTCCTGGATGTGAGGAAGGCCGTCTCCATGCTGAATGGAAGGAGAGGCCTGAAGAATTGCTTCCCCTGCATCCTTCGCTGTCACAGATAGCACTTACTGGATAATAAAATGCCTTGAGTGTCTATCAGCTAATACCTTCAATCAGCCAATGGTCTCAAGGACTTTACAAACATTAATTACTTCAGCCTTTGTCTGTTTTACAGATGATAAATCAAAGCACAGACGCGAAGTGACTTGCTCAAAGTCACAGAGTAAGCCAGCAGAACGGGAATCCTAACGCCCAGTCTGCTGCTCTCACTACTAGGAACACTGCTTCTCATGCCTTCCATCTGGCTATGGCTTCTGAATCATGACAGATTGTGTTTTAAGAAGTCACTGGGGTTTTCCTTTCTCCCTACAGAACAACAATGATTTTTCAATCCACTTTCAATAACTCCATTGGCAGGACAAGGTATGGAAGTGCTGCCAAAGGTCACGTCCCTAAATATCTGCACATAGAAAGGGGTCCCACTTTAGTCATAGGGCAGTGGGGGTTATGCGGCCAGGGTCATGTTCTCTGCTGGTATAGCTCCATCGAATTCAATGGGTTGCCACTTCCACCCACTGTGAAGCTAGTTGTGCATCCCCTTCCCTTCTTCCAAATTTATTCTTCCTTGCTATTTAGAAGGGGGTTGTTACATTTATTTGTAATAGAATTAACAATCTAAAATTATCAGTATATGCCTGTTATAGATTTTGGGCTCAGCCACACCACACATATAAGCAGGCCAAGAGACCCAGTTACAATCAGCAGCGTGGACAGGCACCATCTGTTGGAATCTTGTCATGTTCACAGTATAAACTGTAACTGGATCAGCAGACAGCCATGTTATAACTTCAGCGGCTCTGTCCAGGTAGTACAGACAGACCGCTCCTGTGTCTCTCTGAGTGCGTCTCTCTGAGTGCGTCTCTCTCTTTTCTATGCACACAGGAGTTGTGGATGATGATATCTTTCCCATGCCTGTTTATTAATTGCCCTGTATCCTGCTCATTTAATGAGGCGCGTATTTTATTTGCTGGGAATCCCCTTTCCTCTTAGTGAAATTGCCAAGCCTGTCAGTCTGTATATGGGCCAGGATTAGTCTCATATCACCCTTGTATGAGGAAAAACACAGGAGAATTTACTGCTCTCTGATAAAATTGAACGATTGCCCCATATGCAGGGTACTCTGGTTCCTGGAATTCTAACAGTTTCCTATTACAGCTGTCTCATGTAGTATGAAGTCCTGGGAAGGCAGGTGGGGAGAAAGATTGGTGGGGTGGTAGGAGGAAGTTTCCCTAACCAACTGGATTCTGTCTGGGGCTCTGCTCTGCGCATGTGGAGCTGCCATCCACCGGGACTCTCATCGCCAGGACAGAACATGGAGAGACCCATTGTCCAGCCCAGATTCCACCCTTAAACCCTCCATAGCTTCTGCCTTCTTTCCTCCAGCTGCTGCTACTTGCTGAAACTGGGCCAAATTCTCCTCTCAGCTGCACTGGTGTCAATGGGCCTGATCTTGGACCCATTGAAGTTGATGAGAATATTTCCTGTGACTTCAAAGGCCATTTTGTCAGCCCCAGTGTAGGTTTACTCCTCTGAAGTCAGTGGATTTGCTCTGGATTGTTACTAGTGAGATCAGAATTTGTCCCTCCCTCTGACTGGTACTAAAAGGGAAACATCTGCTAAGTGGGGCAGAAAAATTCAAATCAGCCTAAAAAGGAAGAGAAGATTTGTCCATTAAATAATGTTTTAAGGAGTCCCCTCTCAGGCCACCCATTCGCCGGTCCTGGTCTATGTGCTTAGCCCAGGATGGGTCGGTGTGTCATTCAAAGATGCCATCACGCAGGGACCAATTTACCACTGATTCATCAAGGGAGTCTCTCCTAAACTCCCAATAGAGAAGTTGTCAGTCTCTCAGGGAGAGGGGAATCCTCTCATACAAGACTGGAGCTTGGGTAACTTGACTAATGAGTAGGATGGTCTATTGCTGATGGGAGCAAAATCAAGCATTGCCAGTCGTGTACCCCATCCCTGCTTTGGTGTGACCATCCTCAAGGATGCAGGAAGTGTGTAGTCTCCTTGTCCCAGTCAGTCTTTGACCTCTCTGCTGATATAAGGGTTTTGTGATATGGGAGATAGGTGTCTTTGAAGATCTGGGCCTTGTACACTAGGAACTGAACTGAAAACACCAGTAATGGTGAATTGCAGTCACCACCAACCTAGAGGTGAAAGGCTCCTATGTCCTGTTGACAGTTCCCAGCCTCCTGTGCCATCTAATTTTCCTCAAGCTCCCCCATTCCCCTTTCACATACATCTCTTCGTTTTCTATTCCTAGCATTCTGAACCCTCCCTGCCATATGTCCTCCAGACCTAATGGGAGCGAGCAAGTATTTCAGTCTTATTTAGTCAGCAGCCTAGCTGAACAAAGACTTGTTTTGCTGAACTAAGCAAAATGGGCCATGCTTTTATGATATTTTACTAGACACTATGGCAAATCCTGCACATATTTGACTTAGTGTCTGCACCATTTATCTAATCAAAGGGATCACTCTGGCCAAGCCTGGATTGGGACTGAGGTCCCAGGAATGAGGCTGTTAAGGGGCTGTATTCTACCACCCCCACCTCACACACATTGTTTCAAACAAATGAATTCCTGGCTCAGAATCCTCCTTGCTGAAGGGGAAGTGATATACCAGCCATGTGAATTCAGAGGGGGGGTCCTTTGTATCTTTAATGATCCTTCTGCAACCACCCCAGGGAAGAACACTAGACATCAATCCCAAGAAAGGAATGTGGGGCTTTCCCATACCTCCAGCAACCAAGCTGAAGCAAGGTACCCTATGGACCATACTGCAGTAGCCTCAGGGTATGGGTGGTGTCTGTGCCTTCAGATATAGACTGTCAGTGTCTTGGGGCACCGACTTTGCAAAACACCATGCGGAGGACATCACCATGATTTTCCGTTCATGTGTCGAATGTCACAGCCCAGTGACATGTAGCATTTCAGAATCCGAGGCCCCCGGATTTCAGTGTTGAGCTGTCATAGGGAAGCCATTCCTATCAGTCAAGTCTTTTTGACTCAACGTGGCCCAGCCTGTCCTGTGTGCCTGTGAAGAGTGATTAAAACTAGTTCAGGGCCATTAACTCGCAGTGTGTAGATTAAATCGCCCTGCATTGATTGAGAAATAAACTGGGATGTTTTGATTACACAGAGAGCTGACACTAATCGTTAATTACTGGCCCTTCTATGCAATTTCAGCTGATGCTGTTAAGTGATAAATTGATTTTCACTTGTTGATCTTGTGTTGTTGTGCAATGGAAATGGATTGTACAAAACCAGTGTACAGTGGATTGTACAAAACCTTCCCAATGCAAACCACTGCCACACACTGGATAAACTAGCATCTCATAAAACCCCCAGATGAAGCCAGGAGCTCAGAAAAAGAGCACCTCTGTTTTCTGACATTTGTCACGTACATTCTTACTGTCCTGTATTATTTGAAGGTCTGATCCAAAGCCCATGGAAGTTAATAGAAAATCTCCCATTGATTTCAATGGGCTTTGGATCAGGACTTAACTCTACAGCATGTGTTGCGTGCTATAGTATATAAGAAAGACACCCTGCAGAATAAAGTTCTGTTGCATTGTAAAGTGCCTGGTGGAATTTTTAAAATACAAACACACAGGGCAGATTTTTCAGGTTGGCCCTTGAAAATCAATTACAGGAAAATGAGCTGCTCTTCCAGGGTGAGATTTTTCAAAAATGTTAGACACACAAAAAAAATGTCAGTGCAATTTTATGCCTAATCCACCGTGCGCTCAAAATGCACACAGAGTCACACTCGTGCTCACATTTGACACGTACCTTTGCATGCCAGGCTCTTCTGAAAATCTGTCCCTGAAAGTTGTTGGGAAAGGCTGTGGAGTGAGAGGTGTTTATAGTGAGCTCTGGCCCTGTAAAACTCGGTTTATAGGAAAGTAAAATGAAAGTCCCCCATTGTTACCATGTGTAAATGGCAATTCCGGTTAAAGTGACCTTCTGTGAAAGGAAAGCGAGAGAGAGAAAAGGGTGTGGGGGACGAGAGGGAGAGAAAGCCGGAGGATATTGAAGGGGAGGGAACAGGGCAAGAACTTCTTTCTCCAGGAAGGGTTTTTCCAAGTTCTTACACTTCAGCTAAAATTAAGACCAATAATAACAATTAAGCATCAAGATCAATAGCCCAGCAAATGTACTTCACTCATGGAGAATGCTCCTCTTTCCAAGTGCTGCCACCCCGGCATGTGCCCAGAAGCTGAAATCAGCAAAGTGCATGTAGATTCAATAATAAACAGTCAACAAAATCACTGCTGCCCCACCAAAAAAAAAAAAAAAAAAGAAACCAACCATCCAGCTTAGCGTTCACCAGTGGGTGAGATGATTAAAGATTAACCCCCCCCGCCTCTTGCCTCCACCCCTCTGGGGAGTATAGGCCTTGAAGCTCAGCAAATCCTTTCAGAGAAATATTTGAAATAAAAGACAACAGATAGGGGACGCAGTGAAGGCAGCGGGAGTCTGAAGGGCCAATAACCTCCAACGAGGGAATCGCTGCAATCTGGCCCGTGTTTGCTGATGATAATGCGTCTCTCCAAAGCCCTGATAGACATGGAGATGGCAGATTATAGCGCAGCTTTGGACCCAGCTTACACCACTCTGGAGTTTGAGAACATGCAGGTGCTGGCCATGGGCAATGGTAAGTCTGCCTCCGGGTTTGCTTTTGCCAGTCGAAGGTGGGATCGGTGGTAGAGCCAGCCAGTGCCTTCGGGAGCACAGGTCATCTGGCAACAGGCATGTAGCTGGTGCAGAGGGCACAGGGGGAGCTGAAGCACCAAGTCGGAGGGGGACTTTTCCTGCTCCTGTAAAGAAGTATTTCTGTTTAATTAACACGCCACTTGAACTGACCGAATGACATTAACTCAGATACCAAGGCAATGGGTGTAGTACAAGAACCTGAATAGAACAGAATTTTCCTGCTCAACATCTGGCCCCGGCAGACACAGCAGAGGGACTGCGAGCCCGAGCTGACAGCGACTGTCTCTCACAAGTCCCTAACCCAAAGGAAAGGAGACTGCAGAGTGAAGTGTGGTTCTTTACCTCCCTGCTAGGCAGGGCTTCTGAGTAAGGAGCTTGCCATGGCTTGACAGAGATACTGTGAAGCCCAAAGTTGGGATAGTGAACCTGGACAGAGAGCAGCCCCTCTAGCAGTGAAGTAGAATGAAAGCCCCAGAAGGTTTCAAAGTGCATTGCACCATACAGATTGTAATACCTCCACATAGAGACAAGCTGCTCATGTGCACAGGTGGTATGACATTTCTCTTTACGACAGCCTGACCGCAGCTAGCTTGAACCCCGTTGCATGGCATAAGTGGTATGAATTGAAACATGTGGGGCTCTGAGGAGAAGGTTCAGTCCTTTAACTGGAAATAGTATCAGTGTATCTTATAGTGGTGATAAAGGGGCACTTTCACCCACACACCCTGGGGAGAATCACAGTTCTATCAGGATTTGCAAAATTGTCCCACTGATTATATTTTGGAACTTGTGAGGATTTCTTTTTATTAGACACTCAGAGACACAGTCAATGAAAATTCCTCTCTCGGTCCCCCCCAAGTCCTCTCTAAATACTGGGTTAATCGCTAAGCTAAGTATGCTGCAGAAAGCAACTAACTAGCTCTCAGGGCTACCAGAATGACGTCCCGCTCCCTGGTCAGCTCCCTGAACACGAGCCTGCTCTGAAGACACAAACAGCTTTTACTTACCGAATCCTGTCACTGATCTCGTCTCACTGTGGCTGCAAGAGAGAACTTCTCCTGCCATAAACCATCTATATAGAGTTGGGCTCCCCCTGTATATTGTTCCTCTGCTCAGTACTCCATGGGGTCAGCATCTCCAGAGCATGTGAATCCAGAGGGAGCAGACCTGAGTGGTGGGTATAATCTGCCTGAAGTGGGGCATGGACTGTAACTACCATTAACTGCATCAAGGCTGTTCAGTGCATCAAGTCCCAGTAGGCAGAGCTCCCCTCTCCAGTGCTGTCTCATGCAGCTTGGCTAAGAATGCTGTCAGAAAATCTGACAGCTAGAGGTGGGAAAGACTTATTAAATCTCCAGCCTCTGCCAAGGGGCTAGTTAGGGGCAGAATGAGTGAGAGAGAGAACATAATGGGTTATGCTATGGAAACTAATTCCACAGCCCTGAAACATCCCTCATCTGCTGTAACTCCTCCAGCCCTTGTTTTGGGTCTTGGTCCCACATTTGCACCTTGGCAGGCTGAGCGATTTGGCTTGGAGAGTTCAGGGGATACAAGGTGGCGGGATGCACAGAGAGGCAGCTGTCTTCACACTCCATCACCTTGAATTGCATAGAACCAGTTGACTTGCAGAGATGCCAATATTTATTCTTACAGCTGGGCCTAAGCTTTATTACTAAGCTTAGGCCCCCCATGTGGCCCTGGTACCATCTATCTAATATATTGAACCCTCTCATCTGTGGGGAGTCATCACAACCTCTAAGGCCTAGAAAGCCTGTTGAAGCTTTGTAGGGCCAGAGCAGACACTATCTGTACCGAGTTTGCTTAAATACATTTTAGCGGAAATGGCTGACAAATTCTACAGGGATAGCCCTGATTTTATAAGCTGTAGCAAAGGTGATCACCATGCCACAGACCCTGTGGGGAGAGGAAGAGGGTATCAGCTTCATTTCCTACAACTTTTCTCTTCCAAGAAGTTTGTGTGTTCAGGCCCAGTAGGAAAAATGCCCTAGAAACACTCTGCTAGTAACCCAGCCAATTCATCTGAACAGCTTCCCTCTTCTTGATATGTGATACTTCGGGGTCTTTGAGCTATAATGGAGAAGATTTTAGTAAAAGTCTACATCAGTGGCTCTCAACCTTTCCAGACTACTGTACCCCTTTCAGGAGTCTGAGTTATGTTGTGTACCCCCAAATTTCACCTCATTTAAAAACTACTTGCTTATGAAATCAGACATAAAAATACAAAATACAGCACACTATTACTGAAAAATTGTTGACTTTCTCATTTTTATCATATAATTATTAAATAAATCACCTGGAATATAAATACTGTACTTACATTTCAGTGTATAGTTTATAGAGCAGTATAAACAAGTCATTGTATGAAATTTTAGTTTGTACTGACTTCACTAGTGCTTTTTATGTAGCCTGCTGTAAAACTAGGCAAATATCTAGATGAGTTGATGTACTCTTGGCAGACCTCTGTGCACCCCCAGGAGTACGTGTATCCCTGGTTGAGAACCACTGGTTTACATCTTTAGAAAGGATGGGGACATGAGGGTTAACTCCACATTCTGACAAAATTCCCACTCAGGCAACCACAACTGGGGTCTCTGTGAAGTGCTGCTGTGTGCTGTTAAACAGACATTATGTTCTATTCCAGAGGTGGCTGCATTTCAATGGTGGATGCAGTTCATACCTCCTTTTATGGTTTTGATGCTTCTAGTTTTGGAAAATGCTTTGGGATTGGTCAGGATAATAATTGCTATATAAGTGTTAGATTACTTTCAGTTTGATTAGTTCCCTGGCTTTAAAAGGGAATTAGCTTTTTCATCTTGTTTGTCCTAACTTCTGACTAATTCCCGTTAAACAGGCATTGTTGGGACAGCCAGGGACAGAGGACAGTCATTTAAGTTTCTGACGCTATACAAATAATAATTGTTTGAAAATTATCCATTAGCAAATAATTCTGTTTCCGTTTCCAGCCAATAAGAATAGGAGACCGGTAGACTGTAAGCTTTTTGGGGTAGAGACTGTCTTTTTGTTATGTTTCAGAGTAGCAGCTGTGTTAGTCTGTATTCGCAAAAAGAAAAGGAGTACTTGTGGCACCTTAGAGACTAACAAATTTATTTGAGCATAAGCTTTCGTGAGCTACAGCTCACTTCATCGGATGCATTCAGTGGAAAATACAGTGGGGAGATTTATGTACATAGAGAACATGAAACAATGGGTGTTACCATACACACTGTAACAAGAGTGATCACTTAAGGTGAGCTATTACCAGCAGGAGAGCGGGGGGGGGAGGGTTAAAGTTACAATCAAGGTGGGCCATTTCCAGCAGTTGACAAGAACGTCTGAGGAACAGTGTGTGTGTGTGTGTGGGGGGGGGGATAAACATGGGGAGATAGTTTTACTTTGTGTAATAACCCATCCACTCCCAGTCTCGATTCAAGCCTAAGTTAATTGCATCCAGTTTGCAAATTAATTCCAATTCAGCAATCTCTCCTTGGAGTCTGTTTTTGAAGTTTTTTTGTTGAAGTATTGCCACTTTTAGGTCTGTAATTGAGTGACCAGAGAGATTGAAGTGTTCTCCAACTTCAAAAACAGACTCCAACCAGAGACTGCTGAATTGGAATTAATTTGCAAACTGGATACAATTAACTTAGGCTTGAATAGAGACTGGGAGTGGATGGGTCATTACACAAAGTAAAACTATCCCAACCCCCCACCCCCCGCCCGTTCCTCAGACGTTCTTGTCAACTGCTGGAAATGGCCCACCTTGATTATCACTACAAAAGGTCGTCCCATCCCGTGTCTTCCCCCCTACCCCACCCCCCCGCTCTCCTGCTGGTAATAGCTCACCTTAAGTGATCACTCTGGTTACAGTGTGTATGGTAACACCCATTGTTTCATGTTCTCTATGTACATAAATCTCCCCACTGTATTTTCCACTGAATGCATCCGATGAAGTGAGCTGTAGCTCACGAAAGCTTATGCTCAAATAAATTTGTGGTCTCTAAGGTGCCACAAGTCCTCCTTTTCTTTTTGTTATGTGTGGGTACAGGCCCAGCACAAAGTGGCCCTGATCCCTGATTGGGGTCTTTGGGGATTACTGTCATTCATGTAATAAATAATGAGGTGATTGTGTGCAGCACTTTCTGATGTTTTTCTTCTCTGTTGCCATGTTTTTTTTTATGTCATATTTGTTTGGAGGAAATTGACATATACTCATTTTTCTGACATGATTTTCTCTCTGACTGTCTGAGACCTTGTGAACTGTCACACCAAGAGGAGGCATGTTTATAGGCCGCAGCCTTCCTGCAAAGCATCACATAGGCTACTAGCCGAAAGTTAACAAGACGGGACTCACTCGCTCAGGGGGCAGGTGCCAGATGGGGCAGCACAACTGTGAAAGTGACCCCTAAAATCCAGAGTACCAATGAGAGGGAACAAACCTCAGAAGGGCAGAATGCATGGGGACAGGTAGATATGAGCTCAGAGAAGGAGCAAGTTCATGGATGATATCGAAAATCCAGAGGGTGATCTGGAATTAGAATCAGAGATGGAAGCCTGTAAAGGGGACAAAGGCTGCAGGGAAGGACAAGAAGGGAGTGTAAAAAATAACCCTCCTTAGCCCACCACAGGAGAGATCATACCAGCTCCAAATTTAACATGGCAGTGCAGGCTGATACTACAGCCCCCCGCATATACCTTGATCCAGGGGGCAGGGGACATTGCATGCTCCGTATGATCACCTTTCCCTACTAGAGATGAAGGGGGCTGCAATTTATTATGTTCCGTGTAAATTCAGTATGGTCCTCTCATTCCTGGCAAGATGCAAAGACAGCCTGCTGGACTGGACAACATTTCAGAGCCCCCAAAAGCAGCCACTTAGAAAGCTTACATCCAGACAGAACCCTCCCTCTCACGCAGCCTCAGCTGCTGCTGCTGCAGGGGATGGATTGAGCAGACCCAAAGCCTTAGGGCTTGTCTGCATGGGAGATTTGCCCAGTTATATCCGTATAATTATTAGTGATATAACTAAACCACTCTGGTTATACCAGTATAACTCCCGCATGCAGACACTCTTATTCTGAAATAGGCTTCCACTGAGTTTGAGTGACATAAGGCACACCAGAAAAAGGCCCTCTGGTAGCAGAATAAGAGTGGTCATCTGGGAAGTAGAATTCCAGTGCTTTAAATTCACACCCCAGCTTATACCAGTATATAACTTCCCCCCACAGACAAGCCCTTACTCAGAGGTAAGCAAGGAGATGTTTTGCTGGGAGTTTTGGTGCCATATATCTCTATGCAGTGGGGCAGGGGAACAATTTCCTCGGCTGTAGCAGTTCAGTTCTCTAGCCTCCCAGGAGCCTGGTTAAACAAACAGGCAAACAAAAGAAACTTCCCACAAGCAGGGCTTTAGACAAAGGGCTCACGAGGCTCCTTCAGCCTGGCCTCTAAATGAACTCTGCAGCAACAAAGCTTTGCCAGCAGCATTGTCGTACCCTCCTCTCCGCCCCAGGGGTTTGGCTCCTGCTGCCAGCCCCAGCCCTTCCGTGCACAGCCCTCTTATCATGTGCTGGTGAAAGGCCTAATTTGCCCAGCCTTGCTTCCCCATGGATCTCTGCACCAAGGCAGGTGTGGCCTGTCCTGAGGGAGTCTTAACCCTCTTCCTGCCAGAGCCTGTGGGAGGTCTATACATCCCTTCACAACAGGAAAGGAAATCATGGGTAGACCTCGATGGTGGGTAGAATAATGGATTTCTTCCTCTCAGAGCAGACAGATTCTTTGTGGGGATTAGGGCAGAGAGTCATTCACAGTGTAAGCCCAAGGAAGCCAGTGGAGTTACCCCAAGGATGGGTTTGACCCCCCAAGTCCCATGAGATCCAGTGTCTGCAGTGTGCAAGGCAGAGGTTCATTCAAACCTTTTTTAGGATTCCAGTTCAATTTTAGTTTACGCTCCCTGAGTTTTTGCTTTGAGTTTCACACCTGGGTATGGAACAGAGACTGCATCACCATGGATGGTTGATGATGGCCTTCTAGAGCCGCAATAGAAATTCCAGCAGTCTCCATTAGAATCCTTCAGGTAGCTTTCTAGGGTTTTCTCATGGTCTCTCCTAATTCCTACTGGCCTCTATCAGTGTCAGTTGCAGGACAGTGATGGTACCAGCAGAAGTCAGAAGACCAGCAGACTCATTTCTCTGTTTCTATGGCCATCCAGAATCAGTAAATAATTTTAATCTGGAATTTCCATTGGGAAAGGCGAAGGTGTCTGTGCAGCACGGCTGTACTGCCCCCAACCCCACCCCCAGCTCTGTCCTGCGGCGTGACTGTATGGACCACAGACAAGAGATGCAGTCACGCAGACAGCTGCATAAAAGGGATGGGGCGGGGATGGGGGCAGTACAGCCACACGGGAGGAGCTGTCAGCGCTGGCTCCTGGGAGCGGTGGCCCCACATTCTGCACCTTTCGCTGCTGAGGTTCCCGGGAGAGCCCTGCAGTTCCATGGATACCGATTTATATGAGCAGATAACAGATATAACTTTTATCCACGCAGGGCTCTAGTTGTGGAATCTCCTTCACTGGAAGTTTTTGTGAACAGGTTAGTCAGGGCTGGTCTAGAGAATACTGAGTCTTGCCTCAATGCAAGGGACTGGACTAGATGACCTATCAAGGTCCCTTCCAGTCCGACATTTCTATGATATCATCTCCCTCGGGGGCTTTGCATAAACATTGACTGGGAAGGATGGGAGCCAACCAAACCTTAAGGCTGATCGCATCGAATGCTGCTAACTCTGTAACTATGACTGACACTTCCATGTGCCATGTACACATGGACACAGTGCTCCAGTTGACGTCTTATCAGTGCTGAACAGAGTGGAAGAATTACTTCTTTTGTCTTGCTTACAACACTCTTGCTAATACATCCTAGAATGATGTTTGATTTTTTTGCAACAGTGTTACATTGTTGACACATATTTAGTATGTGATCCATTATAATGCCCCAGATCCTTTTCTGCAATACCTTTTCCTAGGCAGTCATTTCCTATTTTGTATGTGTGCAATTGATTGTTCCTTCCTAAGTGGAGTACTTTGCATTTGTCCTTATTGTATTTCATTCTGTTTATTTCAGACAATTTCCCCAATTTGTCAAGATCATTTTGAATTCTAATCCTGTCCTCCAAAGCACTTGCAAACCCTCCCAGCTTGGTATCATCTGTAAACTTTTTAAGTGTACTCTCTATATTACCATCCAAACCATTTAGGATGATATTGAATAGAACCAGATCCAGGACAGTTCCCAGCAGAACCCCACTCAATATGCCCTTCCAGCTTGACTATGAACCAGTGATAGATACTCTCTGAATACGGTTTTCCAACCAGTTAAGCACTGACTTTATAGTAGGTTTGTCTAGGTTATATCTTTCTAGTTTGTTTATGAGAAGGTCATGTAAGATTGTATCGAAAGTCGAGATATATCACATCTACTGCTTCCCCCCTGTGCACAGGGCTTGTTACCCTGTCAAAGAAGGATATCAGGTTGGTTTGACAAACCCATGTTGACTGTTACTTATCACCTTATTATCTTCTAGGTGCTTACAAATTGATTGTTTGATTATTTGCTCCGTTATCTTTCTGGGTACAGAAGCTAAGGTGACTGGTCTGTAATTCCCTGGGTTGTCCTTATTCCCAGATGGTGGCTTGGAGTGTAATGTTCTCAGAGACTCGAGGATGCCCAGATCTATGTCTCCCAAGTTCTGCGGTCTTACCCCTCTCTTTCTGGGCTGGATTGTGCAACCCTTGCTCAGATGGGGGGAGCACTGACTCACACAAGTCAATGGGGCTCATCATGTGGGGTAGGGCTCCCTCACCTCAGTAAGGACAGCCCAATCTGTATCTGACTGTGTTAGGGATCGTCATGAAAATGAACTGTCTGCGGCCTATCCTGACAACCCAGGTGTGGTGCCTGTTGACAGGAAGAAGCATTTAGAGCAGTGGGCTCAGGCTGCATTTGCGGGAGTTTGTCCACACTTTCCACCAAGATGGTTGATGCCCTCAGAGACCTTTTGGATTAATTGCTGCTCCTGGATTGCCAGTTGGAAACAGTGACCCATAAGGTATTTTTCCATCAGCAATTGGCCAAAAGACTGTCATGCAAACCTCACAATAACTATCCCTGTGTTTGTCACCACACTCCTCTAATACATTCTACTTAGGGCTAGTCTGGGCTCTTTGAAGGCTCCAACTAGTGCAGAATGCAGCTGCCTCCCTATTAAATTGGGTGGCCTACACTGAGCACGTGACACCTATGCTCCAAGCACTGCCCTGACTAGCTGTCTGCTTCCAGGGGCAATTCAAGGCGTTGTGCTCAGCACCGCAAAACAGAAACTGAAATGTGAAAATCCCCAATGAATAACGGCTCTGTGCAGTGCTAGCTGTGAGCTGTGCTGCCACAAAGTTTGAGGCTGTGTCTGGATTCCAGACTGTTTGGATGCTAATCACATGGTGTGTGTACAGTGACTCTCACCAGAGGGTCTCGATACTCTTTGCAAACATGAAGTATTTACTATCCCCCTTAAACTGAGCCATAGGGTGGCCTGATTTTAAGGGGTACTGAGCACCCAACCCCCTAACTGAAGTCCATGGGAGCTGTAAGTGTCCTGCTCCTCAGAAACTCAGGCCACTTATTTGGGTGCCTAACTTTAGGAATCCAAGCTGGAACATTTTGACCCTGGGGCCAGATTTTCCAAGGAGCCCCAGCTAGGTACATCCATAGCAAGATGTTGAAGTACATGCATGTGTGTGCGTGCATAGGTACTGGAACTAGGGGTGCTGCTGCATCCCCTGGCTTGAAGAGGTTTCCATCATATACAGGGTTTACAGTTTGGTTCAATGGCTCTCAGCACCCATACGATACAAATTGTTCCAGCATCCCTGCGTGTGTGTACGTGCATGCAACAGGGTCCCCCTGGTTACCTCCTGCCTCCTTGGGTAAAGAGCGGCTTCTCTGACTCTTCATTGTCTCCTTCTCTTTGTTCTTCCCGATGTAGACACGTCTCCATCAGACGCGACAAACCTCAACGCCGCCAATAGCATTGGGGTGAGCGCGCTGTGCTCCATCTGCGGGGACCGTGCCACGGGGAAGCACTATGGGGCCTCCAGCTGTGATGGCTGCAAAGGCTTCTTCAGGAGGAGCGTCAGGAAGAACCACATGTACTCTTGCAGGTATGAACTGAGGGCACCAGGGCATCGTGCTGTGCGAGGCTCCAGCTGCAGCAGGGCGTGTGCCATAGACAAGAGGGGGAACGAGTCTACCAGGAACTGCGCTGAGAATCCCCCAGAACTTGGGGTCACTATTCCCTGTTGTCTCCCTTTACCCCAAATCTCACAGTACTGGCCTGTCCCTCCAGCTGAGGAGGGCTGGACACATCTCCCAGCAGAGTTCCTCACCAGCCTCAAGCCAGGGGTCACTTGAGAATAATAGGGAATGACGGCAAAGCAAGATAGGATGGTTCCTACTGCCGGGGGCTGAGCACCTTGCCTCCACCACACTCCTAGTCTGAGGGGCAGGCGTGGTGCTGAACTCCCATCCCTCCGTGCGGGGCAGTGCAACAGGCCATTGGGATATTACTCCTGCATCGATCCCAGCAGTCTGGTCTGGGGTAAAATTTCTAAAAGTACTGAAATAATTTTAGAAGCCTAAAGCCTATTTTCAAAAGTGACTTAGGCACTTGGGGAGGGGGGGTCCAGATTTTTAAAGGGATGTCAGCTGAGCAGAGCTACGCTTAAACTCTCGGCAGCCCTCTTCCTGGTGGAATTTTCAGCCTGGAGTGAGGTAGCTCCATGCCGCCTAGGCTCCCTATAGAGTACGTGGGGATAGTCAAGCAGCTAAGAAAGCAGAAGTTGGCCTGCTGAGCAGGGAGCTGCCTAACCAAGCCAGAAATGAAATGCTGGAGAGAGGAGCAGGACTTAGGGGCCTAAGTGGCTGAGCTGGTGCACCTGGCTGATGGGCCAGAGATAAACACCTCCTTCCGCCTGGGAATCCCAGCTGTGAACCCTCTCCTGGAATTATGCACCTAAGATTAGATAGCCCAGGGCCTAGCAGCCAGAACCACCTCGCTCTGGCTCCTGTTCACGTTCAATACCTCACTCACTCTCGCCCAGCGTATATCTGTGACCCTGGCTGTCTCGTGAGCAGGTGCTGAGCTTCCCTCACCATCTGCAGCCAGCCCTCCTGCTTTAGGGGGTAGCAGGCATCAGGTCTTAGGCATGCTCAGAGCATGTCTATGGGATGGGGCACCGAGTTTGAGAATCCTGCTTTGGGGCCTCTGGGGTTTCCGTTTGAGCTGGGGCTCTGAGCAGCTTGTTAGCAGCACTAGGCTACCTTGAAAATGCCGACAGGGAGAAACGTAGACACCGTGGGGATTTAGGCACCACCTGACCAGCAGCTTTGAAAATGTCAGCGGTGCCCCCGTGGCGACCAGAGGCACCTAAATCCTTTTACAAATCTGGCCATTGGGTGCCTAAGTTTCACTGAAAGACAATGAGGCCTCAAAGTCCCTTTTGAAAATGAGACTGAGCTGCTTTTGAAAACGGTACCCTAAACTGCGGGGAAGCTGGCTGGGGAATGTGCATGGCGGTGTGAATGCAGCACCCGAGGACCAGAGAGGAGCCCCAGATGTGTGACAGAGATGTAATCTGAAGTGTAGCTTGGAGCCTAGGGCTAAGCTTTTCAAAACTGGGTGCCTAATGTTAGACTCCTGCATCCATACTTAGACGCCTGAATAAGTGGCCTGATTTTCCAAAGGGATGAGCATCCAGCAGCTGTGACTGACTCCAGTGGTCACAGTGACGCACTCAGTAGTTTGGAAAACAAGGCCACTTATTTAGGTGCCTAAACATGGACTTAGAAGGCTACTGCTAGGCACCTATCCTGGAAAATATTGGCTATGGGCTTTAATAGAGCACAACGAAACCTGCACTCTCAAAAGCTAAACAATTGACATGGCGGGGGCCCTTTGTCCCTTGGGTCACCCTACACGCCATACTCACAGGTTTAGTAACTTGACGTGATCAGCCAGCTGAAAACTATATAGCGAGCATGAGACGTGACAATAAAATCTGTACTGCAAACGGCTGTTGACATTGTGCTACACACTAGAGCCATAAACAAGGGAGTGTCATGGATCTGGATATAGCAGTGGGGAAGGAAGAAGTTGCTTTGGTTCTGATCAGTAAAGTTTGGGGGTTATACTGGGAGATGGTGTCAAGTATCAGGGGGTAGCCGTGTTAGTCTTTAAGGTGCCACTGGACTCCTTGTTGTTTTTGTGGATACAGACTAACAGATTTCTTTGGGCATAAGCTTTTGTGGGTAAACACCTCTTCTTCAGATGCATGGAGTGAAAATTACAGATGCAGGCATTATATATTGACACATGAAGAGAAGGGATTTACCTCACAAGTGGAGAACCAGTGCTGACAGGGCCAATTCGATCAGAGTGGATGTAGTCCACTCCCAATAATTGACGAGGAGGTGTCAATTCCAGGAAAGGCAAAGCTGCTTCAGTATATAATGCCTGCATCTGTAATTTTCACTCCAGGCATCTGAAGAAGTGGATTTTTACCCACAAAAGCTTATGCCCAAATAAGTCTGTTAGTCTTTAAGGTGCCACCGGACTCCTTGTTGTTTTACTGGGAAATGGGTCTGTTCAGGCTTTAGTGCAGTGTTGTGTGGTGATAAAGAGCGGGAACCTGGGGGTCAGGCTGCCTGGATTCTAAGCCCAGCTCTGGGAGGGACTGTGGTGTAGTGCAGTGATTCTCAACATATTCCATATCAGAGCACCCATCCTCCAGGATCTCTCTCCTATCTAGCTGTGTTCTGCTGGGGACCTCCCACTCATTTAGCAGTACAGGGGGGCAGGTTGGTTCTGACTCACCTGTGTGTGACCATGCTGGGGGTTGTGACCCCCATCTTGATCAACCTTTGTCTAGTGGTTAGAGCAAAAGGCTAGAAGTCAGGACTCCTGGCTCGTATTCCCACCTCTGCCATTACCTTGCTCTGCAACCTTAGGCAGGTTTCTTGGCTCCCACAGAAATGAATGGGAGTTGTGTGTCCGAATTCCTGAATTTCCCTGCGCTGCCTTACCTGCGATAATTCTTCCTCCATTCCTGGGGGAACTGTAGGTTAATTGAGAGCCTCATATTAAAGCAGCCCTGGAAAGGCCAAGTGTCGGTGTTCTTTCCTCAGGATCGGGGACTCTGCTCTGGTTTTATGTCTCAGACCACAAGGATCTCTCCTTAGGCTCTAGGCTGTTGCTGCTGCTCATCCCCCTTTCTCCTCCCCAGGTTTAACAGGCAGTGTGTTGTAGATAAGGACAAAAGAAACCAGTGTCGATACTGCAGGCTAAAGAAGTGCTTTCGAGCAGGGATGAAGAAAGAAGGTAGGTCACCGTGTGCTCTGTCTGTTCTAATGCCAGCCGCTGGCCAATTACCAATTACACAGCTGTGTAACACCAATTACACAACTGGTTTGGTTGCCTCTACCCTGCCAACCACAGACACCTACATACAACTTCACACAAATACATACCAACCCAATTATGTACACTTCCAGAGATACACCAAGATGCTACAGACTCCCACCTGCGCACCAACATCTACTTACACTTACAGACTTACAAAATATTTACAGGCAGGCACTCCCTCCCCCCCTCCCTCCCTCAGACACACACACATACCTTGCACTTGCACACCCAGTGTAGCTGTATACATATATATAGGACCAATAGCGCTGAACCATTTAAAGCTTCGTAATGTTGGCAAAAGCACCAAGCTTCAAAGCCCCAGTTAATTTGGATACCAAGAAGATCGTCACGTAATTAAGACTCTGAGTGCATGAAGCACATCAGGTCTGTTCAGTGTGAAATGAGGTGTCTCTCACTTTATATTAATTATTTTTGAGGGGGTTGGGGTTGGCTGCAAGTTCTCTCCCCCTGGAGTATCTGATCATTCTGGAGTCCGGTGATTAGTCACTGGGAATTGAGTAGCCACCAGTGTGTCCCACAGGGCCCAGAAGACTTTTTGGCCTTTCCTCATTTGGCCTGTGCCCTAAACTAGAGGATAGGTTACCTAGTTGATTTCCAACTACTTAAGGCCTTCTCTGCAATGGAGAATTGTTTCAGTAGAACGCTACAGAGCCTATACCGGCATAACCACCTAGTGTAGACACAGTGTACACCAACAGAAGGAGTTTTGTTGCTTGGGGGTGTGGTTTTTTTCACACCCCTGACTGACAGTTATGCCAATATAAGTTTTAAGTTTAAACCAAACCTAAGGTGTGACTTTAAATCAATATAGTTATACTACTCTAAATCCCTGTGTGGACACTCTTATTCCAGTGTAAGGGGGTCGTCTTTGGTTTAGCTTATGTCACTTGGGAAGCTAAACCGAAAAAGGGTACGTCTGTAGTGGAATAAAGTATCCACAAAGGGAGTTATACTTGTGTAGCTGTATAATCAATAAAACTTTCCCGTGTAGACAAGAGCTCAGTAGTGTTTTGTATCTGCTTCTTTCTGGGATGAGTCACTAGGCCTTGCTCTTTGGCATTGAACTTATTCTGCTGATGAGGGAACGTGAGGGTCTCCATTTGGAGGAGGCAGACATTTTTGTGTTTCAAAACACTGGCCAACAATTTTTTATGTCGTGGCAAAGTTAGAAAATTCTTGATCCTCCTGCCCTGAATAGGGATTGGTGCAAAGGACTATTTTCAATAAAGAGCATTTTTGAATGAATTGCCTGCTATATTTTTTGATCCTGAGGAAGTGCTGGTGGCTTTTATATAAGGAACAAATAACCAGGGACATTTTACACACACAAAGAAATGCCTTTTCACAAGTTTACCAAAAAGCAAAACTTTATTCATTTTTGCTCAAAATTTTCATTAGTATCCAGAGAATTATCCACAGTGTGGGACATTCTGAGGGACCCAGCAAAAGGCCCACGTACCACTTAACTCCCACTTAATCCCAAGTGGTGCATAGACCTCATGCTGGCCTTCTGCACAGAGATCAGTGTTGCCCTATACACAGGCAATGGCAAAATGTCCACTTCAAAATGGTGCATTTCCACCTTCAAGAAAGACCCTGGTGGAAAGTGCCTATAATTCACCGTCAGTAAAATGTGTGAATGGTCATCAAAATATCCACTGTCAGGTGTGGCTACTCACCACAGCCTTGCTTCGCTCCACACACTCCCTGCACAGCTACCTTTGGGACCTCTGCAGTGTTTCCTGCATCTGTAACACAGACACGATGGGCCGGTCAGTGGCGTAACATCAGAGATGAATTTGGTTCTGCAAATGCACAACTTAAAACCCAGAGTTCTCCTGATTCCAGCTTGTGTCCTCTCTGCTCTCAGCCCGTAGAATAAAGCGACCTCCCAGGATAACAGACTCCTCAAGCTGCTGCAGCCAAAACATGGGCCCTTTGAGAACACCCTAACCCTGCCTTCCATGAGGAACACTTCTCTCCACACTAATAGGGACTAGGCATTGCTAAGAGCTTGCCTTAAGTTTGCCTGAAGGACAGAGGAATCCTCTCTTTTTAGAGCCTACTCATCTTGTGCTCAAAGCTGTGCTTGTGTCTGTTAATATTCAATAGAAGTTACATTAGGTCCATGACCAGCTAATACTGAGCAAACATTTAGAAAACATCTTGGTGTGACTGAACCCAGGGCCCGGCCACTGATAATGAGCAGCGTAACCTTGAGAGCTCCTATTTACAGCTGCTGACTGCAGGGCTTTTATTTCAGCCGAGCCTAGTTATTGCTTTTTATCAGGCTGAATTATACATTCGGAAAATATAAATCCAGGGAGCCACAAGCATTGTGCAGAGATTTTCATGATACAGTAGATCGATAGCTTCTTCCAGCAGATTGCTCGGATGACTGTATCTCTTCCAGCGTGGTTTGCCTACTATGGGTCACAATCTGCACAAGTGCCTTTCAACAGATACTGGAATTAACCCCTTCAGCATTATTGCTCCAACAGCAGCCTGCCGACACCCCTTAGACTCACAGCCTAAGCCCTTCAGAGGAACAAACCAACCGGGGAAATATAGGAGAGAGAAACATACCTGTCACTGTGACTCTCTTTAGTCTCAGATATTCTGTGTCATACCTAACCGAGAGCTTAGATACACTGCTCAGCTGCACAGTAACTATTTGCAGTAACACCGTCATTGTTTCCTTTATCATTCACGCATACAGGTGGTTCCCCACAGCACTATTGTACATCTCTATGCTGCATGAAGGCAAAGCCGTACTGGCCACATTTTTGAGGGCTTCCAAAATTATGTCCACAAAATCTATTTGCACCAGCTTTTGTGTGTACAGAGTGAATAGCTGTGTGTATGACAGCCTGTTGTCACAAGTCACTGGGAGCGGGGGCTGTGAGTGTTAACGAGGTACATGGACATTTTTCATGCATGGCTTAAGAGGTTCCTTTAAAAAACTGGCACTATAGCATGGGGCCAAGTGAAGACACCCATTTCTGCACTTGGGAGCAGGTCCACTACCCACTGAGGTCATGGGGGGGCTTTCCATTGACCTCAATGAGCATTGGTTCAAGCAAGCCCTTGCACTCTGATATAGCTCAGTACCAAGATGTTTTAGGCACCAAGGAGAGCCCAAATGTTGAATTTTGCACTACATTTTGGTCACCAATGTGTGAAAATCAGGCTCCCTGTGTTTAAAACTTGATTCAGCCTCATACTGACCTGCCTCCCACACTGAATAGCTGTGAAACCTTGGCTAAAGAAAGCTGAGGATTTAGTGTGTAAAGGTAACACCAACAGAGTGTGAGGGCGTTGGTAAACACATTCCTGACTGAGCTTTGGCTGAGCAAAAATACTTCCTTGCAGCTGTACAAAACGAACGTGATCGAATCAGCACCCGGCGATCCAGTTATGAAGACAGCAGCTTGCCTTCCATCAACGTCTTACTGCAGGCAGAAGTCCTTGCACAACAGGTACCCCTTACTTCCTGTTAGCCTAAAGCATCAGTGCCAAACGTTCAGCAGCGCCAGGTGAATAACCCATCACTCTTTCTAGGGTTACCACCGGGGGCAGGGTGGGAGGTTGTTACTTAGCTGCAGACTGAACACCATTGTTCTCAGATGTGGTTGTTATTTGAAACCATTCGCGGTATAATGGTTGGTCTGAAGCTGATTTGTGAACAGGCTGCTGTAACTACTTGACATTTCAGCTATTTTGACCGGACACAAAAGGCCACATCTTCAGCTGATGTGAGCTGGTGTAGCGTCACTGAAGTCAATGGAACCATGCTGACTTACACTCAATCAGATTCATAGGCAGCAGATTTAAAATAAATAGAAGGAAGCACTTCACACAAGGCACCGTCAACCTGTGGAACTCGTTGCCAGGGGATGTTGTGCAAGCCAAAAATATAACTGAGTTCAAAAAACAATTAGAGAAGTTCATGGAAGATAGCTCCATCAGTGGCTATTAGTCAAGATTGTCAGGGACGCAACCCCATGCTCAACTGTCCATACCTCCAACTGCGAGAAGCTAGGACTGGACAAAAGGGGAAGGATCATTCAAAACTGCCCTATTCTGTTCATGCCCTCTGAAGTATCTGGCCACTGTCAGACACAGAATACTAGGTTAGATGGTCTGACCCAGTATGGCCATTCTTATATTCTTACACCATCTGGCCTGTAGGTCATATGGTATGTTTCTATTCCCTGTTTAGACAAGAATAAATCTTGGAATCAGGCTTCCGGTGCAAACAGTTGTGATTTATGAATTCAAGGTTTGCTTTATGCAAATATTTTTGACAATGTTTGCTTAAAATTCTCTGTTTCTGTAAACATTCCTGCCAGGACACTCATTTGCTAGAATATTCACAGAAAGGGGCCCAGGAAGAGGAAGCAAATTTGTTTAAGAATTTGAATGAATAGCCACAGGCTTAAAAAAATTGACTTTGTCTGGGAAGAACTGAGCCCCAGAATTCCAAGAAAGGCAAACACTAGGGATGTTCTTATCAGGCCTCCAGGTCAGAAAGCATTTCAAACAATCTCCTCGCCATCAGACAACCTGAATCTAAAGCACTGGCAATATCCAGCTGTGCAGCCTTAAATCCAGTGACATAATGCAAGAAAGTCATTCAAACCATGACCACTACAATGCAAGAAAGGTCATCTTGCAAGACCATGCATCACCCAGCCCATCTCAGACCTGTTTGCCTTAAGCACACTTCCTGCCCTCTCTGCTCTGCCAATGATGCCAACCTCAATCCATCCAGGGTCTTTATCTCCTTTGATAGGCATCACCACGTCTTGTGCCATGTTGCTGCTTATATTTGAAATGATCTTCCCAAATCTCCAAGCCAAACCACCTCCCTCACCTCATTCAAATCTCTCCTAAGAAGGGCCGGAGGGAGAATAGGTAAGAAAGGAGAAAGAGGGAAATTAACAGAAGCATTAAGGCATTTCCAAGCACAGCAGGGTGACAATTTTTGTCCAAAGCTTTTTTTGCTGATAAATGCAGATTTGGGGTATTGAAATATTTCATACATTTGTGTCAAATTTGCCATATGGTTTCAGTCAAACCAACAAACAAAACCAATCCTGCCAAAAAAAAAAAAAATTCTGAAAAAATTGAAATTTTATTTCAATTTTTAAAATTTGAAATGACTTTTTGTTTTGAAATGTATTTCAATTTCATTTAAAACACATATAAAAACTTTGTAAAAGCTTTAAAATGAACAAAATGTTTATTTGACCTGAAACTATTTTTTTGCTTACTTTTTGGGTTACCACAAATTTTGAAAACTTTTTGTTTCAGGTCAGTGTGAAACAGTGTTTTGTTTTGCTTTTCGGAACGGCCAGCAAACCGGAAAAATCACATTAATTTACACAGCTCCATGTCCAAGCTCTAGGGCTTGATCCTGAGAAGTGCTGAGCATTCCTGTCTTCAAAGGGAGTTGAGGGCATTCAGGATCCCAAAGGAGTGCTCAGTAGCCTACAGGATCGAGGCCTAGTGGGTAACCATGTGATCTTTTTAATTGTCCCCCTTGTCCTTCCTTTCCCCTTCCACCACCTCCTGTCTGGTGCTACTCTCAGCGGTGCATTGGGTAGAATGTCTGGCCAAGATTTTCTAAAGCCACTAGTGATTTGGGGTGTCTCTGTCTCAGCTTCCGGGTGCCCAACAGGAGACGATTTTCAGAGTCGGGTGCCCAATTGATTTTTCTCAGCATAAAACCAACGCTCTCCAAATCATGAGTCATTTCTGAAAATCTTGGCCCACGTCTTAGCTCATTCTGCGAGGCTCCTAGCACATTTATGGGCCCTGTAAAGATAACATCGCACTGTGCTACAAGGTGAGATAAGGGTCCTCTTGCCACGAGGCTTGCAAGGGAAGAGCATTTTACAATGAGACTGGATGTTCTGAAGCAGCATGATCCTCTGTTGAGTCAGGTCTGCCGATAAAGCCAGCAGCCCTGAAGAAACTCATCGAGGCTGTTCCATTCCAGCAGAGCACACGCAGACTCATTAAACACTGGGGACCCTAGCATGCTAATCGGTAACTTATATATGCCTGGCTAATTAGAACAAGATACTGCTGAGGAGCCGCTTTCTCTGGGATCTCAGGTCACTCACCCAGAGGTCTGTGTTTATTTGCTAAGCCTTCCCAGCTCCCTGATTAGGGTAATACTTGGTGAGATTTTTACAATCTTATTTATTCAATAACAGCTCTAGAGCTGGAGAGGTTCCAAGAAATGCAACCTGGGGAAAATGCTGGTGCCTTTCAAACCAGTGAGGCTGTGAAAGAGGGAGCCAGGTCTGAGGTGAAAGTGCTGGAATGCACAGGACAGGAAGCGCTGATGCTGTCCGGGATTCCAGAGGGCAGAAGGAAGAGAGTGGTGGGTCTGGTTAATCACTCACAAAGTCATAAGGGAAAACTGGTGATTAAAGCCAGATTTTGAAACAAGCTGAGTATGCAACTGTGCATGCAACATGTGCACGCACTTGCACATCTGATTGGCATGGAAGTTTGCTGCACCTTTGCATGCAAATGGGGTCCCAGCACATAAAGAAGTGCCAGATCAGACATTTGCAAGTGAAATGGCACCATTTGCCTTTGCATTAACAGTAATTCTGCATGCAAATTGAACACACAGTGTATTTTCGTGGGCATATTTACACATGTACAGTTTGGTAAAATGTTTCTGACTTTAAACTGGAGCTTCAATATTTCAAATGGGGATTTTAAATTTAAATGTTCTGATCTCACTTAAGCCAGCTTTACCGCTGGGTAACTGACCTCAGTGGAGAGACTCCTGATTTATTTCAGCATGAGTGAGAGGAGAATCAGGTGCTATGTTCAATACATTAATGAAAAAACCTCGGCAAAGGCAGTGATGGCTCTGTTTGGTTGGGAGCAGGGTATGGCTGGCTTGGCAGGTAGGGTAGTTCTCTGAACCCTCGCTGGTGGGGAGAAGTTTTTTCTCCAGCACCAGCACTAGCCTTGATGAGCCTCTGCTGAAGGGAAACTGGGTTTATATCAGTGACCGTGCTAGAGAAAGAAGGAATGACAGCTTCGTGTATAGGCCACATTGGGCTCTGGTGTAAATCCATCGAAACCTGACTTACTCAATGGGAGGAAGAACTCTTGACACTGGACGTGTTTCTCACATGCTTTACAGACCACTCAAGTCTGGTCAGGGAACGACATTTTGATAATGGGGGTATCTGGGCTTTGCCTCTGTTTGTCATTCCCTTCCTCCTGCGATAAAGAAAGAAAGCAAATCTCGATCCAACTCCTAAGTTTCGGGGGGCATATGTACTGATTTCAGGCCTATCTTAGAGATAGATCAGTTGCTAGTACGGAGCATCATTCCTGACGTCTCAGCTATACATAGGAGGAAAAAGCTCCTGGCTCCATTGATATCTGCCTACCTTTTGATCTGTTCTTTGATTAATCTCTGTAGAGCCACAAACCTACATGGAGTATCAGAGAAGGCAGAAAAGATGCTGCCCCCACCTTTCATGGGTCTTCCCAGCTTCTGGGACTTTCATATCTCTGGCTCTTGCAGCTCTGAAATATGAAGATCCTACATGGGTCCCTTCTCATCCTTGCAGATATCATCCCCAATTTCTGTGATCAACGGAGACATCCGAGGGAAGAAGATTGCGAACATAACAGATGTGTGTGAATCCATGAAGCAGCAGTTGCTGGTGCTGGTGGAGTGGGCCAAGTACATCCCGGCCTTCTGTGAGCTTCCGTTAGATGATCAGGTTAGTGCTGCCATTTGACTTCCCCTGGCTCTTTCCAGTGGAAATTAATCTGTGGCCAAGAGGAATGGCCCGATCTGCAAAGAAGTTGCACATTGTTTATGCAATTATCATGACTGCACAAGCAGATCAGATAACTGCACGCATACAATACTAGCACTGGCCATTTGCATGTGCAGTTAAGCAGACTGTTTGCACAATGGCTGTAACAATGTGCTCAGCTAGACAAATAATCGTGCACATATTTTGCAAACAAAATTTTGCATGGGCAGATGGTTGGTGAATCATTGGTTAATGCTACTGCAGCACTTTGAAAACCTAAAGCACTATACAAATGCTCAGGATAATTAGACTGATTAGGTACTGTATATTGGCCTAACTTTTGAAGGCCTTTCTGTTGCCTAAGATTAAAAAAATCTATCTTTAATTCATTCACCGGGCCTGTGGTTTCATGGTGTCAGTGGTAACTGTTATTGATAGTGATTTATAAATTATAATAAAAACGCGTCTAAGCTCCCAAACCAACAGCAGCATCTCTGCAGACTGAAAAGTTGCAAATATATTTGTATTTAAAGCAAGATATTAAAGTAGCTTACTTACCAAGACCAGGATAGAGGGCTGTGCATTCCCTTTGTAAGAACTGAACCATAAGATCTAAGGGTAAGTCTACCCTGCCGGCAGAATATGATTTCAGACATACCCTCGCTAGCTTTAATCTAGCTAGCTCAGGTCCGTGGCAGCCCGGGCTTCAGCACAGGCCGGCCACGCAAGTAAGAACGCAGGGTTCCAAGAAGGCTTGCATACTGCTATTGGTCCCCCCACTAGCTAGATTGAAGCTATCTTTGGCATGTCTACACAAGCTGCAATCATACTTTAGACATGCCCTAAAGCAGCCTCAGTGGCACAAGGAAATGCTCAGTGTTAAGGGCTACATTTCAAAGTTGTGTGCAACTGCTGAAGTGGTGAAAATGCAGAAATACCTATGTAAAGGTACTCTTCCTCAAAATTCACACACATGAAAGTGGGGGTATGCAGGGAAAACTAGTGAGAGTCCATTTCTGCGGAGGGCTCACAGTGCCTGTGATGGGGCAGGAGGATGTTTCCAAGTTAATTGTTTTTTGTTCACAAACTTAAAAAGGGTCATTTTCATCCAGGATCAGGGACCAGTCCAATGACCTCCGGATCGGGAGGTAGTTTTTACCGAATAAGAAGATTAGGATATTTAGAAAGTGAGAGTGCCCAGCTAGTCAAGAAAACCCACAGTCATCTCACAATGCAGATCACTGGGAAGTCTGCATATTTTACAGCCTTTAGGAATGCTCCCATCTCTGTCCATTTGGGTGCTAGCTTTGAATTATTTACAGTGATAAACAGCATGCTAAATTCCTAAAGCAAATACACTTAGAAATCACAAAAAAAAATGGTGTCCAACGGCAAATTATATTTACCTAGCAAACAGGCTGCAGCATATAGAGGACTAGATGCAGCTATTGTTCTATGAAGTCTTTCACTGCCACTTGGAATGGATGTTGTAAAACCCAGTTAATGCTTTGTAGGATCTACAGCGGTTTGCACATGGACCGTCCTCACCAAGTGTCTTTGGCTCAGTCACGGGAATTTTTTAGAAAGGAAATAACCAAGGAGCAGATTGCCTGCCACACTGAAGAGAGGTTTTTCACATGCCCCCTGCCCCAGTGTGACTCCTGGTCTGAGTAATTGCTCGTCAGTGTGAGTAAGGGGCTCACAGTCTGGCCCAATATGTCCGGGAAGAATCCAGGAGGAAAACATTAGATTTTTTTTTCTGAAATGCACATTAAAAAACAAACCCATAATTAGACCCACATTTTCAAAAGAAGATGAACCACATGACAGTGTGGCAGCCACAACTAGAAAAACATGGCAGCAAAAATGTGTGTGAGTCCCTGAGCCGGCTGCATGGGAGACACTAGAGAAGTTTTCCATCAGAAAATGCAGTTTTGTGGAAATCAAAATGTATTGTGAAAACGTCAGTTTCAGTGAAACTTGCCACAGAAAGATGTCAGAACAAATGAATGTTGAAACACTTTGTTCTGATAAGGTAAAATACTTCATTTCAGCTTTCTCATTTTTGATTAATTTTGTTTAGACTTTTATATTCAATTAAAATATTAATCTTAATATTACATTGGTATATGTTATATGTAATATTTTAATCAAATATAAAGTCACAATGAATCAACAATATCAAAACAAAACATTTCAACATTAACAACATAATTCAAAGTTATTGAAACAAAATGTTTCGATAGTTGTGAATCAAAACATTTTGGCATTTTCATTTCACAGGAAACTGTGAAACTTCAGCTTTTCGTTCTGATTCAGAACTATTTATTTTTTAAGTTCAGAATTCCCTGAGGAATGACAGGTTCCAGTTTTGACCAGCTCCAGTACACACAGATAGCTGTAGTTACACAACAAACTGGGCGACTGCACACATCTGGCCATCTGCACATGCACTTCACGTTGTGTTGCACAAATGGGGATTTCACAACACCTTGAAGCATTCACCCTTTTTGCAGAAGTCCCTGTTCTATTTATTTGCATAATACCTTTGTCCCCTCAAGTGTCAGCATCTTTTCTAATCAGAGCTTTGTTCTAGCCCATTTGCATTCTCTTGACACTTATGGTAGAGTGAGGTTTTCCCTGGCTTCATCTGGTACTGAAAGATAACACCCTGGAAAACTGATATGTTCCTGCTCCGTTGCTTCATTCTCCTTTTCTCCCTCTGTTTGTTCAACACATAGAACATAGGCTGGACCATCCTCATTAGGACACACTTTTCCAAGTCTCTCCATTAATGTTTAATAGTTGTTTTCTTCGGCCAACATCCCTGGCTAGCTATTAAGAAGCAGCTTGGCCACACTGTCCAATAGTTAACCTTTATTTCTACCAAAGCTTTGAAATTGTTAACAGAAGTGGGGCAAAAGATCCGGGACATTCTCAGGAACCACTGAGGGGTGTAACATGAAGAACGTCAATTATTAACGTCAGGGCAGAAAAACATCTCTGTGCCTTCATTGGTCTAAACGGTCCATTGCCATTGGGGGAGCAAATGACCAGAAGATGACCCCACCCACTGGTGGGACATAGCACATGGCATGGTGACCCCACCCGCTGGTGGGATGTAGTGCGTGACACGGTGACTGCCCTCTTGGTGGGATGTAAGGCATGAGATGGTGACCCCACTCCTGGTGGGATGTAGCGTGTGAGATTGTGACCCCTCTCAGTGGTGGGACAAACGGGGGACATGGAAATGATCCTACTCATTGTCATGATGTAGAATGTGAAATGGAGACTGCCCTCTCCCCTGGCATGAATGCATTATGCAGCAGTGACCCCTGCTCCCCCAGCTCTCTAGCATGGCACGTATCATGCAGGAGTCACTCTGCCTCTCTGGTGTGAGTGTCCAATTCTTTTCCAGTCAATGTGATATTATTGGTGTGACAGGTTCTGTGAGAAAAAGACAGACATCTCAGGTATCTGTCAGAGACAGGAAGCCCCCCACCAGGGCGGGTCACAGACTCTTTGGGGTTTGATCCCTGCTTGTCACGACTATCCGTTCCTGAGCCAGTGGCTGGCTGCTCTGTGGGATGATGCCATCTCTCTCTTTTCTCCCAGGGTCAGTCACAGTTTCTCCTAATCACTTCTTGCCCTTCCTTATACTTGGGACACTGGAGCAGGAAGTGTGTGTGTCTCTCTCAGTCTCTGCTGCCATGCTGGGTGCACAGTTGCTTCTCACACTGGGCTTTGTGCCTCCCGATTTCCACCTCTTGTGTGTGATCAGCAGTTGTGAGAGTCGGCCTTAGTGCTGCACATGCCAGTGCAGTGAGATGGGTGAGAATTCTGTGCAGGGATCTGGACCAGTCCAGCTTGCTGCTCGCTTTGATTTGTTCTTCCCAGTGGCTCGTAATTGGGTGTTTCAGGTGCTGGGCTAGTATCTTGAGCATCTTTTGATTTAGATTGTTGGCTCCCTGGCCAAGCGGTTGGAGGTGCTGCACCTGAGGAGCAGTGAGATGGAGGAGTACATTGTGTTTGAACCCTCACATATAACAGGAGTGAGGATCCCACTCCTCTGCCCTGATGTGCGCAATGCAGGAGTGGGCACTTCCTCTACATTCTACTTATGTGGAATCAAAGCACTTGCCCCCCTTTTCCCAGTCACCCGGATAATACGTCTCTGTCCTTGCAGGTGGCACTACTGAGGGCACACGCAGGAGAACACCTGCTCCTGGGAGCTGCTAAGAGGTCCATGGTGTTCAAAGACATCTTGCTATTAGGTAAACCACTTCTCCTCTATGCCAGGATGCTGCTGCTTCCTCTAGTAAAGCAGATACACTCACACAGGAGCATCCTATTTGTGGATTGGAAGGGGATGGGCATTTTGTTTTGTCCTGTGTCATTTTTGCTGAATGGCGCGTTGGGTCGGAATTCTCATGTATCCAGGGAACCCAGCATTGCCCTGGGGTTTGGTTGGTGTGTCAGATCTAAGGGCTTGGTTCACATTTCCACCATAAAGCTCCATTACAGTGCTCCAGCAGGGTAGAGGGGCCTACAGGTCATTGACCCCCCCCCCATTAAAATCCCATCACGCTGCCAGAGAGGTGAAAAGAGGCCTTAGCGTAAGTGAGAAGCAAAGCCTCCATCTTCATTCAGCTTTTCCTTGTTGCAATGATCTTCCTTTGCCCAGTAATAGAGTGAGAAGAGGCTGCTTGAGTAACATAGGTCAGCATTTATGGCCAGCACATCCCTTCTGCTACAGGAGAGGAAGGCAGTGGATGTATATAGAGACAGGCCCATTTGCTGCTCGGGGATGAGTGGAAGAGGAAACTTCACTTGTCCCAGGTAGGTTTACTCCTGTTCTGAGATAGAAAAAAGCCCAGTTGCTAAAGCCCAGGCCTGTTGTGCTCATTAGGAAACCACTAGCATGTTGCAGCATCCTGTCCCAAAGTAATGATACCTGTCCCATGCATGGCCCACCCATGGGGAGCAGCTTTGTGATGTCCTTGAAGTCTACAAACGATCCTGCGTGCTTGTTGATTCAGGAGGCCAGAGTCATGTGTCTCCACTTACACTCACACCCACATACCACACTTAATTCCAGTCTTGGTCATGTGAGGTGAGGAGTGAATGTGTGAACCCCTGGTCAGCATTGTAAGTCTTGGTGGATGTAATAAAGTCTGAGGCGCTCAGGTGCCTCTTTGTTCCTGGTTTGATCATGAGCAGCTGGTGATATAGTTCTATTGTGTTCCTAAAGGAAATGACCACATAATCCCCCGGAACTGCCCTGAGCTGGTGGAGGTGATCCGTGTGGCCATCCGAATCCTCGATGAACTGGTCCTGCCATTCCAGGAGCTGCAGATTGATGACAATGAATATGCCTGCTTGAAAGCCATCATCTTTTTTGACCCAGGTAGGCCCAAACCTTCAACAATTAATCACCGGAAAAAATCTCTTCTTACAAAACCCAGAATAGCAACCACACAAGAGCTTCGCCCTGCTCTCGCACTAGCCCGTGCCCCAGCAATTTGGTACAGTGTTGGTGGGATGGACCTGGTTTTCTCAAGGTGGTTTCCTCAGTGATTTCAGAGCCCCTTCAGGTCCCCAAATCCCTTCTGGGACCCTGTGTCTCCTTGCAGGGTGCTGGCATTTGGATACAGTGAGATAGTGCTGGGCCTATTATGACAGAGGAATTTGACCCCCTGAATACAGTTAAAAAGGCAGCAGCCCCGGCGGGCAAGACAATGGGATTGGAGCTTGGAGCTCTGGGAAGGTGCTGGTTCCACAGTGTTCCTGTGGGGTCAATGGCCAGACTACATCCCTAACTTCCTTCATTTGTAGACTTTTACTACACAGGGCTTCTTGGTGCAAAATGCAATGTATACTGGTGAAGCTAATTCCTGGCTGATGGTGGAGTCGGCGCCTATGCAGCCCGTGGGCTGCGTGTTTGAGACCCCTGGTCTAGATAATACTTAGTCCTGCCATGAATGCAGAGGACTGGACTAGATGACCTCTGGAGGTCCCTTCCAGGCCTCTGATTCTATGATTCTCCAGGATGGTATGATCACTTTGTGCTGCTCAGGTGGCACAAAGAGACTAGATCCTGGCCTTAAATAGTCAGCAGAGAATTCCCCTTGTGGAAGGGACCTCTCTTCTCATCTAAACCTGGAGAATGGGGCTCTTATGCCAGCTCACCCCCTCCTCATTCATGGCAGGGGCCTGCCAGGTAAGGAAGGGGACATGTCAAGGCAGGCCTGGAGGTGACAGAGTAGAGCTGTGCTACACTGAACCTCTGCTGGTGATATGTGCATTAGGGACCTTACACCAGTGGTGTTAGTTAGCACAGTCCTTAGGCAGCGCCTATGGATGCTGGGGCAAGGTTGGTGCAGAACAACGGAGGCATAACTGGCTTATGGATGGCTCCCGCCTCTGTGCCAAGCCAAGTTTGGATGCAGGGGAGAACTCAGCCCTAGAAAAAGAACCACGAATGTCTATAAAACCAGATTGCAGGGAGCCAGAAAGACAACCCAGGCCAGGCTGAGCCCACGGCTCATGGCACTGGAGAGGGGCTCTCCCTTGGGAAACAGCCCTCCATTTTATGTTCCGTGGTTTGTTTCAGACGCCAAAGGGCTGAGTGACCCCACCAAGATCAAGCGGATGCGGTACCAGGTGCAGGTCAGCCTGGAGGATTACATCAATGACCGGCAGTATGACTCGCGGGGCCGCTTTGGCGAGCTGCTGCTCCTGCTGCCCACCCTGCAGAGCATCACCTGGCAGATGATTGAGCAGATTCAGTTTGTCAAACTCTTTGGCATGGCCAAGATTGACAACCTGCTGCAGGAGATGCTGCTAGGGGGTGAGTATCTGTGCTCAGCCTCTGTAACCCTAATCCTCAGCACAACCCCATCACCCTCTCGTCACTGGGTGGGAAAGAGCTGGGATCAGAATGGGGAGTGTCCTTGATTCCCAGTCCTGTGCTCAGACCTCCTGATGCAGGGAGCTGAGCACATCAACCCAAGGAGATCATCTATCTTCATTCAGAAGCTGCAGCTTGTGAGAGATGTAATTAATTCCCTCTCCCTGCAGCTTGCATTGTGTTTCGTGTACCATGTGCTGGGTAATAACAGGAGAGCACTGTGCTCTTATTACACAAAACTGGCTGTTTCTGCTATAGGCGCCGATTCCGTGGGTACTCCGGGGCTGGAGAATCCACGGGAAAAAAGTAGTGGGTGCTGAGCACCACCCGGCGGCCCCACTGACCAGCTCTTCTCCCTCGCCCCAGTGCCTCCCGCCCACCGGTGATCAGCTGTTTAGTGGGGTGCAGGAGGAGCGGGGGGCAGGAAGAGGCAGAGCAAGGGTGGGGCATGCTCAGGGGAGGGGGCGGAATAGGGTGGGAAGAGGCGGGGTGGGGTGGAGCCTTGGGGGAAGGGTGGAATGGGGGCGGGGTCTGGGACGGAGTGGGGATCAAGCATCCCCGGGGAAACCAGGAAGTTGGCGCCTCTGGTTTATGCAACTATTTACAGAGCTTCAGGTATTCCTAGCCATGAGCACACAGACTGACTTCCTTGTGCCTCCTCCAAACCCTTCCCTCCTGCAACCTGTGCTCCTCCCAGGTTCCATGCAGGTTGCTACATGGTGCGAAGGTGCTGCTTCCCAACAGAAGCAGCTGCTGAAGGGATGACAAGCTGCCCCTCTGTCCTTACATCACCCCCATGCACACTGAGAGGATGCATCTCCCAAAAGACAGAGTCAGCTACTTACCCATGTCCTGTTTCCCCCTAAGAGAGTCACGGGAGCAATATGTGCACTAAAGGGCAATGGAAAGGTTTGGTAAAGCATGGCCCAGGTTTACCACTAGCTGCTGAAAGCTCAGATAACCTCATGTGATGTATGCGGTGGAGCAGCAGTTTGCCCCTGTGCTGCTCCTGCACTTAGCTCTTCCCCTGAAGCCCAAGAGGAGAGGAGAGTGACACTGCAGCCAGTGTTGCTGTGGCAGAGGTGTGGTCTCAGTGGAAGACAGGGAGGGAGCGTGTACTGATCATTTGCACAATAGTGCACCTGGAACTCCTGGCCTGGCTGTGAACATTTGGCCCTCCTGGGCTATACTCTTTTGGACTGTCGAGTGCTTTCCCCTTCCGTCCTGCTCATGATGACTGACACTGAAATGGTTCTAGGCTCGTCAAGTGAAACGCCTCATGCTCACCACCCTCTGCACCCGCATCTGATCCAGGAGAATCTGGGGACGAACGTCATAGTAGCGAACACGATGCCCGCTCAGATGCACAATGGGCAGATGTGTAAGTATCCCTAGCAGGACTGACAGCTGCCAAAACAGACCTTGTTTGTTTGGAGTAAAGCTAAATGAAATGAGTAAGAAGTATAAGAATTCCAGTGACATCCCTGAGCCTCAAGGGCCACCCCAGCATATTCTATACTGCAAAGCCACAGTGATGCAAGATGGGTATTATGGTGCTAGAAACTCCTCTGCAGAAAGACACACAGGGGGGCGGGGAGGTTAGAGTAGATTAGATTGAATGCTTGATTCAACTGAACACTCCCTAGCAGATTGTAGTTTTTACAGTAGCTCTAATTTGGGGACAAATGCTCCAATCCAATGCATGACTCCTGAGTGCTGATTAGATCAGGCCCCGAAAGACTAGCCTGGTATGTCTGGGGGAAAACCAGTAAAACTTCTGTTAATGTTTTCCCTGTCTTGGCCTCCCCATTGTCTTTCTGTCCAAAGAACCCAGCATGAGGGGGTTGAACACTAGGGTATCACGCTTGGCCACAGCACAAAGCTAGATCTCGGAGATGACATTCAAACGCAACCTACAGTCGGGTTGCCAGCTGTCGAATGGCACAAACCCAAACATCCTTGCCCCACCCTGTTCCCCACCCCTTCCCCAAGGCCCCACCCCTGCCCTGCCCCTTCTCTGAGGCCCCGCCCCCACTCACTCCATCTCCCATCCCTCCCCCACCCTCACTCACTTTCACCAGGGTGGGGCAGGGGGTTGAGATGCGGGAGGGGGTGCAGCCTCTGGGCTGGGAGGGTGGGGCCAAGGGGTTAAGAATGTGGGAGGTGGCTACAGGCTGAGCCTCAGGCAGGGGGTTGGGGTGCAGGAGGGGGTGCAGGCTCTGGGAGGGAGTTTGGATGCGGGAGGGGACTCTGGGCTGAGCCTGGGGCAGGGGGTTGGGGTGCAGGGGCTCTGGAAGAGAGTTTGGGTGCTGGAGGGGGTGTGGGCTCTGGGAGGGCGCTTGGGTGCAGGAGAGGGTGAGGGGTTGGGCTCTGGGAGGCAGTTTGGGTGCGGACTCTGGGCTGGGGCAGGGGTTGGGGTGCAGGAGGTGGTCAGGGGCTCAGCGCTTACCTCGGGTGACTCCCGAAAGCGACTGGCACATCCCTCCAACAGCGGCTTCTAGGTGGGGGGGTGGCCAGGGGGTCCCCGCACGCTGCCCCTGCCCACAGGCACCGCCCCCACAGCTCCCATTGGCCACAGTTCCCAGCCAATGGGAGCTGTGGAATCACTGCTCAGGGCGGGGGCAGCGTGCGGAGCCCCACCTGCCTCCCCCAGGAGCCACAGGGACAGGGAACCTGCCTTAGCCCCACTGCCGCGCTGGACCTTTAACAGCTAAAATCTCCCGGTTTGGCTGCAGTAGACTCCAGGAGATAGAGCGTTATTCCGGGAGACTCCCAGTGAAACCAGGAGGGTTGGCAACCCTACCTACCAGGTGAATCTTCAGTACAGAGTAAAAGGCAGGCACAGAACCCCTGATCCTGTGCTTCTTGCGGCTGTCTGCACTGGAGACTGTAGTGCAGCCTAAGCAGCAGCATGTGTATAGCCCACTGGAAACCATGTTTTCATTGAAGAGCAGTTGGCCTCTCTTTTGCATCTGTAACCCTTGTGCCAGGACTAGAAGGATCCAGCCATACCCAGGTCCTTAGCCCTCCCCCAAACTCTGGGGTATATGGAATTGGGATCCAGATCTGAATGTTGCATCTTGAATCCTCATAGCCCAGTAGCATCTGCTCCTTCTGCCTTTGTAACATAGTGTTTCTTTCTGCAGCCACTCCGGAAACGCCTCAGCCTTCCCCCCCTGCAGGCTCAGGATCTGAGCAATACAAACTACTCCCTGGGGCCATCGCTACTGTAGCAAAACAGCCAGCCTCAATCCCACAACCCACCATCACAAAACAAGAAGTCATCTAGCATCTCCCAGAAGGAAACCAGCCTGTTTTAGAAAGACTATATAGGGGAAAACAGACTGACTGTCCCAGTGAAGACGTACGCTATCGGTGGATTCACAGGCACAAACGCATCGGCTTGTTTATTGGAACAAAACCAAAGGCTGTCTTGGTGCAGCTAGGGAGAGCACATGCCATGGTCCAGCTGAGAGTTACATATCTGGGAGTTAATAGTGAAATCATTAGTCCTAATATGAAGGGCCAGAACCAAAACTCATGCCGGCTGGTGACTCTTTTGAGATTTGCATTGACTGGCTGTGAGGTTGCGCCTGGCCATTTCTTTACTGCCTCGGAGTGGGTTCAAAGCAAACCAGACACTACTGAAAAGAAAGGACTTGTCCAATACAGACATTGCATTTGAAGGAAGGGCGGAGATGTCTGCTGCTGTCTTTAACGCTTCTCAGAATAGTCCCAAGTTTCAGCCGATGTTAATGGATCTAGAAATTCTCTGGAAAGCATCATTCCGGGGGCGGGGGTATCATAACTCCTTGTGATAATATTTAGGCAAAGTCTGGTCCACATGGTGAGTGAGTTGGGCTGGGAAATCACTGGTGCTTCTGGATTCCCTGCCATTTCAGACTTTCCGTATGTTGGGATGCTGCTGGGGTTCCTTATCCCAGCACCATTATTCCCTCCCCATGGCAGAAACTGAAGGAGGCAAAGACAGCAAATTCTTCTACTACGCTACCACGGCATCTTTGCTAATTGCAATGGAATGATGGTGGAGTTGTGGGATTCAGCTAATGGGCTTGGGAAGTACAGAGCTGGGGGGAGGTGCGGGACGATATTTGCTCAGCACCCTGAAATACTGCACAGATCTCACTAGGATGATTGCTGGGATCCTGTGCATGTCTGTGCCTCCTAGTGGTACTCACACAGGTTAACTATAAGCAAAAGCTTATCTGCAGCCTGTTCATGGGAGATTATTGTGGGAGGAGGCATGAAGGGGAGTGGGGAGGATTCAGAGGTAGAGAGATGAGAGATGGACCCAAGACACAAAGGTTAGACCAGAACCTCATGTTCCTCAAGGCTTGAGAGTAGCTGGACCCAGCGGCTTGGTCCAGGCCCATCTTTAATCCCAAATGATGAATTAGAGTCATGGCTGGTGCCATGTGGACTTCTCCTACAGAACAGTACAACTGGTTGATCACAGATTTATAGGGTTTTATATCATGACAGAGATTAGTCGTGACAGTCCAAAAGATACAGACTGTCAAAGCATGAAGACGATTAGAAAACCAGGGAACCTCAAACTCTGCTGTGAAGTTCTCAAGGGGTCAGGGAGAGACGTTTTATTATGTCCCATCTAGCCCATGGCCTGTACCCTCGCCATAGAAGCTCCTGGGTTTTACTTTGCTCGTGTTTTTCTTTTACTCACTGAAGCCTATTGGTGCTATTCCCTGTAGCTCCCCCCACCACAGGGAAAGAAGGCCATGAAGCTAGCGATTTCTCTCTCCCTAAGAACTGAAATCACCTCCTGGGGAAATACTAGCTTTTCCTGACCACACACTGTATTTCTGCGAGGTCTTGGCCTTGTGGGAACATCAAGAAGTGGTGGAGTCACAACTGCCAGAAGCTCTTGGGACAAATCCCCAGCTAGTGTAAATGAAAGCTCCTCTGATTTACGCCTGCTGCGGATATGGCCCCTGGATTTCAAATGCAAAAACCAACACCCCGCCCCTGTTTGCGGGTATCAAAGTATTGTATTGTCTGTCAGACCCGATAGCATTTTGCTGAGTAATTTATTGCAATGATGAATCTAATCATTTTCTATACATTATTTTGTAAATCACATTGATTATTTATGATCATGAAATTAAATGCAAACAACTTAATAACAAGACCATCTTTTTCCAACTGTATGTAGAGATAGTGTGTGGGGAGTATGTCTCAGTGCACATTTCATTCGCATCAGACATCCCCAGTACAGTACACTAATTTTTTGCTGGTTACTGCCTTCCAATGGAAATAGAGGAATATTTCTTCACTAGAGTTTGTATTAATAAGAAAAGAAATAAATGCAAAAATATTTTCTAACTTTTCCTGGACAGATGGATTTTTTTCTTCTTCTGGGAGCATAGTTCTAAACCCCCAGGCCCTAGTTAACTCTGGCAAAAGGGAGCGTGCATACCTTTGTTTTCCCAATTACACCAGGGCTGAATTTGACCCATAAACCATATGGGTCTTCAGCAGTGTTGCCAACTCTCATTTTATCACAAGTCTCTCAATATTTGGTATTTTTCTTAAAGCCCCAGGTGCTGGAAGCATACGATTGCATGAGAATTTCATTTGAAAAAGTAACTTTCTAGACATCGTGGTTGTAGAGAAAAGCTTGAACACATGTAAGTTAAAAATTACGCAGTGAAGGCTCAGAAACCAGAGAGAGAAAAGAAGCCAAAATCTATTTCTCTTAAATCCCAGGATTTTTTAAAGGAAATCACATGATTCTTGGGGGGGTTGACTCATGATTTTTGACTGTTTCGAGGAGGCAATGCTGCTTTAGTTCTATACCCCACGCCCACTAGTTCCAGGGGGGTGTAAATGAAGGCAGAATTGGGCCTACAATGCCCAAAAGGATGACAAAGTGAATTAATCTGCCACATGTTTAGAAAACATGACCTATGAAGGAAGATTGAAAAAATTGGGTTTGTTTAGTCTGGAGAAGAGAAGACTGAGAGGGGACATGATCACAGTTTTCAAGTACATAAAAGGCTGTTACAAGGATGGGGGAGAAAAATTGTTCTTCTTAACCACTGAGGATAGGACAAGAAGCAATGGACTTAAATTGCAGCAAGGGAGGTTTAGGCTGGACATAAGGAAAAACTTCCTAACTGTCAGGGTGGTTGAGCACTGCAATAAATTGCCTAGGGAGGTTGTGGAATCTCCATCATTGGAGGTTGGACAAACACCTGTCAGGAATGGTCTAGATAATACTTAGTCCTGTCATGCATGCAGGGACTGGTCTAGATGACCTCTCGAGGTCCCTTCCAGTCCTATGATTCTATGGTTGTGAAGGTGAAGAAATACACTGACAATTAGGGAAGGCAGTTAATGACCTGCCCTTCTGATCAGATGAGTTTAATCTCAGCCATAGTGTGCACCGTAAGACATACATCCCAACATTTCCGGTGGCTAAAGTAGGATGAGTCCTGCTCCCAGTTCGTGGGGTTGGGGGGGATCAGATGCTGCCCCTTGGAGGTGGGGGAAGTTGTAGAGTGAGCCCCCTCTGCACTCACCCTGCAGCAGCAGCTCCTGCAGCTCCAGTCCCATGGAGCAGGCTGGGCTCAGCTCCCTGGTTCGAGCATTGTGACTTGGGCCCAGACTCATGGGGTTGCAGCAATGCTCAGGTTGGCCTGGCCCCTCTGATGGGGTGTGACTGGGCCAAATTTGAGTGAGTGGCACTGCAACCGCATGCCCCAAGTCGCAACATCAGAGGGGCTGAGCCAAACCTGAGTGGTACTGCAACCCCATGCTCCTGGGGCCAGCTCAAAATGCCTGACGTGGGGAGCTGAGCCCAACCAGCCCCACAGAACAGGAGCCACTCAACCAGACCAGGCGGTTTGGGGGAGCAAAGTGGAGCAGTCCTTCGAAACCCAGGGCTAGGGTTGCCATCTGTCTAATTGCACAAACCCAAATACCCTTGCCCTGCCCCGAGGCCCTGCCCCTTCTCTGAGGCCGCGCCCCCACTCACTCCATCCCCCTCCCTCCGTCGCTCACTCTCCTCCACCCTCACTCACTTTCACCAGTCTGGGGCAGGGGTTTGGAGTGGAGGTGGGGGTGCGGGCTCTGTGAGGGAGTTTGGGTACAGGAGGGGGCTCAGGGCTAGGACAGGGGGTTAGGGTGCAGAAGGCAACGCCCCCACAGTTCCCAGCCAATGGGAGCTGCAGTGTCGGCGCTCAGGATAGAGGTAGCGCACAGAGGTGGCCGTTCCTGCCTGCACTTAGGAGCCGCAGGGACATGCTGCCGCTTCCAGGAGCTGTGAGGAGCCAGGGCAGGTAGGGAGCCTGCCTTAGGCCTGCTGCACTGCCCTCTTCAACCAGACTTTTGGCCTATTAAAATCTCCCAGATTGCTTTCAATAGCAACCAGGAGATTGAGGCCAAATCCGGGAGGTCTGGCAAGCCCCTGTTGGGAGGTTTGGCAAGATAATAGAGGTTGAGAGATTGAGGCCTAGATTTCTGTAATAACTGAGACTTTGCCAAAGGAAAGACAATCATGCATTGGTGAGGGGTGACTGAGGCTTTCAGTTGTAGGCTCCCTCAGATAGTCACCACAAGCCATTCCCAACAAAGGGCTGCTCAGTGGCCTATGTGAAATGAGCTGGGGGGTTCTCAGTCTATTTCCCAATGGGGACAGACACTCACCTCACCTCTGGAGCTACTTCTGTTGTAAGGCCACCTGGAAACCTGATTCTGTTTTAGGTGGAAAGTTGACAGCAGGAATGAGTCCGGAACCCAAATTCAGAGCTAGCTTCCCATACTTTAGGGTTGTTCATGTCACATCTTCAAAGCTTTTCTTTAGCTGGAAAATAGACAGTCCTGGAACCTGAACTCCACTGTTCAGTTACAGAACAGGTTCAGCAAAGGAAGTAGCAGGGCAAGTTCCCATCTCCCAGTCAGGCACCTGTGCGGTTAGCCTGCTTTGGTCCAAGCAAATGGGGTCAGCTTCTTTCCTCTAATAATGTGCAGCTAAGCCCAGGCCTCGCTCAATCTGGCCCAGCAAATGTGTAATGGTGCCATTGTTTTACCTTGATATGTGTTCAGTAAATCCATAGACAACATCAAATCTGTGAAGCAATAAATGCTCCTGGACTGCTGCCCACAAATTGCTCCACTGAGGTTACCCTTTGCCTAGTTAATCTATTTTAAATCAGCGTAGTCCCTACCTTGCTACCTTCAGTTTGTGCTGGAAAAAAACCACAACCTCTCTCAGAAACAACTCTGGCCTCAAGTCAACTCCACTGTTACAACACTCCCTCCTCTTTCACCCCCGACAAGACACAACCAGGGAAGCTTAAGGCTGTCCCAGGCCCAGCAGAACAATGTTTTACCCTTTCTAAGGCTCTTGCCACTAAATGGCTCCCATGGCCATGGTTCATTTTGTTCTCTCTAAGATCATTTTCTTACACTATCTCTGACCAGGAGTGTGCTTTGTTCCCCTTTACTGGCCCTTGGATTTTAAGCATTTTCTGGACAGTAGCAGCATTATCTCCAGCAGTGAGGGTTTACCCTGACAGCCAAGCCACGTTGTGAGAAAGTGGGATTTTTAGTTGTGCTGTAAAATGGGATCTCATTCATTCCTTATGTCAGCCGGCTCTGAAATAGCTAATGGGCCTTGAAACTTTTCCCTTTTCCAAATGCTTTCATCTCTCAGTGGAACATAGGAATGGTAACTTGAGTTGTACAGCCCATAGATCACACCTGACAAAAGTAACTATTGCTGCTATTAAACCCTCAAGTACACACACAGCACTGGTAGCCATAAAAGCAGGAGCCTGCAGGGACAACGTGGCACTGCTGAGTTAGGCATTTCCCTGTGCCAGGCTGTACAGTCCCTTCAAGGCTGATGGCAAGAATTGCAGCTCGATTTCGAGCTCCTCTGTTCTGCACCACGAAGACCCTTTCCATTCAAAGAGATGGCACTTGTGGCCGGAGGCTAGTGCACGGACATTCCAAATCCGCCTCCCAGTTCCTAATGATAAACTGCCTGCAAAGGTGGGACCCTGTCAGTAGTAAACACAGAGAGAGAGCTGCAAATCACCAATAAAACACCACTACTCTGTCAGCCTTGGCAGGTACAGAATAAACAGACGAGCACCGTGCTGTCAGGCTTCACATTCACTTCCTTTAACTCAGCAAGGCCAGCTCCTCAGCTGGGGTGAAGCACTACAGGCCCATTGAAGTCAGTTTACACCAGCTGAGGATCTGGCTCTGAAAGAAGCCTCTTCTGAGCTTGGAAATGAAGGCAAGTTAGGAACTGAACTTCCAGGGTTTGCCTGCCCACTCTGTTACTCTTTAGCTCAAGCTGCAGCAGCTCCTGCTTTTCCTTCTGGAGCTCCTGGGTTCACTCCCTGGGGTGTTGTCTAAAATGGCTGCCACCACAGATGCATAATCTGAGGCTGTGCCCTAAGGGTACTGCTGCTTGTTGGCAGCAGAGTCAGGACACCATGCCCTGCTCTAACCATTAGATAATGTTCTCTCTCTAGAGAGTGTCAAGACATAAATAGGGGCATTTGATCCTAGGGTGACCAGAGAGCAAGTGTGAAAAATCGGGGCATGGGGCTTGGGGGTAATAGGTGCCTATATAAGAAAAAGCCTCAAATATCAGGACTGTCCCTATAAAATTGGGACAACTGGTCATCCTATTTGAGCCCCTCAGTTCCATACTGTTCTCATCACTCCACAAAAATCACCCTCAGCTGTCACTTAGGAATTACCCCTGGAGTCAGATGTATGTGAGTCTGATACTCTTAGTCCCTTGGGGTTGTAGTCCACTGCACTCCCAGAGGCTCCAGGCCTGGAGGAGGGCTGGGCACCTGGTTACAGGTTTGCATTCGAATGTGATTATTTCCTGTATGAAATGCAGCTCTTTGCCCCAAAGCTCTCAGTACTGCTGAGCCCACAGGCAGAGCATTCCGCAATCCTGAGGCCATGCGAGAGGGGAGATCTTCATTCCAGTGTTGGCTTCTCTCTTGGCGCTGAGAAACACGGACCGTTTGCCGAGCAGAGGCAACAGGCCGGGATATTAATTAGCTGAGATGACAAAGAGCCCAGCAAGTTTCTCGCAGGGCTCTGCTGCTCCTTTCCTTTCCAGTGAAATTTGGGCTGGTGAAAGCTGCCAGATTGACAGCCTCAAGCCTCTCTTTTTCAAACCAGCGGCTACTGTATGGGCATCAGTAGGGCAAGCTTCCCCCTACTCTGCCCCTCTTACTGGAACGCTCTCCTCTAAGAGTCAAAACAGAGCAAACTCTGTTTCTATAATATCCTGGGCCTCTTTGCTGAGGCTGCCATCATGGTACTGGCAAGAGGCACAGATTCCTGAACAGCCTAGTCACTGCCCCCAAGATGACTAATCTTCCAAAGGATCCACAAAACCATGCAGCTAGCTTTGCTTTCATTCCAGGGTGCTGGAGTGTTGGGAAAGACTAAGTCTTAAAGAAGAGTAAATTAGACTACCGGAATCCTGTAATATTTAAGGTGTTTTGGATTCTCCCACCCCACTCCACTTATAGTCTATTCTCAACCTAATTCTTGCAAAATGCAGGCATTGTTGCAGACCTAGACGCTGGGGGAAAAGGAGGGATGATGATTCTTTCATGTAATACACTACCCTTTGCATACGTTTGCAGGGCTGTGTTGCATTGTGCAGTTGTGTATCACGTTTGCTTACGTTGTATTTGTGTATGCTTACATAATTGACTGTGTGCTTTACAGTTTCCTGTTTGCGTGTTGGCACGAGTGGGTGTGTTTGGGCAGGTTTGTGTATGTGTGCATACAATTGCCTCCTTGTGTAAGTTAGCAGATTTGTGTGTTTGTGTGTGTTTGCGTAGGTTTGCATATTTGTATGTGTTGGTATATTTGTTGCCATTGTGCTGTAAATGAATGGCTGTTGGTGTTGAATTTGCACTGTACTGTGTGTAGTTGCTGACTGTAACCGTTAGCATGTTTACCCGTTCGTGAACTGAACTACGTATTTGCATAGGTTTATATGTTTGTGAGCAGAATGTTTACATGCCTTCTCAGAGTTAAAGTTGTCATCTTTATGTAAGCGGGGGAATGGTCCCACTATTGGGGGGAACTTTCCTGGCTTCTGCACTACCCCAGTGGGGTGGGCTAGCGAAAGGATCTGTGTCCTCGCTCCCACTTCCTTTATCCAAAGGCCTCCCTGCCCTTGAGGACTCCCCTTCCATTCTCCTGTCTGGCAGAGTCCTCGTAACCCCAACAAGGCTGGGCCCAGGATTCCTGGGGGGCTCAACCCCCAACCTTGCTGCAGTCACCAAGGACAGGGGCTAGGGTGTCCCTGCTCCGGGGTACTCTCTCTGCACTGGGCACTTCCCTGACCCACTGATCATTTCATACAATTTAAAGCAAATGCAAGTTATTTAATCAACAATTAATTAAAAAAATAATAAGGAAAAATGGGAAAGGTTAAAGGAAAACACATCACCCCGCCCTGTGGCAGGGAATATCACAAACAGTGTCTCTGGAACGTCAGTCTGCTCCTTGTAGGTCCCAGGCCACCTTCTCAGGCCCTGGCTGAGCTGCAGGGGTGCTGCGGGTTGGACACTTGCTCTGGTGGTGGCCACATGCCTCTGGGCTTTGGGTGGTGGGACCCTTCTTCCCAGCATCAGCCCTCCGTCGGGTTAAGATCCCCCTCCCAGTCTGGCCTGCAAGGACCCTTGGCTGAGGGTGTCTTTCTGCGCTGGACCCTTTGCCCAGGGTCCCCCCTTGGCTGGCCCCCGTTGCTCACCACACCTGGCTCCAGCTCCAGCCCCAGCCCCAGCTCCACTCTGCCTCAGCACTGATGCTGCTACTTTGCCTTCTGGCCCCTCTGGCTCTGTGGCTGCATCCCTGCTCCCGGCACAGGATCTGCTCTCTCTGGGCTGCTTTTCTGGCCCTGCTGGCTGGCATGGCTCTGCTCCCCAGCTCAGCTCGCGCCCCTGCTTTCTCCTTAGCTCAGCCCCACTCTGTCTGACCCAGGCAATTCCAGCTCACAAGGAGGACTGGACCCACGCTGGCCTCCTGACTCCCTGATTAGCCTGCCCGCCCTGTCAATCAGGCTGATCTGGAGCATTGGCTTCTCCCCATTGTTCCTGGGGACTATCAGTCTCAGTGTCCTGATTTCCCATCGACCCTTCCCAGTTGTTTTGGTACTGGGAGCTAGCCAACCAAAACACCCCCACTGAGTCTTAGGAAGGGGACAACAGTCCCCTTACTTTTATAAAAGTATCCTACAGGCCAAAACTATATATGGGGTCATGGATGTAAGGGCTAGGGGGAAAAGATGACTAAGTTCCCTCTGTGCTTCCTGTATTCTGGGGCAGTGCATGGGTCTCCCTTGCCCTCACTGATTTATGCTCCGCTTTCCAGGGCCCCCTATGAACCCTGGTAAGCAGAGAACAGATGCAGTGGTATGCACTGCAGCCATGCCCTTATCCATCCCCTATGCCATGGGCTCTGAGCAGAGCCAGGTTTACACCAAGAGGAGGCCCTCTGCGCTGTGGGAATGATCAGGATCTGTTTCCACCTACTTTAAGGACTCTTTACATTGCCAAAGTGGTGTAAATGCGCCCAGGAATACCTGAGAATCAGGCCCATGTTGCGCACAGGGGTTTCCTACCCAAACTACATTCCGGGCTCTGCTTCTTGCGACCTGGCTTTGCAGGTTGACAGGCAAAGCCGAGAATTTCAGGATGGGCAACTCCCTACTCAAATACTGAGCAAATTCATGGTGCTTGTACCATTTGTAGGCCCCCAAGGCTCAGCCTACATACCCTGGGAACCTTTGCCAGGCTCTCATGTGCTAGGCACTGCACGTAGGTTATCTTTATTACCGGACTGTTATGTTTGCTCAGTTTAGTGATTAAACATCAGTTTAAAGCTTTCTCCTCTAGCTCTGCTGTTTGAAGTTGTGATCTATTTTTGGCTTCATACAAATCACCCATCCCACCAGGACTGTAAAATGTTTATTGCTAATGGTGGCAAACTTAAAGAAGCCAAGATAACTTTCCCAGGCTGGGCATTCAGATTGCTTGGATAAGTCAATTTGTGAAGCTCATTACATGAACCCATTAAATATAAACCAGCCCCAACAGCCATTCAGTTACAACACAACGACAACAAATATCCTAGGGCTGGGGAGAAGCCAGGGGCTGCAGAACTGAGAAAAGCATGAACTGTAAGGTACAGTTATGGCAGAGGACCATGAGATGGGTCAGATACACAAGCAGACACAATGTGTGGCCTCCGGAGTCATAAAATGCAGCCCTGAGCACTCTCTCTCACACACCCCCAGAAGCACAAAGGGGGGACAAAGCCATTTAGCGACAGGATTTAATTGCTTGGGAGCTAGGAGAGCAGGCAGTTCTCGTCCGTCTGCACAGGGAGACAATCCTGATTGGGCACACTTATATTCAAGAGAAACAGTCATGCAAATTCTATATGCAAATTAGTCACAGTCCTTAAGCTCCAGGCAAGTTGTAAAAGGTGTTTCTCAGATGGTATCATGAAGCTTGGGTAGCCCTGTCTCACATGACTCTGGGTGAGCTTCACTTGGGGGCTGTGTGGCTTATGCCACTGTCCATCTGGGCACAGGGCACCTGGCAGTGGATATTCTGCAAGGAGAAAGTGGCCACAGAAGGCAGCAGCTACCTCTCTCTCCTTAGGGACCTGCAGGGGGCAGCGTAGTTGGAAAAATGGGTGTCCATCCCTTCAGCAGCTTCTTCAGATGGGGCTCCCCTGGAGACCTCAGTGGGGGAGAGGGCGAGGGTAGAAAGCTGCCCTTTCTTGGCACAAACCCAGAAGGAGGATGGGAATAGGAACAATTAGAATGAAGTTTGCATCTCCCAGCTGGCGTGAATCTAGTCCTCCGAGTCTAGGCTCATCTGTGCCTCGTAGGTTTAGAAATCAGTCTGGAAAGCTCAGGAAAACAGATCTCCTTGGGAGATTTCTGCTACTTACTATTTAAATTCAAACTGGAAATATCATGGGAGCAGAAATTTTGGCATCCTGGGGCTTCCTAGCACAATGGGGCTTCGACCTGCTTAAGATCTCTCTCGGTGCTACTGCAACATAAAGAATAAATAACAACAAGAAACCAGGCAGTGCTGAGGTGCAGGGCAATTCATATTTTGAAATTTCCCAAACATTTTCGTACATCACGAAACATTTGGGGGAGCGGTGTATGAAATGCAGAGACCATCCGAGCTGGCCCTTTCTCAGCGTTGCCACCTCTCACAGTATTATCCTGTCTCGTGACATTTCATCTGTTTCTGTGTGAGTCACGCCACTTTCATTTCAAAGAAAAAATAAAATGTCACAGTCTAGGCCTCGCTGTTGCAGAGAAATGCTTGGAAAGGTGACCCGAATGTTTCTATAAGGCTCAGAAAGCAACCAAATGTTGGGTTCTTCTTCTTCCTCTTTTTTAAATTTCATGATTTTAAAGCCAATTTCATGATTGTGCAGGCCTCGCCTCATGATTGTTGAATGCTTGGGACTAACAAAACTGCTTTTCAAACCCTAATTTGCAAATGTACTGCCTTGCTATCCACAATCTGTGACGGCAAACAGTGAGCAGTCACTGCTAGCCCCAAGGTTAGATGTTTTGACACAGACACAGACACAGAAGAATAAAATTAAGTGCTGCCGGTATGTATCCAAATTAGGGGGGGAAATTCTGAGCTGAACTGGAGAACAGTATTCAGATCCAGCTGAGGCTTAGCCTGGGGTTTGGGAATCTGGAGAAAGGCAAAACCAGGGCTAGAATTTGGGTTCTTATGCAACAGCCCCCAAATCTCATGAGCTGCTCTTGTCAGCTGTCTGCCATCTTGGTGTAAATCTCATGCAGCCCTTGTGGTATTTCAGCCCTCGAGGCTGTCCTTGACAGCTTTCGGCCCTATCTGAACTAGAGGTGGAGAGTACACTCTCTTTCCAGGCTGAGAGGTGACCTAGAACCAGTCACAAGAGTGTGTTCAGATCAAGGGATTTGAAATACTCCTCCCACGGCATTCAAAATGTTTTGGATTCAAGGAACCAGCTTTGGTCCATCTCTTTAAAACAAATTATTTTTGCCAGCTGCATTAAACAAGCCTAATCCACAAACTATTTGGGAGGAAATATCCATATCCGTTTATTTATTTGATATTTTAGGGTCTGTTATGCTTGATATAAGAGAGCAAGACATATAGTACATTAAAAGAGGCCCATTCACTGAAACAACCCAGAACAGACAGTGCAGACAATCTCTGTTAGCACCCCAGTGCCTCATAAGAAAATCTGGGAGGTCAGCGAATTGGGCCTTCCCTTTCTTGCTTTACAGTGATGTCTTGCAATTGCATTAACTCTGCACGTCTCCAAATGGCAGCACCCTCCGTTCTGTTGCTGAAATGTGTGTGTCCCTGTGCCGGGATTCCTAGAATTGTATTTTATTTGTTTGTAAGATTTCCTAGTATGACAGCTGTTAAAGTAGTTGTTATTTTCATAGGTAGCAACCTACAAAGGTATCCTGTGCATTCTGTCTGCAATAATAAGGTGCCACAAGTCCTCCTTTTCTTTTTATTATTTTAAAGTTGCTTTTCAAAAGAATCGTCAGCAAGAACAGTGCTGGTGAAAGCTGCTGGCTTGACAGCACTGGAGACTGAAATCCAGAGCAGCTACAGCACAGGTAGTAGCAGTGCAAGCTTCCCGCACACGTGCCATGTCCTGAATTCAGATCTCTGCCTTCTAGCTCATAAGTAGGGCCAGATCCTCAGCTTCCATAAATCAGCATAGCTCCATGGTAGCCTCCCTGCATTCCTTAAGGTGTCACCACTCCCTGCTGGGAAGACACCGAATCCTGAACTCAGGGCTTGGCCAAGGAGAAGAGAAGGAGCTGACATTCAGATTCTTCTTCTTTTAAAAGCATTTTCAGTAATGTTTTCAGCACCATGGATTCTTTGTTGCTGGCTTGCAATATTTTTTTTTTATCAGTTATTATTGCTGGAGTACAGCATATGGTCACAGAGCTGTGCAAAAAGTGAAGAGCTTGAATGTGTTTACAAAAGCCTCTGAGGTCCTTTTTAAAAGCTGACTTTGTTCCTAACCTGTGCTTTCTGAAAGGGGGCAAGGGACAATTTTCTTTCAATCTGAGAGAAAGTCTTAATAATTACATCGACTGTACAAGTGTAAAAAAAACCCACCACCAACAAAAGGCAGTTCAGGCCTATTTAGGGGGGTTGCTATCAGATCAGATCCTGGATCTTTGCTGTTTTTGATTAACCTTGTGGTCAGTCAATGAGTCTGAACTGCAGTGTGCTGCTGTCGTGCTTTGGAAGGATTTGGAATCCTGTCTGGTTTCCAGGGCAGTGTCATAGCAGTGCAAGGACACCTTGTGTCACCCCAGACTGGGTCGGGCCTCTGACTCAGGAGGTTAGCAAAACAATATGTGACTGGAAAAACACCGTCATGTACATTTCTCCCCGGAAACATCAGGAGAACAGGCACAAAGGATCCCCAACCCCAGAACACCAGCATCCCATATTCTGCTAACTGGTCCCAATGTGGTTCACACATGTGGCTAAGGGACTGCAGTGAAGCCCTTCCAGAACTCACAATCCACCCTCTTTGCCACACCACCTCCCAGACCAACACTTGGGAAATGATCATAAACCAATTCCAAAGAGATTTAGGGGGGCGTAACTTAGAGCCAGGGTGCTGTACAGGAAGAGTGTCAAAAGTGCACAAGGATTATAATGGGGGTAACTGTGTGGTTAAAAGTGTATAAAAATGGATCCAAATACCAAAAAAGCCAAACTTGACTCCGGGCTTAACATTGGCCCCGGTTTTTCCGGTGAGCAATTTTGGGTGTATTTAGCTGAGTGGGAAGGTACCACTTCTGGATGCCATTAATCACATAAAATCCTCAGTAACAAATTGGAGGCTGGCTTGAGCCTCTTTAAACCTTTGGTCCTCCTGTGCAGATGCAAGCCAAGCCAAGCCATGTGCCCAAGAGAAGAAGGAGGGGAAAGGTGAACATAACAGCATTCTTGCTTAGGAGCACCCCCTCCCCCCATTAAGAAACAGCAGTGAGCAGTATAGTTCTTTTATGGTGTAGTCAGTTTAGCAAGCTCTGCTTGGCCCCTCCGCTTCACCCTGGAATTGACATGCCTGTAGACTGAAGTGCTCTATTATTTAGCCCAAGAACAAACACAGCATGGGCAGCAGCAGTGCAAACACCCCCACAGCTGAGCCGCCAATACACATAAAACCCTGGCCTGGAGGAACTGAGATAGGAGCTCAGTCTCCATGACCCATCCTTGTCCTCTAGGCTGAGAGTGCCATCAAGATTGCTAATCATGGTGGGGAGGACTTTCAGTTCCTGCATCAGAGTCAGACCTTAATGGCCTATAGATTAGTGTTTCCATACCCACTAAGCCAGCTAGTCCTCCACAAGCCAGACATATCTTTCTTATTTCCACAAGTCAGCCGGCTGGTGACTATTTTTGCTCTTGGATAAACAAGGGATATTAGTTTTATAGGCCAATGGAGCGTTCTGAAATCTAGGCTGACTACTCAGGCCAATTGCACTCACTGAGGTAAGAAATGTCTGAGAGGTTTGCTTCCCCCCACGCAGTAAGTGCCAGATATATGGAGAAATGTGTCTTGAGAAAATTTCCCAATTCCCATTAAAGCTAAGTTTTAATCGGCTGTTAATATGATTGACATAAGGGCAGGGCTTTGGAGCTGTGCTCCGGCTCCGCTCCAGCTCCAGGCAAAAACCTGCAGCTCCACTGCTCTGGAGCTGCTCCTCAGGCTCTGCTCCAAAGCCCTGCATAAGGGACTGATCCAGCTCTCACTGAAGAGGAGTCTTTCCATTGACAGGAGTTGATTTAGGCCCTAACAACCGAAGATCCTTATATCAGGGAGACCTTGAGAGTTTGCAAATAAGGATGCATGATAGGGAAAGCCTGCAAAGAGCCAATGTAGCAGCTGGAGGGGGGGAGAAATACGATGGAAATCCACACAAAATTAGAACTGTGTGAATAACCAATTTTTTTGTTCACTGGCAATTTTAAAAAATTGGTTTGTGTTGACCCGGAAAAAAATGGTTTGGAATCTTGGGTGAACTGAATATTGACAAAAAATTGTTTTGGGTCCAATGATATATTTTGTTTCAGTTTTGACCATTTTAAAGGGGCTTTGATTTTATTAAAATAAATTAAAGGATATTTCAAAAAGAAAAAGTTATTTTGAACCAAAAAATATCAAAAGACTGTGTTCTGAAAATGTTAGAATGAAAGATTTCAACTTTTTCTGAAATCTTTTAGCTTTTGGGGGGGAGGGAGGGGACAAACATTTTGGCAAAATCGACATCAATTTTCAAAAAGCCACTGAAGCTACAACCTTCTCCAAAGACGTTTCAGCTGAAAATTGTTGCCCAGCTCTACACACAACACAAACCCTTCAGAAAAGTCCACAGCACAAAGACCCTTGGCAAACAGAGAGACTGTCAGTCTGGAGAAACAGACTCTCTGCTTAGTGAACTCGCTGCTTAGGATTAGCTGCTCTGACCACAAGGCTTTGGAACTTCTCTTTGCCGGTAAACTTCTGGGGGACTTGAAAGTTGCAGCCAGTCTACCATGTGTGCATCATTTTGCAGGCGTGTGATTTGCAGGGCAGTGTGTCATTGGGCTGCCAACTCTCCAGGATTGTCCTGGAGTCCCCAGGAATTAAAGATTAATTTTTAATTAAAGATAATATCGTGTGATGAAACCTCCAGGAATACGTTCAACCAAAATTGGCAACCCTAGTGTGTCATTTAATGGAATAGTAAACAGTATTTTGGAATGATAAAATCTTGAACTGAAATAAAATTAAATTGAACCAGAGAAACTGATTCTAAGGGAAACTAACCCCTTCCTCCATAGAAGGCTTCCTGCTACAGTATTTGTCAAACAGCCTTTGACTCCCTCTGCTGGCTGCAGGTGTGTAATGCCCTGAAGGAGTACAGCAAAGCCCAGCAGAAATGACCCTAATTTATTTATGTGCCAGCTATCTTGATTGGCAGTAGCAGGGACATCCCTGGTATTTTAGATAAGTATTCAATGCTTTTGTGCTTTGTCCCTTTGGAGACTTCTCCTTGTCCCCTGTATTGCAATGCAACAGAAGGGCATGTCTCCTCCCCCAAATGCTCCTATTTGTAGCTTTCGAACTCTGGCAGGTCTGGAGACTGAACATATGTTGCTTATTATTATTTATTATTTGTGTTCCTATAGCACCTCAGAGCCCCAATCATGGACCAGGACCCAACTGTTCTAGGTGCTGGACAAACGCAAAACAAAAAACAGTCCCTGCCCCAAAGAGGTCACAGTCTAGGTAAGAAGGAATGTTCAGACACTACGATGAACTATGAGCGAGAAGAAATCAGATGGTCTTAAAGGTGACAGCTCCTGACTGATCCAAAATAATCCTCAGGAATAAACTAACCCACCCAAATGCCCCATCCCATGTCATGGCACTGTTGGGGGCTCTGAGGTGTAGGACTCTTGCTGAAAAATACTGTAGCCTCTTTATATAAGGAAAGGACACAGGCTCTCTTCCCTCAGGGAAAAAACTGCGTTTCCTCCCTCCAAATAAAAGATCATAAAATCATATTTACAGGTTAAACCCTAAACGAGTCTGTATTATAAGGAAGTAGCTGACTGTTGCTTTTTAAGCACCTGTGCTTGTTTCATTGTAACTGGAGCCTGTGTTCAGTTTTAGCCACTATCTGTGACTCACATGGTGTCAGTCATAATTCCTGAAGTGTCTGTAATTCTCTGGATGAGTCATTGCTCGATGGACGACCACGGCTAAGTGCTGCAGAAATTGGCAATGGTGGCTCAGTAGAGGGTGCTCTTCTCTTTGAGCCTACACCTCCTGTGTGAGTGAGGGGTGCGATTCCCAACTTGTGTTGGTGTACTTGGGCTAGCTCTCGCTGAGCTAGTGCGCTAAAGGTAGCGTCCTGGCTGCAGCAGCTCCGGCGGCAAGCCATCCAGAGGACGTACCCCCGGGCCCAGGTGGGTTTGTACTCAAGGCAGCTAGCTAGTGCCGCCGCTCGCTGCTGCCTGTGCTACCATGGCTACGTTTCTATTGTTAGCCCGTGAGCTCATGAGAGCTAGCCCAGGTGTGTCAGTGCAAGATGGGACTCACACCCCAAGCTCCAAGTCTAGACATAGCCTGAGTCAGGGCAGAAACAACACCCCTAGCAGGGTAATAAGAAGCACTGTGCTACTGGAGGTGTCACGTTTTGAGGTGAGCCATGAAAATGACATTCCTGAATACAGAAGGTCATGAAAGACCCCATGTTATTGTCCGGTAAAACTAAAGATTGGTCAATCCAGAGGCCTGGCCAAATTCTAGCTCAGATGATCACAGTCTGCTGACCTATATTCCCCCTGAAACTTCACGCAGGTCCAAGTCTTCTGTCCTGACAATGAACCTAGAACCACACTTCCTCACTCCCTCTCTTGAACTGCTGTGTAGCTGTGCTGCATGTTGTTAAACAGCTACCATGCTCCACCTCACAGGTAGCTACATTACAGTAGTGGATTAAATGATCTCTACAAATGGGCTGTCCCTTTCCACCTCAGTGGAGGATTAGTTAAGCACCTGAAGTTCCTCACATGAAGACAGTCAACAGAAAAGGACAAGCTAACTAAGTCTCTTGGATTCTACATCTTGCCAGCAAAGGCTAGATAGGCTTCCCTAGAGCATGCAGTAATCCCTGGAGGAATAATTTTGTTGCTCTGGGGCATCCTTTGCCTTTGACTGGATGATTGAGGTGCAGCTCCCAGGTTCAGTGCACTTTAAGGTTAGTTCTTTTATGAGAGAGCCAATGTCTCTCAGGCCCTGCAGTGGAGCTGTGACCCCAGTTTCCTAGTTTGGCACTCCAGATGCCTGTTGATATTTTTTCATCGGAGTTCATGACCCAAAGATGTGACATGGCCTGGCCTATTTAGATACCCATGCTTGCTCTGGAAGGTGTCATAACTGAGTCACACTAGTTCTATGAGAAACACCCCTCCTAAAACATGATCTGACTAAAACAAAGTGTTCCCTCCACCCCAGGTCATAATGTGACCAGCCCCTTTAAGAGTCAGCAGGCTCCAGCACACCTGCAACTGATTACCTGCAGCCTCACTGGGCTTACGGTAAGGCACCTGTGCTTTATAAAGTGGGGAGTAGAAACTGTTCAGGCTGCAGCTGATGGTGGTTTCTCTCTCAGGCTTCAGGTGATTAGCTTGTCCTAACTCAGAGACTTTAAGTTTGGGAGCTTTGGACAGGGTCCTGAGTGAGGACCTTATGAACTGATCATTGTAATTGCTCCTTTCCTGAAACTCCATTAAAGGGCACATGCTATTCTGTGAGTATGTGTTGGCTCACTTCTCCTTGCCCAGATCTGTTAAAGCTGAACTTTCACCCAATAGAGAGAAATTAAGGTAGGTCACACCTGCTGTGCCATGCTAGGCCACAGGGGGGCATGTGAGGACAGCCCATGCTCTTACACCCCACTTCTGGTATCTGATACTCTACAAGTCCCTGAAGATCAATTCCAGATCAGTTTCTAGCTAAAAATATGATGTGTCTAGCAACTTTAATGCGCAGCTGGAGGAAGCACCTTTGAGGAATATAACTACAAAATAGGGTAAGAAGCATTTGTCCCTAGGACAATGGGATTTAATATTTCAAATTCCCTTAAGTGGCTGAATCAGAGATACTAGAGATTAGAAAGACCTATTAGTTTTCCTGGATGTCACCCAGAGAAGGGTTGTAATTTATTATATATTTACTAGTGTTTTGTCCAATGAGTTTTAAAAACCCCAAGCATGAGGGCTTCCACTGCTTTCCTTAGAGACTATCCCATACCCTGATACCTCTCCATCTAGATTTTCCTGATACTGAGCTAACATTTTTGTAATGCCATCCTATTTCTCCCAGTGGAGCCCCCACTTTCATATACACCCACTAATAATTCCTTTCCCTTCTTAGGGTTCACACCCTTCAGATGCTGCCAGACTCTCAAGCACCCTGATCAATTTTGTTGCTCTTCACCCAACTCACTCCAATTTGTGTCAATACCCTTCTGGAACTAAGGTGCCCAAAACTGAACAAAATATTCCAGGCACAGCCACATCTGACCCATATAGAAAGCGATAATAAACTCTCTGCTCCAGGACACCTTAGAAGTGTAGCCTCAAAATTCCACAGGCCTTTTCTGTGGCCATTTCACACTGCAAATGCATTTAATTTGTTGTCAGCTGTGTCCACTAAATGATTGTAAACTTCAGGAACTTTGTCTTCATACTTGCTTGCAAAGTGTACAGCACCAAGAGGGTGCTATATGCATAATAAATCAAATAAAATAAAACAATGCCTCTCTCAACTAGGTCTCTTTCAGCATTTCTGCTTCTTAGGTTTCTCCCTGTCACTGAGCTGCCTAAATTATTTTTTCTTGGCTCTTTCAGGTGTGTGTTTCCTAGCTGAATCTCCTTGTTTAAGTGTGATTTGCTTTAATGCAAAAGTTATTGCCCCTAGCTCAATGTAAATTTATTCTGAATCTCATTATGATAGATAAAGATGAATTAAATACTGGACTGGAAGTTGGTGGTTGCCTAGGGACTAGTGATCATGACCTGACTACATTCAATATCGGAAAACAACAGGACAGTCATAACTAGTAATATCTTCAAAAGGGCTAATTTCCCAAATCTGAGGAAAACTGTGAGCAAAATTGATTGGGAAGACAAATTTAGACAGAAAAATGTGCATAAAAATTGAGAATTCTTTAAGAATAGTTTATTATATGGCTAAAAAGCCATCATTCTACTAGCAAAAAAACAGAACAGCTTTGGCTAAAAGCCCATCCTGGTTCAGCAGCGAAATGAAGGCAACAAGTACAAATAAATAAATATTTAATATACATATAACAAATTAATAAGGACTAGATAGCAATCTGCATATATTAGAATTTATTAAATGCAGAAAATTGATGAGGGAAGCTAAAGACACCTGAAAAAAAACCCATAGCTGCCAGGGATAAGGATAAGAAGTTTTTTCAAATATACTAGGAACAAAAGAAATTCTAGCAATGGTATAGGTTAGATGAATATGGTAAAATTATTAATAATGATACAGAAAAGGTAGAAGTGTTCAATAAATAGTTCTTTTCTCTATATGGAAAAAGTAGGATGAAGTACGCATACCATAGGAGAATGACAAAGTGCTGTCTAGTCCACTAATAACTGAAAAGGATGTTAGACATCTGCATCGAGTGATGAACATTTTTAAATCAGCAGTGCGAGATAACTTGCACCCAAGAGTCCTAAAAGAGTTGATTGAGGAGATCTCTGGTCCACTGATGTTAATTTTTAATAAATCTTGGAATACTAGGAAAATTCCAGAAGGGTGCTAATATTGGGCAATAGTCAAAGAAGGACAAGTGGGATGACACAGGTACCTATGTGCCAGTTTGACTGACATCAATGTAGGCAAACTAATGACAAGCTGATATGGAATTCAACTGATAAAGAATTAAAGGATAGGAATATAATTAATGCCAGTCAACATGGTATTATAGAAAATAGGTCTTGTCAATAAATCCAATTTCATTCTTTGATGAGATTATAAATTTGTTTGATAAGGGTAACCATGTAGATATAATGTCCTTAGACTTTTATATGGTGTTTGACTCAGTACCACACAACTTTCTGATTTAAAAAAGGCACTATGCAATATCCATAAAGCACACACTATATGTATTGCAAACTAGCTAACAAGCAAAAAGAAAAGGAGTACTTGTGGCACCTTAGAGACTAACACATTTATTTGAGCACAAGCTTTCGTGAGCTACAGCTCACTTCATCAGATGCATTGGATGTAGCTCACGAAAGCTTATGCTCAAATAAATGTTAGTCTCTAAGGTGCCACAAGTACTCCTTTTCTTTTTGCGAATACAGACTAACACGGCTGCTACTCGAAACCTAGCTAACAAGCAGATCTCAAAAAATAGTTGTCAATAGGGAAATAATCATTGACTATGGATGCTCTGACACGGATGGGTTTGTTGTACCAAGAAGCAGGGCCCCGCTGGGACCAGTGATTCTGCAGGCAGCCCCAGTGCGGGCTGGGGACTGTGGTCTCTGCAGGGGGTTGCACTGTGATATGCAGACCCTGCTCTGCTGGCAGGACCTGGAGCTGCTTCCCCAGCCCCAGGAGGGTGAAGGTACCAAGGTGTGGAGTGCACAAGAACACACGCACCTGGAAGGTACCACAACGTGTGTGGGGGACACACATCCTCACCCCCCCCCCCGAAGGTACCATAACATGTGGGGTGGGGAGACATGGCACATCTTGACCCCCTCCCCATTCAGGTATACCAGTGGGGCGCAGCCTCACACCCCAGAAAGTATAGCAATGTGTATGGGGGTGGGGGGGACCGCCTCACTCCCCTGGAAGGTACCACAACGTGTTGAGGGGTAACGGCCCATCCGGGCACCCCGCACCCCCAGAAGGCCCTACAACACGGGGGGGAGCAGATCCTCACCCCCCCCGGAAGGTACCACAACGGCGGGGGGGGACACACACCCTGACCCCCACGAAAGGTACTGGGGAGCGGGGGAATTAATGCGCCCCCTCCACCCGCCGGAGCCCTGGCGTTCAGCGCGTGAGCTCTGCCGCCGCCTTTGCGTCACTTCCGGCGGGCAGTGGGCGCTGTGGTTCCGGGGTCACGGGGTCTGATCCCCCGGAACGGTTCGTTCTGCTCGGAGCCGGCGCTCCGGTAATTTGCCTGGGGAAGGCCCGGGCCCGGGCGATGGGGCGTGGCGGGCCGGCGTGAGGAGAGAGACAGTGGGGGAGGGGCGGCCTCTCTTGCCGTGGGACCGAGCGCGTGGAGGGGCCGGGGGCGCCCCCCCCCCCGGATTGGGGGGCTCGGTGCTGCCGCGGGGGGGGAGGGTCTGTGACATTGATACACGGCCTGGGAGGCTGCCAGTCTTGCCCCTGGCGCAGTGGCCGGGACCTGGCCCCTGTGCCCGACTGAGCAGGGTCCCCTGCCCGGGGGCAGGTGTTCAGGGAAATCGGCCCCCTCCCAATCGCGCATGGGCGCCAGCTGTGGTGCCTAAAGGGCTGACAGCCCCGGCTGCGAACAGATGGGGGTGATGCTTAGCCCTTGCTGCTGGTATCCAGACTACTACTTAGCCTCCCTGGGGTGTGACGAGAGGAGACACGTCCCAGGAAATAACCCAAACGCCCATCCTGCTCCCTCGCACCGAGGCCCTAGGATCTGCTGTAGAAGATGAAAGGATCAGTTTATGCCGTTGCATCAGGGAGTTGATCCCGTGCGATGTTTATACAGATGATCCCTACTCAGTACTCTAGGGGAAGGCACAGCCTTCCCCCCCCCCAACACCTCTTTCAGAAGGGCTCTGTGCAGGTGAATGGGAATCACAGTAGCCACAAATTTAATCCTATTTTTTCCTAGTGCCAGTCCCAAATCAAGCTCCAAGAAATAACTCAAATATAGTATTTCATCCTTTATTCTCTTCCCCTCTCCCTTGTCCCCTCACCATATGTCCCTAACCCCTGTTTGCCAGAAGCTGGGAATGAGCAACAGGGAATGGATCGCTTGATGATGACCTGTTCTGTTCATTCCCTCTGGGGCACCTGGCATTGGCCACTGTTGGAAGACAGAATACTGGGCTAGATGAACCTTTGGTCTGACCCAGTATGGCCGTTCTCGTGTTTAGGCAATAAAGGACTCTGCAACATAATTCATATTTCCAGTTTGAAGGTATCTGCTCTTTAATCTACTATATATTTGAGGAACTGTTGCAATAAGAATTTGTTTCTGTATCCACTACACTTCTCCAGTCTATGCACTGCAGTACATTCCAGTATAATTAAGACAGGTACTTCTGGAATGCTACACATCTGACTATAAAGTATCTAATTGCCAAAATGACATAAATGTCATAAATGCTCATTGGCAGTTACACACCACTTTGTAGGGGATCTCAATGAAAACTTCCTGCTGCAAGCCGATAGTCAAGAGTTTCTTAGGGTAGTGATTGTGACTTGACCAATGCCTTATGCAGAGACTTAGAAAACTTCAGTCAGCTGTATTGATACAGATCTGTTGGTGTAAGAGACCCTAAAAATCCCAATCAGGACAATTTATATCCAAATAAAAACTGAAAGTAAATGAAATGCTAATACAACCTTATTTCTCTTTGATTTACTGTTCACAGTTTATTGGTGGCACAGCTCCATAGCTCTGTCATCATCAACTGACTTAGGTGCAAAAGCTTCTTCTAATATTATTTTATACCGTTTTGGGGCATAAAACAATGACATGGTCTAGTAGTCTGATTCTAGGACAGGGACACAGGAACTCCTGAACGCTAATTCTGGCTCTAATACCAATTCCCATTGTGCCTGTGATTGAGCCACTTAGCCTCTCTGTGCCATAATTTTCCCACCTGTTTATTATGGATAATACATATTATGTAAATAGTAAGCATTATGACTGATAGTATGGGGATTATTTGTTGTGTGTGTTGTTTTGGACAGACTTCCTGCTAACTAATGTCAGGAGACAGTGATTGTACCCGAACAAGCCCATCCGTGGGGTCTCCATCGGATAATGAGTTCCTGCCAGATCGGCCAAGGTATGTGTGCTCACTGTCTCCTGATCTTATTGCCAAGGCTCGTGAAGAGCTGCAGGAGAAACCTGAATGGAGGCTTCGTGATGTGCAAGCCCTCCGAGACATGGTGTGTAAGGATTACCCTACTCTGGGCACGTGTCTGGACGATGCTTTCTTGCTAAGGTTCCTTAGAGCCAGGAAATTTGATTATGACCGAGCGCTACAGCTTCTGGTGAACTATCACAGCTGCAGGAGGAGCTGGCCTGAGGTCTTCAATAACTTGAAACCATCTGCAATTAAGGCTGTCCTAGCATCTGGCTTTGTCACTGTGCTGCCTCACTTGGACACTGAGGGACGCCACGTTGTCTGCATTCGTCCAGGTATTGTAATGCCTGAATTCCCTGGTTGGAACAAGATTCTTTGTGTCTTTGAGGTATCTCTGACTGTGCCAAAGTCTGTTTCTTGCTCCCTTGCAGACACTGGTGACTCTTGCAGATTACATGGTATTGCTTCCTTTTGAAATCTGAAAAGTTACTTGTGAAAGGATTAATGTCTGTTGTTTGCCCAATTTAGATCACTTTTTTCCTATTTTAGCAATAGCTGCAGTTGACTAAAACCAAAAATACAAAGTGGGTTAATGTGGTTGCCTGATGATTTGAGAAAAATATGAATGTGCAATCAGTCTGAGATAGCAATAAGTCTGCTGTCTTCTAGATGCACGTTTATAATAAGCCTCTTCGACAACAAGCTGGGGGTTCAAGGTGGGGCAAAGAGCCTCTGACATCCCAAATCTGCTTTCAGTGCTGCCAGGTTTGCTGTAAACTGTTTTCATACGTTGCTTTCCCGTCTACCTGCTTTCTTTCTGAGATGAAATGATTTCTCTTCTAGTAATCTGTGCTGGGGAAAGTAGGGGGTTCTTAAGACCACGGCCTTTGCTCCTTGAAGTAAATATGGCATCTTGCTTGAGAAATGTTACTGTGAACTAGGAGTGTGGGTGTTAAAGAATAACTTTGGAGTTCTGGAAAATAGATCATCATTTTTTGGCATATATATATAGTCATTTTATATTTACTTTCCAAATAACCATACGTTTTGTAACCTTAGACAGATGGACACCAAGTAATTATCCAATTACTGAGAACATTCGTGCCATATACTTAACATTAGAAAAACTCATTCAGTCTGAAGAGACCCAAGTGAATGGAATTGTAATCCTTGCAGACTACAACGGAGTCAGTTTATCTAAGGCATCTCATTTTGGTCCTTTTGTAGCCAAAAAAGTGATTGGAATTCTTCAGGTAAGACCTGCCTCGTGCACTGTAAACTACTGCTTCTATGTCTAGAGTTCTGCTAATGCTAACAAAAATATTCATATGTTGGCTTTTACCTGAATGCTTTTAAAAATGCGTTTCTGCCTTCTGCCAGCTCTTAACTGGTTGATGCTGGCTGCTAATGGGTCTGACTTTATACTCCGGGCCTCCCAAGTCTGCTGCTACTTTGAGAACTTGAAGTTTGAGTTGTTGAGCCCGCTTGCCATCTGGTAGGGAGAGGATACATGAAGTAAGACTAGGAAGAAGAGACCCCCCTGCTGATCTTTGAGTGTTGATAATATGCTCTGCTGTACAAATGGTCTTTGCTAAAGGAGCTTCCAATCTAGATGGGACATAGAACCATTCACACACTGAGCCTTGGGTGATTGCGCAAATTTCAAGTGGTGCTGCAGGAATTTTGCAGAGTTGACTTTTGAAAGTCTTCCCTGAAAGTTGTGTTTTGAGGAAAGATTTCTAAGAGGAAAGAGGTTGAGAAGAGAGAGGCTGCTCCAAGCCTAGGGGGGCAGCATAGAAGGAAGTGCAAAGCAGACACAGGTTACTTTGTCTGAGTGGCAGGAGAGGAACATAATTTTAGTTGTAGCATTTTCTGTAGTCTAGAGCAGGGGCGGACAAACTTTTTGGCCTGAGGGCCACATCGGGTTTCCGAAATTGTATGGAGGGCCAGTTAGGACCCCTGCCCCATCCAACCACCCCTTCTCCCTTACCGCCCCTGGAACCCCTGCCCCCACTGCCCCCTGCCGCCTCATCCAACCCCTCCCTCCTTCCTGACTGCCCCCCTCCCAGGACCCCTGCCCCCATTCAACCCCCCTGTTCCCTGCCCTCTGACTGCCCCAACCCCTATCCACACCCCCGCCACCTGATCCCCGCTCCGAACTCCCCTGCCCTCTATCCCCCCCCCCCCCACACACACACACCTTACCACGCTGCCTGGAGCACTGGTGGCTGGCAGTGTTACAGCCGCACGGCCCAGAGCACTAGGACAGGCAGCCATGCCGCCCGGCTGGAGCCATCCACGCCACCGTGCAGCACAGAGCACCAGGTCAGGCTGCGGCTCTGCAGCTGCGGTGCGTAGCAAGATCTCACAGCCCCACCACCTAGAGCATTGCGCTGGCAGCATGGCGAGCTGAGGCTGCGGGGGAGGGGGCTAGCCTCCCAGGCCAGGCAGGACGGTCCCGCAGGCCGGATGTGGCCCACGGGCCGTAGTTTGCTCACCTCTGGTCTAGAGGGGAGCATGGTAATGTAACTGTGGGCCAGCTCCTCTTGAATGACTTTTTCTTCTTCCCGTGAGCTTTAGTCTAGTCTGAGCTGTGCATGCTTTTTTGCTGGATCCCTGCAGGGAGAATGGGGAGAGTTCCGTGGAGACAAGAATAGACACTTAATTGCACACTGGCTAATACTTCTCACCATTCTTACAGAAGTTCCACAATCTGAACATGATTGTTTTGCAAAGTTCTGTCTGAATCCACAATTAACTTACACAAGTAAAATGGGTGATAAATTTCAATTGATAAATACAGATATAATAAAATAATTATACAGAAGTTTGGGTGAGGGACTAATACTTGCCATTGAAGACCCCAGTTGAAATATGGTGTAAGTCACATGTGAGATGAGTGCACTAGTTCTTATTTTATAGCAGATGCTGTTTGGCACACTTGAAAGCCTGTGGTGAGAGGAGATGACCCCAGGGCTAGAATAATCGGAGTTTTTGCTAGCTAGATTTGGGGTAACTTGGTTGACGCATGCAAAGAAGCTTGCCCAGATTCTGACCACACTACCTTGCTTTTGCAAGAGTTATCAATCTCTCGCTGCCAAGAGCCCCCAGCTTCATTAAACATTTTACAGAGGGAAAACATTTGTGCAGTGCAAGTGTCCACTCTTCAGTCCAAGCAATGAATGCGTTCTCTGTACGGCCAGAGTTGGTTATTGGAAGAGGGAAGCGTCAGTAACTCAATGATGAGACCATAATCCTTAAAAACACCTTTTCCCTTTAGTGATTCTTCCTACTGAAAGCCTCCCAGTGAAAGCACCATGACTAACCTTATTTTTTAATTGCAATTTATACTGCAGAGCCCTGTGTTCCACTGGCAGCTGAGACAGCCTTCTAACTTCCCTCTGCTCCATGTGCTGATGTGGTGTCCACCAGTGTAGGGCCCCTTTATCTTTTGCAGTCAATTTGACCAACTGGTCAGATTTCCAGTTGAATAGTAGCAATAGGTTTTCTCCTTCTGTGCAAATACATGAAAGTTTTCCCAAATAACATGGGCTCTGACCTTTAATCATTTAAAATGCTTTGTTTAAAACATGGGCTTCTTTCTGGCCAGTCAGTGCTTTTGATTCCCCAGTAGTACAGGGAATCCGACCCTCAGAATCCAGGGTCATTCATTTTGCGTAATTTTTATATAGGAGCTGCTCCTGCCTTAATTAAAAACATATTTTTTCAAAAGAAGGCTGGGGCAAAAGTAGAGACATAGTAAATGAAATGTACTATTGGCGGTACATCTCCTGATCCAAGAGTGCTGTCAGGCTCTATGAAAGTGCCAGACACTCTGGTTTTTGTCTGATTCTTGCACCCATATACTCTACTTCACTGCATCAATTTACATTTGAACTGCAAATAGAATCTTGGGAGCAATTGGGTTGTGTGGGCAGTCAGTGTCAGGAAGGTTAAATAGAAAAAGCTGTCCAGTGTTTCTAAACCGCTGTAAAAATCTCCTCCTCCCCCAGGATGGTTTTCCCATTCGAATCAAAGCCGTCAATATTATAAATGAGCCTCGCATATTCAAAGGAATTTTTGCCATCATCAAGCCTTTTCTGAAGGAAAAGATAGCAAACCGGGTAAGTGATTGTGCCTTTTAATATTGGAGTTAATGACAGGCTCTTTGCTGGACATGAAATGTAATGAATATTGAAACAGATAAAAGTTGGAAATGGCAGTGTCCTTTACTCAATCTGCCTGTGACTATATCATCCTTTGCTTCCTGGCTTTTGTCTGGCTCTGTCATAACTGTATCACTTTGAACATGCTGAGGGTTAGGGAGACTGGTCAGTAGGATTTCTCAGAAGAATGACAGAAGTGATTGGCTTTCTTTGATAAATACAACTTGGCATTTTACCTGGTTAAATGCACATTTTTAGGACCTATATTATGTAATCAGTATAGTAACTTTCCTCTGGAGTTGGGATTATTGAGCCAACAGCATCCTATGCATTAATGTTATGTTTGTTGGAGGAAATCTTCTGAGTTGTCCTTTCTCTCACTCCTCTTTATTCTTCCCCTTCCTTTCTCAAAGGTCCTGTGTTGTTGTAACTTTCTCATCAGCTAAACAGGTTGGATGCAGTTCCCCCTGCAGTTCGTTGATTCTTCTCTTTCACATGCAGAAGAGGATGCCTCTCTCCACAAGGCTGAGCGCTGCCTTCTCTGCACTCCCAGTCCTTGTGAATGAGTTTAGACTCAAACTGAACTGGAAACGTAGTTACTGTGATTAAGATTTACTAGCTGGATCGCCTATAAGGCGAGACTTTCAAAAAGGTATTGAACTGGCTTCTGCTCTTGCATGCACAACGTTGTGCACTGTCCTTTGCAAAAAGAAAATGATGTTGCTTGCAATTGTGCGTGCAGAGCCAGTTGAAATATGCCCCCTTAGAATTATTTAAAGAGCAAAATAGACTCTCCCTACTTGTCATGTGCTGGTCTCGCTGGAGTTTTAAAATGCTTAATTACAAGCTGAAAAGGTGTCTGATACTTTAATAAAATATATTTTGGGATTTTCTTCCTTAGTTTTTTCTTCATGGCTCTGATTTGAATTCTCTTCATCAAAACCTTCCACAAAGGATCCTTCCTGAAGAATATGGTGGCACATCAGGGAAGCTGGACGTCGCTGCCTGGAATGAGTTGCTGCTCGCCTCGGAAGAGGATTTTTTGCATGACTTCTCTCAGCTGGTTCTTCCAGGTGACAGCTCACCATCTGAAGCTGTAATGAGTGGGGATGCTGAGGAGAAGCAGAGTGAAGAGCCTCTGCGAGGCATGAAACCTCAACTCTACTACTGTTATTAACAAGTCAGTTAAAGGAAGTTTTTCCTTGCACAGTCAGTCTAGATGCCCTGTCCTGTTCTGAAAGGAGTAAGAACACAGTGGGGTTATGAACTCTCCTTACCCCAAACCTCCAGTTTGTGAGTAGAGGCATTTTACGCTGTGGAACCAAAGCAAGTTAAAGTGGGTGAGATGGGGGGGCAAGGCAGAGTTCTCTTTGGAATCTAGGCAGGTCACACAATTCCCAAGCCACCTCAAGTGTTAAGGATTGTTAATCTCAGTGTGAAAGATGCGGTCTAGAAAATTCCTCTTAATAGTAGTGAGAGAAAAAATATCTCATTAGAGTGAATCTCATAAGTGTGTGTCTCAGGGTAAAAGGCAGAAAAGACTTGCTAGTTTGGCAATCATCAGAAAACAGCATCATCACTGCACCCTGCAAAGTGAAGCTCTGTCAGTGGAGATTGTCAGAAATGTCCAAGTCACAGTCCTGGACCTAATTACCTGGTCCTGTCTGTGTACTAGTATGTTCCAGGAATATCAGAATGTGTACTGGAGCTTCTCCCTGATATTTTGCACACTCTGTGTGTGTAGAATTCCTAACAGATTTGCCCTTTGGATTTGAAAGGAGAAAGTTACCGTAATTTTGTAAACATTGTGACTAGTTATTTCAAAGCATAGTGTAATCAGACACAAATTCCACTTCCAGAAAATCGAGCCTTTCAGATCATGTATTGCATAGCTTTTTTCCAATAAGATGCAACTTTGAATATTTACAACAATATAGACAACCTGAGAAGAAGTGAGGTCATTCACTCAGATATAATCAGTTGCTCTTTCCTTCAGCTGATCGCTTTGATGCCCTGCCTTACTTTTCAACTTCCCAAGTAACTTAAATAGAATCTATGTGGAAAGATTTTGTAGCAGGTAGCATCTATAGAAGGCAATATTAAGTAAGAGAAAGCACGGTAGTTCTTGAGCTACATTACTTTGGATAGAATTTTTGAATCTGAGTCTTCGTAAACCAAATGCAGACAGATATTTTTAAAGAATGTTCAGATTTGTTGTATTGCAGTTGTTCTCTGTTCATGTTTGTCCTGATTTAAGTAACACTGTTGCTATTTGTCATCCCCTTGTCTTTGGATGGCAGCTTCTTTTGTAAAGTGTAGACTTTGGTCAGTTCTGTAGGGCTTAAGCTTAGGTTATGTGTTCCAGTACTTCAGATCCTTAGTTCTAATGTCAAATGAGGTTAACACGTTCTGCATCTGTGTAGGCTATTCCCCAAGTTCATTCTGTGTCATGGTATTGAATTTTAAATGAACTCTGAGCACATTATCTTTGCACGTCATGCACTATATAAATAGTGCAAAGGTGAAACCTCATTACAGCCAGGAAAGCACACCGCGTTATTTAAAAGGGTTTGTCAGTGGACAAGAACACTGATTATAACCAAACACCTCATCTTTATAGCACTTTTTAAATGGCTGGAATTTCTTTGGGGGGATAGGGAAGGTAAATCTTTTTACTGAGGGCCGAGTGGGAAACAGGGACCGGTTATCTTACTGTAAATATGAAAGGTATGGTCTCAAGGAGTTGGACCATCCTTTTCTCTGAGTGCCAAACTGTGCTTGTTTGAATGTCTCTTCCTAGATTACACCATAGCATAACTTTGTTGCCAAAAAGAGTTTGGGAAGGAATAGATTAGGGAAATCACAGCTCCCTGACTTGGTAAAATGCTAGCTCTTTTATTCAAGCAATAGAAGCATGGGATTGGGTTTTGAAAGGACTAAAAAGTATAAAGCTTTTTCCAATTAGCAGTTCATAGCTCCAGTGGGGACAAGAAGTTCATATCCTGTCACTTGAACAGAAAGACTTTAACAGAACACTTTTACTGTTGTGTAGGATGCTGGCAAGAGTCTACTGAGAGAGAGAGAATATAGCTTTCTTCTTTCCTTCCCCTTTTTAGGTATGAAAGATAATGGGAGCCTGCCTCTAACATCAATGCATGACAGCCCCTGCCCCTTTCTATACTAGTCTTAATTTTCATGGGGGAAAGCATTTCAGGTGAGAAATATCATTCCTGTCATTAACAATCAGTCAGCCCCCAACTTTTGTGCAGACCTGGCAGAAATGCAAGGCTGGCTAGTGTCCCTTCATTTGAGCAAAACTTTCCTCTCAGATCTACTGTGCAGTGCTTAACCTTCACGTTGCTTGCCGTTATTGTGGAGATAAATCCAGCTCTTCTTCCACCTAGCAAAATAAGCAGAATGTGGCATAGCTTAGGTTGACAATTATGGTTTTAAGCAATCTAACTAAATTAACTGCCAGAAATGTGTTGGGGTGTCTTGGATGGTTTGAGTGAATGCTGACTATTAATTTCCCTCTGTCCACCATGAAAAATTAAAAAAAACAAAACACTCCAGGATGCAGCATTTGTCTTTGAAGTGGGTGCATGGCAGGCTTTATTCTTCCTCTTTCATGGTTGGGTGGTTTCCCCTCTTAAGACTACATCTACACTGCATGCCCCTTTTGGTGGCATGTAGCATACACACACTGCATTTCTCCCTAGCACTAGTATAAAAAGCAGCACAGATGATAAAGTACTCCTTAGGTGAGTAGAGGAAAGCCATGCCTAAAGCTGGTGCATATGTATCCTACTTGCCCACATAGTGCCTCCCCACTCACTGCTATTTTTAGCAGCATAGTGTCCTGCTGCTAGAGTCTTTCCCCAAAGCAGTGAAAAGTTCTGGCACTGAGGAGCCACCAGAGCCTCTCCTGCCCCAGAGCCTTTCCTTGGCATGTGTAGCTACACACCAGTGTGGATGCTGCCTGCTTTTCACTGTGACATGTAGCTACCTCTGCCCTGCATGCCACCAGGGTGCAGACATAGCCTAAGAGGAGCTGCTCTCAACTAGTGAAGAGGGAAAGCTCCATGTTAGAAAACTTAACTTCCTCCTTAAAAAGGATTTGTAGGGGGGAAAGTCTCCAGCAACCAGGGCAATACCTGATTTTTTCAGTGCTTTTTCACTCTGGCATGCCTTAAACTATGGCAACCAAACTAGATTTCATTTGTAGCCTCAAACCAAGGTCTTCTTTGGAAGACAAATTGACAGTTTGTAGTACTTTATCCTTAAACAAAATAGCTTTGGTCATCTTACTTGTAGATGGAGACTTAAGTTTTCCCTCTCAGAACTTTTGTTTTGGAGTTGTTAGACTCTTTGGAATCTAGCTTTTAAATTCATGATAGCTCTGTCATCAGTAATACAGCATATGTAAACAAAGCCAGTACATTATCCATTACTATCAGCTGTAACTTCCTAATTCCCTCATGGGGGCAGATGCTTTGCTTGTCTTCCCAGAGAAAGTGTGGACTCTCACAAAAGGAACTAAGCTTAACATCTAGACGCTGTTAGTGCTTTGGGTACCAAAATATTATTTAAAAAAAAAAAATGTAGAAAAGTTGACCTGTCAAGCCCTTTAATGACAGGCAGCCCTTGTGTCTCAGAGGCTGATGGAATTATGAAGCTAAATAGGTAGTGTAGTTGACAACAAGCCCACACTTCTAGTGACTTATCTTTAAAGTAGAAGGGAAGGAAGAGCAATGGAGTTAACTCAAAAAATCCCTTTCGGTATTAGAATTATCTGGCTGTTTCAACTAAACTTTTTTCTAAAAATCAGTTCCATGTGAAGCTAGCTGAGTGAGGACAATGTTAGAAGTAACAATTCTGGCTAGGCATTAACTGAGAGAAAGGTACTCAAACTGCCTTGAGCAACCTTGACTGTCTCATGGGAAGTAGGACAAAGGTTAATTGCATACTGTAAATAAAATACTTGAATTTATATGAGGGTAAATAGGTGTTATACATACAGAGGTCTTTTTCAGGGAATGAGGGTGTTTTGGCACAAGTTTAGTAATATACAAGATTGTTCAAATGATTTTGCTTTTTGGTTTAAGTGGACTTAAGGTTGTTAGGTTTAATATACATCTGTTATTTTGATAAAATGTTTATTTTTATATTGCATTTTATAAAATGGAGTGGTCAATGTATGTACTTTTATTATGCATGACTGGGTATTAAACAATTCTATCATAACAATCTAGTTCATTTTAAGTGTACATGTACAATACCCTTTTTCCAAGTTAGGTTAGATGTCATGGAATCACTCCTAAAGATGCAACTTTAAACTTATTTCCCTCTTGCATTTGTAATTAAGTTGTACTAAACTGAGCATGAGCTGCTTCACTCCTACTCAGGCAAACTGAACTCTTGATTCATCAAATATATAGACATGAGGCTAATGCTTCCAGCAAGATGGTTGAAGTTTGAACAAAAACAAGAAGTGCTATCAACTTGAATGTTAAAGTTGGCTTAGTTAGCTCAACTGAAATGCCATTTGGCCATTTTAAACAAACAGTCTGAGAATCTTCATAGGTGAAAGTAAGATGTGACCTGAATCTGCTGAGATGCAAGAAGACATGTCTATTCCAACTAATTAACTAAACATAGTTAAAGTACCCGTAATAGGAGATAAATCTAACAGTAGACAGCATTTGGTAACTGGTAAAAACTCAAGTAGGCTAGTGTGCTGTACACCATGCAGTCAGCATCCAGGATAGAATATGAAATGAACATCTGTTGCCTAGTATCGACAACTACATTAAATAAAAAGGGAGTCCTAATATCTATAAATTAAAAGGTTATCTGACTGCTAATTGTACTTTAGGGTTGGCTGTAGGATAGAAGATAGTGGGTAGGCTTTGCCTCTTGTCTAGCTTTTCCATCTTTCCACTCTCCTTCCTTACCAGCATACAGTTGTGTATCGTGTCCTTTGTTATAAAACACACTTATTGGCCAAATTACAACTCCTTAGCATGTCCACTTCCTGCTATGGCTGAGAAACTTAAACATGCTCTTAGGCGTGAATTGTCACCAACATTTTACTAAAAAGAAAAAGGAGTATTTGTGGCACCTTAGAGACTAAAATTTATTTGGACATAAGCTTTCGTGAACTACAGCTCACTTCCTTCAGTGCCTTGCATAATGACAGGTTTCAGAGTAGCAGCTGTGTTAGTCTGTATTCGCAAATACAGACTAACACGGCTGCTACTCTGAAACCCAACATTTTACTGCATCCTAGTGCACATACAAAGCTAAAAATTGAAGACGTAAGCTTGGATACCTACCTCCTTCTGGTAAAATAACTAGTGTTAGTGGTCTAATTGTAATAGTCTGCAGTAAAAAGATAAGTCCACTTTGCTATGTGTTTTGTAAGTGTGCTCATCACAGACTCACCATCCAATATATGATTCAGCATTGGAGGACTGGAATGAAGGTGTAATCACCATGTTTAATCAGAGCATAGATTAAGTCATATGACACACCACTTGAGCCACATAACTTTCCTTTAAGTCATATGGTAGGCTAATACAGCTGCTGAAGTTAATTCAAAATATCATGGGAGATTATGAACTTGCTGCACCAGTCCCTGCACCTACCTGGAACAGAGTTTGAAAGATGCTTTGAACAGTTAATCTATATTTTAATCAAATGCATTTATAGTGCAAACATTGACAATGTGTATTAACTCAGACAAGCACAAATTGAGAATTAATAAAAAAATTTCCAGCATAATTTTAAATTTGAAACAGAAGTATCTGAGTTTAGAGTTAAATCAAAGTTAAAATATTTGGCAAATATACTAAATCAAAGCATAGTTTCCATAAAACCTAAAAGTATTATTCTGGGAACAGGAATTACAGTTAACAGCTACACATCTTCAAGATATTGGTCTTGGAGGGAATGTGTAAGTTTCTGCCCACAAACAGGAGGGTGCTCTTTTAGACAACCTTTTGCAATGGAATGTAGAAGCTTATGCAGCATGGCTTACACTTCCACATACTGAAGCATTTAGTGCATTATGCTAAAAACGCAGCTTCTTTTATATTACTGTGTGTTTAATTGTTCTCTTCAATATTGTGTTTTTCTTCTGTGCTGTAACACTACTACAGTTGTGGTGATAGATTTCAAAAATGCACTAACAGCTAACCTCACGTATAGGTCAAAATAAAATAGTATCAAAATTAATGTAGTTGAGATACAGCATCAAGCATTACACAATCCAGCAGTTTCTATCCACCTGCATGGAACATGAAAAGATGCATTTGCCTTAGTTTCAAGAAATAACTGAAGCAATACATGACGTTTTGGCTTTCAGCAGAGGAACTTCAGGCATTTTCATAATCTCAGACAAGCACAATCATTTAAGTGAAGTCCCGATTGGTAATGACAAGAGGAGCCACTAGGGTCCAGACATAGAGAAGGAGGCAGACCCAGCTTGAGGAGATCTTCACCCACACAGCTGGCCACTTGCTTGTCACGGTTTTGAAGTCTGCATCAGGGCTGTAACAATGGAAAAGAGAGTTGTTAACGACAAGCCTCCTCTTGCCACCGTCTCTGCACTTTTACTGAACTGAAGGTGCAGCATGTTTGGAACATTCCACCATCATTTCCAAAAAGGCTCCTTGTCTTATAAGTGAAGACCCTAAACTGCAAAATCCCTCCTTTCAGAACTTTAGAGGTGTCCTGCCACCTGCCAGTCTAAGTACATCCCAGCCTATGTATGTTTATGCATCACCATTCTTACAATTGGCCCCACAGCCAGTTATGAACCAACTTCCGTTCTTTAATTACAGGCAGCTGTTCTTCCATATACTCTTTCCTTGTTTAAGACAGCACTCACAGCAGCACTAAATGAGAAAATGCAAAGCCACCCCATGTAGTAGGTCAGCCAATCACAAGAAAAAGGCAGTAAGTAGGTGGTGGGGGCACAGCCTCAAGATGGACAGTCTCAATAGCTCTGGGGGAACCCTCAGCACATAAGTGGCTTCCATGTCTGTAGCTACCAACATTCCTTTTCCTGTTTGTCTTCTCAATCTCAAGCTGGGCAAAACCAAACTTTTCGAAGGACAGAGTCCCTGACTAACTCATTATGCCAACAGGAGGAAAGATACACAACCACAGGAATCTGAAGAAAAATCTAGTCAGTCTGGTATCTTTTGTCCTTGCAAATTTGGACAATCCTTTATGCAGGCCGCCCCGCCCCCTTCTGTCAATGCCTCAATAAAAAAAAGCTAGTCACCACAACTTTGATGCAACTATCATGAAGGAAAGATCTGAAACCACAGATATCCCAGATTTAGGAGTAGCCTTCAGACTTCCAATCCCTAAGCTACCAGTGAACTCACTGAATATCAAGGGGAATGGGGCATAAGAATTCCTCTCCCAGCTGGAATTAAAGCTGCACAGATAGTCAGATCAGCCACCCAGAGTTGAGGTAGCAGGTGCACCTTTCACCTACCTTCGTAAATATATTTTATGTTTAAAAAGTTAAACCCATTTTGTTCCTACCTGTACCAGTTAGTGAGTGTCATCATGATGTAGAGAGAGGCAAGGAGCAACATGAAGTGAAAGAAAGCGTAGCTGTACTGAACTGCCCCTTTCTCATTGTCCATGACCCGACGAACTTCTCCATCTTCCACAGATCCACCATCCATTCCCACAGGGTCATCCAGCATGGCACTGTCACTCCCAGACAAAGTCAGCTTGTTCACCTGGCTATTACTGGAAGAGCGGATGCTGCAAAGTGACCCAAAAAACAAAAGTTAAAAATCCACCCTAGAGAACACAGGGGTGGGTTTCACTAGTGACTATAACTAGTCAAATCTTTTATATCCCCCAAAATGTGTTGCAATTGACTGACATTTTTCCAAAAGGGTAAACAAGGAACGCTCCTTAGGAGATCCATTTCCATTCATGTTACATATCGGAGACCCAAATCTCTGGAATAGGAACATATCCCTCTCCAGAGGCACCTGACACTGCTCTGGATATCACTGCAGGTGGCAGCATCACACCAGCAAGTTAACTCCTAGCCCCTGCTAGAGCTGGAAACTCAAGACTAAATGATTCCAGTTGCTATCAATGGAAGCAGTGTGCTACTTCTGAACTTCCAGTCCAAGCAAACACCTTACCCCAATGTGTTTATTGTGATTGGAGGTCAGTTCAGAAACTCCTCTCCTACTATTTACCTCTGACTTAAGTAACATCCCCCTCCCCACTTCATGCTATTATGGCCTATTTTAGCTTAAGACTTCAACTAATTAAGAACAGGGCTGGTGAAGCCTCTACCCTCCTCACAGTTTTACTAGTCTTCCATATTTTTATTTGCCCACATCAAGCTAGACAGAGCCTTGTGTGCAAGGCAGGTAGATTTCATTCATAAATGCACCCAGTTTTCACAAAAGGAAGGCAAGTGCTGTTTCTGCTTTGAGTGACTCAGATCTTACCTAGAATACAGGAGACAAAGAACAAAGATACCAAGTCCAACAATACTCTGTGCATCCCACCACTGCAAGGACTTTGGTGGAGCCTGAGTAGCAGGTACAACAGTTGCATTAGCTGGAGTTATTGTGGGTGCAGTTATCTGTGTGATGATGTTCAACAAACTTGGGTTGCAGCTTCTATCTGAAAGAGGTTTACAGAAAAAAAAAGTTTAGTAAAACTCATCCCTGTCATCTTCTGTCAGCCAGGTTTGTAGTCTAGAGTTCCTGTTGGACTTCCAATTGCTCTTGGATTCCCTAGTAGCATCAGTGGCAGGAAGTCTTCCCACATGCACTTGACTAGATTAGTGTACTCCAATCAAGCCCTTTCTTAGATCTTTGCACAGATACCATCCTTCCCACATGCCCATCCCCACACTGCTTGATTCTCAAAATATTTAGTTCTGTGTTTCACTAGGAAGGATTTCACATAATACAACAGATAAGCCTGGACTAGAGAATTAACTTCAGTCCAGACCTTATCAACCAGGTCTTCGGGACCTCCAGACTAGATTGCTGCAATATGCACCACACAAAAGAAAGCCACTGAGAAGCTGAATAGGACCACCTGCCTATGTAGCAATTCTATACCCGAGTAAGCACACGTTGCAGGGATTCTCAAATGCATCATTTGATCATCAATCCCAGCACAATGGCTTCTGATAACAGTAAGCTCCACTGACACGTTTGTGTTTTAAAAATGGAATACCTTACTACCAAGGCAGATAGATGCTTACCAGGCTCATTAGACATAGCTGACCAAGTGAGATACATTGTGTAGAGACTAATAACAGAGGACTGGAGGAGGCCAGAGTGAGGTTGATGTTCCTGTTTAAAGACAAAATGCTCTCCAGAGTCAAAAATGGCATTTCAGATACATCTGCATTTAATCCTAATTGCTGCAGATTTGCCTAACATCTAGTACAGGGATCGGCAACCTTTGGCATGTGGGCTGCCAGAGAAATCCGCTGGCGGGCCAGGCCGGTTTACCTGCAAGATTCAGCTGATCACAGCTCCCACTGGCCGAAGTTCGCCATGCCAGGCCTGCGGTGGCTGTGGGAAGCCAGAGACACACATTCATCCCTCTTGACCCAAATACATGCACTGCGCACACCATCTTTGATCAGAAGCTCTTGCTTGACAAGACTAACTGTAGCAGGTTTGCAAAATAAGAGTCTAGCATATAACTTCTGAGCAACATCTAGTAATCCTCTGTGGCATATTAGCAGAGGTGGTGACTCAAAAGAGATTTTTTTGGGGGGGGGGTGGGGGGGGGGGAGTAGCAGCTTTAGAACCCAAGACCTGTCTTTAACAGATATGCCCCGTATTCTTCAAAGGGTGTTTAACCAGGTGAAGCACGTGTATTCTACCTGATGCAGAACTATTTTGTGTTTAACAGACATCTAAAACAGGTCATCAAAGTATCTCCCTGTTACAGTCACCCAAAATACAACCATCCAAAGTCAACCCTCAATTTACCCATGTGGAAACCCGCATTAGATAAGAAGGGTTGCAGAGTTATCATAAAGGGCAACTTGGTTTCTTACAACAGCAACACAAACAATCAGAGCAAAGGAAGACTAATCTATCATCATTCATTGTTTGCTAACTAGGCCAAGGGTTCTTAGAAATTTTCATAGCGCACCATATCTCATGAAAGTTTTCAAAAGCATCTTAATGACTTAAGAACCTAAATCCAATTGATGTCATTTAGGTATGCTGAAAGTTTTACCCAGCAACTCTTGGATGCCTCCCCTCTGATCCATGATAGCTGTAGTATCTCTGAGGCAACCACAGCAACTGCTTTCACTAAGTGCACCAAGAAATAATTTGGTGCATTGTATTTCAGATGTGTCTAATACAATGACAGCTAGAAATCAGCATCATGTGACATGCCAGCTTTCTGCAGATGGTCAGTAAAATGTTCTAAATGTCCACAGTTCAGGAACTATTGCATTAGGCTCAGTTTTCTGCTTATTTCTAGTTATCCCACACAATCATTAGCATGGTCTCATCCTGTGACAATTTTTTCTGAATGTGTATTATAAAACAGCAAATGTATACTTCAAAGGAGATTTAAAGATATTGCTATCTGTGTACAAAAGGATTTAACCAAAAATAGAAAATGTAGTACCTGAACTTTTGGAAGGATAGAAATGATGGAAACAATAATGCACAAGATCATATTAAAGCTGATGAAGAACTTGTTCTCGGTACAACCATCAGGTTTAGTGTAGAATACATAGAAGAGCACAACAGAAATTATTGACAAGATGTAGGTCAAGCTCGTACAAGAAAATAAAGCTGAAAAAGAAAGACAAGTTAACTCAACACAGGGTGGAAACAAATACTTCTGCGGGCTCCCCATTGGAACACTTATCAGCCCTGAATTTTAGAGGCAAGATTTTCTCTCTACCCCACACAGACTGGGTGCCTTTATAGTGCTCTTCTTTCAAGTTATTTATAATCTAAGGAGCCACAGAGGTTAGTGTTCTCAGCTAAAAGAGTTAAATTGCTAATTGTTATGGTTTTGTTGCTGGAGCCATTAAAAAAAAAAAAATCACATCAACAGCCTACAAGCATGAGGTGCAAGCCACATTATCACCATTATACAGACAGGGTGACTAAAAAGAGCTGAGCTGACTTGCCTGAGGACATTAAGGGAGTCAATGGCTGTAGCCCTGTATTCAGACCATACCTCTCTATGTAGCTGGGCACAACAACATTTAAATTTTATTTCTTATGACCATCAAACTGGGCAGTGACTGACAGGTCTACTTCCCATTTTAATTAATGTGACTAGAACCAACGTGTACATAGAGCTATAGTGGAGCAACACTGCAGCTTCTACCTCCTCAGATACCTATGGAGCTTCAGCTGTCGGATGCAGATCAGAGTACAGCATGTACACAGTGGCAGGGCTGTAAGAGGCTACACCTTATTTTTGTACTTACACTACGTACGCATGGTTTGTTTCTTCTAGTTAGGTTCTGCATTCTCCGATTTAGATACCTACCCACATACCAACACCTAGAATTTCCTTCCTCCATTCGTTCAACCCAGGACTCGTTCCAGGAGTGAGCAAAGTCCACAAGCAGCACCAGCTGGATGAGGATAAAGCAAAAGGCTCCAAGAATGCCAATAATAAACCATGCTAGAAAAGACATTAAAGGGATTTAAGTTAGAGTTATTTCTCATCATTTGTATTTTACTAGGTAGAAAAACTAGCCTCAGATTAACCTATAAACTGGCTTATCAGCTTTTAAGAGGAATAGTGAAAATACAGCCTGGAAATTCAGTCCCCTAATACTCTATGGCATCGATCCTGCAAATACTTACACATGTACTTGGCTCTAGAGCATGCAAGTAGTTTCACTTACTTCAATGTGACTCAAATTAAGCACGTGCTAAGTATTTGCAAGATTGGGCCCAGAGTGTTTTCAGAGAGAAGAATTCAAGATTTAATGTAAGACACTATTTTCATGTACGTAAGTGATCATCGAAGTTTATGAAAGGTGATTTAACTCCCCAACAATCCTACAAAATGGATGCAAACAGTACTAGTCATAGGTAAACACTTCCTTAGCATAGCTGACTGAAGAGAATAGAACTTCTTAAAGGTCTTTGCAGAAGATCCCTAAAATGCCTTGGCAAACAAAGTCTTTCCCGACATCTGCTAATATCAACAGTGACAGAAGAGAAATGAAAATTTTGTCAGTCATACGAACACTTAAAATAATTAAGGTATTTAACTATAAATATGGAGCTCAGCCCCGTTTATCTGAAACACTGCAGCTATGCCCCAGGACATGTACTGCTTACCTCGTTACTTCCCTAATTACCAGAACATTCCAGGGAAATAGGGTTGCACCGTATGTATTCTACAATAACCATAACTTGGAATGCACCAACTATAACCTCTGGTAATTTGTGAAAAAGTTTGTATTTTCAAAAGCGATTCCACGACTATATATTAACTTTACCTCTTGTGAAAGGCCCTTCAGGAATGTAAAAGGCTCCAACCATGATACCAACTATGGCAGCTATTTTGAAGAACCAGAACCTTTTTAAAATAAAAAGACAAACATGTTTGACAGTGTTGGTCCTCTATCTGTACAACGAACCCCGTTTTAAGTGAACAAAATATGGCTGATTAACAGACATGATTGTCTAATAATGACAGTACAGAATTGTATACAGTCTATTTGGGGATGCTCTGAGATGGTCTTTTCACACAGGAGACTGCCAAATAAGAGTAGTCTTTTGAAACCTGCACATGCTCAGACAAGGTACTTATACACCCAAATGGGTTCTTGGTGATGAAATAATACCTATAACATTTCACAACTGAATAGTGTGAAAACACTGTTCAGTGCTTTAGCCTGGAGAGAGAATGTTAAATAAGACATTTAACAAAGGCTGTTAGTTATTTTAAAAGGTTTCTTTTAATTAAAGTATCCTAAAAATATATTTGTCAAGAGTCTCCCTTTCCACTGCCATCTTCTTTTTAAAAAAGGGAGATAAAGATGGAGTTTTAAATGAATGCCAAACTCCAGAGAATGATAAGTGTTTGGGAAAATGACAGAACAGGTGAGTTATCTGATTTCAAGGCATAATGTTTCAACGTCTGATCATCAGTACTTTAGAAATGCAGTGCAAGTAGGAGGCGTCCTAGGGATCTTGGTTACCCCACACACTTTCGGAAGCAGTGCTCTCTAGCAATCAGCAAAGGAACTAAAGGACTCAGTCCAGGCTGTTCATCCAAATACACCAAAGGAATCTGTCACTATCTGGGAAAGAAATTGGTAAGAGACAGATGAAGCAAGTTAACAGGCAAGTCAATACCATGCCTACATACCCATTGTGCACGGAGGCTCTCGGATCATTACTCGTTTTCACTTGTATCATAAGAAGAGAGAAAATGAAGAAGAACACTGCCATGGCAAAGCTGATTCGATAGACTGCCCTGTATCCAACCAGCACATCGCAGTTGACAAAGCCATTCATGTGTGGTAGCTTGGTATGAAGCCCCTCATCACAAAATCCAGGCACCTGGATAAAAAAGAGGACTTGTAACTTGCAGTTCTAAGACCGCAGTCACAAATATGTGGAATACACAAATAACACAAGGGTCTCAGCTAGCTTCCCTCTGGTAGCCATTGTGAGAAAAGGCTTTGCATCTGGTCCACAGGCAGAGATCAGATTTGTTCCTAGTGTCACCTTTTCCTCCCCATTTCACTGCATAACCAACACAGAGAGAGTAACTACTTTCCTTCTGGGTAAATTATCAGGGTGTAAGGCTTAGAGCAAGGATGTGAATTTGGTATCCTCATTCTCTAGGCTTGAGATGTCCAAGTGTCACAAACGTGAAATCAATATTTCAAACCAGGAGCCAAACAGAAAACCATTCCATATATATATTGTGGCAAGTCTCCATTATATTCCTTTGCCTACTCCTGCCTGGCAGCCTCAGTGGCACCTCACTTCTGAACAGACAACTGGACTTTTTGGCAGAACTCAGGCCACACTGGTCAGTTAATATTTTTGTTGCTCCAGGTCTTGGAATCCTCTTCTCCAACCACCACCCTTTCTTCCTATTCAAGGATTTAAATCAACACAGCAGGAGCATCTGAATTAGTGGTGTAACATAAATCTCTTCCCCAGCAACGTAAAACCTGAATGAACTGCTCTACAGAGAGAATTTGCAGGACAGTGACAGACACTCCGAGCAGTGCTGTGCTGAAGACAATGTGAATTTAAAAGAAAAAACAATTTACTTAGTTTACATTTCAATTGTGCACATGGGCGACGCTCTAGCAATCCAAAGATTTACAACACAGTTTATTTTTCTTCTATTCTGAGAATTTCCCCCCTTTCAACATCTCCAATTTATTTGGGCACGTGTGTGTGAGGTAGTCCACGGCGAATAATAAGAACTTGGGGCTACTAGCATAGGTCATGGCTTTGTTACAAAAAGATCACAAATGTCTTATATATACACACCTTTTTCAGCTGCTCTTCCATTCCTGGTGCTAGCATGATACAGGCAACAAGCGTACTGAGAAGAAGGAGGAAGGCATAGATAAGACGTGTCACTGTGGAATTCTTGCTGTTTGGACAACATCGGCACAGCAAACATGAGGCACCACTGCACAGACATGGAATCTGGAGAACCAACATGGGAACAGTAAGGGTATTTCTCTATACAGATCTCACTTTCAAAAGGGCTAAACATCATCATTAACCACAGTCCCCTACTCAACCAAATACTGCTTCCCTGGAAATTAAAATTAATAGCCCCAGTCACTCACTTCCTGCAGAAGTTATCACAAAAATTAGAGACCAAAGTGATCAGTTTAGACAGCAAGATTCACCTTGATGGCATTTTTCCCCCACAATAAATTCTTTATTGCTCTATCGTCTTAATTTAAACAGTGGCTCAAGTGATGGCACTCCCTTTTACACGTGATTATATTTTTAGTTTTATAACAGTACTCCAAGGCATAAAATTATGCATGTACAATACAGTTTAGTTTACAAATCAGAAGATTAAAGAAATATGGCATGGTCATGTCAAGGACTCGAACCCCAGACGGCACGGTTCGTTGTCTGACCGCAGAGAGACAAACACCACCAGCAAGGTCCAAACACAAGCTCTTTATTGAGGAGTGCACACAACAATAGAGAGTGCCCGTCTCCAAGGAGAACCAGCTGCCTCTTAGGTAAAACTAGTAGGTTTTTATAGACAGTTCCAGAGTAACAGCCGTGTTAGTCTGTATTCGCAAAAAGAAAAGGAGTACTTGTGGCACCTTAGAGACTAACCAATTTATTTGAGCATAAGCTTTTGTGAGCTACAGCTGCATCCGATGAAGTGAGCTGTAGCTCACGAAAGCTTATGCTCAAATAAATTGGTTAGTCTCTAAGGTGCCACAAGTACTCCTTTTCTTTTTACATAGACAGTTCCGTGCATCACAGATTATTCATTAAGCAGCCCACCCCACCCATTAGTTAAAGTTCTCTTTCTCTATTATGCATACCCCTATTGTATATAGCTTTTAGCAAGTCCTAATGCCTCACCAAACTTTATCAGTATGGTTGTCAGACAGGAGACGAGGAGTTAAGAACAGACATAGAACAGGAACGTGGAGTGAAGACAGTGTGTCTCCTTATCTAAACAAACCGTTCTCAGAACATCTGGTACAAAAATGCAGGTCTCCCCTTATCTCACTCCGGGCAACTTAAACAAGTATTTTTTCATTCTACTTGTCTCGTTCAGGGACTTTCCCAGCAACCTTTATTGGCCTGACTTTGGTTCGGTTGGCATAACTGCTTCATGTTTAATTATTCTCACTTAACAGTCACAAGCCCTGTAATTACATTAGAACAAGTAGTTCTGCACTTCTCAGCATGAACATGCAAGACTTATTTTGCTTTCTACTTATTACAAATGGCTACCAGGCTGTAGGAACCCACTAATAGGAAGGAAAAAACACAGGGGGCAGAGTTCACAAGCAACACCACTCCCCTTTTTAGAAAAAAAATGTCTATAATTCATAATGTGCATAAAGTTATACTGGGGCAGCAATGAATGATTTGCTGTTGTCAGGAATTCTATTCCTCATGAATTGTGCACGCTCAGATTTGAAGTTCTTGATTACAGAGAAGCTTTAGGAGATGTTATTTATGAAAGGTTGAGTGTGTTTGTTTCTTTCTACTGCTATCAGCATTTATCAATTATGGAAACAAGTATTTAAAACAAGTTTCTCAATTTCTTATTTAGAAAGTGATTTCAAGAGCATCAAGCTTAGGAAAAAACCCAACCTAATCGGTTCCAGTGTTTTATGGCAGTACATAGAATATACAGTACCAACAGTTTTACAACTATTTAGCTACATCTTAAAAGTGTTTCAAAGGTCATTGTCAGTAATTTACACCCACAAACAACATAAAAAACTGAATTAAATAATTTATAGGAAAACAGTTCTTGTTTAAACTTAGACATACCATTGCAGTATTTGCAATCTTAGCACTGGACTAATGCAAGAGAACTAGAAAGTGAAGGTAGCAAATACATTTTCATTGTTTTAAGGTTAATGAAATAAAAGTAGTAACAACAAAAGACAACATAAGTGGTGTCACTAGATGTTTAAGATTCTTTGTTATAACAGACTAAGTAACCAGCATTTTTTAAAAGCTTCGCCGCCCCCCACCCCGGGTTTGTGGGCTTTGCCCTACAATAACCCAAATGAGCCTGTGCTATGTTCTCAGAGCAATTTGTGTGTTGTTGATGACGCAATGATTACTTCCTGTGTTACGCTTCCTGAAGTTACAAACACGAGGAGGGACTTCCCACAAATAAACAAAGAGAATGTCTATAGTATTCAAAATGAGGCAGGAAACCCCTGAGCTACAGCAAGAAATCCCCTGGGTCCCTCGGGACATTTACCAAGTACCACTTATCAATGTCAACCCTTCCCCCCACCGCCTGCCTATCCAGCTCGAGCCTAGCAGCTCCTGGGGGCTGGGCCTGCCTCTCGCTATGTGACCGTACAGCGCCGTGCACAAGGTCTCTAAACTCGGCCACTGCCTGAAGGCGCCCCCCGAACAGCCGCGATACAGGGCTCAGCGCCAGACACAGCAGAGCCCCGCTGGCAGCCAGCGACACTAGGACCCAGAGCTCGGGGCGGCGGCGGGGGGGGGGGGTCCTCCGGGCCTGGAGACGAGCGTTAACGGCAGTAACAACACCCACCCCCGGGCGACCAGGCCTCACAGCCCCATCCCCCCGGTGGTGGGGCGGAGGGAGGAGCAGCATTGCCTCTGCGCGGATCACACGGGGCTCCCGCGATGGACGGAACTCGCACCCCACCGTCAGCGCCCTTCAGGGGAGGCCACCCCGCCACTCACCCAGCTGGCCAGCGAACAGACCCCCAGCACGGCCCCCATGGTAACGCAGCGGCTGCTTCCAGCTCCCTTGCCGCTTCCGATTTCTTCTTCTCCTCCCCCTGCAGCGACGCCACCTGCGTCATCACGGTGCACCCGCCCCGCAGCCTAGCGCTCATTGGTCACGTCCCGACGTTTGGACGCATAGAACGATCCGTTAGGAGAGGGGAGGGGAGGAGGCAGATCAGCCAATGAGAAGACAGAGAGCCCCTTGGAGGGTGGGCTGAGGTGGCCGCCTCCAAAGCGGTGATCGGTGACGTTTTGCGCAGCGAGGCAGTCATTGGCTGAAGAGACCAAGTGGGTGGTACCCGTGTTCGAGCCAGCCTATGGGGGCACTTAGTCAGCTGGGTGGAAGGTGACAGGAAAGGCCCGAGGCCGTTCAAGGTCCCCTATATCTTCCACCCCGTGGGCGGGGCCATTGGCGGCTCCTCTCCCCCTCCCACCAACTGCTATGGCAACCGCCAACCGCCTCCCGGGGCATCAGGCCTCAGCCTCCCCTCAAGGCAAGCCGGCCAGCCCCACCACAAGGCCACTGTACCCAACCCCAGCAGCCGCGGCGAGTATCTGGAGAGAGACCAGAGACAAGACCGATATGGTCATTTTCTTAAACGGCAGAAGTGGGGCCACGGCAGCATCTTTTGCTGGCCACAGACTCTTTGAACATTCGCTCTCCCAGTGTATTGTGATAATAATGCAAATCCTTACCGGCAACTGGCAAATTCATAAAAAAACCCCATCCAGGCCGGTCGAATACCTGCCAGGTGGTAACCCTAAGAGGGGAGTCATGCCAGCGTGATGTCACAGCGCCATGACGGCACAGGGGCATGGTCCCACCATGATGTCAACGTGCCAGCACCGGGGTGTTGCCGTGAGCCATGATGTCCCCTCCTTGCATCCTGTTTTGGCGACGTGTCGCAAGTGGACATAATGTCATGTTTTGCCATAGAGAGGTGGGGCCCCAGTGGGCAAGCTCATGAAGGTGTCCTGTGAGGGGGTGCTGCCTGGGACTTACTATGCATGGCTGGAAATACCCATAAATCAAAACCAAATAATGAACACCGGTCTGTGCAACCAGATGAACCATGTCTGGCATCATGTTGTGGCCACTGTTTTTCTTGCCTGTTCTGATGGGGAGAGAGAAGAAAACGACCCCACAAAAACCCAGGTAGCCTCCTAAAATACATGTCTGTCTGTTCACACTCTGTTTTACCATGGTAATAAAGTAAAATGATTTTTGAATATTGCTGTAACATATTTTAGTCCCATCAGCATAGGTAAAACCAAACTCTGTTGTAACACAGTTGGGATTACATCACATCACCCAACAGGGCATGTGATCATGTAGATAGGCCATTGTTGGATTGTCTTTCATTGTAAAAGTTCCCCCAGAGCTTTACAAACATACATTCATCACTGAAACAGAGTCATCGCTGGACAGAATCTGGTAAATCTGAACTGGAAAATCAAAGATTGTGGAACTTTTCTAAAGTTCACCCACTTGAGCTGCCAAAATTAGATGCAGCTATCAGTAGATTGTGAAGATGTTCAAATATGATCATGCATACTGTCTGGTCTTTGGTGGACTCCTTGGACTTGGCTTCTTCATGAGGGGTGGGGGGAGTAAATGACGATGCTCTCTCACACCCACCCACTCACAGCACTGAAATGAGCTGTTACTGAGCAGATTGTATGATGATTCTCTCTCCTTTCAAACATGCTTTGATGAGCAATGAAAATTAACAACGTTGACCTTTATTATAGTATCACTACTGGCATTTGAGTTAACCGCCATTAGAGTGGGGCAGTTCACATGTCTGGGAGCTATTGTTTCCGGCTTTCTTCAAACTCAAGACATTGATGCATCAGTTACACTTTTACAGTCACAAAGGAAAGGGCAAAATCAATTTCAAAGCTCCCTTCCCTTATTCCCATAAATACTCTCTATACTCCACCTAACCCGATAGGGGAATGAGAAACAAATACCAACTCTACCTCTGTTTGTTGTACCTCTATCTCTTCTCATATGAGTAAAACAATGAAAAAGTCAATACCTCTCGTTAACTTGGGGATGAACTGCGTGCTATCTTTAAATTTAAACATTGTAAGGGAAAAATACACGCATGTGCTTCTGTGAGCTCTCTTCCCCTTCATCAGCAAGCTTCTTCATGCTTGCCTAGCAGGACTGGCTAGACTCCTGCTGGGTTTCAGATAGGTCCTGGCTCTGCATGGTTGGTGTCCCCTGCTGTATCTCCCCTCTCCTCCTCCTTTCTATTCACAGCAGGGGTCACTGTCTCAGGCTCCACCTCCACATGGGTCTGCAGGGTGGCTGGTGGGATCTCTGCCAAATATGGCCTGCAGCTCATAAAAGCGGCAGGTCTGCAGGGCAGCACCAGATCCACTGTTGCCTTCTCCAGATATGTGGTATCCCTGGCAAAGTTCCTTTGCATTCACTTGGAACTGCTGCTCATCCCTTTTCCTGCATCCCCTGTGCAATCTTCTCATAGATGTCCAAGTTTTTTATGACTGTTCCACAGCTGTGCTTGCACCACCTTTTCTCCCCACAGGCCCAGGAGATCCAACACTTCCCGTCTACTGTGGGCAGGAACGCTTTTACTACCTTGTGAGTGTGTAGCCAGCATGGTTGTTTGGGCTGTTACACACAACAACGATCAGCTGCTAGGTGTGCTTACCAAGGTGGGCAATCAGGAAAGGCATTTCAAAAACACACAAGGCTTTTAAAGGTGGAGGGAAGGGGAGGCAGGAGCAGAGGTTTCTGGCCTCTGAGACCCCTGGACACTGGAGTTTAAAATTGTGACCAGACCATTGTTGGAGAGCTGTTGGAAAACTGTTAGGGTTGACAGAGGTCATGCAGAGTCCACAATTGCAGTGTAGGAACATAAGTAAAGTAGGTTGACCATAGCTCTATGCCCTTCAAGGGAGGTGGTTTTACTGTGTCACCATAATGGGTTCTTACATTGGCTGGAGACAAAACTCAGTGTAGTCACATGCACAAATAGGCTGATGCAAGGTGACGGATATCAACTTAACTTTGTAGTGTAGACCAAGCATCAGTTCACATTTCCAAGGTTGACTTCACAGCTGAAACAGCAAGAGACTTACTCCTTTAAAATGAAAGCTGAGACTGGAAAATAAGAAGCAAACTTAAGAGAGGTGCTGATCTGCTATAACACAGTGTTCCCGCCCAGTTCATGCCCTGCCTCTAGTATATTGCATCTGGTTAACAACACACAGCAAAAATACAGAATTTAGCAAAGACAGCAAAGGAGAAGCCCATGTCTGGCTACCTAGATTCCCATATCAAAGCCATCCCTGTAGTATGTGAGCAAATGAAACTGAAAGGGAATGGAGGAGGGGGCTGTAGTGAGGAAGACTAATTGATATCAGTGGTAAATTAGCTAGGGCACCAGAGTTTATATGCCAACTTTGAGGAAAGGAAACTTGGAATTTTTAACGGATACAAATGGTCAGAGCCTTGGTTGTACTTCTCATCTAAAAACTGGCTACGAGATAACCAGACGTGCAATAAAGAAGCCATTTTCAGCATGCAACTTTAATACTTAGACCTTCTAAACAACTTTATAATTTAAAGGCATAGTGTAACACAAAGCAGGGGGAAATCAACAAAGCAAGCTAAAAACCTATACATTTTGGCCATGCATGTAATCAGAGCACACTCAACACATTAGATTGGGCTTTTCATCCTGAGTAGGGTGACCAGACAGCAAGTGTGAAAAATCAGGACTGGGTGGGGGTAACAGGAGCCTATATAAGGAAAAGACTAAAAATAGGGACTGTCCCTATAAAATCGGGATATCTGGTCACCCTAATCCTGAGACCCATCATCTCTGGGCCCTTCCTCCAGCTGAATATGGGAAATTGCACGCTGGGACCTGTCATCTCCATGGGCCACACTCTGTAATCAGGTCATCTGTGAAAATTAAATGCGCTCCCTGGGACATGACTCTCCTAGTAAGTCACTAATATGGTCTCTGGCAGGAAATACCCAGACCTTTACCCTATTAGAAGCCTAACTTTCTTCTCCTTTTCACATGCACCAAAAAAATCTCTAGGCAGGAAAGTTCACAGCTGAATCTCAGCTGCTTCATTGTGTGTGCAACATCAGGAATTCTGCATTCTCTTCCCAGTTGTATCACTCACTCACTGTGTGAGCAAGTAAGTCACTAAGCAGTTAGATACCATTGTGATGGATGCTATAAAAAAGTTTTAGCTATAACAGGGGGATAAAGATGTCTTCACAGGCCATGTGAGGCTTAATTAATGTTTGCAAAGTGCTTTAGGCTCCTCACTCAGATGGCATGTGCTCAGGAAAGGCAAAGGATCATTATTAACATAGAAAGCTTTTCCCTTCAACTTTATGCATCACAAGTGATTTCCAAATGCTTGTTCTGTTTCTGAGCATGCATCTGGTTCTGCATAACATCATTTCAAACCACACGTGTCTAACAAGAGATAAGGATGAAGTCGTCCTAGTGCTATCAACTGTGGGAAAAGAAGCAGAATATGCCATGAGGTTATCCTAATCATTTACAAAAATAAACTGCTGTGGTATGTGAATTGCTTGGGCCAGACTGAGCAAATGGTGCATCCCGTAAGTATCTATGTGTTAGTTGAATGAAGGGGCAAGAATTAAGTGCTTGAAATGTAATCTTGCTTGGGCAGTTTCTAAAGCAAAGTGTAGCGTATCTGGCCAAGCCTTTTTGGAGACAATTCACTGCAGTTCTTTGTGCAACACTACTGGCAAGAAGCTATCAGGGTTGTGGATTAGTGCTGTCCATATTAATCGCAAGGGTCTCCTTACATGATAGTGAAGATGTGGAACTTTCCTCTGTGTTCACTGTAGTAGATGATGCTTGTTTCTGTTTTTTCACAAGTGACAGATAGATCCTGAGTAGAATTAAAGAATTTAGAATTTTTTACTTTTTAGCCAGACTATTTAACATATTGGAATTTCAGAACAGGAAAGTCTGGGTTGTTGACAAGTCAAGCTTATAATTTTACAATTACAGGTAACATACGTGTTCCTTTGATCATTGTTGCTCTAACCTATGTACATGGCTGGGCACTGGCCTGTCTTGTGGATCGTATGTGTTTCAGAAACACTAAGCCCTGGTCTACACTAGGACTTTAGGTCGAATTTAGCAGCATTAAATCGATGTAAACCTGCACCCGTCCACACGATGAAGCCCTTTATTTCGACTTAAAGGGCTCTTAAAATCGATTTCCTTACTCCACCCCTGACAAGCGGATTAGCGCTTAAATCGGCCTTGCCGGGTCGAATTTGGGGTACTGTGGACACAATTCGACGGTATTGGCCTCCGGGAGCTATCCCAGAGTGCTCCATTTTGACCGCTCTGGACAGCACTCTCAACTCAGATGCACTGGCCAGGTAGACAGGAAAAGAACCGCGAACTTTTGAATCTCATTTCCTGTTTGGCCAGCGTGGCAAGCTGCAGGTGACCATGCAGAGCTCATCAGCAGAGGTGACCATGATGGAGTCTCAGAATCGCAAAAGAGCTCCAGCATGGACCGAACGGGAGGTACGGGATCTGATCGCTGTATGGGGAGAGGAATCTGTGCTATCAGAACTCCGTTCCAGTTTTCGAAATGCCAAAACCTTTGTCAAGATCTCCCAGGGCATGAAGGACAGAGGCCATAACAGGGACCCGAAGCAGTGCCGCGTGAAACTGAAGGAGCTGAGGCAAGCCTACCAGAAAACCAGAGAGGCGAACGGCCGCTCCGGGTCAGAGCCCCAAACATGCCGCTTCTATGATGAGCTGCATGCCATTTTAGGGGGTTCAGCCACCACTACCCCAGCCGTGTTGTTTGACTCCTTCAATGGAGATGGAGGCAATACGGAAGCAGGTTTTGGGGACGAAGAAGATGATGATGATGACGAGGTTGTAGATAGCTCACAGCAAGCAAGCGGAGAAACCGGTTTTCCCGACAGCCAGGAACTGTTTCTCACCCTGGACCTGGAGCCAGTACCCCCTGAACCCACCCAAGGCTGCCTCCTGGACCCAGCAGGCGGAGAAGGGACCTCCGGTGAGTGTACCTTTTAAAATACTATACATGGTTTAAAAGCAAGCATGTGAAAGGATTACTCTGCCCTGGCATTCGCGGCTCTCCTGGATATACTCCCAAAGCCTTTGCAAAAGGTTTCTGGGGAGGGCAGACTTATTGCGTCCTTCATGGTAGGACACTATACCACTCCAGGCCAGTAACACGTACTCGGTAATCATTGTACAACAAAGCATTGCAGTGTATGTTTGCTGGCGTTCAAGCAACATCCGTTCATGTGTTATCCTCAGGAGAGTGAGATATAATCCATGGTCACCTGGTTGAAATAGGGTGCTTTTCTTCAGGGGACACTCAGAGGAGCCCATTCCTGCTGGGCTGTTTGCCTGCGGCTGAACAGAAATGTTCCCCGCTGTTAGCCACAGGGAGGGGGGAGGGTTGAGGGGGTAGCCACGCGGTGGGGGGAGGCAAAATGCGACCTTGTAACGAAAGCACATGTGCTATGTATGTAATGTTAACAGCAAGGTTTACCCGGAAAGAGTGTAGCCAGTGTTTTATAAAATGTGTCTTTTTAAATACCGCTGTCCCTTTTCTTTTCTCCACCAGCTGCATGTGTTTCAATGATCACAGGATCTTCTCCTTCCCAGAGGCTAGTGAAGATTAGAAAGAAAAAAAAACGCACTCGAGATGAAATGTTCTCCGAGCTCATGCTGTCCTCCCACACTGACAGAGCACAGACGAATGCGTGGAGGCAAATAATGTCAGACTGCAGGAAAGCACAAAATGACCAGGAGGAGAGGTGGCGGGCTGAAGAGAGTAAGTGGCGGGCTGAAGAGAGGGCTGAAGCTCGAATGTGGCGACAGCGTGATGAGAGGAGGCAGGATTCAATGCTGAGGCTGCTGGAGGACCAAACCAGTATGCTCCAGTGTATGGTTGAGCTGCAGCAAAGGCAGCTGGAGCACAGACTGCCACTACAGCCCCTGTGTAACCAACCGCCCTCCTCCCCAAGTTCCATAGCCTCCACACCCAGACGCCCAAGAACGCGGTGGGGGGGCCACCGGCCAACCAGCCACTCCGCCACAGAGGATTGCCCCAAAAAAAGAAGGCTGTCATTCAATAAATTTTAAAGTTGTAAACTTTTAAAGTGCTGTGTGGCATTTTCCTTCCCTCCTCCACCACCCCTCCTGGGCTACCCCTATTTGTGTGATGAATGAATAAAGAATGCATGAATGTGAAGCAACAATGACTTTATTGCCTCTGCAAGAGGTGATCAAAGGGAGGAGGGGAGGGTGGTTAGCTAACAAGGAAGTAGAGTGAACCAAGGGGCGGGGGGTTTCATCAAGGAGAAACAAACAGAACTTTCACACCGTAGCCTGGCCAGTCATGAAACTGGTTTTCAAAGCCTCTCTGATGCGTACCGCACCCTCCTGTGCTCTTCTAACCGCCCTGGTGTCTGGCTGCGCATAACCAGCAGCCAGGCGATTTGCCTCAACCTCCCACCCCGCCATAAACGTCTCTCCCTTACTCTCACAGATATTGTGGAGCACACAGCAAGCAGTAATAACAGTGGGAATATTGGTTTCGCTGAGGTCTAACCGAGTCAGTAAACTGCGCCAGCGCGCCTTTAAACGTCCAAATGCCCATTCTACCACCATTCTGCACTTGCTCAGCCTGTAGTTGAACAGCTCCTGACTGCTGTCCAGGCTGCCTGTGTACGGCTTCATGAGCCATGGCATTAAGGGGTAGGCTGGGTCCCCAAGGATACATATAGGCATTTCAACATCACCAACAGTTATTTTCTGGTCTGGGAATAAAGTCCCTTCTTGAAGCTTTTGAAACAGACCAGAGTTCCTGAAGATGCGAGCGTCATGTACCTTTCCCGGCCATCCCACGTTGATGTTGGTGAAACGTCCCTTGTGATCCACCAGAGCTTGCAGCACTATTGAAAAGTACCCCTTGCGGTTTATGTACTCGCCGGCTTGGTGCTCCGGTGCCAAGATAGGGATATGGGTTCCGTCTATGGCCCCACCACAGTTAGGGAATCCCATTGCAGCAAAGCCATCCACTATGACCTGCACATTTCCCAAGGTCACTACCCTTGATATCAGCAGATCTTTGATTGCGTGGGCTACTTGCATCACAGCAGCCCCCACAGTAGATTTGCCCACTCCAAATTGATTCCCAACTGACCGGTAGCTGTCTGGCGTTGCAAGCTTCCACAGGGCTATCGCCACTCGTTTCTCAACTGTGAGGGCTGCTCTCATCTTGGTATTCATGCGCTTCAGGGCAGGGGAAAGCAAGTCACAAAGTTCCATGAAAGTGCCCTTACGCATGCGAAAGTTTCGCAGCCACTGGGAATCGTCCCAGACCTGCAACACTATGCGGTCCCACCAGTCTGTGCTTGTTTCCCGAGCCCAGAATCGGCGTTCCACAGCATGAACCTGCCCCATTAGCACCATTATGCATGCATTGGCAGGGCCCATGCTTTCAGAGAAATCTGTGTCCATGTCTTGATCACTCACGTGACCGCGCTGACGTCGCCTCCTCGCCCGGTAGCGCTTTGCCAGGTTCTGGTGCTGCATATACTGCTGGATAATGCGTGTGGTGTTTAATGTGCTCCTAATTGCCAAAGTGAGCTGAGCGGACTCCATGCTTGCCTTGGTATGGCGTCCGCACAGAAAAAAGGCGCGGAATGATTGTCTGCCGTTGCTCTGACGGAGGGAGGGGCGACTGACGACACGGCTTACAGGGTTGGCTTCAGGAGGCTAAAATCCACAAAGGGGGTGGCTTTACATCAAGGAGTAGTTCAGGCAGGACTTCACGGAGGGTTCCAATAAGAAATGGTGCACCTAAGTTATTGTTCTTATTGGAACAAGGAGGTTAGCCTGGCCTCTGATTGATACATGGCTAGATCTACCTCGCAGCACCTTCTCTGTGAGTGACTGCAGTGTGACCTAGAGGAATGAGTCCCCTAGACAGGGCAGGAGGCAAATGAGTACAAAACAAATCTTGTCTATTTCTTGTTTTGATCCACTCCATCTATCTTTTACATCTTTGGCTGGCAGCAGACGGTGCAGAAGGACTGCAAGCCATCCACATCTCATGGCTGCTCGGCAGAAGATGGCACAGTACGACTGCTAGCCATCCTCATCTCTTGCCTGCCTGGCAGAAGATGGCACAGTACGATTGCTAGCCATCGTCATCTCTTGCCTGCCCGGCAGAAGATGGTACAATACGATTGCTAGCCATCGTCATCTCTTGCCTGCCCGGCAGAAGATGGTACAATACGACTGCTAGCAATCCGTATTGCCTGCCTGCTCACCATTAGACGGTTCAATACGACTGACTGCAGGACTAAAGAGAATGACCTGGTCAAGTCACCAAAAATTTAGTCCCTGCGCCCATGTCTGCCCAGGCGCTCCCAGCCGACGTGGCCAGGAGCACCTCGGACATGACGAGGACGGGTACCAGTTATACTGCACCGTCTGCTGCCAGAAGGCAATGGGTTGCTGCTACTGTGTAGCAATGCCGTACCGCGTCTGCCAGCACCCAGGAGACATACGGTGACGGTTACCTGAGCGGGCTCCATGCTTGCGGTGGTATGGCGTCCGCACAGGTAACTCAGGAAAAAAGGCGCGAAACAATTGTCTGCCCTTGCCTTCACGGAGGGAGGGAGGGAACGGGGGCCGGACAATATGTACCCAGAACCACCCGCGACAATGTTTTAGCCCAATCAGAGTGCTCCATTGGGCTGCTCTGGACAGCACTCTCAACTCAGATGCACGATTGTTTGCCGTTGCTCTGACGCAGGGAGGGGCGACTGAGGACACGGCTTACAAGGGTAGAGTTCACGGAGGGTTCCAATAAGAAATGGTGCACCTAAGTTATTGTTCTTATTGGAACAAGGAGGTTAGCCTGGCCTCTGATTGATACATGGCTAGATCTACCTCGCTGCACCTTCTCTGTGCGTGACTGCAGTGTGACCTAGAGGAATGAGTCCCCTAGACAGGGGAGAAGGCAAATGAGTACAAAACAAATCTGGTCTATTTCTTGTTTTGATCCACTCCATCTATCTTTTACATCTTTGGCTAGCAGCAGACGGTGCAGAAGGACTGCATGCCATCCACATCTCATGGCTGCTCGGCAGAAGACGGTGCAATAGGACTGCTAGCAATCCATATTGCCTGCCTGCTCACCATAAGACGGTTCAATAGGACTGACTGCCGGACTAAAAAAAATGACCTGGTCAAGTCACTAAAAATTTAGTCCCTGCGCCCATGTCTGCCCAGGCGCTCCTGATCGACCTCACACAGGCGACCAGGAACACCTCGGACATGACGAGGACGGCTACCAGTCGTACTGTACCGTCTGCTGCCAGAAGGCAATGGGTTGCTGCTACTGTGTAGCAATGCCGTACCGCGTCTGCCAGCACCCAGGAGACATATGGTGACGGTTACCTGAGCGGGCTCCATGCTTGCGGTGGTATGGCGTCCGCACAGGTAACTCAGGAAAAAAGGCGCGAAACAATTGTCTGCCCTTGCCTTCACGGAGGGAGGGAGGGAACGGGGGCCGGACAATATGTACCCAGAACCACCCGCGACAATGTTTTAGCCCAATCAGAGTGCTCCATTGTGACTGCTCTGGACAGCACTCTCAACTCAGATGCACGATTGTTTGCCGTTGCTCTGACGCAGGGAGGGGCGACTGAGGACACGGCTTACAGGGTTGACTTCACGGAGGGTTCCAATAAGAAATGGTGCACCTAAGTTATTGTTCTTATTGGAACAAGGAGGTTAGTCTGGCCTCTGATTGATACATGGCTAGATCTACCTCGCTGCACCTTCTCTGTGAGTGACTGCAGTGTGACCTAGAGGAATGATTCCCCTAGACAGGGGAGGAGGCAAATGAGTACAAACAAATCTGGTCTATTTCTTGTTTTGATCCACTCCATCTATCTTTTACATCTTTGGCTGGCAGCAGACGGTGCAGAAGGACATATTGCCTGCCTGCTCACCATAAGACGGTTCAATAGGACTGACTGCCGGACTAAAAAAAATGACCTGGTCAAGTCACTAAAAATTTAGTCCCTGCGCCCATGTCTGCCCAGGCGCTCCTGATCACACAGGCGACCAGGAGCACCTCGGACATGACGAGGACGGCTACCAGTCGTATTGTACCGTCTGCTGCCACAAGGCAATGGGTTGCTGCTACTGTGTAGCAATGCCGTGCCGCGTCTGCCAGCACCCAGGAGACATACGGTGACGGTTACCTGAGCGGGCTCCATGCTTGCGGTGGTATGGCGTCCGCACAGGTAACTCAGGAAAAAAGGCACGAAACAATTGTCTGCCCTTGCTTTCACGGAGGGAGGGAGGGAAGGGGGGGACTGACGATATGTACCCAGAACCACCCGCGACAATGTTTCAGCCCCATCAGGCATTGGGATCTCAACCCAGAATTCCAATGGGCAGCGGAGACTGCGGGAACTGTGGGATAGCTACCCACAGTGCAACGCTCCAGAAGTCGACTCTAGCCTCGGTACTGTGGAAGCACTCCACCGAGTTAATGCACTTAATGCACTTCTGTGGGGACACACACACTCGAATATATAAAACCGATTTCTAAAAAACCGACTTCTATAAATTCGACCTTATTCCGTAGTGTAGACATACCCTCTGATGCTGTAGTTTGCTCTTTTATAAACCAATTAATCACTTCTCTGTCAGCTAATAATAATCACTGGACTTCTTTTTTGTAAAATGTTTAGTCTTCCCCATTATTAATGATTGCCACTTCAACTGGATCTACTGGGCACAATTAATAGTGGAGTTTTCATTTAGGAGAATTGTTTTCCCAGGAGTGTAGTTCAGTTCCTGTCGGTATTTTCTTTTAGGCTGAACTGTATTCAGTTATCCAATCCTTACAACCTGCTTTGAAAACATCACTTAAAGTCATTCATCCCTAAGGAACATTAATAATTAAGTATTGGGCCAAGTTCTGCCTTCAGTTACTCATACATGGCTGTCACTACTGTTGACTTCAGTTATTCTTTAAATTGGACACTCATAGTTTCCACAAAATCTAGATGTTTTGTCAAGGCTGGGAAACTCTCCAAATACAAACACCCTAACTGCTACAGAGTTCCCAAATTAGTTTCACTGGAACATGCTCTACTGGCATCCAGTAAATACGGTATTCTTTCACTGTTAATGTCTGGGTGTTAACACATATGGTTTATCCATAATTCCCCAGTGAAGCACCAGTCAGTCTTTTCAGTTGGGTCTCTTCCCTGCTTACTGTCTTTTTCTAGTACCTCAAGAAAGCAGTGTTTGGTGGGGAGTGGAAATCTACAAGGTCCATATTCTTACGTGCTTGCATTGGTCCCACAATGACGAAATCTTTCTTTTCTTTTTATTTCTCCTTGTCTGAAGCACTTGCTCACTATTTAATAATTTCCATATTTTTTACTGTATGTACCATTACTGCATTGTTAGCATCCTTGCCCTTCTGAGACTCTCCACTCTTCTGTCATGTCATGGGGATAAATGAGTCATTCTATTTGTGATCTGCTGAGCTGATTGGCAGCTAGTCAGGGTAGTATTTTGCGCTCTGTGGCTGTTACTAATGCTGCTAAAAGTTTTTTAATATATTTTTTCTCTGTCTAAATCTTTAACAGGTTGAGTCACTGTTTCATTCCCATCCCCTAAATGAGTGTGCACACAAGAGTCACTGTTATTTTGATAAAGGGGTTATAATCTCTGTATCTTTCTAGTTTTGTTTGACCAGTTGGTTCTTTCAGAATTTGTTAATTTAGGGTCTCGTCTAAACCCCTAGAAATGGGAACCTTTCCACCGACTTCCATGGACTTTGGATCAGGCCCATTGTTTCCTGAAGGTGATTGGTAAAACAGTTGGAGAGACATATTAGTATCTATCTAACATTCAGAAATTCTATTATTGAGCTATTTATTCTCATTGTTTACGGATGCAATAGTAAAATGCAAACATATTGAAGAGTACAAAAATAACAGAAAAAAGAAACTTTTGAAAAAACTTTAAAGACAGACATGCTAGTATGAATATTGTACAGAACTGCAGTGACATCTGTGAATCAACCTCCACAGGGACCAGCAAAACTAGGTTGCCAAGCAGAGGCAGGTCTTTAATTAAAATGTGAACATTTCACTGGAAATCAAAAAGATCTTAAACTCTGACTTTTGGGTCCAGCTGAGCTGCACTGGGTATAGGACCTGAGAAGGAAGGGCCAGCATGTCTCTCCCAACCCCTGGGGCTGCTGGTGCCTGTTAGAGCCTCAAGGCTGTTCTAACTTGCACTGGTAGTAACAGCCCACAAGGACTGTTATTTTAGCCTGGGGTTATTGGAACCCAGGGCACACCAGCCAGTCCTCTTCACATCCCAGCACATTCCCAATGCACACCAATGCCAGAGGTACTATGCTATTAGAAAGTAGTATAAAGCCAGCTCTCCCACCTGGTGGTACTAATTAGAGCTGCTTTATGATCTCTTTATGCTGCCAGAGCATTGTAAAGCATCTATGTGAGGACTGACCAGCCCTTAATTTAAAGTGAGCACTTCAGACATGGGGTTGCCAATGGAATTTGGGGTCTTTAGTGTGTGCTTCTTTGTGTTCTGATATCCCTTTAGAATTAAAACAGACCAGGTAAGCTTTCAACCGGAGCAGTGTACACCCCCACCCATGAACATAACTCCAGTCACTGTTTCAAATGTTTTTCATCTTTTTTTCTGGACCTCTTTATTTTGGTTCAAATGAGGTTTTGCTGCCTCTCAGCCAATGCCCTCCCATTGGAGCCTGCACTGAAGTCATGCTGTTAAATCTATAACATCAATTATTCCTACAGCAATAGGAGAGGCAGCATGACCCTAGTGGAGTAATGTCGGGACTGGGAGACAGGAACTCCCAAGTTAATCCTGCTTCTGTCAGTGACCTGCTGTGTGGCCCTGGGTCAGTCCCTTAACCTGTTAACTGCTCTCTCATCTATAGAATTGGAATAATAAAATTAATGCAGCCCAAAGGGGTGTTGGTAACCTTAATTAACTCCTTTTTGCATACAGTTTGGAAGATATAGATTACTATGCAAGTGTTTACTTTTGTATTTATTAATTGATTCTGCTGTTATATACTCACAATTATGAATGACTTTGCTCCAGGATTTGGAAGAGGTAGCAGCAAGTCGGGGGGGGGGGGGAGCGGGATCATAGGTCTTTATGTAAAACATAAACATACCTCAGCTGGTATCAACTGGTATAGCTATGAGCGCTGCTGATTTACACTAGCTGGGGCCCTGGCTCAGATATCTTCAGTGATAGCATATATAACAATACAGAAAAATACAGAGCATGGCCATTTCTCTTTGTTCTTGACGTCCTCTCTCTTTCTTTCCATTGTGCTCTAGCACAGACTTCCGCTTTTCAAGAGGATGCTCTGAAGGCAGTGAAGGAGTTAATACTTCTCATAAGTCGTGTTAATCATGTAAATCCTCCTGGCCTCATCACTGACATTTTAGATGCTAGATTTTTGTCGCACTGCCAGGAAGTGTTTAACATGTGACAGTTGCTCATGTTGTTTTTGCAGTGGTTTAAAAAAAGAGGGGAAAACAGTCGCCTTGTGTTTCCAGTTAGGAGACTGAATACATTCCTAAAGGAAAAACACATGATCACACAGTTGCCTGAGATAAATCCCTGCCCACATTTTATATTTAAGTTGAATTATTATTGTGCCCAAATCTGATAGCTAGAACTGTTGCCTGGCTTGACTTTTCCAAACATCTTTCTCCTTCTGTTCAGAAACTTTAAGGGAAGAAAGCGAAAAATGAATTCCTTCAACTTCTTAAAAAGATTTACTTTCTTGACCACATTACCAACACAAACATTTCTCCCTGCAGTTTGTTTGTTTATTCAAAGCTGGTTGGAGACCCAGGCTGTAGGTTCCAGAAATATTTTCAAGATAACAAAAGTGGGCAGCAACCTCCAAAGAGGTTTCAAAAAGATTCGCATCTGTATTTAAACTCAAAAATGCCATTTATCAGGGTTTGTAGAAGTTTGAGATTATCCAAGTCTCAGTTGATCCTGGTGCACAGTAATTATTAAAGGTGCTATGGCCAAGATCTTAATAAATGGGTGCCAAAATTAGGCTCCTAAATTCATATTCAGGCATCTAAGTAACTATATGTGCTGAGGTGCTGGCACCTTCTACTGACTTAAATAGTCAATCACTATATCTATCTACCTCAATTATGCTAGCAGAAGCACAAAAACAAAATACAAAACAAAAGAAAACAAACCCTCTCTCCCACAAACCACCAAACCAAACCATATATATATATATATATATATATATATATATATATTCAAACTAGCTGGTCTAGCTTTAAACTTCTAGGAGTGTTTTACAACCAGTCTTTTGCAAAGTGTCCTTGTAATTGTATTGTGTGCAGCCCACTAATTAACATAACCACAGTATTCTTGGTATACACATACATTTCAGAGTCTTTGACAGAGAACAGGATTGCAATGTTTACAGTTTTCCTTTCTATTTACTGGGAGGTTTGATCCCAAGTGAAGAGGGTTTGGCCTTTGGGACATTCTTCTTCGTGTGATGAGGATTTAGGAAACTGCTTTTCTGTCTCTCATTTCAAAACTCCAGTTGGATTCTTTTTAGCACAGAAAACTCACACACAGTGTTGAGATGAGGCACTTAAGGATACAGGATGCTTCATAAATTACTATTAATAATTTGGTCTTTCTCTTCCAAGTCTTGTCGCTCAGGGTGTGTCACTGCATTCCAGCATGTGTGAGTGTTTTTTCCATCCTAGACTTTTTTTTTTTTTTTTAGTGCCCCTGGGAGTCTAATAACAAGATATCCAGCTCCAGGCCCCATCATCACCTTCAGTGGCGTCAGGAGATGCTGAATCAACTGTTCTCCCTTGGGTAATGTTGGGCAAGTTAAACGCAGATGTTTAGTGCTCATGAAATCAGTACACACTTTATGCAGAAACTGACCACAGTTTGCAATGTCTCAGGAGTGGGAAAGTGGGGGTGTTGTGACAAGCAGCTATAAAGAATAGCTGCTGCAGATCATGCCTGAGACCAGTGGGCCAGTCCAGGAAATTCATTTGTTAAGACTTAAAGAATAACTTTTTTGCAGTCACATTTTTGCAGAGCTGAAAGAGCTCACTGAACACAAAAGCAGCAAACCCTGCCAGATTTTGCCTTCATTAACATTTCAATATCTGAAGTTAAGTATTTTTTCACTCGTATAAATAGCTCTATTATCAGTTTTCTGTTCTTGTGAAATACAGTCACACTTTGTTTTTCAGATTTCAGGGAAGAGTTTACATTTTTAATTAAAAGTGACCAAAATTTGCCCCTGATGTAACTATATTTGCTACTGCTTTTAGGTCACTTCACTGGGCTTTGGATCAGGCTGTAGTGGATGAACGATTTGGCACCATAAATGCTTCTAGTGGATATTCCTCTCCAAAGATGACGCTGCTTCTTACAAACACACTTTTCTGGGTTCTCTCATTTCTTGTGTAATTGTATGTATCACATACCATTGGAAGTCAGAATAGGACCTGATGGTACGTGCATGGATTTCAGAAGTTTCCCGTTGTGCCACTAATGAAGAACTGGTTTATAGGCTGAAAAATACTAAGACTTTGCAAAAATACAGCATCCTTGGCTAGATGAAATGGTATCAAATAGACACTTTTAAAATCAAAATCTTGTTGGATTTAGCAGGGATCTCTAGGATTCTCAACTCAACTAAAAAAAAAATGGTGACCAAAATATGAAACCTCCTTGTCACGAATGGTAGTTGGCAGTGTAATCTGTGCTCAGTTACCTGTCAGCAGGTGGTGAAATTTGGTTGCCATTTTGTGCAAGGCACCTGACACTTTTAACATGAAGCTGAACAAGGGAGGATTATTGACTCAGGGTATGCCCTGAAGCATGAGGATTAAAGTTCTGTGACTCAATGACATTTTAGGAAACGTGAGTTGGATGCTAAGGCCTGATTCCGATCTTGCACCAGTATACATCAGGAGTATTGCCTTTAAAGTCTGCGGCGTTACATTGTTGTGAAACCTGTCTAACAGGGAGCAGAAATCAGGACCTAAATCTCTACAGGGTTTCTTCAGATCCGCAGTGAGACTCATTATTTTAGCCATTAATAGGGAGGGGGGAGGGATCACGGCCTGTAACCTTTAGCACCTGCTACAGGGAGAGTGAAGGACCTCATTTACTTGTGTTTTATTAGTGTTTCATTCCACTCTCCAAACCCGAGAAGCTCAAGTGACAATCTATCCTGCTATCTACTTTCCTGTAACTAGCTTAGCTGGCTTTTAGGAAGGAAAGGGAAAATCAGAGCATAGCACCTGAAAGTCTCTCTGTTGTAAACAACTCAGAGCAACTCACTTACCAGATCTTCCCTGATACTACATTATGCAGGCTCTCATTTTCCGCTCCTGGTGTGTGCTTGGCCCTGGTTGGTAAACAGAAGCCTCCAATAGCTAATCCAACCTAACATTTCATAAATGCACCATATATTTTTTTCCCCGTTCTGAATTATGCTGAGAGCTACCCATAGCAGATGCTGATACTCATGTCTGTGTCACTCAAACAAGACAGCTTTTGAAAGTAGGATTTTTTTTGATGAATAGGTAGCTGGGTGCATGACCCTTGTGGGCTTACACTGAAGAAACCTCTGGATCCCTTTGGACAAACAAACAAACAAGCAGGATTTATGCTTGTTCTCTCTGCTTTGCGCTGTTAAATGGTTGCTGCATTTCATCCCACAGGGTAAAGTGATTCCTATATCATAGATAGTATGTAAGTTAGTTTGTAACATGCTTTGGGATCCGTCTGATGAAAGGTGCTATATAGATTTATATCAGGATTCAAATTAATCCAAGATTAAAGGCTAAGAATAAAATTAATGTTAGTCACCATGGGCTTATGGAAAATAAGTTGTTTCAAATAAACCTGACTTCATTCTTTGATGAGATTATAAGTTTGGTTGATAAAAGTCACTGAATAGATGTGATATACTTAGCTTTTCATATGGCATTTGACTTTGTACTGAATGACATTCTGATTTAAAAAATAGCACTATACACTATCAATACAGCACACATTAAATGGATTTAGAATTGGGTAACTGACAGATTTGAAAAAGTAGTTGTCAGTAGGGAATCATCATTGAATGCGGGTTTTCTAGGAGGGTTCCATGGGGGTCAGTACTAGGCCTGACGCTATTCAATATTTTAATCATGATCTGGAAGAGTCACTGCTGATAAAATTTCTGGATGACAAAAAGATTGGTGGAATGGTAAATAATGATGAGGACAAGGCAGTCATACAAAGCGATCCGGATCACCTGGTAAACTAGGCCCATTCAAAAAAATGTGTTATAATGCAGCCAAATGCAAAGTTCTCCATCTAGGAACAAGGAATGCAGGCCATACCTACAGAATGGGGAACTGTATCCCAGAAAGCGGTGACTCCAAAAGGATCTAGGGGTCATTGTGGACAAGCAACTTCACATGAGCTCCCAGTGCAATGCTAGGGCAGGAAGGACGAATGTGATCCTTGGATGTATAAACAGGGGAGTAGTAAGTACAGCAGGGGGTGATTTTACCTCTGTACAAGAGTATTGGTGAGACCAATACTGGGAAACTGAATCTAGTTCTGGTGTCTGCATTTTAAAAAGGATATTGAAAAACTGGAGGAAAAAACACCCCCAAAAATGATTCAAGGGCTGGAGAAAATGCTGTATAGTGAGAGACTTAAAGAGCACAATCTGTTTAGCTTACCCAAAAGAAGACTGAGATGTTGGATGATAACAGTGTATAAGTGCCATTATGGGGAGAAAATAGGGCACTAAAGGCCTCTTTCGTCTAGCAGAGAAAGAAAGGCATAATAAGACCCAGTAACTGAAAGCTGAAGCCAGACAAAGCCAAATTGGAAATAAGGAACAATTTTTTAACAGTGAGGGTGACTAACCTCTGTAACAAAATCCTATCTTTTGAAGACTTCAGATCAAGAGTGGATGCCTTTCTGGGTGTGACAAGTTACTGGGCTCAATACAGGGGTAACTGGGTGAAATGTAATGGCCTACGTTACACAGGAGGACAGGCTAGATGATCTAATGCAGTGGTTCTCAACCAGGGGTTTGGGGCCCCCCGGGGGGCTGCGAGCAGGTTTTGGGGGGGCACCAAGCAGGGCCAGCATTAGACTTGCTGGGGCCCAGGGCAGAAAGCTGAAGCCCCACCACGCACAGCTGAAGCCCAGGTCCCTGAGCCCTGCCACTTGGGGCTGCAGCCAAAGCCTGAGCAACTTAGCTTCACGGCGGGGCCCTGTGGTGTGGAGCCCCGAGCAACTGCCCTGCTTGCTACCCCCTAACGCCGGCCCTCGGCTTTATAGGCATAAAATCAGTGGTTGTGGCACAGGTGGGCCATGGAGCTTTTATAGCATGTTGGGGGGGCCTCAGAAAGAAAATGGTTGAGAACCCCTGATCTAGTGGATCCTTCTGCCCTTAAACTGTATGAATCATCATCATCAAGAGGTAGCATAGCTCACTATTAGATCTAAATCTGAGATCTGCTCACATATGCTGCCTCTCTCTACATACATAAAGAAAAGGAGTACTTGTGGCACCTTAGAGACTAACAAATTTATTTGAGCATAAGCTTTCGTGAGCTACAGCTCACTTCATCGGATGCATTCGAAAAGAAAAGCCTTTTTTATTTCTTAGAAAAATGCATATTCTCTGGAAAGAGGTTGCGATCAGACTCAAGCAACTAAATAGCTGGGACAAACATTTAAAGAAGTGTTTGATTAAACAGCAGAGGAGACAAGATGCCCTGGGACCAGTGGCAGGGCTGGGGAACAGTATAACCTTGTGGAGTGAAATTGTCCAGAAGCCGCGCACCACCACTCACTTTGCAACAAAACACTTTTGTGTCTCCATGCAGATTACTGGCACTATAAATAGTTTCTGCTCAAAGTAAATATTTTTTGAGAGTACTCTGCCCTGCTGGCATGAGATCCTCAGGCTGAGCAGCTCAGCAGCAGCTTCCCAAGTCTCTCTCTCTCTCTCTCTCTCTCTGCACGGCCACACATTCCCAGTGACACAAAGCTGCTAATGCCTCTCCCCTCACAAACGGCCATCAGACCCCAACCATTAATACAGACAATCCTGATGTGGCTTGTTAGTGGGTTAGACTCTTTACAGATTCCTCAATTTCTGTATATTTCACAGCCTGGGGCTGAATATATCTGGTTTTATAACGACTTTGAAATTGGCCTGGGAGTTCGGGATGATTTGTATGGGGACATGTTGACGCTCCTGCATTATCTTAGGATACTGAGAAACAGGGTCCACTCTTTTAGATTTGGGGCAGAGAGAAAGAGGGTAATTTGTCACTAAAACTGCTTTCAGCCAATAGTCTTTTTCTCATCTCAACACTGCCAGCTTTCAATGTTTTATTGGAATGTTGCAGACTTCCCCACTTTCTTTAATGATCCCAGCAGCTTGTTGAAATGAGCTCTGCATTTTATAACCTAGTTTGTTTAAAGAGTGTGTGTGTATGGCGGTAGGAAGTCTGGCAAAAATCAGAGCTTGCCACATTTTTTCCAGGCCTATATTGTGCAACTCCATATTTCTTTGCCATGTTGGCTTCATGAAGTAACATTAATGGAGCCCTTACATACAGTTCAGTGCTTGGGAAATGTAGTGGAAAATATAATTTATGCAAGAAACATAGATAATCCCATGTTCTTTGCAAGCTTGCTGTAAAAATGTCGGAGTTACCTTCTGTGGAGAACTAGATTCAGATGGCACTTAAGTCAGGTCAGAAGCAGGTCAGGTCTTTCTGAAAGGAGAGTCTATTTCCTTGCTGTGCGGGAATTCCTAACAGTCCTTTCTGCTGTTTGTTTTCCTTACTGGAACATTTAGTGGGTGCGCAGTTAAGCAGCACACAGCTGCTATGGCGATTGCATCTCAGTGTTATCAGCTTTGAGGATGGGTTCACGGAGCCCCCTGAGAATGCCACTGTCCCAGTTCCCTTTGATCACATGCTAAAGACCAACAATCGGCCCCAGGGCACCTCGGGGCTCCTCACTGTCACACGCTTTGTTATCCTTTGCTGCACCAGAGTCCAGTGAAGTCCATGGCTTCAAAATCACAGTCCCAGCTGCAAAGCATGAGAGTTCAGCTAATTCCTTGCAGGGCGGCTCTGAAGACTGTTCCCTGCCGCATAATACATGAGTCTCAAGAAAAAAATATTGCAATTCCTTGCAGGCCAGCTCTGGTGGCTCCATAGGAAACAACAGACATCAGCAGCATGATACAGCAAAACCAACATTCCTCTTGTCCAAAATGGCCATGTCACTTCCCACCTGGCCTGGGCCACACAGATCAAGAAGGCAAGAAACAGAAAAACAAACACTTTAGAAAGACGCAGTTGTGAACTGGTGTAAAAGTGACATGCAATGGGCCTTAAGGCTAGCTGTATCTTTTGCTGAACCAGTTTGCTCAACTTTGTGTTAATCTAGTCTATCAATTTCTTCCTGTCTCTCTAGGCATATTGATACATGTTCATCATTTTGGCCTGGAAGGTTTTTTTATTTTTTAACCCACTACTTCAGAAAGTCTGTGAACCAGAAAGTCTCTGCCCCAAAGATCTTACACTCAAATCCAATAGAACAGTGGTTTTCAACCTGTGGTCCCTGAATCCCTGGGGGTCCACAGACTATGTCTAAGGGGTCCACAAAAGGTTGCCATTACCATAGAACCATGGTTTTCAACCTGGGGTCTGTGGACCCGTGTCTAAGATTTCCAAAGGAGTCCGTGCCTCCATCTGAAATTTTTTAGGGGTCTGCAAATGAAAAAAGGTTGAAAACCACTGGAATAGAAAAAGGCAGTACAAGGGGAGGTGGAGATGAGAACTATTAAGAAAATGGTGGGGGCAGGGGGGCGGGGGAAGTTTCCTTAGACATTTTTTTTACTTTCATCAAAATATCAAAAACTACCATTTTTTGGCCAAACCCCCAAAGTTATCAGTTTTTGGCCACAAAGATTTGGGTTTCCAGTTTTCGATGAAAAGTCACCATTTTGTTAAATTGAAAACCCATTGAAAAAGAGCTTTGGTGGAGAATTTTTGACCAGCCCTGGTGGAGGCAGCATCAGTGAGGAGATGGCCTAGGTGTCCTCAGGGAACACGTGGGTTAGTGGGAGGAAAGGAAGAGGTTTAGGCGCGTGGGGTAGGGAGGGCTGTTCTAAACATTGGAGGCAGAGAGAAAGAAGAACCAAAGCGGAGAATGGGAGAAGGAGACAAAGGGAGCAGATAGGAGGCAGGATTGGAGATCCCGAAGGAGTCATTTTATTTAAAGAGCAAATGTAGTGTGCCCATGCTCCTGCATCTCTATCATGCTTTATTATTATTATTTAATATTGGCACTGTGATGGTAGCTCGTAGGGGTCCCAGACAAGGAACCTAAAAGCCAGTCTCTGCCCCAAAGGCCTTACAATCTAACCATTTGTGTGAGGCACCCTAGTTTTGTGGGTTTATTTAACATCCGAGTTGGAGCAAGTGCAGGAACTCCAGCCCTTGCTGGATCAGCAGAGCAATCTGTTGGTGCTGTTTCTGGATAATGTGTCTCTCAGCAGTCACGCTGCAGAGCCTCCCTCTGCCAATTATGTGTCTCTAATACAGGCATCGCTTTGTATTCAGTGGTGAATTCCTTTCAGTTATTTTCGGGTAAGTAATCGTGCGTGACTCAAAAGTACCATAGAGAGATTGGTTGATGTCAACTGATATGTCTTTGGAAATCAGACTCACTTCCTGAAGTTGGCCTCAGAACAGAAGAGAATTGAGTCAAGATGCTCAGGGATTCTAGGCTCTCCAGGTTGGTTTGGGCTCAGAAATCATAAAGAGAGAGGGAGCACCTGGCTTTGCTGACTGGCTTTTCTCCTTCTTCTATGACTTACTGGAATCACCATGGCAATTCTTTTGCTGTCTACTTTTTCTTCTGGGTACTGTTCTCTCTTCCGGCATGTGTGGCAGGGGCTAATGAGGGTCTATATCAGACTGAATGGTTTGTTCTTTTCTAATGAACATAAAAAGAGAGTCTCCCTGGAAGAGACAGAGTAAGACAGATTCACAGCAGACCCAGCTAAGCTGCCTTTTTTTGGTATGAGGGGATTTTCCCAGCTGGTGTGCAGGCTGCTAGTGAGGTTGAGGCCGGATGGCACCAATGTCCATCTGGTATCTTATGCAGGAAGCACAAGGTGGGAACATCTCCCAGCTACTAGTCTGATTTGGTTTCTATCATGTGTATCGCAAGATTGAAGCTGGAGAAACCAAGTTCACTCCTTTCTTGTTATTCTCGCCAAATTGCTCACCTTGGACCCAATCCAAATCTATTAAAGTCAGTGGGAAAGCTCTCATTGTCTCTAGTGGGAATTGATCAGACTCTGTGAGTATGTAGCATATTTTCCATTTATGCCACACCCACTGATTATATTTTATCTTAAACTAGACTGTAAACTCTTTGGGGAGGGACTGTGGCTTCCTAATTTGTCTGTACAGAGTCTAGCACAATGGGGCCCCGATCCTGATTGCACTAATGTAATACAAATAAATAATAGTATTTATCTATCTATCATATCTGGATTTTCACGCTGCTTGTCACTATGCTGTCTCTGTGCCGTCTGTCCTTAATTGTTGTATAGTGCTGTTAATAGTTGCTGCTTTTCACCCCAGAGTTGATTACATTTCAGTGGTGGTTGAAGTAAAGTGTGCATGGACTTCAGATCATTTTTTAAAGTATTGTATACACTTTGGGATCTTTTGGAGCAAAAAGTGCTCTATAAAATGTACGGTTGTTACTCTATTGGGTTTTTCCTTTTGCTTTTACACCAGAACACTTAGGGAAAAGGAAAAACACCAAGGTGCAGCTGAGAAGTGAATCTGAACAATATACAAAGGGAACCTCGAACAGCTGTCCACACAAGGCACTAAACAGGTGGGATGTCTTTAGTGGTTGTTACAGTAAGTAGGAGACCTCTGTGACAAAGGCAACAGTGTTCAAAATTGAAGGAAGGATGTTAAGCCACACGCAGCTGCTGGGAGATGAGGTTTCAATGCAAATCTAAACAAAGCTTTTGCTAAAAGGAAATAGATCCTCCTGCGTGCAGGGAGGTTGAAACTGAGCAAGTAGCTGCTTGACATCATCAAGCTGAGCATTGGATTACAACAAACAGGGACTTGGAAAGAGAGGCAGGACACGCCCCCCAAACCCTTGAAGTGCAACTTCATTTAGCAGCTATTAGTACAAAGAAACTGTAAGTCTGAAACTGACTGTGATAAGCTGGCCAGCTTGGCTGCTTGCCATACCAGGCAGGTATGCTGTGTGTGTGTGTTGGGGGGGGGGGGGTTAATTGAGCCTGGATTTGTTCATTAACGGCTTGATTTCTTAACTTGGAGAGCAGCTGGAGCTGTGTTCCGTAAGTACAGTTTTACATGCTGCTAAGAGAGAATGAGCTGCAGAGAATACAAATGTTAGCAATTTACGGTGCATCAGATATAGGAGTCGTTATTTTTACACAGTGATACATATGCGATTACAAGGACGTGCTGATCTGGTCCAAAGCTCTCAGCATTGTTGTGCGGGAGCCAGAACTGTGACTCTGATAGATTATTTGTCTAAAGATATATTAAGCTTTTGCCTAAACTACTGGGAATGGCAGAATCAAACTGCCCACAAACCGCAGACTAGATGGAATCCCATTTTTCTACATAGTGTTTGTAGGTTGGTTGGTAGGGATGTGGCTACCATTCCACTTGAAAGGAATGCCATTCAGTGCATGCTCCATAGGGCAAGTGGAGAGAGTGTATTCATTATTTAGCAATCAAAATGCAACGTGTCTCTGTGACACCAATGGGAACATCTAGCCTGATTTCTGTAGTCTGTCTGTTTATTTCCAGAAAGTGACCAGGCACTGGCACAGAATATCCTACAGCATTGCTTTAGCCTTTGGTTTATGAATGAAACAATAATACAAATCCACAAGCTGTCTTGAGGGACTCTGTGTATGGAGCATATACTGTACCAGGCACGTTGTGCTGCGATCAGGGTGGTCATGTTATAACATGAAATATCATTAAGTACTGCGAGGAATGGCATGTGTACTAACGGTTCAGTCTGCACCATTGATGTGAATGGGAGTTTTGTCACTAGCTTCAATGGAAGCAGAATCAGAGATGCTGTAGGGTCCAGCCTTATAAGCAAATGCAAAAAACTCACTGTTTTAAAATGAAGAGCCTTAAATAAAGCCACAGTGGGGAGGGATCAGCAAAACACTTTAGAAACTGGATTGAAAAATCCTCCCTTGTGGATCAGGGCTTTGTCCCCCTGAGCAACTGATATGGCTTATGGGGGTGCAGATCATATGAACCGCACAACAGGTGAAAAGGGATGAAGGAAGGGAAATGTTTCCATTTGCTCAGGAGGTGGTACTAGGTCCACAAAATGTGAACCAAATCCAGCTTGCCTTACTCACAGGAGCAGTCTCACTGGTGCCTAGATTCTCCTGGGATGGATGGATGGATAGCTGAGTCTATTAAAGAGTACATCAAATAAGAGGTAGACCTAGACAGTATGTTGCACCAATGAAGTAGCACTAAGGTGAGTCCTTTAGAGAGGGGAAAACTCCAAGCTCAGCCTGCAAGCCAGATGCAGCCCATGGAGTTCTGCACTAAGAATTGCCAGAACCCTCCTGTTTAATAAGGAGATGCAGCATGTAATGCAGTAAGCAGTCCATTCCACGACTGCTGAATCCAGGCCAAGACAGACCCTGTGTGGTAACTGTGAAGCACAATCTGCATTTTCCAATCTGCGAGCTAGAGAGAGCTACAGAATTATGAGTAACCAGCATCCTGAAGACACTTCAAGCCTCTTCTCTCTAGTGAGGGACACTACGTTGGTGGCAAGGACATATGGATGGGTTGAGGCTCAACACCTGGTTTCATTACGCCGCAAATGCAGTTTCACTGAAGGTCTCTAGAGACACCAGTCATCTATCTCAGTGATACCCAGCCATCTCAACCACAACAGGAAATGCCAAGTCTCCCAGGCAAAGCTACACCTAGTTCCTAATATTCATTGAGAGATCCCATTTCGCATATGAAAGAGTAGAGTGAAAGCTCAAGTACCTTACAGAAATGGGTATCATGGGTAAGATAGATGGACTCCAACCATGGATATCTCTGATAATGAAGGCACCAAAACCCAATAACCCAGATCAAATCAGAATATGCATGGATATGCATCTCCCCAAAACTGTGCTCTTCTGGGAGTGGCACGACTCACCCAACGTTGATGCCACCATTGGTGATTTTGAGGAAACCACAACTTTCTCCTCGTCATTGTCAGTGCTAAATGTCATCAGCTTGAATTTACACTGGAGTTGAGCTCTCTCATCACGGGAACTGCTTGAGTCTTTCAGATTAAGTGAAATCTGGCTTTTTTTAAAAAAAGCAGACTTTTACACAAAGACTTTCTGGTTTTAATTTTTTATGGGTTTGGACATTTTTAAAAAAAAAATTTCAACAGATATTTTGAACAAAAACATTAAGCTTTTGTTTATTCTGAAAAAATGATTTCTTTTCTGTTTCCACATTGACACGTTCCATATTGAAAGTTTTTGATTGGTCATTTTAGTCACATGGTGAGTTGGAATGTTCCATTTTCAAAATATGCGTATTTCAAATCAGAAAAATTTTGAGTATAATTCTGTAGAACATTAAAACTGGACCATCGTAAAACATAAAATGAAAAATGCTTTCAAATTTGCTGAAATTCCTGTGTATCTACAGTATTCATATAGCCCTGGAACCAGTCTGAGCACCTAACTGTCTTTAATGTATTTATCCTCAAAACTCTCTTGTGAGTTAGGGAAGAGATATCCCCATTTTGCAGGTGGGGAACTGAGGCACAGAGGGACTACGTGACTTGCCCAAGTCATGCAGGAAATCTGTGGAAGAAAGAGAAAATGGAGCCTGAGTCCCAGACTTTTCCTAATCACTGGACCATCCTTCCAATTTCTGTGGAGCTGTGCCCCCCACCTTTTTCACCCAGATCTGATACAATCTCAGCACCCCTTAGTCTTCAGCGATTCACAAGACTCAAACCCCCAATCCAGCAGTTTCTACAAGACTGCCTTAGCGCCAAAAAATTTAGCAATCAGATCTGATTCATGGGACTCATGGCAAATCAGTCAAAGCAGTCTGGGTATTTGAAAGACTCCAAGAGAGGAACCTCACTCTCAATTGGGCTAAGTGGGAATTCCACAAATCCCCAGGAGAATATTTTGTCTGTGTCATTTTGGTGACTGGACTAGTCCCAGATCCTAACAAGGTAGCAGTTATCAGAAGCATGTTGGTTCCATAGCATGCCAGTGAGGTACACCACGTCCTAGGAATGCTTAACAATTGTGTATACATCATTCCCAGCTACTCAGGATCATTTCTATACCTTGGTAGTAACATCATTCCAGAAATCAACCAGTCTAGGGCCAGTGATTTAAGTGTAGGGAAACTTTCCTCTACCGCCTTAAACTATTTATTCCTTGGCTGCAAACATTTCACTGTGTCTCACCCTGGGGGTGTGTATTTGTCCACTTCTCCCCCATACGGTTCCATGGCTTGTGCTATGATTTGCTAAGTTCTTTATATCGCAACCCAGCATTTACATTGGGATGAGGCTTTGAGACCTTTGTGTGTCTTCTCTGTGCCCACTCTCCACTAGAAAGGTTACAAATCACAAGTCACTGCATGGGGGCATTCCCATAAGAGCTCTGTAATACTTGGATTTGTTGGTGATGGCAGTGCAGGCACAGCTTATCCGTGGTGTAACTCCATTGACTTTGGCAAAGTTACTTTTTACACAGAGCATAACTAACCTGTGGAATTCATTGCCACAAGATATCACTGAGACTAAGAGTTTAGTAGATTTCAAAAACAGATCAGGCATATATATGGAGATGAATATTCACAGTTATAATGAATAGCATATACTTTTGTTTCAGGACAACTACTAACTGAGGTGGGGGGGGATATTCTACAACTGTCCATTGCAGGATTTCTTGCACTTTTATCTAAAGCAGCTGGTGCTGACTATTGTTGGAGGCAGGATATAGGACTATCTGGGTCACTGGTCTGAGCTGATAAGGCAATTACTATGTGCCTCAGGCTGAATTCAGTCCATTGTTTGCCCATGAATCAAGAAGTGTGAGGCTGACCTTTTCCAAGCTGCTGTCACCTGGACTTAACCAAAAGGGATTTCCTCTCTAGATCAGAAGTGATACCAAAGCATCTGTTGTGCAGAATAATGCTGAATTATGCCAGAATAGTTCCAGGACTTTTGGAACATCTGTTCATTTTGAAACTGTGCTGGGATCACTGCATTAATTCCACGTGTTCAGCTACCACCCAGTAACGTCAGAGAATGGAGCACAAAAAAGATGTGTATTTGGCTGAAGGCAATGCTAGTGTGATTCATGCACAATCAGGTTCAGACAATCAGATACACTGGGATGGTCCTTCAGGTGTCCTGAAATAGTTGCCCATTAAAGTCACTAGATAAAGGTACCGGATAAAGATCTGAAATGCCAGTATTCCTGGATCAGTTACTCCAGCGCCTCACACAAAGCCTAGAATGAGACTCCTATGGTTACAAGGGGAACCTACTGTGTGAAAGTCATCCCTGCCTGGAAGGCCTTTGCATCACATTAATCATAGAACTGGAAGGGACCTCAAGAAGTCATCTAGTCCCTTCCCTTGTACTCATGGCAGGACTAATTATCTAGACCATTCCTGCCAGATATTTGTCTAACTTGCTCTTAAAAATCTCCAATGATCGAGATTCCACAACCTCCTTAGGCAATTTATTCCAGTGCTTAACCACTCTGACCATTAGGAAGTTTTTAGTTTTTAGTTTCAACCTAAACCTCCCTTGCTGGAACTTTCGCCCATTGCTTCTTGTACTGTCATCAGAGGGTAAGAAGAACAATTTTTCGCCCTCCTCCTTGTAACAACCTTTTATTTACTTGAAAACTGTTATCATGTCCCCTCTCAGTCTTCTCTTTTGCAGACTAAACAAACCCAATTTTTTCAATCTTCTCTCATAGGTCATGTTTTTTAGATCTTTAATCATTTTTGTCACTCTTTTCTTCTTCTAATCCAGCAATAGCCCTGGCTGGGAGGATGCATGAGCCGCACAACCCCAACAGGAGGCATCTGTACTCCCACATGCTCCAGAGAGGTCTACATGCCAGGTCTATATGGCTAAGTGAGCCCTTGGGGACTGGCTCTTGCCAAACCTCACGTATGCATCTCCAATGGCCCAGAATCCTCATGTAGGGGATTGGGGTGGGACAGTGCTCACTGTTCCAGTCCACAGGCTGGAATCAAGGCTGTGGATGACTGTGGGTTGGAAAGTTGAATTCCACCCTCCAGCCAACCAATGAGTTGCCCTCTCAAAGTTGATTACTTTGGGGGGCAAAGGCAAATTCCACCCCAGAAGAGCAGGCCTGCACAATCCTACCTCTTTGCTTGCTAGTTCAGGCGAGCATGCCTTTATGGATCTTTTGTTTTAAGCTCCTCCTGGGGCAGAGCCACATCTCTATTTGCAGCAAATCTGAAGCACTGGGCTCTGGCTCTTTGGGCTGCACAGCCAGTGAGACACAGAAGAGCAGGAGGGCAAAGAAGCAAAATGGAAAAGCATGGACTTTCTGGGTGGGCGTCCTTCCTTCCTAGATTCATGTGCCCAGGTGGTACCCTACTGGGGGCAATGTATTTGCCAGACATGTGGGAATGCTGCTTCGTTTCCAGCCTGGCATGCCAGTGGAGCTCCTGATTGTCAAAGGAGGAAACAATGCAGTAAATGTGTGTGGTCAAATTTTCCCTTCTTTATCTGGACTCTAATAATAATGCTTAGTATTTTGCATTTATATAGCCCCTGTCATCTGACCATCTCAAAGTGCTTCCCAAACATTAAATAAGCAAGTCTCCCAACTCCCTCTGTGAGAAAAGCAAGAATTAATAATAGTGCCATTCTACTGACGAGGAAACTGAGGTACAAAGAAGCAAAGTGACTTGCCCAAGGTCGCACATGAATCAGTGGCAGAGCCAGTGATGGACCTTATGAGTCTTGCCTCCTGCTCCAATCACGCAATAATTCAGTGGAAAGCCAAAGAAAAAAAAGAAAGGGCCCAGATCTGCACGATGGTTGCAGCTGGGGAAGGATTATGCCTGTCGTAGCAGTACACTGGGCTAATGAATTAAACCAGTTAAAGTTGCTGCACCAGCTGGTTCTTGCTTTCCATTCTGCTAATATTTGTCCCTGGGACAAAAGGAAAAAACAGTCCATGATGTTCCAGTTGGTCTGAAAGCTCAAACAGCTGCTAAAATAAATAAGTGCCTTGGCTGAATTTTGCAGGTCCAGCAGTTGTTAGGACTACAGAGGAAATTTATTTGACTGAGGTTCAGGGACATAGGGATAACATTCAGCTGCAGGCAATGGTGAGTAAACCTAAACAAGATAAACTAAACAAATCATCTAAAAGCAGAGTACCAAATTTCCCTTCTGGTCTTAAAGCATCTAATAGGGAAGTTTCACTGATTTAAACGCCAATTTGGCTGGAAACTGAAATGTATTTACATTCTTGAGAGAGCCAGTGAATCCTCTGACCCTGCTGGGTTCAAGCTGTCAGAAGTGGGGTTGTTGCACTTCTCCACAGCATATGCAAATCAGTTTAAAAGAGAGAGAGAGAGAGAGAGAGAGAGAGAGAGAAACCACTTTTGGAAGCAGGGCCTCTTCCTAGGCTTTGTCTGCATTGGGGCTATAGCCAATGGGGTTGCTGCACTGTTGCAAACCCAGGATGTAGACATCGTGGTTCACACGAGCGGTTAAATCCCAATGTAGATGAGTTCCCTGCCTTCGTTTCCATCAAGCCAGGCCCTGGAAAGCCAGGTCCCCAGTCTGCCGGGTAAGGCCCTTTCAGCACGTGCATTTCCTTGGCAGCTGCGGTCACAGGTAGATTTAAAGAGGGGTCCGCACAGTGAAGTTACTAATTAAAGCATAGCCAATTTTCATGATAGTTATTTTTCCTTTCTCCTGTTCCTCAGAAACATTTGTCCTGATGTGTACGCAGCTGAACATCTGAAGACATGGATAATAGGAGGGTCAATTAAATAAGGTAAGATTTTACATTCTAATTGGTTATCTGGAAGGGCAGCTGAGGTGACTTGATTTTTTCATTTACAGGGTGACTTAAATTCACACAAACTGGAAGGATTTTTCCCCCCTCCATTTTGTAAAAAGATACATGACTGCTTGCTACATTGAGAATAACTGCTAGAAGGTAGCTGAATGAAAGCTAAAAAGAAGCTTTAGGACACACCCATACATCCTACTGACTGGACTGTGTTGGCATCTAACATAGGTCTCCTCTAACTTCTATAAAGGGTTAATTAGATAGTGAGACCCAAGCAATGGGTTGAAGGTACAGCAGTCTGGGAGCTGACCAATGAAAGGAGATAACACATAAGCCTTAGGAACTCATTCTGAATAATATGCAGAAAACCTTTGTGGAGTGGCATAGCTGGGCCATGGAATTAAGGGGAATTGTTGCAAATTCCCCATTTGTTTGTATGTGATCCTGGTGTCTGTACACAACCCCAACTCATGTGTTATTAGCAAGGGTTTTGCCCCTGAAAGTCTGAACCTTAAAGTTTGCGTGATCCCTCCTAGATTCCAGACAGGACTCATTGCTGGATGTGTAGATATTGCACCCACCTTTATGGTTAACATCTACTGTACCGTTGTACATGACTTTCTTACAGTAGGCCTATACTTACAACATATGCCATGGTACGGTACTTTACCAAACCATGGTGAAATGCTGGCTGCCAGGGCACATGCTAATGCAAACCATGGTCTGCTGTCTCTCAGTTTGCATGGCATGGGTCACTTGCTGGAGAATTCTCTGCACCTTGAAGTCTTTAAACCACGAGTTGAGTACTTCAATAGCTCAGACATAGGTCAGGGGTTTGTTACAGGAGTGGGTGGGTGGGATTCTGTGGCCTGCGTTGCGCAGGAGGTCAGATTAGATGATCATAATGGTCCCCTCTGACCTTAAAGTCTATGAGTCGTTGATGTATTTTGTGCAGCATTTGGGGTATATTTTGAAAACATTGAGATACACACACCCTGCCCTTTGCTACACGTTGCACTTACACATTCATTAAACATTTCTTGCCTATACAAATGCATGTCAGAGACCCTAACTCTGTGTTTAGATTATATCTAAAAATCCCTGGTGAGCCCCAAATCCTCACCCTTTTGCAAAGCCTGAATAATGCACACAAGGGTTAAGAGATCCAGTGGACAGAGTCCTCTGGCTCTGTAGCCACTGCTTCCCCATTGTGGAGGACAGGTGTTAACGGATAAATCCATGCAATCAGAGTGCCGTTGGCTATGCCCTCTAGGCTTCCCAGATTCAATCCCTCGCTCTATGGGCGAGCCATTTAGGCATCAGCTATGCTGGGTTTTGGTACTATTGGCTGGTAATGTGGACCTCTCTGCCATCACAATTGCACTGTCTGTAGCTTTGGTTATAAAGGACCATAATCCGAAAGGATTCTCTGGTGCATCCAGCCTCATTTTTCCTGCAAATCCTCTCAATGGTTTGCCATGCACCTGCTGTGCACAGCACTCTGCCCCTCAGGTGTTTGAGACAGTGTATGTACAGCCATCCCAGCCTAGTGGGAGATCGGGGGCGGAGGTGGAATCCCAGTGGAGGCATAACATATGACTCTTCTACGTGCTTGGGCGCTTTCTCTGTTTTGCTGATTAAATCAGTCAAGTCCACGTGGGGGAAGACTGCTGCCCCGACTCTGTAGCATCTGCATGTGTATCTGGCTCTAGTGCTGCAATTTACACAGAGCAGGATTTAACCTGTCTGTAGAGAGAAGCTGCTGTTGCTTAATGCATGTCTGCGAAGGAATTCTCCACCTTTCTTTTCCTAAGCACACAGAGGAAGAGTTGTTTCAGCCCAGCCTGGCCATCTCACTTTGGGCGGGAAGTTTTAAGGAGTTTCAGTGAGTCAGCATAGCAGGTGAAGATGACAATTCTAGGCAGATAACAAAAGCATTTGGACTGGGCTTGTGAGTCCCCTTGCTCCACAGCAGGACTGATTCTATTATGCCTAAATTGTCTCTAATACATGGATGTCTTGTCTAGTCTTGCCTGAAAGCCACTGATGACAACTTTGCAACTGCCCCTGGGAGACTAATTCCACAGTCTCGGTTTTTCTTATAACCCCAAAGGTAGGGATTTTCCATCATCATTCAAGGCAAACATTACAACTGCCCTATTATGGATCATATAAGATGTTTTCTTTTAATGGGAGGGAAGAATATATAAGATGCTACTTTGGGAGCAGACTGGAGCCAGTGTTGCTAATCAGACAGGCTTTTTCCTTAGTAACGTTCTCTAGCGTCATCTGCTTTATTTTTGTGCTCTTACCGAGAGCTGCTGGGGACGTGACCCACGAGTCAGCTTGCTGCCTACTCCCCAGGGCCAGACCCTTCAGATCATTCCTATTGAAAAAGAAATATTTCTTTGGAAAGCTGAATGTGACTCTCCTAGGCTAGCGGAGGTTTGACTAGGAGGAGAACGCTAGAGGTGCCCTGGGTTCTGTGCATGTTGTGCTCACATAGTCTACCTGAACTCTTTTGGGCTGAGAATTGTATACCCTAGCCTGCAAGACGGGTGTCTGGGCTCTCCCTTCTTAGTGAGAAAAGCAGCATTCTCACAAAACAAGAGAACTCTAGTTTCTCCCCTTCTCAGGATATAAACAGAGGTCACATCAAATTCATTTCCTTTCCTCTCTGGGTACAGAGCACTTCCCCAAACAGCAGGGCCCTCAGTCTTCCTGAATTACTGCTTACTTCCCACTCCCATTACCCACACCTTGTGTCTTCCTGCTTCCTTTTATACATGGCAACAGCCACTGGCTGTTGTTGAAAATGAGCCCCAGCTGTATCTGCTCCCCAGCCATTTAACCCTTCCATGCCTGGTTCCACACCCCTACAGCCCTGCCAGGGGACATGGAAGCACAGCCTTGAATGGAATGCCCTAAACCAGTGGGATTAGAAGAAGGGAACTGATGCAGTCCGTATCCTGACAGGTCACTCGGAATTCAGCAGCCTGGGGAGAATCTCATTGCCCTAATGCGCTGTGGGAATATGGGGTAGTTTTCACCCTTTGAGTGGACATACACCAGTGATCAGAGTCTGTTTTCTGTAGACCCTCCTTTCAGTCTTTTCCATACTCATTGTTTTATTAATATCTTCCATACAAACAACTAAAAGCACCCAGGGAAAAATAAAAATAAAAAATATGCCACCATAATACTTCCTGCTGCTCAGTGATATTCCCCCCTTCCAGCGCTCTGTGAAGGGCACACAGACATAGGTTAGAATCAGCAAGTAGGGGCTAACCGCCATGGAACAGCTCACCCCAGAAATACAAGGCTCCATGTGTTACATCTGTTTGGTGGGTAGCAAGTATAGTGCCCTGGATTCTTCTCTGCCCTGGTACAAAACCTGTCACAGGATGGAGAGCAGAGGCAATGTGCCTGCCCTAGTCTGAGGCTCTTGGAAGTCGGCTAGGCCCAAGGTGCAGGTCAGATCAGGCCTGAAGGCTGCTTTACATTGCAACTGCTACAATAGCCTTCCAGGGCCATTGCAGCTCTACAGAATAGCCAGGGGATAGGCATGTTCTGACCCTACCGTGTAAATCCCTGACACCTCCCTGATATGCTACCTGTGTCCATACCTGGCAGAAAGGTGCCCTACCACTGGGGTCTCCCCCGTAGGGCCTTGTGGCTGCTTGGGTTCGTATAACCGGGCCAAAAGGCACTGATGATTTCCCTCCAGCAGAAGTATTTTTATCTTTATCACTAATGTACTCATGTGGGTGCTGGATCATCCCAGTTCTGTGGGTTCAGCTCTTGTTCTTTTTAAGCTAGATCGTTAACTTTAACGTGCCAGGTCTTCCCTTTCCTAGAGAGGGCTCATATGTAGAGATTGGTACCCTGCAGTACTCTGTCTGCACTGACCCCTGCTTTGCAAGTGGAGCCCAGCTCTTCAGTAATGTGCTCCTTCCCTAGAGGATGTAGAAAGAAAGACCCCTGATTTATTAGCACTTAGAAACTATGGGATCCGTAAAACAAATTCAGCATGGGAACAAAGCAAAAATACAAACACTGTCATGGCAACTGGCTTATGGCTGAGTGAAGGAACCAATTATTTCCATTAATCAACATGCTGAGAAGGTTTAAAATGCAACTTTGAAAAATCAGGCTAGATCTCAGAAAAAACTTTATAAAAGCTTGGTTGCCAAGGGAGACTGTGAATCACTGTCACGGGGGATTTTTAGGACAGACACTTGTTCCTAAGGCAGAATGAAATCAACCCTGCCCTCATGCAGGTAGACAGACTGGTATAGTGTCTCTTCCATCCCCAAGCAAGGGCCAGATCCTCAGCGGGTGTCAGTTGGCTTAACTCCATTGGACAGAGCTGCAGTGACTCACACCAACTGAGGAGCTGGCCTCCCAGCTGAAAGGGAAGCTTAGCTTGGTCTGAAACTGACCTTCAGAGAAGTATTCATACCACAGTGAGGATAGGCAGAATAAATGCCTATCCAGACAGACAGGTGATATTAAGGACAGAGAGAAAATGAGGAGAGAAGAGGACTGTTATGTTCAGTTGGCCTTTTTCTTCCCTCTCCCTCAATCTACATTAGTTCAGACAGGAACCATGACAGTAACTTGGAGGGGCAGTTCTGTTCTGAATGGGATAACGGTGTACAAATGTCACCATGGCCTCTATGTTAATTATTTCTCTGACTCAGGTCCAAAATGCTCCCTTTTCAAGCCAAGAGCGCTTTTCCCCCTAGCTGCCCATGTCCCAAACTCAGCCTGGGTCTTGAAAGTCAAGCTGGGTTCATTCTGGGTCAGGCATCCTCATCACCAGTAATAGAGATTCACTGTCTTCCGAGGTGTTGCACAGGGCAGAATATGGAACTGAGTAACAAAGGTTGTTGGTGTTTTGTGAGTCAGAATAGACTCCAGCTCACAGCTCCCCCTACCATAGCTTGGTTTCAATCCCTTGAGTCAGCAGCTCTGACGCAGGATACTCAGAGGGAAGAGTTTAGTGGAATAAGGTGTCACATTACCTGTATTGCCAATCCCAAACATTCAAACTAATGATCCAGGCCCGCAAGACTCGTGAGATTTTTATAAATATATAAATCTGGAGTTATTTACTTTGCCTTCTGGTTTCTGAGCCTTTAGGGGGCACTTGGGTCAGGTTTTCAGACTTTTCCCTGCTCACATAGGGGCAATGAAAGCTGCGATTCTCACTTAATCCCTGACCCTAGAGCTGGGGCTGTAAGAAAAACATTATTGCGAGCAGTGTCCCATATCACACTGGGGAGCCGAAGCACACTGTCTGGCTTAAAGCTAGCTCAGGTATGTCTACACATGTTACAGTCACACCTCCCATTGCTGTGTAGACACACCCACTGTCTCATAGTCCAGTCTCCCTTCACAGGCTGGTGTGATGCTGGTTTGTGCCCCTTGAGGCTGCAGACAAGGGAGAACAGTAAGTAACTTATGCTAGCTCCCTTTCATCACTCGATTACTCAGACATGCTTTCTGCTGCATTTATTTATTGCCATTACATGGGATTAGATGTAGCCTTTTATCACCACCATAAAGTGACACTCTGGTGCTGCCAGTAACAGGTGGCGCAGGATCAGAGCTGCTACTGGGGCGCAGAGGTTAAGGCTGGCTAATGCAAATGCTATTAAGGCTGTTACCACTGACAAAAGCAGAACAATACACTCCTGAAAGCCTCGCCACAATTCCCTCTTTCAAAGGCAATGAGGAGGCACAGCCACAAACGCAGTTGTTCTATTCAACTGTCTGGGGCCTTGTTTGTTACTTTGCCATCTTCCCTGAATAAGTTATGTCTGTTGGGATCTCTGCCAGTACAATGCCCCGGAGGAACGTAGAGTGTCTTGAGTAGCTGGAGTGGCAGGAGATGCGGTGGCTCAGGAATGAGGTCTGTTGGCAGACGTGTGAGGAGCCTGGGGGACTGGACAGTTGAAGGTGCTGCAGGCCAGAACTGAGATGCACTGACAGAGTTTCTGAGGTGCATAGAGCTGGAGCAGAAGGGGATGCTGCATGCTAGGCTTGAGGTGCATTGGGAAAGCTGTATGGGTGCCCCAGAACTGCGATAACAGGAGATGCAACAGCTCAAGTCAGGATTGAAATACATGGGCAGAGCAATGCAGGAGGAACCCATGAGTGGAGCAGTGAGGGATACTACCAGGTCAGTGCAGAGGTGCACTGGCAAAGCTATGTGGGGTCCTCAGAACTGGAGCAGCAGGACGTGCACGAGGGCAGCAGGTGGGCTGAGGTGCATTGGCAGAGCAGTGTGTGGGGCCCAAACTTGAAAGAGCAGGGAGTGCAAGAGAGCAGGTGAGGACTGAGATGTTTTGATGCTATGCAGGGGAAGTTCACCAGGCCCCTATGCACAGTCGGGTTAGCTCAGGCCATTTCAGATAGTTCTTTAATTCCATGAGCACGAAATGCATTTATATTTTAAAACAAATAAAATATAAAAGCATTAATCTGTTGATGAACAGAGAGGGTTAGATCCTTAGATCTCCTTCATATGTTACTCCCTTATGCCCTGTCTTTTTGGCAAATCTTAAAGAACGCTTAAATCTTTCCTCCTCTTGCAATAACCAGAAAGCTGAAGGAGGTGGCTGTGTTTAACTTGGGGTGGCTGAGCTTACTGAACTTAGTGTGAGAGCCAGAGGGTGCAGTGTTATTTACAGTGACTTCCTTCCCAGAACAGCAGTGAGCTATATACCACAGTCCAGCCTGACATCTCATTTGTCTGGGCTGCTGCTGGGAGATCCCGGAAAAGCTAGTGGAGGTTCCTGGCAAGTCTTTCCCATTAGGTTCTAGTTAATAGGAGTTACATGCATGGACGGATCCAAGACTAGAGACCCTCCCTCTGATTACTTTTTTCCTTTGCCAGCCAAGGAACGTGGAGCCTTTAAGATGCTGTGCTCCCTGCCTCCCACAACATAATGGGGGGAGGGGGATAGCTCAGTGGTTTGCTAAACCCAGGGTTTGAGTTCAATCCTTGAGGGGGCCATTTAGGGATCTGGGGGAAAATTGGGGATTAGTCCTGCTTTGAGCAGGGGGTTGGACTAGATGACCTCCTGAGGTCCCTTCCAACCCTGATATGCTATGATTTTAAGTGCTAATAAGAGCTGGGAACATTCAGCACTTTGCAGGAGCCAAGCGTACCAGCAAAGCACATTAAGACTGTGAGCTTTTTGGGGCAGGGACTGTCTTTGCTCTGTGTTTGTCCAGTGCCATGGAGTGCCATGACGGGGGCTCGTACATGTTACGGCAATACAAATAATAAGCAAGAAGAATGACAAGTTTGAGAGAGTTATATTAGGGGTGAGGAGGCAGTTTCTTGCTCCGACCTTGTTTTCAGGGGCTTATACCCCACTGAAAACCTCCTCGCTCTTTGGGTTGAAATTTCTTCTGCTCGTTCACAGGCACAATGTCATTGGAACGGCTGCTAAAATTCCAGCTGGCTGTTGCCAGAGTCCTGGTGAAAACCCCTTGACCCTTCGTGCTGGTTCATCCTTGTGGGCGAAGACTTGCTCCCCCTCTGGCTGAGGCTGTGCCGCAAGAGTTTTCCCTGCAGACCTGAAGGAAGCACAGAAATCCTGTCGCTCCCTTTTCTGTGCTCTAGCAAGCCCCTCAGAAAGAAACCACCTCACCCTATAAATATTTTAAGAGCTCAGCGGGGCTGGTGTGTGTGCTTTGCTGTTGTTATGGATCTTGTCCCAAGGGGGAAGTTCTAATAATAGATCCTGTACTGCGGAATGAGAGGGCAAGGGGCTGATTCTTAGAAGAAAGCTGTTTGTCTATACAAGAGATTGTACAAATTCACTCATGTCCCCGCAGGGTATTAAAGGGGAAATGAAGCAGGATGTAATGTAATGTAAGAGCAGCCAGGTTCAAAGAATCTCCCTTTGTAAAGGAAGGTGAGTTTTTTCTGCCTACCTCTGTGGAGAAATCTAGCGTTGTGTTTAACTTTTGAACTTCCCTCCTTCCAGTCAGCCGAGGAGTGGCCACTTGATCTGGGTGGAATGTCTAAGCCTGAGAATAGAAAAGGGAACCCTCTCAAAAAATGCCTGAAGTGCCAGGTAGAGCTGGGCAGAGCCTCCTTCAGTATGCAGGGCCTATGTCCTCGCTGCAATGCCAAGGCAGGAGAGGACCAAAAGAATCAGAAAGGCAAGAGGTAAGGAAGCAAGCTTAACAAGGGGGAAGAACGCTTGAGTGCAGTGTAGCCATTTTATCCACTGCCATCTGGCAGTGGCACCTAGGGCTGTGTTTGTATCAGCAACATTGATGTAGCCTAGACATGTATGCGGCTGTTCCCTGCCCCAAAGAGCTTCCAGTCCAACTCCTGCAAAAACAGTATCCCCGGCCATAGGCAATGGCCAAAAGATTTGGAACACAGAGGCTTTGTGAAAGCAGGGAGATTTGAAGAGGGAGGTGAAGGCTGGCTCATGGAAATGGGAGTGTGTTTAGCTACTGGCGGGCAGCCTGGAGGCAAGGGCAAAGCAGAGAGAGGGATTTGGCAAAGGGAGCAGCTGGCTGAGGGAGGACTGCAGAGGTGTGAGATGGGGTGAAGGATGAAATAATAATGTAGATTGTCAGAGCACTGGATCAACATGAACTAATTTATCCTCCCACGCCCCTGCTACGCAATGTCCCCATTTACAGAGGGGGAAGCTCAGGCACAAGGGAAGTGACTTGCCTGAGGTCACACAGCAAACCACATCCATACTGGGAGTTCCTGTCTCCTAGGGCTGTGCTTAATCCACTGGACCATGCTGCTTGGGCAAATGAAAGCAGGGAGGCAGTCAGGGCTGGAGTTGTGAAGAGCCTTGAGGGGGATGTGTGTCCAAATCCAAAGGTGGAGTCTTGCTTCTGACCAGACTGAAGGAGATGAAACGCAGTCTATGTGGACGTGGGGAAGGGCTTGCTGAGAGTGGACACCTCTGATTTACTTTAAAGGTGTATATTGGTACAAACCAGATTTTGCTGGAGGAATCTGTACATTACTCTGTGCTGTCATCTCTTTTGGCCTGAGCGGTTAGACAGCATTCAGGGTCTTGCAGGTTGTCTCCGTTAGGAGAAGAAATCAGGGACAGTCAGGTATTTCTTTATGTACGCTCTTTGTAAACAAACTGGATTAAATTGCAGCAAGGGAGGCTTAGGTTGAACATTAGGAAAAACTTCCTTTCAGGGTAGTTAAGCACTGGAATAAATTGCCTACAGAGGTTGTGGAATCTCCATCATTGGAGATTTTTAAGAGCCAGTTAGACAAACACCTGTCAGGAATGATCTAGATAATATTTAGTCTTGCCATGAGTGCAGGGGATTGGACCAGATGACCTCTCGAGGTCCCTTCCAGTCCTATGATTCTATGATTCCCTCAAGGTCCTATTTCCCTGAACACAGCAGGAATCAAACAGGAGGTTCACAGTTCTAAGTCTCTTTCCAGCTAGCACTCTACCCAAAAAGCTGTCCCTCTTGGCTTTTTCTCAGGGCCATAATACTACTGCTTCTCTTCCTGTCTGCTTGACTTTCCTGCTGCCTTCTCTGTCTGCTTCTGCTCAGAGACACATCTACCTCCATCAAATAATACACAGGGAAACCTCTCTGCCCACAGAGCTCGGTTTCTGCCTAGCTTTGCATATGATCTGCGTTTTTGTTGGTGACCCCTATGGTTTCAGCTGCCTTACTTGAAAAAGGAGCTTAGCTGCTTCTTACATTTATCCTGATTGAAGGGCAGCCATTAAGTCCACCCGCTTCAGTGAGGTTTCACCCAATTTCCAAGACTCTTGTCCAACCCTGCAGAACTACCAGGCTGGATTCCTCTCCTAGCCAAACATCCTGTCACGGGTGAAGGCTAAGTGATGCAGGGTTGTTTGAATGGTAATTGCTATGTAAAAATTCCCGCTTAGCCAGTTCTCCTCAGGATCCAGGGGAGGGTAGTGCAAACCCAGCAATTAAAAGGCAGCTTTTCCAGTCTCATGGGGAGGGAGCTCATCCTGGAAGGGTTAGCCCACATCATTGGCGGATTTCCTGAACAGCTTATCCTGGTGCCTGCCAGGAGCAGATGAGTTATTCTCCAAGGTCTGCTCTACACTTTCCAAGGGCGAAATTTGCCCTTTGCAGAGAGCCAGCACCAGTCCTAGACATCCAGTTGCACTTTGGCCTCTGTACAAGGGTGAATAGCACACAGAAAGCACTTCCACCAGTGCTGCAACAGTGCTGGACCACTGTGGGGAGAAAGCCCTCAATGAGGACTGATATGTAGCCCTAGGTAGCACCCATCCACAGGTGTTAGCTGCTCTTGTCTTGGTCTGAAAGTGGCTCCAGGCTAGGGCAGACAAGATCTGCTGCCTGATAGGACTAGGTCCATCGCTGAGCATAGCTCTATCGCTTGGATCAGGAAGGCGAGTTAGACCTGGTGTCCCGGTTCAGGTCCATCTCTGAGTGTTAGCTGGTTTTACATTTACTGTGCGGACTCCCAGACTTTATGCTGAGTTTAGCCATCCCCCGCACGTTCTGTTACATCTTAATAAAATTCATTATTTGTTTGTTCTATTACTCTCCCCCGCTTAGTCCCCCTGTTCTCCATGGGATTGTCATCCATCTGCAACCCCGAACAAAGGTAAGGGGGAAAAGGGAATTAACTGCTGAGTTGCTACTCTGACTCAGAGAAGGAGAGAGAGTCAGAGTGGATCTACCTAGCAGAAATTGTCCCATTTCAGCCAGAGAAGTGGGATGCCCAAAAGAACAGGTGAGTTTGGGGTAAGGGGCTGCAGGTTCTTAGGCTGCTGTTGAATTTAGGAGTGACACTGGCTGAGGCAGAGTAATGAAACTACTCAAAATGCAGAGGCCAAGTCAGTAAAGACAGGGAATTAATTATTACTCCAGCTCTGTTGTTTCATGAGCAAGGAATAATAAGCGCATGCCAGAGAGTGTGTTTGTCAAATCAAGATGATCTCCCCAGAGCAGCTGAGTGGAAAAGGTGGAGGTCTTTCCCTCAACCCTCTGCCATTGCAAAGCTTCTGCTGTCAGCAATGAAGCCAGATTCACAGGCAGGAAATGATGTCTCAGCTCTTCAGGCAAGGGACTCTCTCACTGGTGCCCATGTCCCCTGCTGGATAACATCATCATCCCCCCAGAGCTGAACTGAAGGACTCCTCTGTCCTGGGAAGGTAGAGAGGTTTGTGAGAGGTGTTGAATGCTTAGTCTGAGAATCATCCAGACCACTTTGAGCAGGGCCTCTGGTCTTAAATTACCCCAAAGCTCTGTTTCCACTGGAAAGTCTTCTGCACACACTTCCCTGTGACACATTGGTGCAGCAGCTGTTTATATGTTACTGTAAATAGCAAATGGGGAAAGAGATGCAGGCAGTGACCCTCCTGGGGTAGTAAGAGACATCTCTCTCTCTCTCAAAAGCCCAGGGATTTCTGTGCACTGATGTGGTTTAATAAACTGCTACACTGCATGCACACTTCCTCATGGAGTTCTTGGCAAGAGTCTGCCTCGTTTATAAATTCCCTCCTCCCCCTCGACCTGAAATGAATATTAAAAACAGACAGTAAAAGGTCAGGTTATGATGTGAGACTAGATCCCAGTGTTCTCTAGATATCTCTAGTGTGTTGTTGTTTTCCACGGTGGTGGTGTTTCCAATCTCTGCTAGGCAGGGAAGGGAAGACCGTTCCTTCTTGCAACCGACAGACGTTAAGAGACATTTTCAGTGACTGAAATTTACCAATACACTAAGTTAGAGACTCATCTGTACCCGCCCGGAGATACAACATGCACAGTTACTATGCTGCCTTTTGAAAATCAGCCCCTAAGAACAAAATTAGGGTGATGTCTCATGGCTCCCCCCGGTTCTCTGTACAGAAACAGCTTCCCAATGAGAAGAGGGGCTCAGCCTGAGGCTTTTAAAGGGCTAGAAACCATGAAAAGTTTCCAGAGGAATCGCACAGCCTTAGCAGATCTACTGGAAGCTTTCCCCAATAGTCTGTTCCCAATCGGATCCCAAGAAGCAAGCCCTGCCATGCAATAGAAAATGAGCCAAGTGAGCCACCTGCTGGTCAAGACGGGGCATGGCCAAGGGTTCTCGTTCAGAAGACAGGTTTCAGAGTAGCAGCCGTGTTAGTCTGTATCCGTAAAAAGAAAAGGATGACTTGTGGCACCTTAGAGACTAACAAATAATGCATCCGATGAAGTGAGCTGTAGCTCACAAAAGCTTTGTGCTCTAATAAATTTTAGTCTCTAAGGTGCCACAAGTACTCCTTTTCTTAGTTCAGGAGAGCCTCATCATCCCAAGCCAATGCTGCCCATGATTTGCACAGTGTCTTACCCTTTCCCAGAAATGCTCCAAGAGCAAAGTCTCCACATGCTGACCCATGACTTTTCCAAAGTGGCAGGACATTCCAGTGTACATTATGAAGCATTGCCCCAGATAATCAGAACTGTTCTGTCAGGCGCATCAACCAACTAATGCTACATTCTCTCGGCCTTTTTTCTCACCAGCTCCTCGATTTGTGGAATCCAGCCATTCACAACGTGCAATGCAGCCGCCAGTGCAAATGCGTGAGGTTCCATGCTAAGATTAGATTTGTCTTTAGTCTCACATCATGGGCAATTTGTTGAGATCAAGATCCTTCTGTGAAGATCTCCCATCCCACCCACAGGGCCAACCCTGCATCTCCTTCCAGGAACTACTGCATAGGGCATATGCACATGGAGAAGTTGTATTGGAAAAGAGCTAAGAAACATATGGAAATGCAAATGTTTGAATGCACTGTGAGGGTGCTGCATTAGGTTCCTTCCCCCCCGCCCATTCTGTACCTGGGCTGTTTGCATCCTGTCCCTACATTTTGGACTTTCCATGTATTTATCTGCCTGCGTGCTCTCCCACTGCTCTTATATCCCCTCCCCCCCCCCGGCCCCGACACTTTGCAATTTAGCCCAGGATGCCTATGTGTTTGCTTCCCCTCCCCCCTTCAATTTTGGTTTCATCTACAGATATAGCTCAGGGTTGAATTTATGCCAAAAGAAATGTGCCTGCCAAGGAAAGAAGTGAAGCTGCTGCAGAGGGGGGCAAAACAGCCCTTGGAAACCTTCAAGAATCCTTGCCGGGGCTGCAATCACTGCTTGAACAATGACAGATACTTCCCCATCGCAAGAGAAGCCATTCTGTGCTCACCGAGAACCACTGGTCTAATGCATTTGGACTCGGTGCTTTTACAATGTAAAGCCAATACTCTGACTAGGGGCGAGGGCAATAGCTGATCGTGCTTTCCCAGCAACTCTAACTGCTGGAGGCTGAAGTGGTGGAAGGAGAAAGGAAAAGAAAGATGAGAAAAGCGGCAGCTGTGATCTCTTTCCGGGGGAGCAGGAATGCAGACCGCTAACTTTCCTCTCCCTGCCTGGAGCACTGTGTTAGAATCCTTGGAACGCTGATAGCCAGGGAAATCCTGAATGGCAAGGAAGTGAGGAATCCTGATAGGAATTGACAATTGGTTTTGTGAATAGCTCTTGAATCATGTGGTTTCTTTCCAGTGCCGCCCTCCAGCTACCCGTCAAACCCTGTTACTAATGCGCTGGGAGCTCTGCCAACGATCCTGTGCATTGCTGCACAGGACAGCAGGGCTTTGCACTGTGCACTAATGAGCAAGTCACTGGCTTCTGGGGAGGTGTCATTCTCATGGTGAGGCCTGCAAACTGATAGTTATGGGATAACATCATGGCAGCATGCTAGGGAAAAGGCCAGGACTTATTCTAGCCGGAGGAGGAACTTCCTTCCCCAAATACTGACTGCAGGGAAAGCGATGCTGCTGGCGCTGGGGAAACCAGGCAAGAGGTAGAGAATAACCAGAAGCATGAACACAGTGGTTGCAGAGGCTACATCGGCTGGAGGAAGGTAATGGTGGGGAGGTTAAGAAAAGTGAGGTGAAGTTACAGAAAATCCTATTTTCTTCTCTCCCTGGAGGTGGGGGGAGGCCGCCCTTTTGGCCTCAACTACAGGATCTCTCCGTCGATCTAGTTCCAGTGGTGCAGACCAGTTGCTGGTGCTTTTTTATCTAGACCTGCTGTGAGCAGGGCTGGATGACAGGAAAGTAAAAACACACAAGTCCAGTCTACACAAGCGTCCCCTCCATGGCTAGCACCAGTGCTGGAGCAAAGGGAGAAGAATTTCAGTCTTCAGCATAAAAGCCACTGTAAACATACTGCTTGCCATCTTCCCTCAGAGGAGTTTTCCTTGTCTAAGGCATATTGGGGTTATGAGATTAGCCACTGCACCTCCCGTTATAAGCCATATTCCAGGGCAGGGGCAGTGGTTGTTATTTAAGGAGTAGCAGAAGAGCACATATGCTTTAGAAACAAGATTCTTGCCCTGAGGAGCTTACAACCTAACCTGACACAGGACAATTGCCAAGGGAAAGAGTGGGGCAATATGACAATCCCCCTCCCAGCCAGTCCCTCTGCCTTCTGGAGCTGATAACTGAAGAGAGACTTCCATTAGCAGCGATTTCTGTGAAATGTACAGGGAAAGGTCTGACTCGTTTCATTCCCTTCACTCACTCTCTCCTTCCTCGAGGTATCAGTGCTGCACTCCTGACTCCATGCAAGCCAGTGGGAGTTTTGCCTGATCAGGTGACCAGGGTCAGGCCCTCCTCAAAGTCCTGAGCTGCTCGGAGGGCAGTAGCTTGCATTTCCTGTTTGGAATATTTGCAGAGTCTAGGATTTTGAGAAGCAGATTCCACTGTAAAGTGTGCAAAGGCCCTTCTTCAAATCCAACATCCAGCAACTGAGCCAACCCCAGCACTTCCTAAAACGACATTAACACTCGGAGTCACATCAGCAGCTGAAACGTACCAGTTTTATAAATATTTCCCTTGAGGCTGAGCCATCCGGTTAAAACTCAGGATGAAGGAGTATTTAACCTTAATCCTCAATTTCTTCTCCATCTCTCTACCCAACTCTCCCCATCAACCATCAGCTTAGCCTCCTGAGGTCACATGATAATGATTTTTATTTCTCTGTGGGTCTGACTCTCAGGTGCGGCTGGCCTGTGTTCAGGGCAGGACCCAAAGAGAAAGGAAAAGTTGGCTTTTATGCTCTCTTGGTAGCTCTGCAATTCTTTGTTCAGCCCCTGGAGTCATTTAGAGCAGCTTAGAGCTCTCCTAACTTAGGTTGGGTCACCTATGGCCCCAAGCAACTGTTCTAGCACCTGGAAATAGTCAGAAAAGAGAGACTCTCCTGCCAATCCTTTTCACTGGCCACTCCCCTTCTCAGCTGGCCAGGGCTGCTGAGTTTAAGGCTTGTTTGTCAGTGGAGCAGCACAAAGGGGCCGTACCATACTGAAGAAATAGGACTTGCATTTCCACAGCCTGAGAAAGTCACTGCTGTGGGCCCTTGGAATGAGCTTGGCAGAGTTAAACCCAGCCCTAGAGTACATAGGAGGGCTCTATTTACTTCAGTGGGGAATTTGGCCCTCAGGGGCTCCTTCAGAGCAGGTCTGTCCATTGTGGCAGCAGGCCCTGCTTTGTTTATTACAAGCAATGGGGAGCTCAATAGCTGATGGGTGTTTTTTTGCTGGCAGGATACATGGGTTGGAGAGAAGAATATATCTGTACTGCTGAAGGTGAAAGTCCTTTTTGGGGCAGTCAGTTTTTAGCCCTGACTGTGTCCCCTTAAACTCATCAGTCATGAGTGTTGCAGCTGCTTTTTGGGTCACATGCCCAGGAAATTCTGTTTCATTCCTTTCTGTGGCTGGTAAGAGCTGAGGAGGGACAGGAGTAAGCACGCTGCTGCTGCTGGCAAAGCCTCCTCAAGCGGCTCATTTGCTTTAGAACTTGATACCCTGCCGAGCAGGCTGGGCACAATCCACTGCATAGGCAGAGGTCAGCTCAGTCCCTGAGAGATGGCACTCCCGGGCTCTCTTCTGAACCAAATGCAGAATAAACAAGACATGAATGGATTTCAGTATATGGCGACTGCCAAAAAGTGAGTTAGGAACAATGAGCAGTTGCATCAGGAGGCAGTTCCTTTTCCTGGATGTCATTTTCTGGCACAGGTCCATCTGAACGTGGCATCTTTGGCAGCTCAATGCTGAGCACAGTCTGTGAGGGAACTAAATCAGTCTCCACCTCACGCGGAGCTTCACCTTAGGGGCATTTAACCACATGTCGCAGAAACAGGTGGGTGCTGAGGAGTTGAATTTTAGCTTACGTCAGCAAGGCACTGGTAATCAGGACCCCGCTCAGAGCATTTCCAGCGTAATCTAGGTGAAAGCTACTGCTTTCAGTGGCTCAGAATCAGAGAGAGGAATAACTGATAGTCTCTTACTTGCATGCGGATAAACCAAACAAATGCCTAGTAAGCATGAACAGGAATCAAGAGTGCCAGATTTCCAGAGCAAAGGCAGAATTCCAAGTGAATTTCACAGCGAGCTCCATGCTTAAAGACAGTGTGTCTTTTCCATGGTCTCAGAGCCTGACAAAATCTCTGAACAGGGTGTGCTGTACAAATGCTGGCAAGTTACAGTCAACTTAAATGAAAAGGAGCAACTTAAATACAAACCACACCAGCGAAGGAGCTGGCTCAGGGAGTTATTGACATGGCTGAGAGGATCTGGCCATTCAAACAGTTCTCAGAAGTTGAGCACAGAAATAAGCCCCAGCGTCAGATGGCCCAGAAAGATCATAGAAGGTTTGAATTTCACACCTTTAATTCCTTATTGCCAAGCAGTTTAAATGAACACTTCATTATATACATTTCAAAATGAAACTGACAAAACGCCAGCTGAGATCAGTATGGACTCAAGGACATAGCACTGCCCGCTCCAAGGGCCTTTCAGAGGAGATAGAAAGCAGATACCTTGACCATTTGTGGGTCCAAATTCAGCCATGGCATACAGAGGCATAACTCCACTTAGTGCAAGAGCTGAATCTGGCCCATGATCAAAGATCCCATGATGTTTTTTAGGAACAGAGGAAACTTAGGGACAGGGTTCGGTAACATTGGAGCTCAAGTCATTAAAAACCAAACCAGTTTCCATTCTCTCTGCAGACGCAGGATGAAACCTGCTGTTCTCACATGCCTTGTTCTGACATTAGATCAAATCCTATCAGGGCTTTCTCTTTGCTGCTATCTGTTCCATGCCCATCAGAGCAACACAGCCGAGTTGGAGGTCTTCTGTTGCGTGGTGCACACAGGCAGGTTGTTCAGGTGAAATTCACCCCCCAGCGTGATGACTGCTGCACCACTTCAGCCCTATAAGTGGTGCATGGGTGGAGCAGACAGGTGGTGGAGGTGGGGACTCCAGACCTGTTCCAAATAGACTGGTGTGGAAGATAGCAGGGCAGCAGCACTGTAGTGAATTTCATCCAAGGGACATCTCTGTGCACAACCCATTGCAGAAGGTCCTCCCTTCCCCCCAGCCTCCACTGACTATCCTCATAAGAACATAACAGGAAACAGCAAAGATAAAGTTATTTCTGCAGAAAGGGCACAGCCATTTCTCATGTTAACTCCTAAAGGAGAAGGCTAAAAAGGGACAGTCAAGTGCCTCATCTTCTTTGCTTCCAACTGCAGAGGGTGTAATAAAGGCCAGACCCACAGGGGTGCTGATAAGAGACAGATCTTTATTGTCTGGCCCCGCTCACCAGACACAGGTCAGTGTTACAAGCAATGCCCTGTCACACGACAAAGGTTGTTCTCCTGCAAATCTAGTGGCGCTATTAGACGGCCCAAAGCAAAATTAACCAGAACTGTTTTTTTCATGCTGCAGTTAAACTCCACGTGATCATTTAACCTGAGTAGAGCTCGGAAGAGGATGTAGCAAGATTTCGCTGAGGACCCCCTCACCTCAGGACTGTCTCTTCCCCACAGGGATTCCTATGCATTTGGAAATGCAAGTGAAGTAATGGAGATTGAGCCCTCGTACACTGACTTTATTTCCTGTGATCGCACTGGGCGGAGGAACGCTATCCACGACATCCAAGGAGACTCAACCACCATCAGCATGCGGAAGCTGGCAGGCGACATAGGCAAGCTCTCCATTGAAGGAGCAGGTAAGTGTGCAAGGTGAGGAAACTGACAGGCGACATAGGCAAGCTCTCCATTGAAGGAGCAGGTAAGTGTGCAAGGTGAGGAAACTGACATGGGCTCCCTAGGCCTAGCCTGAAAGGCCAAGATATTCAACTCCATGCAAATTCAGGGAGTCAGGTGTGACCTGAAAAGCTCACAGCTGGAAAACCCAAGCACATTGAAGAGGAATGGTCCATTCTTTCCTAGTGTCACTGCCTTCTTATTTAATGGGTACGTTTGTCTGAACTCGTCACTGTGAGCTCCTTACAGTGAGTCTGAGGGTGATTCAGGTTTTAATTCGTAACGGGTAAAACACTAACATGCTCCTGTCAAAGCTCTTTGTGTAAACCAGTTCAAGCGCTGATGTTTCTACTGCAGGGAACGCAATGGCAAAGGGCACCGGCAGGGCAAACTGACCCCCACTGTGCCAAAGGCTTTAGAATAATAGACTCTTTGAAAACCTAAACAGTAGTTATGTTTCTATGATTTTTAATAACAATAGAATTTTTTTTTGTAATCTTTCCCCTGCAGCCATTCTGCTGCTGCTGTCACACATGCTGACCAGCAGGGAGCACTAAGGCCAGGGAGCCTAAAAGTGAAACCAACTCAAAGCAGTTTCAGAGTAGCAGCCGTGTTAGTCTGTATCCGTAAAAAGAAAAAGAGGACTTGCGGCATCTTAGAGACTAACAAATTTATTAGAGCATAAGCTTTCGTGAGCTACAGCTCACTTCATCGGATCCACTACGTGCATCTGATGAAGTGAGCTGTAGCTCACGAAAGCTTATGTTCTAATAAATTTGTTAGTCTCTAAGGTGCCACAAGTACTCCTTTTCTTTTTTCAAAGCAAAGTGACACTGATCAGTCTACCTGCCTGTTGTGTAAAAAGCACAAATGGGGACAGTAAAGTTTTTGTTTTTAACATTCCTTCCATTTTTATCTTCTGAGCTTTGATTTGTAACAGGGATAAAAATGTGTTTTCAAACCCTTTTTACCCTGATAATACCCCTTTAAGTATGTTACTAGTGGATTCTAATGTGATCCAGCAGCCATAGAGCAAATATATTGGCAGCCAGCTACCAGGAGTTTCAGAAGACATCCGAAAGAACTCACTTGTGTGACCCTGTAACTGCAATGTCCCCCGCTTAGAAAGCAATCGTTGCTCTAGCACTGCCCTACCTAAGCATTCCAGGATGTCATCTCAACCCCTAAAACCCACTTTCGCACCCAGCCTCCCTTGTTCTAGAATAGCCTTTTGAAGTTTGGTGCATGTTACAGGTTGCATTCAGCAGCATACAGCCTGCTGCTTTTAGGCCAGTGGTTCTCAAACCTTTGTACTGGTGAAGCCTTTCAGATAGCAAACCTCTGAGTATAACCCCCCTTATAAATTAAAAACACTTTTTTATATATTTAACACCATTATAAATGCTGGAGGCAAAGTGAGGTTTGGAGTAGAGGCTGACAGCTCACGACACTCATGTAATAACCTCGCAACCTTCTGAGGGATCCCGACCCCTAGCTTGAGAACCCCTGTTTTAGGCCCAATATGTGGCCCCAGTGAAGTCAGTGGTGGCTTTGCCACTGACTTCAGTGCGATCAAGATTTAGTCATTATTGGTCACTTCTTTGAGTTTGGGTACATGGCTGTGTGTACATAAAACACAGCTGGCTATACAAGCACAGCAGAAGTAGTTTGCTGGTGGTGGTTGGGAGTGTGAGGGAAGGCGTATAAGCTTCAACCTGACTGGTGGCTTCTCTTTTAGTGGAAGTCTTATCAATGCTCCTTTTCATTCGTTAGAAAAAATAAGGGCCACAGTCTCCTGTAGAGGGGCTAGATATACATCATGCTATTTTGGATCATGAAAGAGGGAGGCTAACATTTTGAGGCATTCCATCCCCTCCTCCCGAAATGGCTTCTGAAAACAACATGCTTAACTGAAAACCATGATAAAAAACCACTCTCATTCCCTCCAGTGAAGTTCCCAAGCTCTGCAGGAGGCAAGTACAGTGGGATCAGAGCATACAGCCTGCAGCCTCTTCTACTCTATCAACAGCCAGAGAGCAAGAGCCAGCCCTGCAGTGGTTCAAAATTGCTGGTCCAAGTCTCTCCTTGAAAATAACCCAGAGGCTTGCAAATTCCATCCACTTCTCCAGGACCTGCTCTGGCATGAGCTTGGGCCACTAAACCCAGCCGGGGGGCGGGAGGGGGGGGGGAAATGGAGGTCTCAGTGCCTGAGCTCCAGCCGGTGTGGGAATATCTACACTGCTATTTTTAATTCAGTAGGGTGAGCCCCTCACACCAAGTCAGTTGATGCAGGCTCTGAGACTTGCTGCTGCGGGTTTTGTTCTGCAGTGTAAATGTACTCTAAAAGCAGTGGCGTTACAGATGGAGCGAGTAACCTTTTGTTCTCTTAGTCACAAATTTAATCCCCCTTGCTTCCTTTCGGTTTACAGGAAACCAAGCTGCTGCTTCTGCTTCTGAGAAGGAACCTGAAGTGAGACTCAAGGGGCAAGATGGCACCCCCCCATCATGAGCATCGCAAGAGTGGGGGGTGGGGAAGGAAGGGTGGGAGGAGGAAAGAACTGTAAACACTAAATGGGAACGTTCCATCAAATTTCCTGACAACTGAGAGCCAAACCAGAACAATGAATTCTCCCTTTAAATGCTTCTGCTGCGACCATTCTGTTCAGATACCTGTAGGAAACTCATCAGTGAGTGGTACATCCATGGAACTCTACTCCCATCTAGAACAGCTCAGAACAACACTGTACGGGTGGTAGTCACATGACCCACTCTCAAAGTGCCTCAGTAGCAATTTTCCTCTACAGGACATTTAAAATCTACACTTCAGCCTTTGCTGTATAAGGTACATTTTCTACTCTGTACATTTAGACTATTTATTTATTTCCTGTTCCCATAGATTAGAGATTTTGGCGCTTCCCTTAATTCACCTTTCTTCTGTATCCAGCTTAGAGGTGAATGGATATTTAGCACTGCCTACACAGACACCTGGAGTCATGGGGATCAGCTGGGGAGGGGTGACGGGAGTTCCTGCTGCATTAATATTGAACACTATTAACCCGTGCTGCTACTTTTTGGGAATCACAAAAGGACCAAAGCTCACAGGTGCATGGACAAACTCCACCTGCAGGCTCAGCAGCACCACACATGGGCACCATTTGGCATTGTAGGGTTTTCATATACTGTTAGAAGAAGGGCAGAAGAGGCTTTTTTGTGTGTTGTGACAGTTGATAAAATTCAGATTAATCTCTTCCAGATTCCATCTAGCTCCAAGGTATTTATTTCTGGAAAAGTTTCACATGCTCTCACTTCGGAGACATTTTTCATGGTAAAAATTGTTTGATAAACTATAAGCTTGTTGTAATAAAGAACACACAACTCTCAGATAATAAAGTTGAGTGGGGTTTTTCTGCAATTGTCTGTTCCCCCCACTTCTATCTCCTGAAACGTGGAATCGCAAGCTCATCACACTAGATCACATCTATGTTGGGAACAGAGGGAAAGGAGCTATTTCAAATGACACCAGTGCTGTCCAGCTTCATATGCTCCCAAGTGCTGGAGCAACTTCCAGCTGAGAGTGGACTGGAAGCCGGGCTCAATAAATGCAAATTAATCCACTAGTTTGACACCAATGTCCTCCTATTTGCTAGAGACCAACTCCCCTGGCAGTGGTTATTTGATGTCTCTAGGATTTTCATTTGAACTTTGGAGCACAGCTCCTTCAGGGTCCAACCTCATACACGAAGCACGATTGGGCGGGCTCAGGACTTGGCTGAGAGACCAAGGTGCTAGAGGAAATGCTGCTGGTGACGTAAGGTGTCCTTTCCACTCAGAAGCACTGAGCCTCCCCCCAACACACAGCGAGTGCATGACCAGAATTCCATGTGCACTATGAAAGAAAGAGTGATCCAGTTAGGGCTCCAGAAGAGGACAAGAGCCCAGCTGGAATCCGATGCTGTGTTTTCCTCTCATGTCTCCCAAAGATTAACGAATGGACCCCATGCCACCTCCAAGAAAGGAACGAGCACGTTGCACCCCCACGCCACCCCAACCTTCCCTTCCCACAAAAAAGGAGCTGTAATCACTGGGCCACACTAATCCACAATAGCCTTTCTCCCACTCGGTGGACCTTGGCACTAGCACTAAAGCAGCTGTAAAGAGTGCGACTAGGCTGAGGCAGAAAAGGAGAGAGAAACATTCCCACATGGTGACCCAACACCAAAATCTCCTTCTTGGCAAGAGGGAAATTAGAGGGGAACAATATTACGAGTTCAAATTTTATCAAACTAAACAAGGCCATAAACGAGGTCGGAATGTGCTGCCAGACAGACCAGACACCTCCAAGGAGCCTAAGAAATGAGATGACTGCAGAGCCAGGATAGAGACTTTTATGGCTCTGAAGCACCTAGAAAACAAGGATTTAGCAGCTAGCAGGTGCAGCTTCTGCCTTTTTTTTTTTCTTTGACAATCCAACAACCAACCTCAGGTCAATCAGCTTCTCTGGATCATGCTGCCAACTTTGCTCCGACATGGTATGTAAGAGCCCGCTCTTGTTCCCATTGAAGTCCGCGGCAAACTGGCCACTTTCTCAGTGACTCCAGTAAGAGCACAGTTGGGCTTTAAATGTCCAAGTCTCCTGTTCTCTAAAGCTCTGGCTGAGTAGAATCCATGTCTCATCCAGCCTCCCACATGCTCATAAGAATGGAGCAGCCAGGAAGAGCAGAGAACAGAATAATACGCTATAAACTCAAGCACTACAAGGGATGGGCAAATCTTAGGTCTCTCAGCTCACAAGAGTGTGCATTCAAGGGTTATTTTTAGCCCAAATCACCTGTTTGCAAACTACAATTGGATAGGAAAGATGGGGGCATCAGATTTCCCCTGTGAGTAAAAGACCCGTGTCAGCTGCCATCCCCAATTGTGCTGAAAGAACAAGCACATCATATTATTTAGTAACATCCTGGCTTTCAGAGATGCTAGGCCCACAGAGCTCCCACTGACTTCAATGGGAAGTGGAAGTAAAACTCTGATCATGGACATAGTGGTAGAAGACCCTTGCAAAAGTGGGCCTCCAAAAGTGAGCTGACACTAGGATCTAACTGACTGCAGAGGGAACAGTTCCAAGTTCAGCGTTGCCTCACAGCTCTGATTAATTCTGCACAGCCCGGAAGGAAAAAAACACCAAACAAAACATTGTTTTTGGATTACATGGCAGAAAAATCACAGCCCAATGCCCAGTAATAACACTGTCATGTCTGGCAGTGACAGGTCTCTTTCTTTGAGCATAATGGGGTAAATGATGTGTGAAATTGGAACAGCTTATATCGACAGCTCTGAGGAAGTTGTGAGCCTCCAATGTCTGAACAAGAGACGCGTTTGCACTTCAAACAGGAGTCTCCGCCCACACCAGTGTAACTCCACTGACTTTGAGAGAGTTACTCCTGATTTGTACCATTATGGGGGGGGGGGGGGTTAGGCCTCAAAGTTACTGAATAACAACATTTGCCATGTGTACACCCAGGGCCTGATTCTGATCCAAGATGCATCCATTCTATAATGGTGTAAGTCCTGTGATTTCAGGGATGCTATTCCCAATTTACATGTCTGCTAAATGGGAGAACAGGTCCAACCTGGCCTCTGCTTCCATCCATCCCATCTCCAATTTTTCCCTTCAAGCAACCAGAGCCCAGCTTGTGGCACTCAGGGTAACTGCACAGATTCCACCACTGGTTGTGATTGACTGCAGAGGCCCTAGGGATATGGAGGTGAGAGGAAAGTTCAAAGATTACCCATAGAACTACAGTATGGAAAAATTCACGTTACTTTTTTGTAGGTCCTGTCAAAACAGCAGCTAGTGATGGTGGTCAGTAGGTAGATGTTTTATCCTTTTTATTATGTTGGCAACATGCTATTAGATACTAAATATATGTTAGATATATATAAAATCCCAGAGTCAATTATCCCCCAGGTTCTAACAATGTGGGTCACATTTGGCTAGAACTATGGTGCAGAATTTGACAGTTTCCTTTTAACTCTTTAAGCAGAAATTAGAAATAAAATTAAACCAGAACAACATTTCACTCAGGGTCTCCAGAATGCGAACAGGTGCCCCCCCCAGTCCTCCCACCCCCGATTTCTCCTGCCTGGAGCAGGGTTTACTCTGCTCAGCCTGTGGGCGAGAGAGGCGGCTTGCTGGGTCCTGCTCCCTCGCTGAGGCTGGCAGGACGCTGCCTCCTGTGTCCTAGTGCCCATCGTTGCCGTCTTGTGTGTGTGCTGGGTCCTGTTTCTATACAACTGGTGAGTGCCTGTGGAGGGGCAGGGCAAGGGGGTGGGGGGGAATAGGCAGTGGGGAAGGAAGAGGGATGATATAGGGTAGGGGGGAGAGAAGGGGACGGGGAAATGAGGCAGGGGGACAGTGTGGAGAAGAAAAGGGATGGAGTGGGGAGAGGAAGAGGGAGGGGATGGGACGGGGGAATAGATGGGGATGACAGAGTGCGGCCACCAGAGGGAGCACTGCCTACTCGCTTCGCAGAAATGGCGGTGGAGGGATGCCCTCTCCCCCCCCCCCAACCCCAGCTACATGTCACCTTTTGGAAGGATGTGCATGCTACAGGCTGCAGCAGACAGCAACTGCCTGCCCATCCACTGCTGGCCATTTCCAGACCCTTTTTTTCAATAAATAGATTGGGCTACTTTGGGGCTTGTTTTTAAGTGGCTTTGGGCCAGTGGTTCTCAACCTGCGTCCCAATCAGCCCAGAGCTGTGCCCATGTGACATCCTCAGAGCCATACTGGTAGTATTGGATGCTACAATGGTAAATAGGTTGAGAACCATCTGGCTAAAGGCTGTAAACGGGAGGTCCTCCCTGGCCTCTGCACACTAGACAAATGGCCAAATTCAAAACATTTTGAGTTAGGTCACTGACATTTTCAGTTTGTACTCAGCAAATGCAAGAGAAATCCGCGAATGGCTCTGGGGTGACTAAAGCTGCATTTTTTGGCAAATAAACTATTTGCTGAAACAATTTCACCCAGTTTGAAGCACATGAGGAAGGTGGGGAAAATACTGTCTTCTACCATGGTTTGACCACAGCCGCAGCTCAACATGATTACTTCTGTAGTGCAAAGAGGGACTAAAGGTAGATCAGCAAGGGAACTAGAGCACCAAAAAGTCACATCAAAATGTTACCACCACCACCACAAAGAAAGAGGGCCTTATTTTGCTCTCATTTACACCGGGATGTAAAACTGGCATAAGCCACAATGGAATTATGCCAGAAAACTCCACCTGTACATTTGTGAGTCAGAAATCTAGGAAATCAGATATCTATTTAGTATGTGGGTGCTGTATGTAGGTATATACGGTGGGAACCATGGAAATACTGCTTTATAGCGTATGCCTCGGACTGTAAAGGTCAGCAAAGTAATACCATGGCACCTCCTCCCCAAATGCTCCCACTAAAACAAAGAGGAGTCGAGCACACATGGGGAGAGGTGAATGCAACCTGCCGGCTGGTAGAAGCAGGATTAGGATGGGTTGTTTGGGACCATCCCGTAGGCTTCATACAGCTTACTGAGAAGCTCGTTCTTTTCTTTCTCAGGCAGGAAGCTGGACTTAGCTGCGTTGATGTTCTGGGAGGAAAAGAAGAAAAAAGACTGAGATAGCTGGGTAATACCCACAAGTGTGAGTGTGGGGTTCTACGTGCACAAATCTTTGTGCATCAGTGAGTGTGAGCGAGTTGGTGTAAGTCAAATGACACTTTTGTTAGCACTGCTACTCTTGAGCTCTTTTCAGCAGCCTCAGTTTTCAAAGGAACCTGCTCCTACTCAGGATTTGTGATGGGCTTAAAAAAAAGCAGGAGATAAACAATGTGTCTTAAATTCCTTTATCGGGTTCCAGGATGTGCAGTTCAGGGGCCTGATCCAAAGCCTATTAAAGTCAAGGGAAAGACTCTCATTGACTTCAATGAGTTTTGGATCAGGCCCTGCCTGATATGCTGCTGTTGTAACAAAGTTCACTACTGGCTTCCCTTAACAATTTACAAAAACGTCTCTCTCCCCTTAATTTATAAGCTTCCTTTCATTAAACAGAAAGGAACAGCTCGTCTTCTGCAGGAGCCTGCAGCAAAACTGCCCATGGATTTAACGGTATAAAGATCAGAACTTTCTACAGCTGGAAGGAAGAACTAACGCATAAGTCTACTCTCCAGGAAGACAGACGCTTGCTCCTTAAATGAGTCCCCTGATACAGGCCCAGTGCTTTCTCCTGCACAGCTGCATTCTGCAAATTCATCTCCAACACACAGAAAGGAAATCAACTGGTCTCCAACATATGGTAGGATGCATGAATGCCTGGACAGTACATATCTCCTTTCAACCCAGTGCACATCTAATGGTGAAACAGGAAAGCATCAGAGGTTACCCACAAACAAGTGAAACTCTATCAGACTATTTTTCTGTCCCTTTATCTTAGGTACAAGGCAGATGAAAAACAGAATTATTAGGATTTTCAGGACACTGCACATGCCAATCTGCATGCAAAAATGCAATGACGGACACCATGTGACCCTATAGGTAATGGCAAAAGGAAATGGCCACGTTGTAGCCAATTGGTTTGCATATCAGTTACACTGGGCTAACTGCATGCTCGTGTTGAAAACTGCTATTGCGCCCCCACATAATTCAGCTTTTTCTCCCCATAGTTTTAACTCCGCTGAACTCTCTTCCAGTTTCATGTTTAAAAATGAGATTTATCTCAGAAATGATGGATCACGTTCGGCTCCAACACGCGGCTTTGCACAGAACATCCCAAGACAACTTACCACTCTCTTGAACTCCTCTTCAGTGAAGCCCAGGAACTGCTTAGCTATTTTGTAATCAGTCTCAATTGTACAGTTCAAAATGAGTGGGCTATCAGAGTTCAGGGAGTAATTGGCTTTATCATTCATAAACCTGGGAAAACGGAATTTAAAGTGGGACAAATATTAGAGTTTGCATAGTTTGTGTTTTTCCAAGTGTAAAATACACTAAAAAAACCCCACAGCTTGCCACCCAGTTTGGCTACTTTGTATCCAGCTAGATAGACAAATTCCAATGAAAGTTATAGTTTGCATTCCAAAAGGTCATGTTGCTATTCACCATCCTATTTTTGCAACAACAAACCATTTGTTGGATATATGTTCAAAGTGCTCGGCCCCACTATCCACTCCAGAGCCAGACAGCAATGCACTGCAATCAGGAGCTTAGCCTCCTGTTTGCTCAGGGCAGGGGCCTGAGGCTGGCAGAAAGCTCTCTCATAAAAAAAAATCTAACAGTATATTTGTTACAGAGGCTCTGAACTGATCCCTTAGCCTATACACAATACTCTGACAAATGGTTAGAACTTGCTTCTCATGTGAAATAATAAGGTAGCTATACAAAAGTGAAGTCTGAATTAATTACTTGAAAATAATATATTTAAACGTCTTACTGAATTACTGGGTGTTTCCTAAAGTCTGGATCACATGCTCCAGTGAGAACACTGCACAAAAGACACGCCTATATGTGTAGGGGGGGAAAAAAGCAGAGTCAGTCTCTTCCATAATGCTGCACACAGAGACAAGTTCTGAAGCTCTCTAGGCAGGGCTGGGCCTGAAAAGCACCATATAGATTTACAGCTCTGTGAAAACAATAATGATCGTCAACTCCCAGCTTCTGCAATGAGCATTTACCCCCATGCCTGCTGGATATAAACATTTTTGAACACTTGTTTTTTGGCTACTTGTTTCTGCCCATGCATAGAAGCCCTTTGTCATTCCCACCCCATCTCTCTCTCCCACCTTAGCCCAGCCATTCTGGTAAAACAGCCCCCATCGGAGTGAGCAGTGACCTATGATATTGCCATGTGTAAATGAAACCTTGGTTAGGAAAGTGATCGCAGCCATCTGCTCAGGATGGTTTTGTTAGTTAGTTTACACTAAATACTCCTGGGGGAATTCTGCACCATTGTGCAATGCAAAATTTACACAGAAATTAATGTTGTGCATGCAGAATTTCCTTTCCCCTCCCCCATGACAGAAATGGGCTGCAGAGCTGCTGGCCACCAGTAGGGTCCGCTGGACTCAGCAGAGCCCAGCTCACAAATAGAAGACACTGCTGTGGGGAGGGGAAGGGAGCTGGAGGGTTCCCCACAGCTGCAGTTCTCAGCAGGACTGGAAGGAAGGAGGCAGTGTACAGCATCAGGTGGTTTCTCCCTCTGGATCCTTGGGCTCTGAGGCTTAGGGGATAGGCTGAACAGATAGCAAGTGTCAAAAAATCAGGACAGGAGGTGGGGGGTAATAGGTGCCTATGTGAGAAAAAGACCCAAAAATCAGGACTGTTCCTATAAAATCGGGACATCTAGTAGGGGATGTGGGCTGGGCTATGGGGACGGAGGGGTGCAGGTGACTCCACTAGGGGGGCCTCGCAGCTGGACTCTGGGGGGATGCCCCGTGACTGGGCTCTCGGGGCGAAGGGGCAAAGAAACAGGAACTGGGTTGTCGTAGGGGTTTCTTTAATTCTCTACTCCTCGGGGAATTTTTGCGTGTGTCTGTATTGTTACAGACATACATGCTGACAGGTATTTTGAAATAAATTACTAAAGTAATTGAAACTGGCATGATTATATAGTGTTATTTTGACAAATATAGCCAAAGCCCTGGGCCCTTTAAATTGCCGCTGAAGCCTGGGTGGCGTGGACCAGGCAGCACTGAAGGGCTGGCTGGGGGAGTCTGGCCCCAACCCTGCCTCTTCCGCCCGAGGCCCTGCCCCTTCTGGGGGCCAGAGCCGTCCCCGCCCGACCTTGCCCAGGACCCCAGCCACCCTGTGTACCGGTAAGTCCATTAAGTTACTTTCACCCCTGCCCAACACTCTGCCCCAGCCTGGAGCCCCCTCCTGCACCCAAACTCCCTCCCAGACAGAAACTAATATAATAGCTGTTCTAGGGTAAGAAGCAGCAGGCTATTTTGAATTACCTTAACTATATTCTACATGTTTTAAGACTGAAATGTAACCACAGAATGGCTTTATGTTAATTAAAAGGCAAGTTTAGTATAGGGTTAATAGCCTCGATGCCATAATTGTGATCATTTTGTTTCAAATTAGGAAAAATACTTGTATACAGGTACCCCACAAAATCTAATAGCCCCAGGCCCACAGGAGAGTTAATCCAGCCCTGGTGACTCCTGTGAGCCTAACACCATGACCACTCACCCTCTGGCTGGGAAGGGGTAAAGGCGTCTCTCTACTCAGAGAGCCGGTGCTGCTCCAAGCATCAGCTGAAGATGGACTAGATAATACAGGCTCCCTTTCCCCAAGGCTGAGCATGACTCGACCTCTGGCACTCAGCACAGAGAGGGATCCAAACTTGTATCCCCTCACCAGCCTAGTCAGTTAAACGCTGGAGCCTTGTATGTCTGGTTTCCACCAAGAGTCTCAGCTATATTCAAACTGTGGTGTGGCGAGCGGATTTCACTCTAAACGCTGTTAGCACTTGGACTCCAGGTAGCAGCAATTTCACCCCTATAGTAAAGGCATTTACGTCCATGTTCATTATCTGAAGTGCTGACTTGTCATACAATGCAAATGAGGGCTGACCTCTCACTCTCAGACAGAACGATCCCCACCCCTGCAGAATTAGTCATTACCTCAAAATGCATCTTCCTACCCAACAGCTCCCTATAAAGGGCTGGATCTTCCAGGACATGGTAGCCGTGGCCAATCCGCTCGGTCTTCAGGACATTGATTGCCTGTAGAGAATAGAAAACATGTAAAGTCTCTCTTAGCTCTGTGCAAGGGCCTGACTCCTGCTCCCCAGAGGATTAGGCAGGCCCACAGGAGCTCCTGAGCCCTCCAAGCCCCAAACCAGGACTCCAATCCACGCCTGCATGCATGACGTGGGGGCCCAGTTCCTAGGAGAGCCTGCTCCTTCCAAGTGCTATATGAGGCTTGATCTCCGGCTCCCTCTTTGTATGATGCACAGACTCTGCTCCCTTAGAGCAATGGGGGGATTTGGCTCCAAGGGGCTACTGAGTGATGGGCCAGGATTTGGCCCTAGCTACCTTTGTCCCCTGCATTACAATACAGAGTATTTTGCAGCTCTGCTGTAACTTATTCCACTGCCTTGCGCTGGGGTTTCTTACCTCCTTGATGACAGACGGTGCCCCAACCTCCCCAGCGTGGACAGTGCGATGAATGCCACATCTTTCAGCTTCCTGGAAAAGCCCACATGAAGCAAAGAGTGAAAACGCTGCTGTGGGTTTGGGGAGACACAGAGGCACGGGGGGGGGGAGAAGGGATGTGAACAAACTATCAGGACAGCAGCCCCACCACTGACTTCTCTCTGCCTTTAAGACAGAGCGAATGCTTTCAACAGACCATTAGGCTGAGAGCTCCAACCCCAGGAGTAACCACTGTGGAGCAACACAATCAAAACAAGAAGAAAATCAATTACCAATCTCAGACCGCGTAGGAGCTGGGTAGGTGAGTGTCTGGGAAGCCCAGCCAGCACTAGGGAATGAAAGCAGTCACCAGCTGGCAGTTATTCATAGCCCACATGCAGCAAGTTCAGTGAGTCTCAGTCCAGTCCCTGGTGTCCACATCACACAAACACCCCCACAACTACAGTACAACTGTCTCTCTTACTGGCAGTCTCAGCAGACAGGCCAAGGACTAACTGAGCCATGGAGACCGACCTGTCCTCTCCTCCCCTTGAGGCACGTTGGCTGAGGTGATGGGGCAAGGGGGAAGCTCCCACTGCTGTGGCCTCTGCCGTACCTGTTCTAGAGAGGAGGGCCTGCTGTCCCAGGAGCTCTTAGCTTGGCACCTTTCATCAGTCTCACACACACAGGTTGCTGCAGCTGTTTTGTATTACTGAATTTTTCAGGTGCTTTGTGAATTTTCCACTTGGTTTGCAACCACTGCATATCCAGTCTCCGCTCTAAACTACTGGGTAAGACACGGCTCCGCTTGGTATGTTAATAAGAAAAGCCCTAGATGCGTCCACTTGAAATTAAACCAAGACTCCCTGTGTCTGCAGTGATAGCTTTGTTTTAACACACTCTTGTCATATGTCCTGCACAGAACAGGGACTCAGACAGTTACCCCGAAGGCTGACCATTCAGTCAGGGCTAAGCTTACCAGTCTTTCCCTTCACACTGGCCTTTCACTCATGTGAGAAAATGCTAATTTGGGGAGTTCTGAGGATGAACAGATTAATCCAACCCCGCTGAAATCTATGGAATGACTCCAGCGTGTTTTGGATTGGCCTCTGAACTATCAGAGTGAAATGCTTCTCCTACTGATCCCTATGATTAAGTAAGAGTGAACGAGAGTTTTGCCATTGACTTCAATGAAGCATGACAGGGCCTTCAGGGCTCTGAGCAATGTGTTTCAGAGAACTCAGAGGCAACAATTTAAGACAAAGATTCTGTGCTCAGGCAAAACTCCTTCCATTCCATCAGTTCCAGTTACCTGCTCTTTCATTAAGAACCAATGTGTCTGCTCACTTTTATTGTTTATTTACTTATCCCCCTTTGGTGTGCTACGCAGATTAGAAAACAGCGAGATGAGCAGGAATTTCTGTGGGGTTGTGCACGGGGGAGGAGGGAAGCCAGGAATCTCTCTCCCACCTCCATTCTCAGGGTATGTCTACACCGCAATCACAGGCACGACTGGAGCTCGGGCAGACATACGGGAGTAGATTTAATCTAGCTAGCGCAGGTTCCAGAGCAGCGAAGCTGCAGTAGCGCACACTTCAGTGTGGGGTAGCTGCCCAAGAATTACACAGGGTTATAGACAGGTCTGCACAGAAGCATGTGCTCTCACACCTTCGCTGCTCCACGATCTGAGATAGCTGGATTAAAGCTTAGCTCAGGTATGTCTACATGAACTGCAATCACACCCCTCGATTGCTATAAAGACGTCCCCTCCAAACAGCATCCTCTGACTCTAAATAACCCAGAACTTCCCAACCAAGGTGACTGTCCATTCCTCTCTGCATGCTTCTTTGGTTTATAACATCACTTACCTAGGACTTTAGCACGAGCTAATTATCTAAAGTCACAGCTTCAAGATCTTTACATGGCTTCCCATGATCTCCCCACAACCTACTGCAGGCAAGTCACAAACAGAACTCTCCCTACTACCCCCAATTGTAGTGACAGTCATTGACTTCTCCCAGCCGGAGTTTAAATGGCAACACAACTGAAAACTGGGAACATGGGTCCAAAGGCAGACATCGGATCCCTTCATCATAAGCCTCTCATTTCATAAGTCATATTATCCATGTTACTGTTGATACGTGAAGCTCCAATGTGAGGGCAATTTAGAAAAGGATGTGGCAAATTGCCGGCACGATTATGATGCGTCCCACGCTTCCTCTTCTTGGGGGGGTTCAGGGCGCAGTTTCCTGCCCTTGAACTAGGGTATCTACTGTCCCACTAGTAACCCAGAGAAGGGTAGTGGAGAGGGAGGGACCCGGGCCCACCCTCTACTCCGGGTCCCAGCCCAGGGGCCCTAGGGATAGCGGTAAACCACTTGAACTAGTGCTTCCTTCCTCTGGACTACTTCCCTCTCCTGCTCTTCAGCTTGTGGGGCTTCCCGCCCTCTCTCTCTGCACAAGCCGGGTGTATCTTTACCTAGAGTCTTGGTCTTCTAGCCAGCTACGGCACTTCTCCAAACTGCACTCTGCTCCAACTCCAAACCGCTCTACTCCAACTCCTTCCCCTGGCTGATTGAAGCAGGGGGGTTTTATCAGGTGACTAGCTTCAGGTGCTGTAATTGGCTTCAGGTGCTTTTAATTAATCTATAGAAACCTTTCTTCCCTCTACAGGGAATAAGGCTTCTCCTCATCCTGAGACTTACATATCTCTCCTATATCACTCTCCTGCTGCCTTCTGGCCATGCTGTAATCACAGGGAGCATTCTACTTTAATGCCGGCTGAGAAAGCCTGACAAATTAGAACTTTTGTTCCTTCCGTGTTTCTCTGAGTCTGAATGAGATGCTGGCTTTCAGACAAGAACACGTCAAATCCTTCAGGTTGAGACATTTGGACTTTGAGACCCCACGCATAGGGAAGCTAGATATCAACTGATAAACTGTTACTTTCCATCCTGTTTTATCAGCCTTTAAACTACCTGGATGTAGCGTGATAAGCAACTAATTGATTCATCTTGTATAAAGCAGGTAAAACAATTGCACAAGATGAAGGTACAGCGGCTTGATTAGTGCTCATGACAAGGAACTTCAGCATGTTAGAAAGGATAAGAAACTGCTACGCAAGTAATATCTTATGAATAAGTGCTTAATGGAAAGATGATAGCAAGTGAGAAACTGCATGGATTTCAAAAATGGCACTGGGCATTTATGCAAGGGGACACCGATTATGAAAGTACAGAAGTTCAGGGCCATGCAAAACAAAGTATATTTCTTCCATACTCTTCCCCTCGCTCTCAAGTTTTTGCTTTCACATTAGGACATTTGTAATGATTCCCATGACAACCACAGATGGCAGTCGGACTGTTAACTACAACAGTATACCCCTGAGATATTCCTGATTCTACCTCAACCAAACACCTGACACCCACACTATTTTTAAAGCCAGTGTCCTCTCAGGCTGGGTTCCTGAGCACCCTCAGCTCCCACTGACCTATGCCAATCATGTAACTTCTTAAAATACAAACACCCCTAGAGTCCTAAAATCCTGAAATATAGATGGGAGATATTTGTATGGGGCTTCCTTTTTAAGCTACAGCAACATCTAGTTAAAAAGAATACATTTGAGGAAAGAAATCTCCTCCAATATCATCATCTTAGTTTATTACAATGGAAAAAACTTTGAATATATTTTTACACTGTTTATCTAATTGATTTAGTTTCTGCATTTTACTCAGCTGGAGGCAGTGAAGATGCACTAGCCGATTTCATATTTGGTATGGAGTTCTGATCCTGCAAATCAACGTAAGCAGGCAGCCCAATGCAGTCACTGGAGCAGTCATGCAGATCTGAATGCATGATCATTTTACCACCAATTTCACTTTGTGGTTCTGTGCACCAGCTCAACGCTGAAGAACCAAAATTGTAAATGCCGCTGGAACACATTGAAATAAATACATCTCTTTATACTTAAATCCTGTATATACTCTATAATTAATTTAAAAACCAAATTAAAAGTAATATTTCTACTATGCCAATAAAACACTTCTAGTAATTTTAAGACATGGTTTTTAAGCCCTACAGGCCATTTTTGGTCTGAACTACTTGCCAGAAAGAAAATGATACAAGATTTTTCAAGAAGCTAATTGAACAAACCTCATAAGCCTTCCTATGCTCTGGGAAGGTCTCAGCCACCAACAACTCATCCCCAGCCAGGTCTATGGCTACCACCGTATTGTTCTGGTATTTCTTACACAGCTCCACCACCTCCAATGACCAGCCTGGAAAGAAGAGCAGCAGGATTCAGGAAAAACATTCCACCAGAGTCACCCCTGAGCTCTTGTCCAAACCGATGTGGTTGTTCACCAGGCATTGGACAGTATTGGAAGACAGGATTTTGGGCTGGATGGACCATTGGTCTGACTCAGTATGGCCGTTCTTATGTTTTTATGAATAGAAAAATTAAGTTCATTTCCAGGATTTCCCCCAAGTTTGAAGCCCTATAAAAAGCAACAAAACCCTAGAGCCAGATTTACAGACCAGAGCCAGAGAGGAAGAGCCCCACCAACAAGTGAGCTCACTGCCTGTAAAGTTGGTAGACATGACAGGTTTTAGCCCTGGTTATTAGGCCTTCCAAGGGAGAGCCCTTCGTTATCATTACAGCCCTTGACAAGAGCAAAACTCCATGAGTCAGCCCCAGTAGATTGTATTACGTTGTTACTTTGCACTTTAGAATGTATGTGCCTGACTATATAGTGTGGGAAGAACTGCAAACCCCTGCTTTCTCATTATCACAGGTCAGACAAAAGGGTTGGGGATGGGGTGGGCAGAGAGATCCTGTTTAAAATGGAAGGGTCATGCACTAGATGGATCTACACCCATACTACCATCATCTGGAGTTACACTCTGGGCATTAAGTGCAATGGCAGAAACATAATAATCCTAAGAGTTAACTGCTATTTCACTCTTTTCATCCATAGATCTGATAGCGCTAAGTCTAAAAGAAGGTAAAAGTATTATCCCTGTTTTATCGATGAGAAGACCAAGGCACAGAGGAGTGAAGTGATTTGCCCAAGGTCACAGAGCAGGTCAGGACAAAAGCCAGGATTAGAACCCAGCGCTCCTGATCCCCAGTTGGGTGTGCTAGTTATTTATGTACTGAGGTTTGTACTAACGACGCAAACAAGCACCCATCCCAAGCTCTAGACACCATTTGCAAACCCTCAGAAGAACGATCCATACATTGCACTCTAGTTTTCAACTCACTTAGGGCATTAACCTGGCAGCAACGTGAACAAAAAAAAAAATCAACCCAACTAAACCATTCCTCCTATACGCAGCTGGGAAGACCAAGACCTACATAAAAAACAAAACAGCATTTAGCTGGGCACAGGGCAATCATTGCTCAGAGCAGCAGGGGCATTGTGTCTTTTAACATGTGTAGAGAAAATGATATTTTCCATACAAAGAAGCAGTATAAGAAAAAGAGCATCAAGGGACAGGATTCTATTCCCAAGGCCACATTTGACTATGGAGGGGGGTGAGGAAGGCCTTTTCTTCCACAGCAGTGCATCTGAAGGTGCCAGATGAGATCCCTGCTTACCCCTTTGTAAATATTCCTCTCCAAGTCTAGATTTATAGGAAGCAATTAAAAAAAGATTCATCTAAACCACTTTCTAAGGACTACACAACCATCCAGATTCCCTGAATGAAAGTGTAAGCCCACGGACAGCCTGCTGTGAGGATAAGCAAGTTTCAATGATGCCAATGGATGGAAACAAGCGGTTCTGCTTTGGAGATGGAAGAAAATGCCACTCTCTCTTAGGAGATAATGAAGGAAAAGATGAAAAGTCCAGAGGTGAAGAATTCAGGTGCTCCAGGCTCCACTGGCAGATTAAATTTGGGAATGCTGCCAACAGCATAAGGAGCACAGCAGTTCCCTCTTAAAGCCCTTACTCACTGCCCTTTGGGTTTGTTTAATTTTTCTTGGGGGAAGGGAGAAATCAGAGAAAACTTCTAAAGATATTAAACTAAAACGGGCAGAGGAGGGCAGACAAAAAGGTGTGGTCAGCTCCAAGATTAAATTCAACACAGCCCAGAAACACAGAGGGTGGCAGCAACAGGAGGGCAGAAGTTATGAAAAACTATTCTAAAAAGAGAGAAGTAAAAGCAGTAACTGACTAGGAAACATGAGGCTTTTCTAGATGTGTCTGTCATCTCATTTAGTCTTTCTGAAGGACCTTCAGAGTTAAGACAGCAGGGGACACACTTGCTGAAGGCCCCTAACAATGCACCTGCAGCACTGCCTGGCTTTCAGGGACAAGGGCTCTGTGGCATAGACACTATAGAGTTTGCATGTGGGCAAACAGATGAGCTGGCAAACCTAGTGGGCGCTCATTCATTGGCCCTTTAAAAACACAGCCTGGAATGGAACCTGAAAGGTTTTTCTGTAACTATATGTGCTTCGTGGCTTGGAAGTGATGGGCTGATCACAGTTACAGGAGGGAAAAATAGAGAACGACTGCATCTGCCCAAGTAACAGCAATCTATGCTTTAACTGCTCAGAGAAGAGAGTCTACACACTACCACACTGAGCATGAGGTCTATGATGATAGCCAGAGGAAATTATGGAAGTGACCACTCACTACAGAAACACCTGCCGCTAGTTTGGATCTGCAAAAAGAAAAGGAGTACTTGTGGCACCTTAGAGACTAACAAATTTATTTGAGCATAAGCTTTCATGAGCTACAGCTCACTTCATCGGATCACTTCATATAGGATCATTTCCCACCTTTTTAGATATAGACCTGCCAGACATTACTAGTATGCCTTTTCATCACCCATCTACTAAGTATCCCGAGGCAACTGTTTAGCAAGGATTTCAAAATGTCAGTACATGCCTTTGTTTATAAAAGGTTAAGTTACTGCAAAATTGTTTCCTAGTCTTCCTGATTGTGCTATTTCTAGAATGCAGCAGGTCAAGATAATATAGAAAATTGGCTGACTTACCATATAACCCCTATTTTAGATAACGGTATCAGCTGTGGATAAGTATTTTATTTATAGAAGTCAATGAGTTTAAGGCCAGATTTTAAAAGATATTTAGATGCATTAAAATGCGGATAGGCACCTGGTGGGATTTTCAAAAATGTTTAGGCACCTTTCGAAATCCCACTAGGCACCAGGCTGCATTTTCAGGCACCTACATACATTTAAAATTTTGGCCTTTAGTGAACGTGGCTTAGTGTATTTCACCTGTTTTTTGGACCTGGTCCTGCATAGAGTATGGAAACAACAGGTTTATTTAGTTAGCCCTCATCATAACCAGACAATGGAAGTGCAGTCATTATATAATTGTTCTCCTTGCCCATGGAATGTTTCCAACTTGAGCATCTACTCTGCAGCTTTACCTGAAGTACTGCCAGGTATCTTTGTTACTGCTTTTAAGTACTGATCATTTTTGTTCTACACTGTGCTTTGGGATGGTGGGAACAGCACTATCTGATACACATTTCCAACCCAAAGGAGTCCAGAAATTTGTTTCATTCTCAACTAGGAGCTCAAGTTTCCCCATCTTTCTCATGGAAGGGCATAATACTGAACGAGGTTCCAGTATGGACTGAAGCAGTGTATTTCAAGGGTTTGGTTTGTTTAATACCAGAATTAGAAGAAGGCATATTATACATGGTATTTCAATACATAACTAATAGTCTCTTCACAAGCAACCTATCTTCCCTGAATCCCAGTTATAACAAGCAATCCCTTAACCAGGCCACATCTCCTCTAAACCCAGCTGGAGCTGTCCTGCATCACTCTACCCAGCTCTTGGTTTTTATTTTAAAGCTAGCTGCAGGAAATGGAAATGAATGACATCCACTCCACTTAACCTCTATTTCGCATCCACAAATTCATTTCTTCAAGGCAGGCCCAATGTTTCTCCCTTTTTCACCTTGTATCTTGTCCTAAGGGGTACTAAACACCAGGAGAGAACAGAGCCAGAGGCAGCCATGCAGTGAGCCTGAAAGGCCCCCATGGAACATTTCTCCAAGTCCACACAGCCATCACCTGCACATGGGGTCCACCGTAGACACTGCTTCCCTCCTAAGGGGCCCTCTCAACAACACACTAACAAAAGAGTGACATTCAAAGCTTCCCGATGGGAGGAGTGGGGCCATAGAACTAGAATACATTGCTCTCTTGGGTTCAAACACCTGACATGGATTGTGTGTATTTCTAAAGAGACAGAAATGCCACAAAGCAGTCTTTGCTGCTCTAAGAGCTGCTGCTTCCAACTGATACGCCAGAGCACGTACCCTACCCCACAAAGTGCCTTTGACTAACCTGGGCACAACTCTAAGCTGGTTAGAAATTGCTTTTTGCAGAAATAGGAAAAACTGAGCTGGCATCCTTCAATCTTGAGACTGGGGAGATGTCAGATTTACCCCCTCCCCAGAGAGAAAAGACCTGGAAATCACTGAGTGGGTATGAAGAGTGTCTTCTCCTCCCTCCGTCTCTCTCTTCCACCAGCACCTACATGGGAAATAGCCATCACCTTCCCACGGCACTTAGACAACATTCAAACCAGAACTGAGCAACTGATGCTTCCCTAACATTTCCCCAAAGGATCGCAATTCAAGGCATTTCACACACCCCTCAAAGGGTCAGGAAAGGAGGGAGCAGAGCAGCAGGTGAACTGTAATACATTACTTGGCATATGGCGCATGCAGCACAGAATAGACCTGGCTTTGATGTTGAAATTCCTTTCTCCATCCTGTAATCCCTGATTAACAAGGTGAACCACTTCATCCGGAGTGAGGTCGCCCCTGTGGGAAGAAAACTTAGAAGTTAGCTAGCAAGCTCGTGAGGTTCGACACCCCAGCAATCCCAGAGGAAGAGAAACTGCTTCCCTAATGTAACATCACTGAGCTGGCTGTATTATTGCTGTATGCTGTAAAATACAGGAGAATCCAAACACTGCCCAACCAATGTGACCACACTGGCAAAATGCCAGAAAGCTAAGGGCCAGATTTATATAAAAAAAAGGAGTACACTGCACCCCTTCAGAGCAAGAGGGAGCATGGTCTGCCAGGAACTGTAGTTTCAGGGCCAGATTTATAAAGGTTTTTAGGCCCTTAGTAGCATTTATAAAAGTGTCTAAGCAGGTTAGGCCTCTGACTCCCTTAGGTGCACCTGTGAATCTCCCTTTGCACCTATATGCAGCACTAGCCTCCTTTGTAACTGAGGTCCTCAGTGACCCACATCTGTTTGGAGGATGAGGAAGGCAGCACTGCAGAGCTGCGTAGGATGCAAGTTGGCCTGAGAGATGCACTTTCGCAAACCCCGCGCTAGATCACCGCATTTCTTTAAATAAATGAACCAGTTTGCCAGCTGGGGAAGAGGAACTTTTTTCCTTTTGGCCAAAAAGTCTTAAGATGCAGAGCTTTGCACTATCCTGGCAGCAGTGAGTGGTGTGACACAAAAAGCAGCAGATGCCTCAAACCATGTTTTGTGAGAAATCCCAGAGCTCTTCTTGCAAAGCTCGGTGCTGGTTTACTTAGCGACACGCTGTTCTAAAGAGCACAGATGACATAGAAAGATAGACTGAGAGCTACAAGGGCTGCTCCCAAAGGCTCAGCCCACTAACCTTGCTGATAGAAAAGGTTACATTGTGGTTGGGGTGGGGATGTGTATCTGAACTGTGGTGACTTCTTGAAGGGGGAGCAGCTTAAGCCAAAAATCTAACAGCTGTTTCCCACAGGCAAGACAATGCCCCTGGGGCAATTTGTCCTCAGAAGAGGGCAGCAGATGGAGCAGTTACCAGAGGAAGAACATTTTTAGGGGGGAAGGAAAAGCGTACACATAACTATTACTGAATTCCAGATAGAAATAAAAGGTGTGCTGCCTCCCTCCTGTCCTGGGAGCAAAACTGTGTTCTCCATTTGCTGGTCAGTGGCTTTCGCGCAGATCTCAGCGTGCTGTGTTGGCACAGTCTTACACTTTATGGATTCACTTACTCTTCTTGGCCCCATGGAACAGGATGAACTTTGCAGTTGGCTAGGAGGTGAGGGCTGTACCTGACCTCAACATAGATGACACCTTCTTTTGCTTTCATTTCTACAAACTCATAGGCTATTCTTCTCACAGCATCGCGGTCCCCCCTGTAAGGAAAAGAACAGGATTAGTCTGATTTATGAGTTCTCAGCAACTTATGGGCTGCTGATCAACAAGATAGGGGAGAGTGCACCTGCTGAGGGTCTGAATGCTTCCCAAGAGGCATCCCCGTCTCACCAGCACATGAAAATTCATCACACACTTAGAGAAATTAGAATGCAAGAGTCCTTTGGCTTGGAAGTGACCTATCTAGTGAGTCATTTAGCTTCTCTCCCTGCATGGTGCCAGGACTGACTGCATCATCTCTAAACCAGCTGGGCAAAAGCCTACTCCCCCACTTCCCAGGAACCAGTGATTTTTTTCAGATAAGCAAATAAAATACCATGATGTTATCAATCATCATTATCATAGTAAAGGGAAATGAATACATTTTGTAGCTTAGAGTCTCCCAAGCAAGCATTCTCAGGACCATTCAAGCCCCAGATCGGCAATACTAGCTTGCAGACGCCCGAGACCGATAAGAAACTTGCAGTGGTTACCAGGCAATAAGTTACTTACGCAATGGCAGGCATGTAGAGAGCAAACTTTTCTAGAAACTGGGTGAGAGTGAGTGGCTCCGTGTAACTGATATGCTGCAAGAGGTTTTCAACAGTGTCGCCAGGGAGCGGAATTCCTCTTTTCCTAGAAATAAATACACATTTCACTGACAAGGATTTGGGTTACACCTTTAAATAGAAACATAGTCCATACTGCTGAAGCCTGCTTTGAGTCTATTTCTCCACAGAACAGATACAGCACAGGCAAAAGATAGCTCAGTCTTTTAAAAAATGCCTCAAAAATATGCCTCAGGAGCCCCACCGGATAAGAGAGGAGACTGAACTCTATCAACAATGCAGCAACAACAGACCCAGAACTATCCAAAGAAATAGAACCAAAACAGAACCTCTCTTTTCCTGGTGCCTTGGTACTTCCTGGTCCCGGAAGCATAAATGCCTAATTATTTCACGAAAGTAATTTCCCACCCCAATTATACATAGTCAAGAGCTGCCAACAAACATCGGATTACATGTCTAAACTGAGCCACGGAACCTTCTCAGGACTGCCGATTGCTAGTCTCCAAGAGCTGGTCAATCCTTAACCTTTCTGCTGAGGCTGCCAACAATAGACAACAATTGTGATGTGGTTTCTCAGATATGGAAATCTTTACACTGTGAACCAAGGCTGACACCCAAGCCCCTTCTCAGAGAAGCCACCAAAGAGCATCCAGATAGGAAAGCCCTTCCATTGCTACCAAAAGTGGGCTGTCTCTGAGCTTGTGAGCTGGAGGGGAAAAACTCCAGATCTCATTACCGAGTACTTGGCCTTCTCCAGTTCCAACAGCCAACTACATAACCTATCTGCAGGAAAATACCGTGACTGATATTGCTCCTCTGCTCAATGTACACACATGTTTTATTGCTCTGTGGTGTAGGAAATCTACACTACATTCAGAGTTCAAAGGCAGTTACCACAGATTAAGACCCTGGCACTCAGCATACATCATTCATTACCGTTAAGGATTACTCTTTCCACATTGCCCTTTCCACTCTGATGACACATCGTTTGTCCAGTTTAAATGACAGACACCTCCAAGCCACGCCCTACATTGAACACTGCCTTTCCTGAGCCCGTGAACAGGCCCTTATCCTATCCTCATTCAAATCCTTCCTGCAGGCCTTTCTCTGTCTATGGTACACTTAACTACAGTGGGCTGGATGCAGGGTAATTTGGGATCGTCTACACATATAAAGATATAAGACTTAGACACACTAGACTGTGTGGAAGTCAACATATGCACCATAAAAGGTGGATGAGTGAAGTCAAGCCTGACAGAATTCAAACCTGTGCTTTTAGGGAGTCTAGGCAGGGATTGCAAACACAAGACTTAGAGCACCAATGCAGAGTCTCTCTCACGTGTCACTACAACGTTGCATTATTTGGATGTAGTCAAATTGAGTCAATCACCACCCAGCAACTTTATTTATTTGCTGTTTGATCTGTACCAAGCAGTTTTCGTGTCACGATCACGAAGTCATGATCACAAGCAGCATTCTATGCTTGGGGCCAGATTTTCAAAGCAGACTCCTAGACTGCACCCACAAAATGCTGTCCCTGCACAAAAACCAACATGCATTTTTGCTCTACCCTGAACTGAGCACTATATGTTGGGAGTGGTAGTTTTTGTAGGCTCCAGCTTTACAGTAGATATAAAAATAGCTCCAGTCACCTCCATTTATACAAGCATGGGGCAGCCCTGGGCTCCTGCCAAGTTGCAAGCACAGTTCCCTCAGGTGCGTGAAGTACGGACACTCCCATTTACAAGAGTCAAGAGAATCGCCCAGGTAACCATACAACCCAATCACCCACATTGCCATAAGGAAGTAGAAGAGCTCCAGAGAGTCAGATGTGTCAATGAATCCCTCACATGCACAGGATACCTATCCATACACTGAAATCTTTAACCCACTCCTTTGATCCTACAATATGTATAGATGGGTGAAATCAAGGGGAATTCTTACACAACATACCAAAGGGGCATCCAGCAATTAATGAGAAGGATTTTCTTGATGCACCTTCTGAATATTTATCTTGGCTGCATCGCAGAAACTATTGCAAGTTCTGAAGGCACCTTAGTCCTGGCCTGAGAAGTAATTTTTTTTCCCCACACAAAAATATTTTATCAAATCCTCCAATCCATCCATTTTAGATGATGCCACATCTGTTCCATTTTTACTGGAAATTGCGTTAATGGCTAAAGCCCACACAACTATGTTGAAGTGTTATTTGTTGGGACATGGGCAAGAACCTGCAAAGGCTGGTTGTTACATTCAACCTAATCATGACGTTCTTGATAACAGGGATTTCCGCCATACTTTAGAAATCTGGCATTGTTTGCCAATGTCCTTTATCTTTAAATGAAACTTCTTCCAGGTGTGAAAGTTTATGTTTATCTTGTTTAAAATTATAGAGCCAGGTCCTCAAGTTGTTAATTATTTACCTTGCCACTCATCAAGTGTATGTGTCAATTAACCAGAGTTTGCCTCCCCTACAGAGCCCATCTGCTCCTTCTTGCTTAAGCCAGCAATGAAGCCATAGCACTGAAGATTTTTCTTGGCAATGGGTTACATCTAGAGTGAGGCAATTTTTTTTTGCACAGAACTCTTTTTTTCCACTCCAAAACAAAAACAAAAAACAACCCCACAGAGTCAGGTCGAATTTGGTGTTCTGGAGAAAAAAGTTTCAACTTTTCTTCATTTTGGAATTTCCCTCAAATTTAAACAGATTATAAAATTTTCAAAATCAAAACCAAATGTTATGGCTGACATGACACAAACCGTTTTTTCCAACATTTCAGTTTGGCAAAAATTTCAAAACATTTTCTTTTCAGGTCAACCCAAAACTATTTTTTTTTCAGATCTGCTCCTGAACTGAATATCCAATTATTTACACAGCCCTAATTATACCATCGGGTTTTGAGATGGCAATGCAGGATCAAACAGAAAATTTACACTGAGTGCTAAGAGAAAAAAACCCCTGCTGAAAACACAAACACTAGCATTAGTAGTGTGGCAAGTACAACTGACCCAGCCAATTGCTTTCTGCAGACCAGGGACTGGCAGTCAACTACAAGGGACAGCTGGTGGCAATGCTGGTGAGCTAGGGTTGTTTGCACTTTGCAAAACTCTATTAATGAGACAGAACACTGCGCTGTTTTATGTATATATTTAGAAATGGACTCATAATTCACTCTTTCTAAATTTGTTTGAAAGCCTGACCACAAAATCTGTTTCCTCATCTAACCTGTTCATGTTGTTGTTTATAGCTCTGTTTGGTTTGTGGCTTATGAGCATAAGGAGACGGGCACTAGGTCACTATTTGGTGACATATTTGACACCAATTCAATCCAGTTTCCCTACTACACTACTAGAAAGTGGTCAGCTCTGTGCATCATGCACTCCGTCACAGTGCTGGTTTACACTCCGACTAGGACATGCTAGTGACAGCCATTTGTTGTTTGCACATTTCAAGCAGAGTTTCCTGGACGGACATGGACAGTAAACTTTTGAGAACTGGGTGGAGACATACAGTGCTCTATAGGACAGTTTGGCTGGCAGGGCTCAGTAAAAAAAAAAAAATCCTTATCTTTGTCAGGTAAAATCATGCTAATGGAAAGTATTATAATTGTAAGTCACACAGGACTAATCAGCAAGGACAGGGCCAAATTCTAGGAATTTTCTTTTTTAAACAGAGGTGCCTCTGTCCAGGAAATCTTTACAAATCAAAGCACCCAGCTAAACACACTGAAGCAAATTGATATTTTTAAACAACTCACTTGCCAAAGTATAAGATTGTTTCTGGCTTAATGGCTCCATCCAGGTGGACATGAAGGTCTACCTGTAATAATAATAATAATAAAAAAAAAGACAAAGAACAATGACACATTCATAAAACTGTGAAAGTAATCTCTGGATCAGAATATGCTACAAATATAGCCAGTGTGGTGGAGTCACAAGATGGGAGCTAAAAGAGAGAACACAGAAAGCTACTGAATATAGAAAAGAAACATAGTAAGCGTATGGGGGGTTTTTTGTTGGTTTTTTTTTTAAATGTCTGAAAATTGACAGAATTGGATTCATTGTTCTTCCCGGAGGTCACATTTTTAACATTCCTTCACAAGCAAACTATTTACAGGAACCTTAACACTGGTCAGGAAATTGTCCTACTCATATTTGGTCCCATAATGAATTGGGGTGGAGGGGGGAGACTTTGTTTCTAACTTGCTCCAGCTTGATATTCATAACCTCTTAAACCAGTGGCTCTCAGCCTTTCCAAATTACTGTACTCTTTCAGGAGTATGATTTGTCTTATATACCCTCAAGTTTCTCCTCACTTGAGAACTACTTACTTACAAAATCAGATATAAAAATACAAAAAAGTGTCACAGCAGACTATTACTGAAAAATTGCTGACTTTCTCATTTTTACCATATAATTATAAAATAAATCAATTGGAATATAAATATTGTACTTACATTTCAATGTATGGTATATAGAGCAGTATAAACAAGTCATTGTATGAAATTTTAGTTTCTACTACTGACTTCGCTAGTGCTTTTTATGTAACCTGTTGTAAAACTAGGCAAATATCTAGATGAGTTGATGTACCCCCTGGAAGACCTCTGCGCACCCCCAGGGGTACGTGTACATTGACTTGAGAACCACTGTCTTAAATGCTGACTAATACGGATTTCTGCTTGCTGAGAATGCCATTCCATAAGCACCTCAGTTTCTCAACCAAAAGCTACTCTTGCTTAGATCATGTTTCAAAATGGTGCTTTAGTTTAGACCCATTACACTTGAGACAATAGCCCAAATCACCTTTAATTCTAAACCTCTGCTTGCCACACACTTTCAGAGATAAATAATTTCTGCTAGGAGCAAGACCTCTTGGAAGATAAAAGACTGGTACCTTTTCAACACGCGGTGGATGTTGCAGATTATTTGCACTTGTCCTTGTTGAACCTCATCAGATTTCTTTTGGCCCAAACCTCCAATTTGTCTAGGTCACTCTGGACCTTAACCCTACCCTCCAGCGTATCTACCTCTCCCCGCATCTTAATGTCATCTGCGAACTTGTGAGGGTGCAATTAATCCCATCATCCAGATCATTAATAAGGAAGTTGAACAAAACTGGCCCCAGGACCAACCCCCGGGGCTCTCCACTTGATACCAGCTGCCAACTAGACATCGAGCCGTTGATCACTACCCATTGAGCCCAACAATCTAGCCAGCTTTCTATCCACCTTACAGTCCATTCATTGAATCCATACTTTTTTAACTTGCTGGCAAGAATACTGTGGGAGACCGTTATCAAAAGCTTTGCTAAATCAAGATATATCACATCCACCGCTTTCCCCATATCCACAGAGCCAGTTATCTCATCATAGAAGGCAATCAAGTTGGTCAGGCATGACTTGTCCATGGTGAATCCATGTTGACTGTTCCTGATCACCTTCCTCTCATCCAAGTGCTTCAAAATGGATTCCTTGAGGACCTGCTCCAGGATTTTGCCAGGGACTGAAGTGAGGCTGACTGGTCTTTAGTTCTCCAGGTTCTCTTTCTTCCCTTTTTTAAATATGGGCACTGTATTTGCCTTTTTCCAATCGTCCGGGACCTCCCGCGACACGAATTTTCAAAGATAATGGCCAATGGCTCTGCAATCATATCAGCCAACTCCCTCAGCACCCTCGGATGCATCAGATCTGGACCTATGGACTTATGCATGTCCAGCTTTTCTAAATAGTCCTTAACCTATTCTTTCACCACTGAGGGCTGCTCACCTCCTCCCCATAATGTGTTGCCCAGTGCAGCAGTCTGGGAGCTGACCTTGTCTGTGAAGACCGAGGCAAAAAAAGCAGTGAGTACTTCTGCTTTTTCCACATCATCTGTCACTATGTTGCCTCCCCAGTTTAGTAAGGGTCCCACACTTTCCCTGACCTTCTTGTTGCTAACATACCTGTAGAAACCCTTCTTGTTACCCTTCACATCTCTTGCTAGCTGCAACTCCAATTGTGCCTTGGCCTTCCTGATTACATCCCTGCATGCTCTAGCAATATTTTTATACTCCTCACTAGTCATCTGTCCAAATTTCCACTTCTTGTAAACTTCCTTTTTGAGTTTAAGATCACCGAAGATTTCACTGTTAAGCCAAGCTGGTCGCCTGCCATATTTGCTATTCTTTCTGCACATTGGGATGGTTTGTTCCTGCGCCCTCAATAAGGCTTCTTTAAAATACAGACAGCTCTCCTGGACTCCTTGCCCCCTCATATTAGCTTCCCAGGGGATCCTGCCCATCAGTTCCCTAAAGGAGTCAAAGTCTGCTTTTCTGAAGTCGAGGGTCCATATTTTGCTACTCACCTTTCTTCCTTTTGTCAGGATCCTGAACTCAACCATCTCATGGTCACTGCTGCCTAGGCTGCCACCCACTTCTGCTTCCCCTACCAATTCTTCCCTGTTTGTAAGTAGCAGGTCAAGAGGAGCACGGCCCCTAGTTGGTTCCTCCAGCACTTGTACCAGGCAGTTGTCCCCAACACTCTCCAAAAACTTCCTGGATTGTCTGTGCATTGCTGTATTGCTCTCCCAGCAGATGTCAGGATGATTGAAGTCCCCCATTAGAACCAGGGCCTGTGATCTGGAAACTTCAGTTAGTTGTCCGAAGAAAGCCTTGTCTACCTCATCCCTCTGATCCAGTGGTCTATAGCACACGCCCAGCATGACATCACCCTTGTTGCTCTCACCTCTAAGCTTAACCCAAAGACTCAACAGGCTTTTTTTTCTCCAGTTTCAAACTGGAGCTCTGAGCAATCATACCACTCTCTTACATACAATGCAACTCTTCCACCTTTCCTCCCGTACCTGTCCTTCCTGAAGAGTTTATACTCATCCATGACAGTGCTCCAGTCATGTGAACTGCCCCACCAAGTTTCTGTTATTCCAGTCACGTCATAGTTCCTTGATTGTGCCAGGACTTCCAATTCTTCCTGCTTGTTTCCCAGGCTTCTTGCGTTCGTGTACATGCACCTAAGATAACTAGCCAATTGCCCTACTTTCTCAGTATGAATCAGGAGACTTCCCATCTTGTACCCTCCTCTTTGTGTTTCCTCCCGGTATCCCACTTCCCCACTTACTTCTGGGCTTAGGTCACCATCCCCCGGTGAACCTAGTTTAAAGCCCTCCTCACTAGGTTAGCAAGCCTGCCTGCGAAGATGCTTTTCCCTCTCTTCGTTAGGTGGATCCCATCTCTTCCTAGCAATCCTTCTTCCCGGAACAGCATCCCATGGTCAAAGAATCCAAAGCCCTCTCTCAGACACCACCTGGGTAACCACGCATTCACCTCCACAATTCGACGGTCCCTACCTGGGCCTTTTCTTTTAACAGGGAGGATGGACGAGAACATGAATTTCACCTCAAAGTCCTTTATCCTTCTTCCCAGAGCCACGTAGTCTGCGGTGATCCGCTCAAGGTCATTCTTGGCAGTATCATTGGTGCCCACGTGGAGAAGTAGGAAGGGCAACTAAAATGATTCGGGGTTTGGAACGGGTCCCATATGAGGAGAGATTAAAGAGGCTAGGACTTTTCAGCTTGGAAAAGAGGAGACTAAAGGGGGATATGATAAAGGTATATAAATCATGAGTGGTGTGGAGAAAGTGAATAAGGAAAAGTTATTTACTTGTTCCCATAATATAAGAACTAGGGGCCACCAAATGAAATTAATGGGCAGCAGGTTTAAAACAAATAAAAGGAAGTTCTTCTTCACTCAGCACACAGTCAACCTGTGGAACTCCTTGCCTGAGGAGGTTGTGAAGGCTAGGACATAACAGGGTTTAAAAGAGAACTGGATAAATTCATGGAAGTTAAGTCCATTAATGGCTATTAGCCAGGATGGGTAAGGAATGGTGTCCCTAGCCTCTGTTTGTCAGAGGGTGGAGATAGATGGCAGGAGAGAGATCACTTGATCATTACCTGTTAGGTTCACTCCCTCTGGGGCATCTGGCATTGGCCATTGTCAGTAGACAGGATACTGGGCTGGATGGACCTTTGATCTGACCCAGTATGGCCATTCTTATGTTCTTATGGGTAGTGGTCTGAGGTCTTGATCAGTCTCAGCAAACACTCCGTCACATCCTGGATTCTAGCTCCAGGCAAGCAGCACACTTCTCAAGTCTCCCAGTCTGGTCAGAAGATGGATGACTCCGTCCCCCTTAGAAAGGAGTCCCCGACCATCATCACCCTTGGGAGTGGTGGTCATGGAACCTCCACCCCATAGGACAATGCATCCCATGCCTTCTGGCCGATGGGGGTCTCCTTCTGATATCTTCCCTCAGAGGGCTCTTCCAAATCCTTCTCCGCAGTAGTACCTGTGCAGAGAGCCTGAAAACGGTTTCACACCTCTAGCTGCATTGGAGGTACATAGGTTCTCCTCTTTCTTCCTCTGGCGGTCACATGCTGCCAATATTCTTCCTCGCTCTGCACTGCACTCTCTGATTCTTCAGCATGTTTTGCTTCCAGAACCAAACACTGACTTTTAGCCAGAAAATCTTCATTTTCTCTGATGCAATGCAGGGTTGATAGCTGGTTCTCAAGTCCTCTAACCTTCTTTTCCAATATGCAGACCAGCTTGCACTTCGTACAGACGAAGTCGCCTCTGTCCTCTGGGAGAAAGACAAACATGGCACATTCTGAGCAGGTCACAACAGCTGATCACTCACTATCTATGTCTTCCTTCGAAGAGGCTCCTCATATGTTGTATGTACTCTCTCAGGAGCCTGAAAGGCAGAAACACTCTGTGCGAACTCCCCACAGGCAAACTCCCTCTGTTTGCCTGTCCTCGGGTCACTGCTCACTTGGTTCACAACTGGCTGCCTTTTTATAAGGCTGCTGGCTCGAAGCAGGTGGCCCGGCTCAAAGCCTTCCCTCCAATCAACCACTCAAGGCCCACCTGGAACAAAGCACTCCGAATTCACACTTTTCAATCAAACACCCACAGGGTCAAACTGTCTCACTATTCAAACAAACAAGCACATGGTCAAACAAATGGTCACAGCAGACAGACACTTGAATATTCACCCCACCAGCTCACCCCACTAGCTTCACAACATTCAGGTCTAAATACAGTACAAATTCTTTTTCTTCGACTGAGCTTTCCAGCAATAGGTCTCTCGTATTCTGGCACTCATGTTTCGTTCATTTACTTTTAAAAACACATACAGACAACCTCTGCCAGCGGGCTTTATTGTTTTTTATTCTAGGGAGGCATTCAGTTTCTAGGGAGATGGATGCAATACAAGAACCCAGATAGACAAGGTCAAAACCTGGTCATTCACAGGCATGAGATTTCTACCCATACATAATTATATGGTTCTAATAATTAGGACAAGGACCAGAATAGAATGAGCTGTGGGGGGCAAGATGGGGAGCAGAGGACAGGGGCAACAATAGAAGGAGAGAGGTGGCAGTAGGGAAGGAGGGATGGGAGTCAAGGTGGAAGAAGCTAGCAAGAGGGACAGGAGTGAAGGATGTGAATGGAAGAAAGTGCAGCAACAGGAGGGAGCTGTAGACCATGCAGAGCACAAAGTGATACAGATCCTGGATCCGTCCTCCTCAAAATGTAAACACCTGGCAAGTTTTGAATTATTGGGCTCCAATTCCATTCAATGACTGAGGCTTCACAAAGGCATCACTCCTTGAGCGTTTTGGTGGCCGCACAACCCTTTGATGAAATTATAGGCTTGAGGCTCACGATCCATATTTATTCCATATTGTGCCATGTACAAAATCCTAGCAACATGCATCTACATGTTCCTAGCTCATCTCAAACATTTCCTGCAAAAGCGACCCACAAGTGCAGTACTTTCATGGAAGTGACAGCAACATTAAGTAACTTCCTTTAAATTGTGGGCTATCTGCCCCTACCCTCTGTTGCTATTGTAAACAAGACACTTGTAAACTGCAGCAGGAAAGTAACAAGGTTCCACTCCATGTCTCCGGGAGAGGGTTCTCTCCCCCTCAAATACCTTGCAATAAAACAGGGTTAATGAAATTGGGCGAGGAGCATCTGAGCAACTCCACCCAAAGTAGCGTGCAACTTGGAAGAAAAAAGCGCAGCACCATCAGGTTCCCAGGGCTGTAAGAACTACCCAAAGCTAACTGGAGCCTTATCTCTCCAAATGAAATGGACAAGTGGGGAACTGGATAAGCACAGGACTTTTCTTATTGTTTATAATGGCGGGTTACTTCTTTGTTTCACTCTGCCTCCTTGGGACTGGGGAAATGTACAGGGGTTTTATTTTGGGGGATACCATTCCCTTTCCCAGAAACTCTTCTGCCAGATGCTGTTGGTTCTTGAGGAAGTGGATGACTGTTACAAAGATCTAGCTCTTCTTCCACCCTATGCAGTCCAGACATCTAGTGATGCCTCATCCACCTTCACCACTGCTGGGGAACCTGGCCCTCATCCACTGGGTCCATTGTTGGCTCTCACTCATTACCCTGAGCAGGGACCCTTATCAGGTACTATTTCAAAGTCTCCATTGATGGGGTCAGTGTGTGCACCCCTTTGCCTATCTGGCACCACCTGCAGGGCCACCCCAAAAATGTGTGAATTTACAGCATTGAGCCACATCTGGGAACTTTGCTACACGATGCCTGGTGTGACATCATGAACCATGACACTCTGGTTGGCACAGTGGTCCTCAGTAGACTATGTGTGTTTGATGATTTTCCCAATGTATATAGGGGACATGACCTTTCTAACCATCAGGAACATTTCTGGAACAGTGGATTGTCCCAATAGGAGTGGTGGAGGCAAACAACTTAATTAGTTTTGAGAGAGAGCTGGACAAATTTATGAGTGTGACTGTATGACGGGGTTGCTTGTGATGGTAGGAGGCAGGGCTCAACAGCCCTGGAGCTCTCTCCAGTTTATGCCACTAAATGGTCATGCTTCAGGGTTTCAGCTGGCTACCTGAAGGGGTCAGGAAGGGATTCCAATTGTATTCTGAGGTGGAGGGGGGGTTAAATCTTCTTCCTTGGAAGCATCAGGGATGGCCACAGCTGGAATGGGACATTGGACAGAGTGGGCCGGGGCTTTGACGTGGCACCAAGCATTCTCTCTCTGAGGTGCTTGACTACTTGGTTCTTGCTCACATGCTCAGGGTCTAACTGATCACCACATGTGTAGACTGGAAGGAGTTTATATTAATATAAATCATCAGTATTAGACATGTGAGATCTTAACAGCAAGTGTACAGAAAATACTGTTGCCGAGACAGAAGCCACATACTGCTGTCTCATCTCTCCTCTGTTACTTCGTGTTGGGTGTCTCACCATTTAAAAAAGGTCCCGGTCTCACACGTTGAACTTTGGAGGGTTCGGAGTAACGCCCGCCCTACATTAGAAGTGCCTGGGATTTATTAGGGAATGATAACTCAACTGCAATGCTACATGTCTATTGGACAGCATCTGTACTCCTGTTCCCTCCTCACATTCCTCCCCTGGATCCACCCCTGGCCACGCTGCTTGCTGCTTGGGACTGCGAGCGCCCTGTCTGCTGTGCAGGGGGTGGGAGGGGAGCTGATGTCAGGTGTCCCCTCCCCCTGCCCAAGTACCTGGTCTCCGCTGAGCCAGGGTGACAGGTCAGAGGGGAATCTGTGCTGCTGCCTCTTTGGGTCCAGAATTGCCAGCAGCTGCTAGTGTCTGAACAAGCCTTCAGACTCCTGATCCTGAATGCTTTCTTAAAGAGACAGCTTGCTCATAAAAAGAAAAGGAGTACTTGTGGCACCTTAAAGAGACTAACAAATTTATTTGAGCATAAGCTTTCGTGAGCTACAGCTCACTTCATCGGATGCACCTGAAGTGAGCTGTAGCTCACGAAAGCTTATGCTCAAATAAATTTGTTAGTCTCTTTAAGGTGCCACAAGTACTCCTTTTCTTTTTGCGAATACAGGCTAACACAGCTGCTACTCTGAAGCTTGCTCATATACTCACTTAGGCCCATACCCTTTCTTAATGATTTCCATCATTCTGTTCGCTTTTTTGACTGCCACAGCACATTGGGTGGATGTTTTCAGAAAACTACCCACAATGACTCCAAGATCTCTTTCTTGAGCTAATTTAGACCCCATCAGTTTATATGTATAGTTGGGATTATGTTTTCCAATGTGCATTACTTTGTGTTTCCCACACACTCTGTGACATACTCCCCTTAACATACACACACTCCCTCTCACACACATGCACTCTCTCTCACACTCCCCACACACATTGTCTCTCACACACTACCCCAAGAACCAACATGCACAGTCTTTCACTTACACACAATCTTTCACACACATGCATTCACTCACACACGCTCTCTGCCCCAACACACACACTCACTCTCACACACACAGTGTCCCTCACACAGTCCCCCCAACACACACAAAACCAGCGCTCCCTGCATCCAGGTCATTTTCCCCACCTGGGCTGGGCTGTGAGGTGAGGAACAGGAGCTGCTGCTCTCTTGCCTTCTCCTTATGCAGCCCAGGTAGGGAAAGTGACCTGGATGCAGGGAGCCCTGATGTCATTCCTCGCTCTCCGCCCTCACAGACTCTTAGGGGTGCACGGGGCAGAGGAGCAGCAGTTCCAGGGGGAGTGAGCAACAATGCCAGCTGCTCTATGCATCCAGGTCAGTTTCCCCACGTGGGTGTAGGAGGAGGATGAAGGGATCACAATGCAGGGGTTAGGGGCGCAGAAGGGGAGGACAGGGTTTGGGATGAAGAGGGTACAGTGCAAGGGTTAGGGGCACAGGAGTTAGGCCAAAGGGGGTGTAGGGATTGGGGGCACAGGAAGGGAGTGGAGAGATTAGGGGCACAGTGTAGGGGTTAGGGCACAGGAGGGGGCAGGGGTTAGGGGTGCAGGGACTGGGGCGCAGGAGGGGGGCAGGCATTAGAGGCACAGTGCAGGGTTAGGGGTGAAGGGAGTGTGGTGAGACTGTGGAGCCCATGGGGGCCTGGGGCAATGGGGGCGCCACGCCCACGGGGGCCCGGGGCAATAGGGGGGCGCCACGTCCACGGGGGCCCGGGGCACCAAAATGCAAGTTCGCCCAGAGTGCCATTTCCCCTAAGGCCGGCCCTGGGGGTGGCGGCGGCCACGAATCCGGCTCCAGGCAGAGGTGCGAGGGGCAGGGGGAGAGAGAGAGCCCCCCACTGTCCCCGGGGGGCAGGCACGTGCCGGGGTGTGGGGGGCTGCCCCACCGCGGAGCCGCCCGCCCACGGAAGGGACGCAGCCCCCGGCTCGGACCCAGGAGCACCCAGCACGGGGGAGGCAGCCGGCGCCCGGCTCAGAGCCGCAGCTCGCTGCCCGGCCCGGCGGCGCTGACCCGCTCGCTCACCTTAGGCAGGTCGAAGACGGGCGCCCCGCTCCATGCTGCAGCCGCGGCTCCCCTCCAGCCCGCTCTGTCGGGACAGCGGGGCTGCCGGGAGCTTGGAGCCCGGCCCCGCCCAGCGCTCGGGCCGGCCCCGCCTCCCGGACACCCGCCCGCGCCCTTTCCTGAGGCCCACCGCCCCCTGGGTGCTCCGCTAGGCGGGGAATCCCTGCAGCCTGGCCCGGCCACCAGACCCCGCTCCCCTCTGCAGCCCGGGGGTCCCCCACGCACCTCCCTTGCAAGCAGCTTCCTCCTCTCTCCCCCAAACACCCGGGCCCCTCAGATCACCTACAACTCCCCCGCCCGCCTCCCCGCTCCCTACTGGAGGCTTTGCGGAGGTGCCCGCTGTCCGGAGAAGCCCTGAGGTGGGCTGCAGTGAGTGAGGCTGGGGGGTGCTGGGTTGAAGGAGAGGAGATGACGCCTGCAGCCAGGGGCCACGGTGCCACCATCGCCAACCCTGTCAGACCCGTCGCACCCTGGCACAAAGCAGGGAAGAGAGAGAAAACCAGGGGTCCATTGCAGCCCAACCTCCAACAGCAGCCCGGGGAGGGTAGCCGGTCCTGGGAGACCTGTGTGCAGGTGCCAAACCACTGTGCAGAAGGAACCAGCACCATTGCAGTTACAAGAGAGCGGGAGCGTTGTGACATTTGCTGCCAACACATTATTTGCTTTGTTTGTGTATTAAACTCATTTCCCCTCCCTTTGTCTTTCCTATCAGTTTACAGTGTAAGCTCTTGGGCACAGGGCCTGGCTACTGCTCTGTACAGTGCCTAGCACAATGGGGGACACAATTTTGTTGGGCCCTAGGCTCTACTGTAATAAATATGAATAATTATGCATGTTCTCCATCAGAATGTTAGGAACCATTAGGAAAAGGATAGGCAAATAAGACAGTAAATATAATGCCACTATAGAAATCAGTGGTACACCCAACCCTTGAATACTGCATGCAGCGCTGGTCATCCCATCTAAAAAATATGTATTAGCAATGGAAACAGTACAGAGAAGGGCAACAAAAATGGCAAAGGATATGGAACAGCTTGTATATGAGGAGAGATTAAAAAACTGGGATTACTCAGCTTGGAAAAGAGATGCCTAAGGAGGGATATGATTGAGGTCTGTAAAGTCATGCATAGTGTGGAGAAAGTGAACAAGGAACTGTTATTTATCCAGGGGTCATCCAATGAAATTAATAGGCAGCAGGTTTAAAACAAACATAAGAAAGTACTTCTTCACACAACGCACTGTCAACCTGTGGAACTTGTTACCAGGGCTATTGTGAAGGCCAGAAGTATAACTGGATTCAAACAAGAATTAGTTAAGTTCTTGGTGGATAGGTCTATCAATGGCTATTAGCCAAGATGGTCAGTGATGCAACCGCCATGCTCTGGATGTTTCTGACTGTCAGATGCCGGAGTGGATGACGGGATGGATCACTTGATGATTGTCCTTTTCTGTCCATTCCCTTTGAAGCATCTGGCACTGGTCGCTGCCGGAAGATAGGATACTGAGTTAGATGGACCATTGATCTGACCCAGTATGGCCGTTTTTATGTTCTTAATAAATAACACACCAAATGTTCTGAAATCTCTAGTGCACAAGACCAGCAGTCCCATGCTACAAACTGATCCATGTGGGTGGACCTCTGTGCTGGCACAGATTTCCACGGGTCAGTGGGGTTCCCCTACAGATGCAGAGGGCTGCTAATGTTCTAAAAACAGCAGTGTCACGGAGGCTGCACGAGCCAGCCGGAGAGGCTAGCTTTCCCGAGTATCTACCTAAGGTTATGGAAGGGATCATATTCGGGCTGGCTAGCTTGCCCACCTTGGCTACACTTCTATTTTTAGTGCTCAAGCTCGACCAGAGCTGGCACAAGTATGTCTCCCTGAGCTGGAAATTACATCTTCCAGCTCCAGGGTAGACTTATCCTCTGCTTTGTCTCATGGCCCTTTCAGTCCTGGGCTTCTCTGTTGGGAGACTGCTCACAAGAGAGCCCACTGTTTTCTTGCACTCTCACCATTCTCTTGTGCTCATCTGTCACCTATGTCATTAGATTTTTCCAGCTCTGCAAATCCAACATCCAGCCACTGAGCCATCCCCAGCACTAACTAAAATGACATTAACACTCGGAGTCACATCAGCAGCTAAAACGTACCAGTTTTATAAATGTTTCCCCTGAGGCTGTTGGGGCTGAGCCGTCTGGTTAAAACTCAGGATGAAGGAGTATTTAACCTTTATCCTCAGTTTCTTCTCCATCTCTCTACCCAACCCACCCCACCAACCATCATCACCTTAGCCTCCTGAGGTCACATGATAATGATTTTGATTTCTCAGGTGTGTGGCTGGCCTGTATTCACGGCAGGACCCAAAGAGAAAGGAAAAGTTGGCTTTTATCCTCTCTTGGTAGCTCTGCAATTCTTTGTTCAGCCCCTGGAATCACTTACAGCAGCCTTAGAGCTCTCCTAACTTACACTATGGCCCCAAGCAACTCTTCTAGCACTTGGAAATAGTCAGAGCAGAGAGATCCTCCAGCCAATCCTTTTCACTGGCCACTCCCCATTTCAGCTGGCCTGGGCTGCTGAGTTTAAGGCCTGTTTGTCAGTGGAGCAGCACAAAGGGACCGTACCATACTGAAGAAATAGGCCTTGCATTTCCACAGCCTGAGAATGTTGCTGCTGTGGGCCCTTGGAATGAGCTTGGCAGAGCTAAACCCAGCCCTAGAGTACATAGGAGGGCTCCATTTACTTCAGTGGGGAATTTGGCCCTCTGCGGCTCCTTCAGAGCGGATCTGTCCATTATGGCAGAAGGCCCTGCTCTGTTTATTACAAATAAGGCTGTCGATTAATTGCAGCGATTAACTCAAAAAAATTAATCATGATAAAAAAATTAATCACGATTAATTGCAGTTTTAATTGCATTGTTAAACAACAGAATACCAATTGAAATTTATTAAATATTTTTGGATATTTTTCTACATTTTCAAATATATTGATTTCAATTACAACACAGAATACAAAGTGTACAGTGCTTACTTTATCTTATTTTTATTACAAATATTTGCACTGTAAAAATGATAAACAAAAGAAATAGTATTTTTCAATTCACCTCATACAAGTACCATAATGCAATCTCTTTTTTGTGAAAGTGCAACTTACAAATGTAGATTTTTTTTGTTATGTAACTGCACTCAAAAACAAAACAATGTAAAACTTTAGAGCCTACAAGTCCACTCAGTCCTACTTCTTGGTCAGTCAATCACTAAGACAAACAAGTATGTTTACATTTACGGGAGATAATGCTGCCAGCTTTTTATTTATAATGTCATCTGAATGTGAGAACAGGCATTCACATGACATTTTTGTAGTTGGCAGCACAAGGTATTTATGTGCCAGAGATGCTAAACTTTCGTATGCCCCTTCATTGTTCGGCCACCATTCCAGAGGACATGCTTCCATGCTGATGACGCTCGTTAAAAAAATAATGCGTTAATTAGATTTGCGACTGAACTCCTTGGGGGAGAATAGTATGTCTCCTGCTCTGTTTTACCCACATTCTGACATATATTTTTATGTTATAGCATATCTCAGATGATGACCCAGCACATGTTGTTCATTTTAAGAACACTTTCACTGCAGATTTGACAAAACACAAAGAAAGGCACCAATGTGAGATTTCTAAAGATAGCTACAGCACTCGACCCAAGGTTAAAGAATCTAAAGTGCCTTCCAAAATCTGAGGTGTGGAGCATGCTTTCAAAAGTCTTAAAAGAGCAACACTCCAATGCGGAAACTACAGAACCCGAACCACCAAAAAAGAAAATCAACCTTCTGCTGGTGGCATCTGACTCAGCTGATGAAAGTGAACATGTGTCAGTCTGCACTGCTTTGGATTGTTATCAAGCAGAACCCCTCATCAGCACGGACACATGTCCTCTGGAATGGTGGTTGAAACGTGAAGGGACATATGAATCTTTAGTGCATCTGGCACATAAATATCTTGCAACGCCGACTAAAACAGTGCCATGCGAACGCCTGTTCTCACTTTCAGGTGACATTGTAAACAAGAAGTGGGCAGCATTATCTCCTGCAAATGTAAACAAACTTGTTTGTCTAAGTGACTGGCTGAACAAGAAGTAAGATGAGTGAACTTGTAGGCTCTAAAGTTTTACATATTTTATTTGTATTTTTGAATGCAGCTTTTTTGTACATAATTCTACATTTGTAAGTTCAACTTTCATGATAAAGAGATTGCATTATAGTACTGATATGAGGTGAAGTGAAAAATACTATTTCATTTGTTTTTATAGCACAAATATTTGTAATAAAAATAAATATAAAGTGTGCACTGTACACTTTGTGTTCTGTGTTGTAATTGAAATCAATATATTTGACAATGTAGGAAACAGCTAAAATATTTAAATAAATGGTATTCTATTATTAACTGTGCGAGTAATCACAATTAATTTTTTTAATTGCTTGACAGCCCTGCTGTAGACACTAAAAATGGGACCATTCCATCAAATCTGCTGACAACTGAGAGCCAAACCAGAACAATGAATTCTCCCCTTAAATGCCTCTGCTGCGACCATTCTGTTCAGATACGTGAACATTCTGTTCTGTAGGAAGCTCATCAGTGAGTGGTACATCCATGGAACTCTACTCCCATCTAGAACAGCTCAGAACAACACTGTACGGGTGGTAGTCACATGACCCACTCTCAAAGTGCCTCAGTAGCAATTTTCCTCTACAGGACATTTAAAATCTACACTTCAGCCTTTACTGTATAAGGTACATTTTCTACTCTGTACATTTAGACTATTTATTTATTTCCTGTTCCCATAGATTAGAGATTTCGGTGCTTCCCTTAATTCACCTTTCTTCTGTATCCAGCTTAGAGGTGAATGGATATTTAGCACTGCCTACACAGACACCTGGAGTCATGGGGATCAGCTGGGGAGGGGTGACGGGAGTTCCTGCTGCATTAATATTGAACACTATTAACCTGTGCTGCTACTTTTTGGGAATCACAAAAGGACCAAAGCTCACAGGTGCATGGACAAACTCCACCTGCAGGCTCAGCAACACCACACATGGGCACCATTTGGCATTGTAGGGTTTTCATATACTGTTAGAAGAAGGGCAGAAGAGGCTTTTGTGTGTGTTTTGACAGTTGATAAAATTCAGACTAATCTCTTCCAGAATCCATCTAGCTCCGAGGTATTTATTTCTGGAAAAGTTTCACACACTCTCTCTTCAGAGACATGTTTGTGTTAAAAATTGTTTGATAAACTATAAGCTTGTTGTAATAAAGAACACACAACTCTCAGATAATAAAGTTGAGTGGGGTTTTTCTGCAATTGTCTGTTCCCCCCACTTCTATCTCCTGAAACGTGGAATCGCAAGCTCATCACACTAGATCACATCTATGTTGGGAACAGAGGGAAAGGAGCTATTTCAAATGACACCAGTGCTGTCCAGCTTCATATGCTCCCAAGTGCTGGAGCAAGGAGCCCAAGAAATGAGAAAAGGAGTACTTGTGGCACAAGTACTCCTTTTTTTTTTTTTAACGGATATAGACTAACACGGCTGCTACTCTGAAAGAAATGAGATGACTGCGGAGCCAGGATAGAGATATTTATGGCTCTGAAGCGCCTAGAAAACAAGCATTTGGCAGCTAGGCAGAAGCTGCACCTGTTGTTTGTTTGTTTTTACAATCCAACAACTAACCTAGCTCAATCAGCTTCTGCTGGATCATGCTGCCAACTTTGCTCCAACATGGCATGTAAGAGCCCACTCTTGTTCCCACTGAAGTCCGCGGCAAACTGGCCATGTTCTCAGTGACTCCAGTAAGACCAGAGTTGGGCTTTAAATCTCCAAGTCTCCTGTTCTCGAAAGCTCCGGCTGAGTAGAATCCATCTCTCATCCAGCCTCCCACATGCTCACAAGAATGGAGCCGCCAGGCAGAGCAGGGGACAGAATAATACACATCTATAAACTCAAGCTCTGCCAGGGTCAGTCAAATATTAGGTGTCTCAGCTCATAGGAGTGAGCATTCAAGTTTTATTTTTAGCCAAAATCAGCTGTTTGCAAACTACAATTGGACAGGAAGGACAGGGGGCATCAGATTTCCCCTGTGAGAATAGGACCCATGTCAGTAGGGTGACCAGATGTCCCATTTTTAAAGGGACAGTCCCGTATTTAAGCCCTCCTGCAAGTGTCCCAACTTTTTCTTTAAAATGGGCAAATTGTCCCATATTTTCTGTCTCCTCCCACCCCCATCAGTAGTGGTGGGTCCACTCCTGCTGGTGGCCGGATCCTTGCTCACCAGCCACCCATCCACGAGCGGTGAGTGGGAGGGTCCCGTGGCCGACTATGGGGATGGGTGTGCAAGGCTAATGGCGGGGTGATGATGCAGCCCGCAGGGCCAGGTGCTCCGCACTGGTCTGTCAGCGCAGCCCCCGTTGTGTGCCAGCTCTCGATCAGCAGGGCTCCATCCCATTTCCAGCCGACACTGGCTGTGGGCTGCAAGCTGCGGTGGCTGGTGAGTGCAGGTGGGGTAGGCACCAGATGGTGTGGGTGTGTGTGTGTGTGTGTGTGTGTGTGTGTGACACCTCTCCCCCTGTATGCGTGTGGGGGGGTAGGGGTGTATGTATCTTCCCTCCTCATGTGAATTAGGGATGTAAAATATTGCTTACCAGTTAACCGGAAAGCAACAGTCTTACTGGTTAACCAACCTTAAATGTTAACCCTGTGCCAACCCCAGCAGCCCTGCGTCCGCAGGAACAGATCCAGCCCCAGCTGGAGGGGCCACAGCCAAGCCGGCGGGATCAGCCCCCGCCCCGCCAGTGGAGTCTGCCCCAACCGCTTAATCAGTTAACCCTTTAAATGACAAATTTTAATAGTTTAAACGGTTAACTTTTAAAATGGTATTTACATCCCTAGTGTGAACCCTAAAGCCTTAAAGATAAGAAGTTAAAGAATCCAACTATGCAGTATTATCTTTTTAACAGGGGCTCAGTCAACTTGATGTTAATCTGAATGTTTGTACTGCATAGTTCTGATTGATTGCCGTTGAACTCACTGGAGTACGAGTAATTTTACCAGGTGTCCCATATTCAGCATTGGGAAATATGGTCACCTGACATGTCAGCTGCCATCACCAATTGTGCTGAAAGAACAAGCACATCATATTATTCAGTAGCCTCCTGGCTTTCAGAGATGCTAGGCCCATAGAGCTCACACTGACTTCAGTGGGAAGTGGAAGTGAAACTCTGATCACGGACACATAGTGGTAGAAGACCCTTGCAAAAGTGGGCCTCCAAAAGTGAGCTGACACTAGGATCTAACTGACTGTAGAGGGAACAGTTCCAAGTTCAGCATTGCCTCACAGCTCTGATTAATTCTGCACAGCTCAGAAGGGAAAACACACCAAACAAAACATTGTTTTTGGACTACAAGGCAGAAAAATCACAGCCCAATGCCCAGTAATAACACTGTCATGTCTGGCAGTGACAGGTCTCTTTCTTTGAGCATAATGGGGTAAATGATGTGTGAAATTGGAACAGCTTATATCGACAGCTCTGAGGAAGTTGTGAGCCTCCAATGTCTGAACAAGAGACGCGTTTGCACTTCAAACAGGAGTCTCCTCCCACACCAGTGTAACTCCACTGACTTTGAGAGAGTTACTCCTGATTTGTACCATTACTGGGGGGGGGGGGGGGGAGTCAGGCCCCAAAGTTACTGAACAACAACATTTGCCATGTGTACACCCAGGGCCTGATTCTGATCCAAGATGCATCCATTCTATAATGGTGTAAGTCCTGTGATTTCAGGGATGCTATTCCCAATTTACATGTCTGCTAAATGGGAGAACAGGTCCAACCTGGCCTCTGCTTCCATCCATCCCATCTCCAAATTTTTCCCTTCAAGCAACCAGAGCCCAGCTTGTGGCACTCAGGGTAACTGCACAGATTCCACCACTGGCTGTGATTGACTGCAGAGGCCCTAGGGATATGGAGGTGAGAGGAAATTTCAAAAGTTACCCATAGAACTACAGTAAGGAAGAATTCACAACATGTTACTTTTTTGTAGGTCCTGTCAAAATAGCAGCTCGGGATGGTGGTCAGAAGGTAGATGTTTTATCTTTAATATTTTGGCAACATGCTATTAGATACTTATATAAAAAAAATGCAGAGCGCATTATCCCCCAGGTTCTAACAATGTGGGTCACATTTGGCTAGAATTATGGTGCAGAATTTGACATTTTCCCTTTAGCTCTTTAAGCAGAAATTAGAAATACAATTATTTTTTTAAATATAAAGTTATTTTATTAAACCAGAACAACATTTCACTTAGAGTCTCCAGAATGCAAACAGCTGTTCCTCACAAGCTATTTCTGAAGAAAGATTTCCAAACAAAAAAAGATTGTGGATGACAATGTTAGAACCATTCTTAAAACTGACAACTTATCATTAGCTTTAAAAAAAATAAAATAATTCATTTATATATTTGTGTATACACACACAAAGTATTTAAGAGAAGAGCATTTTGTATTCATTTATAAAAAAAAAATAAAAAAAAAATCAAGCCCATCACTGGCTTGCTGATGTCTGAAATCAGAGCAGGAAATCCCAGCCGTCTTCCAATGTCTAGGAGAATGGTGAATGTAGCCCTTTATCAAAGGCAACTTTTTGGTGTTGGTAGCTTTGGGGTCCAGGTCTCTGTAACCCCTTGTGATACTGGAGTTCTCCCTACTCCCTGCCCCCCAGTTTTCTCAGCTCTGTTTACAAACTCTTAGGTAAAAGTATCTGAAACCTACTGTCAATCAAATATGTAATAATTTCTTTGCATAAAAAGGAGAACAGTGTCATAATGCACCAAAATGGCATTGGAATTATGTTAATATTTTCTTTGTAAATTCTCAAACATACTAAAGACAGGACTTCCAGCAAGAATTCTGCTAAGTACCTTCTGAAACACTTGTGGCACCCGGGACATTTAACAATATATTGGACCTTAGCTCATTAGTTTATTCTCTTAATTCTACTAATAGTGTCTGAAGGTTTCCTCAGGTCAGAAAGATTGAACATAGAAGTTAACCACATTTTAAAGAATCTTTTTAAAAAAAAATAGACTAGAGTAAGAACAAAATTCAGCCCCTGGGAGTTTGACTCACATGCAAAGTGCAGAATGCTGGAGGGGAGAATCTGAGAGGAGAATTTTGTCCTGAAATTGTAAAGATGTGCACTAACTTTATATGTACATGCAGCAAACCTCTGGAGGCCTCTGGGCTCCCCAAACAGACCCCCAGCTGTCCTGAAGCCGAGGTATATGCTCTCATCTGCAGTGACATTTTGAGGATTTAAGGTTTTGCGACACAGGTTTTTTTGTTTTTTAAATAAATGAAAAAAAGTACAAAATAATTGTTAAATTAAAAAAAAAAAGTTCCTATATTTCTGCAACCAGAAAGCCTAAGTGCAACCACTGCTGCATTTTCCATCTTGTTATTAGTCCCCATTTACAATACAAAATAAATTTTGTTTACATACAGTTATGGCAAAATTGTGTTTTAACGCTGTCTTTTCTAGCCATACAAACAAGAATAAACTAGTTATTTAGGTATCTACCAGTGTCAGAAGCAGGTTCTCTCATATGATTATAAACATGCACACTACAACTAGGTGAATAATGGATTTTTCAGTTCACTGGCCATTCTGAGAAAATTAAAAAAGAATTCATTTTGGGTTGAACTGAACACAAGTATTTTAAAAAAAAATTTGGTGAATCAAAAAGTTGAAAAGTCAAGTTGAAGCAAAAGGTTTAATTCCAACATGACATTTTTGAATTTGGGGCATCTGTCAAAAGCAAAGAAGAAATCATGAAATGCCGGGTGGAAGTTGGGGGGAGGATGACCACCTCACTTATCTTTAGCCCAGTGATGGGAGACCTGAGTTCAGTTCCCCCTCTGTCAAATGTGGAAAAGGAATTTGAATAGGTCTCCCTGCACTGCAGCAAAGTGCCCTACCCATCCGGATATAGAGTCATTCTCACTTACATTCAATGTCTTTATGAATGACTATGAACTGCCACTTTGAATGTCAATGAAGAGTCACTGGACTAGGAATAAAGTGAAAATGACTTGACAGTCTGGTTGTTAGTGCGCTCACCTAGCATGTTGACCCAAGCTGAAGTCCCAGCTCTAACAACTATTTAATTATTTATATACAGAACAGCTTTCACAGGCAAGACAGAGAAAGCCCCACACCAGAATATCCCCTAACCCAGTGGGTAGGGCCGTCTCCTGCAATGTGTGAGACCCATGTTCAATTCTTTCTTCCCCATCAGGCAGAGAGCGGAACTGAACTGGGGTCTCCCATATCCCAGAAGAGTAGGTGTGTCAGGGCCAGATCTGAAAAAACCTGACCCTCTGGGTTGAGCATGCTGACAAGTTGCAATACCTCCCACTTTGCAGCACACTCAGAGCAGCGAGGTGGGGGCAGCTGGCAGAGTAGGACACGCAGGCACCACCATGGGCACGAGGTGGCCAGAGAGGAGGAGTCGGGAGTAGGAAACTCCTACCAGGCCGAGCCCTAAGAACAAGGTGGTGGCGGTGATGATGCAGGTGGGGATTGGTTCAGGAGGTCCGTTCTGAAAAAGACTTGACACTTTCAGGTCAGCTGTGCTCAGCCTGGGTTCTGGTCCAGTCAGTCTTATCAGTAGGCCTGAGCAGCCCTCCCCAGGACAGTACCCTAACCAATGGGCTAAAGCCTGTAAAAGGGAGGTCCTCTCTGGCCTCTGCACACTAGACAAATGGCCAAATTCAAAACATTTTGAGTTAGGTCACTGGCATTTTCAGATTGTATTCAGCAAATGCAAGAGAAATTCGTGAATGGCTCTGGGGTGATTAAAGCTGCATTTTTCAGCAAATAAACTATTTGCTGAAACAATTTCACCCAGTTTGAAGCACACGAGCAAGGTGGGGAAAAAACTGTCTTTTACCATGGTTTGACCACAGCTGCAGCTCAACATGATTACTTCTGTAGTGCAAAGAGGGACTAAGGTAGATCAGCAAGGGAACTAGAGCACCAAAAAGTCACATCAAAATGTTACCACCACCACCACAAAGAAAGAGGGCCTTATTTTGCTCTCATTTACACCAGGATGTAAAACTGGTGTAAATGAGAGCAAAACTGGCATAAGCACAATGGAATTATGCCAGAAAACTCCACCTGTACATTTGAGAGTCAGAAATCTAGGAAATCAGATATCTATTTAGTATGTGGGTGCTGTATGTAGGTATATACGGTAGGAACCATGGAAATACTGCTTTATAGTGTATGCCTCGGACTGTAAAGATCAGCAAAGTAATACCATGGCACCTCCTCCCCAAATGCTCCCACTAAAACAAAGAGGAGTCGAGCACACATGGGGAGAGGTGAATGCAACCTGCCGGCTGGTAGAAGCAGGATTAGGATGGGTTGTTTGGGACCATCCCGTAGGCTTCATACAGCTTACTGAGAAGCTCGTTCTTTTCTTTCTCAGGCAGGAAGCTGGACTTAGCTGCGTTGATGTTCTGGGAGGAAAAGAAGAAAAAAGACTGAGATAGCTGGGTAATACCCACAAGTGTGAGTGTGGGGTTCTACGTGCACAAATCTTTGTGCATCAGTGAGTGTGAGCTAGTGAGTGAGTTGGTGTAAGTCAAATGACACTTTTGTTAGCACTGCTACTCTTGAGCTCTTTTCAGCAGCCTCAGTTTTCAAAGGAACCTGCTCCTACTCAGGATCTGTAATGGGCTTAAAAAAAAGCAGGAGATAAACAATGTGTCTTAAATTCCTTTATCGGGTTCCAGGATGTGCAGTTCAGGGGCCTGATCCAAAGCCTATTAAAGTCAAGGGAAAGACTCTCATTGACTTCAATGAGTTTTGGATCAGGCCCTGCCTGATATGCTGCTGTTGTAACAAAGTTCACTACTGGCTTCCCTTAACAATTTACAAAAACGTCTCTCTCCCCTTAATTTATAAGCTTCCTTTCATTAAACAGAAAGGAACAGCTCGTCTTCTGCAGGAGCCTGCAGCAAAACTGCCCATGGATTTAACGGTATAAAGTTCAGAACTTTCTACAGCTGGAAGGAAGAACTAACGCATAAGTCTACTCTCCAGGAAGACAGACTCTTGCTCCTTAAATGAGTCCCCTGATACAGGCCCAGTGCTTTCTCCTGCACAGCTGCATTCTGCAAATTCATCTTCAACACACAGAAAGAAAATCAACTGGTTTCCAAGATATGGTAGGATGCATGAATGCCTGGACAGTACATATCTCCTTTCAACGCAGTGCACCTCTAACGGTGAAACAGGAAAGCATCAGAGGTTACCCACAAAGAAGTGAAACTATCAGACTAGTTTCAGAGTGGTAGCCGTGTTAGTCTGTATCAGCAAAAACAATAAGGAGTCCTTAGTCTCTAAGGTGCCACAAGGACCCCTCATTGTTTTTGTTCTATCAGACTATTTTTCTGTCCCTTTATCTTAGGTACAAGGCAGATGAAAAACAGAATTATTAGGTTTTCAGGACACTGCTCATGCCAATCTGCATGCAAATATGACAGACACCATGTGACCCTATAAGTAATGGCAAAAGCAAATGGCCCCTTTGTAACCAAATGGTTTGCTGCATAGCAGTTACATTGGGCTAATTGCAGGCGCCCATTGAACACACACATGTCCATATTTTTGCACATGTGATCACAGTCAAAGGCAGCGAGCGACCTGTGACCAACATCCCCACCTTCTGTTGCTCAATTGCAGTCTGAGGAACTATTCAGGGAACAATTTTCATCTTGATTCATCCTTACTAAAGTTCCATGCAGCAAGCTAGTCAAGTGTGCTGCATCTTTGCAGATCATCCTGGTCTAAACACCCATAGAACTTATACTCTGTTTTTGGCATTCATTCCAGATGGCCATTGGTATGCGTCACGATGACTCAGTGCTGGCCAGCGCCCCTCCACCCCCACCAGCTGAAGCGGACTCAGAAAAAACCCTATCTTCACACTGCTGTTGTGCCCCCACATAATTCAGCTTTTTCTCCCCACAGTTTTAACTCCGCTGAACTCTCTTCTGGTTTCATGTTTAAAAATGAGATTTATCTCAGAAAAAAATGGATCATGTTAGGCTCCAACACACGGCTTTGCACAGAACATCCCAAGACAACTTACCACTCTCTTCAACTCCTCTTCAGTGAAGTCCAGGAACTGCTTAGCTATTTTGTAATCAGTCTCAATTGCAGACTGAAAAATGAGCGGGTCATCAGAGTTCAGGGAGTAGTTGGCTTTATCATTCATAAACCTGGGAAAACAGAATTTAAAGTGGGACAAATATTAGAGTTCGCACAGTTTGTGTTTTTCCAAGTGTAAAATACACTAAAAACCCCACAGCTTTCCACCAAGTTTGGCTACTTGTATCCAGCTAAATAAACAAATTCCTACCAAAGCTGTAGTTTGCATTGCAAACTTCACATTGCTATTGCCACCCTACTTTTTAAATGCAACAACAAATCATTTGTTGGACGGATGTTCAAAGTGTCTGATCCCACTACCCACTCCAGAGCCAGACAGCAATGCACTGCAATCCAGGGCTTAGCCCCTTGTCAGCTCAAAGCAGGGGCCTGAGGCGGGCAGAAAGCTCTCTCTAAGGATAAAAATCTATCAGCATATTTGTTACAGTGCCTCTGAACTGGTCCCTTAGCTGATGCACAATACTCTGACAAGTGGTTAGGACTTGCTTCTCACGTGAAGTAATAAAGCAGCTATACATAAGTGAAGTCTGAGTTAGTTACTTGAAAATAATATATTTAAACGTCTTACTGAATTACTGGGTGTTTCCCGAAATCTGGATCACATGCTCCGGTGAGGATACTGGACCAAGGACAGGCCTATATGTGTACGGAAAAAAAAGGCAGAGTCAGTCTCTTCCATAATACTGCTGGGCCTGAAAAGCACCATTTACATTTACAGCTCTGTGAAAACAAATAATGATCATTAAATCTCAGCCTCCGCAACAAGCCTTTACCCCCATGCCTGCTGGATATAAACATTTTTGAGCTCTTATTTTCCGGCTATGTGTTTCTGCCCCAGCACAGAAGCCCCCGTCATTCCCATCCTACCTCTCCCTCCCACCCCACCGCAGCCATTCTCGTAGAACAGCCTGCATCAGAGGAAGCAGTGACCTATGACTGCCATATATAAAGAAAAGCCTGGCTAGGAAAGTGACCACAGCCATCTGCTCAGGACGCTTTTACAGCAGACCCTCGGAGTTACAGACACCTCAGGAATGGAGATTACCTGTAACTTTGAAATGTCCATAACTCTGAACAAGACCTTAGGGACTTCAACCACTGGTGGGGTTGGGGCTGCAGCCCCAGGGAAGGGGGTTTTAAGGCTCTGTGTGTGTGTGTGGGGGGGGTTTGAAGGGTCAGGGCTTCTGACCCTTGGGAGCACCAGGGCTCAGAACTTTAGATTTGGGGAGAACGCTGGGGCTCCAGGTCCCTGGCTCCGCTCCCGGTTTCAGCCTTGCAGGGGGTGCCTGGGCTCAGGGCTTCAGCCCTGCAGCTCTGTTCCCGGCTTCTGCCCCGCAGGGCGTGCCAGGGCTCCCCATGGCTCCGTTCCCCATTTCAGCAGGGCAGCGGGCGCTGGAGCTCTAGCTCCAGGGGGAGTGCTGGGGCTGAAGCCAGGAAAGGAGCCATGGGGCTGAAGTCCTGAGCCCTGGTGCTCCCAAGAGTCAGAAGCCCTGATACCCACCCCCTGCCTGGAGCCCTGACCCCCCCTCACCCTGCGGCTGCAGCCCTAACCATCCGCCCCCGGGCTGAAGCCCCGAGTCCTAGGGCTAAAGCGAGTCAGCAAAGTATTTGCTTTTTGTGCATGCGTGTCTCTGCTGCTGCCTGATTACTTCCGGTTCCAAAGGGTGTCCGGTTGGCCAGTGAGCCTGTAACTCTGCTGTTTGTATCTTTGAGGTTCTACTGTACTAGTTAGTATACACTAAGGGCCCAGACTGGGTTTTGTTCTTTTGCACATCTGAGGAAGACATGCTCCCAAAGCTGGAACCTTTTAGAACCACCAGGTTCTTCAACATCTCACCTGCCACCACTCTCCCACCTGTGACTCCTGTGAGCCTAACACCATCGCCACTCATCCTCTGCCTGGGAAGGGGTAAAGGCATCGTTCTACTCAGAGAGCCGGTGCTGTTCCAAGCATCTGCTGAAGATGGACTAAATAATACAGGCTCCTTTTCCCCAAGGCTGAGCATGACGTGACCTCTGGCACTCAGCACAGAGAAGGATCCAGACTTGTATCCCCTTGGTGACATTGCATTTCTGCTCAACAGCCCAGTTAGCAACATGCTGGAGCCTTGTATGTCTGGTTTCCATGAAGCACCTCAGCTAAATTCAAACTGTGGTGTGGAGAGCGGATTTCACTCTAAACGCTGTTAGCACTTGGACTCCAGGTGGCAGCAATTTCACCCCTATAGTAAAGGCATTTACGTCCATGTTCATTGTTCAAAATGCTGACTTGTCATGCAACCCAAAAGCTCATCTCTCACTCTCAGACGGAACAAGATGATCGTTACACAACTGCCACCCCTGCAGAATTAGTCATTACCTCAAAATGCATCTTCCTACCCAACAGCTCCCTATAAAGGGCTGGGTCTTCCAGGACATGGTAGCCATGGCCAATCCGCTCGGTCTTCAGAACATTGATTGCCTGTAGAGAATAGAAAACATGTAAAGTCTCTCTTAGCTCTGTGCAAGAGCCTGACTCCTACTCCCCAGAGGATCAGGCAAGCTCACAGGAGCTCCTGAGCCCTCCAAGCCCCAAACCAGGACTCCAATCCACTCCTGCATGCAGGACATGGGGGCCCAGTTCCTAGGAGAGCCTGCTCCTTCCAAGTGCTATATGAGGCTCAATCTCTGGCTCCCTCTTTGTATGATGCACAGACTCTGCTCCCTTAAAGCAATGGGGGGATTTGGCTCCAAGAGGCTATTGAGTGATGGGCCAGGATTTGGCCCTAGCTACCTTTGTCCCCTGCATTACAATACAGAGTATTTTGCAGCTCTGCTGTAACTTATTCTACTGCCCTGCGCTGGGGTTTCTTACCTCCTGGATGATAGACGGTGCCCCAACCTCCCCAGCATGGACAGTGCGATGAATGCCACATCTTTCAGCTTCCTGGAAAAGCCCACATGAAGCAAGAGTGAAAACGCTGCTGTGGATTTGAGGAGGCACAGAGGTGGGGCAGGTGGGGGAAGGGATGTGAACAAACTATCAGGACAGCAACCCCACCACCGACTACTCTCTGCCTTCAAGACAGAGCGAATGCTTTCAACAGACCATTAGGCGGAGAGCTCCAATCCCAGGAGTAACGACTGTGGAGCAACACAATCAAAACAAGAAGAAAATCAATTACCAATCTCGGACAGCGTAGGAGCTGGGTAGGTGAGTGTCTGGGAAGCCCAGCCAGCACTAGGGAATGAAAGCAAATTCATTCCCTAGTGCTGGCTATATGTAGCTATGAATGATGTTCTCAAATAACTTTTTTTTTTTTTTAAAACAGATCATTGACTCTGAGAAGGCAATGATGTAGGAGTTAAGGCTGGGCTAGCAGGCCAGCTGCCAGTTATTCATAGCCCACATGCAGCGAGTTCGGTGAGTCTCAGTCCAGTCCCTGATGTCCACATCACACAAACACCCCAACAACTACCGTACAACTATCTCTCTTGCTGGCAGTCTCAGCAGACAGGCCAAGGACTAACTGAGCCATGGAGATGGTCCTCCCCACGAGGCACGCTGGCTGAGGTGACATGGCGGGGGGGAGTTCCCACTGCTGTGACCTGAGCCTTACCTGTTCAGGGCCTGATGTCTAGGGGGGCTCTCAGCCTGGCACCTTTCATCAGTGACAAAACAGGATTCTATGGATCTGGGAAATCCCAAACCCCAAAGTCCTGGGCATGTGAATGGGCACTGAGCAGATGTTATAGGGATCTTACCAGAGGCAGCATGCACATGCACACACCCCCTTCAGGAGGTTGCTGTTTTGTATTACTGAATTTTTCAGGTGCTTTGTGAATTTTCCACTTAGTTTGCAGCCACTGCATATCCAGGCTTTGCTCTGAACTACTGGGTAAGACACGGCTCCGCTTGGCATGTTAATACGAAAAGCCCTAGATGAGTCTACTTGAAACTAAATCGAGACTCCCTGTGTCTGCACTGATAGCTTTGTTTTAACACACACTTGTCACAAGTCCTGCACAGAATAGGGACTCAGTTACCCCGAAGGCTGACCATTCAGTCAGGGCTAAGCTTACCAGTCTTTCCCTTCACACTGGCCTTTCATTTGTGTCAGAAACTGCTAATTTGGGGAGTTCCGAGGATGAACAGATTAATCCAACCCCCCCCCCCCCAATATCTATGGAATGATCCAGAGGGCTTTGGACTGGGCTTTGAACTATCAGAGTGCAACACTTCTCCTACTGATCCCGAAGACTGATTAAGTAAGAGTTAATGAGAGTTTTGCCATTGACTTCAATGAAGCATGACAAGGCCTTCAGGTTAGGGCTCCGAGCAACGAGTTTGACAGAACCCAGAGTCAACAATTTAAAAGACAGAAGATTCCAAGCTCTGGCAAAACTCCTGCTGAAGTCTATGGGAGCTTTGACTGTGTCAAAACTGCAGGAGGTGGCTCTGAAGCCAGAGGTCTTAAAGATAAACAAAGATTTGATTTAAACACTATTTTGTTTCCAACGTGTGTTAAATGCACAGGCCAGATCTTGGGGCACTCACGCCCAGAGCGAGTCTCTCTGCCTGCCCAATTCCCATCATTTTGCCAGCTCGCTTTACCAAGGTCACGTGCATAAAGCAAATTAACCTGATCTGCAGCTTGCAGGAGGATTTTTCAGAGAAAACAACTATGTTTATCTCCTCTAACGTCTGTGATCAAAGAGTGGCACCGTCTGGGGGTCAGGGGTGGCGTACTGCACAGAGACAATAGCAGAGACAACTGGTTCTGCTGCTTTCCAAGATTCTACCTCCAACCCCACATGGCACCTTCCATTCCATCAGTTCCAGTTACTAGCTCTTAATGAAAGAGCAGATGTGTCTGCTCGCTTTTATTGTTCATTTATGTATCCCTCTTTGGTGCACTATACAGATTAGAAAACAGCGAGATGGGCAGGAATTTCTGTGGGTGTGGGGGTGTGCACTGGGGAAGCCAGAAATCTCTCCCACACCTCCATTCTCAGGGTATGTCTACACCACAATCACAGGTGCAACTGGAGCTTGGGTAGACATACGGGAGTAGATTTAATCTAGCTAGCTCAGGTTCCAGAGCAGTGAAGCTGCAGCAGTGCATGCTTCAGTGTGGGGTAGCTGCCCAAGAATTACTCAGGGTTATAGACAGGTCTGCACAGAAGCATGTGCTCTCACACCTTCGCTGCTCCACGATCTGAGATAGCTGGATTAAAGCTTAGCTCAGGTATGTCTACATGAACTGCAATCACACCCCTCGATTGCTATAAAGACGTCCCCTCCAAATAGCATCCTCTGACTCTAAATAACCCAGAACTTCCCAACCAAGGAGACTATCCATTCCTCTCTGCATGCTTCTTTGGTTTATAACATCACTTACCTAGGACTTTAGCACGAGCTAATTATCTAAAGTCACAGCTTCAAGATCTTTACATGGCTTCCCATGATCTCCCCACAACCTACTGCAGGCAAGTCACAAACGGAACTCTCCCTACTATCCCCAATTGTAGTGAGAGTCATTGACTTCTCCCAGCCAGAGTTTAAATGGCAACACAACTGAAAACTGGGAACATGGGTCCAAAGGCAGACATTGGATCCCTTCATCATAAGCCTCTCATTTCATAAGTCATATTATCCATGTTACTGTTGATGTGTGAAGCTCCAGTGTCAGGGCAATTTAGAAAGAGAGCATTCTACTTTCATGTCGGCTGAGAAAGCCTGACAAATTGGAGCTTTTGTTCCTTCCGTGTTTCTCTGAGTCTGAATGAGATGCTGGCTTTCAGACAAGAACAATTCAAATCCTTTGGGTTGAGAAATTTGGACTTTGAGACCCCACGCATAGGCAAGCTAGATATTAATTGATTTTCCATCTTGTTTTATTTGCCTTTAAACTACCTGGATGTAACGTGATAAGCAACTAATTGATTCATCTTGTATAATGCAAGTATAACAGTTGCACAAGATAAAGGTACAGCTGCTTGATTAGTGCTCATGACAAGGAACTTCAGCATGTTAGAAAGGATAAGAAACTGCTACGCAAGTAATACCTTATGAATAAGTGCTTAATGGAAAGATGATAGCAAGTGAGAAACTGCATGGATTTCAAAAATGGCACTGGGCATTTATGCAAGGGGACACCGATTATGAAAGTAAAGAAGTTCAGGGCCATGCAAAACAAAGTATATTTCTTCCATACTCTTCCCCTCGCTCTCAAGTTTTTGCTTTCACATTAGGACATTTGTAATGATTCCCATGACAACCACAGATGGCAGTCGGACTGTTAACTACAACAGTATACCCCTGAGATATTCCTGATTCTACCTCAACCAATCATCTGACACCTAGCACGATTTTTAAATCCAGTGTCCTCTCAGGCTGGGTTCCTGAGCACCCTCAGCTCCCACTGACCTATGCCAATCATGTAACTTCTTAAAATACAAACACCCCTAGAGTCCTAAAATCCTTATACACAGATGGGAGATATTTGCATGGGGCTTCCTTTTTAAGCTACAGTAAAGTAACACCGTCTAGTTAAAAAGAATACATTTGAGGAAAGAAATCTCCTCCAATACCATCATCTTAGTTTATTACAATGGAAAAAAAAATTTGAACATATGTTTACACTGTTTATCTGATTGATTTAGTTTTTGCATTTTACTCATCCGGAGACAGTGAAGAGGGACTAGCCAGTTTCATGTCTGATATGGAGTTCTGATCCTGTAAAACAACATAAGCAGGCAGCCCTATGCAGATTCACTGGAGCGCCCAGGCGGATCTGAATGCATGATCATTTTACCACCAATTTCACTTTGTGGTTCTGTGCACCAGCTCAACGCTGAAGAACCAAAATTGTAAATGCAGCTGGAACACATTGAAATAAATACATCTCTTTATACTTAAATCCTGTATATACTCTATAATTAATTTAAAAACCAAATTAAAAGTAATATTTCTACTATGCCAATAAAACACTTCTAGTAATTTTAAGACATGTATAAGTCTTACAGGCCACTTTGGATCTGAACTACTTGCCAGATCCCCTTTGTACTGTGCGGTTTCTGCACTAACCAGAAAGAATTTGATACAAGATTTTTCAAGAAGCTAATTGAACAAACCTCATAAGCCTTCCTATGCTCTGGGAAGGTCTCAGCCACCAACAACTCATCCCCAGCCAGGTCTATGGCTACCACCGTATTGTTCTGGTATTTCTTACACAGCTCTACCACCTCCAATGACCAGCCTGGAAAGAAGAGCAGCAGGATTTAAGAAAAACATCCCTGAGCTCTTGTCTAAACAGATGTGGTTGTTCACATGAATACAAAAATTTAGTTAATTTGCCTTCTGGGATTTTTCCCTGAGTTTGAAGCCCTATAAAAGCAACAAAACCCGAGAGCCAGATTTACAGACCAGAGTCACAGCCCCACTAACAAGTGAGCTCACTGCCTGTAAAGTTGGTAGACATGACAGGTTTTAGCCCTGGTTATTAGGCCTTCCAAGGGGCAGCCCTTCATTATCATTACAGCCCTTGACAAGAGCAAAACTCCATGAGTCAGCCCCAGTAGATTGTATTACGTTGTGACTTTGCACTTTAGAATGTATGTGCCTGACTACATGGTATGGGAAGAACTCCCAGCTCCAAGCCCCTGCTTTCTCATTATCACAGTACCCATAGAATGCTTCGCTTCGCAGGGCAATGCTTTGTGCAGAGCTGAAAGCAGAAGGGGCTTTTCTAGTAACAGGAATCAAGAGGGGGCCACGGCTGGGCTCTGGATGGTGGGAGGGATTGTAGGTGTCTGGTACTCTTGATTGGGCTCTGGGGGCGGGGGGAAGGGAACAGAGAAACAGGAACTGGATGTCATAGGGTTTTCTTTAATTCTCTAATCCTGGAGGAATTTTTGTGTTTGTCTGTATTGTTACAGACATACTTGCTGACAGGTATTTTGAAATAAGTTACCAAAATAACTGAAACTGGTGTGATTATGTAGTGTTATTCTGACAAATAAAATTTAAAGAATTTTAAAATATTGTGCACAGAATTTAATTTTTTAGTGCAGAATGCCCCCAGGAGTATAAAATGCAGATAGGCACCTAGTGGGATTTTCAAAAATGTTCAGGCACCTTTCGAAATCCCACTAGGCGCCAGGCTGCATTTTCAGGCACCTACATACATTTAAAATTTTGGCTTTTAGTGAACGTGGCTTAGCGTATTTCACCTGTTTTTTGGACCTGGTCCTGCATAGAGTATGGAAACAACAGGTTATTTAGTTAGCCCTCATCATAACCAGACAATGGAAGTGCAGTCATTATATAATTGTTCTCCTTGCCCATGGAATGTTTCCAACTTGAGCATCTACTCTGCAGCTTTACCTGAAGTACTGGTAGGTACCTTCGTTACTGCTTTTAACTGCTGATCATTTTTGTTCTACACTGTGCTTTGGGATGCTGGGAACAGCACTAGAGGATAAACATTTCCAACGCCACCCTCCAACGGAGTCCAGAAGTTAGTTTCATTCTCAACTAGGAGTTCAAGTTTCCCCATCTTTATCATGGAAGGGAATAATACTGAATGAGGTTCTAGTATGGATTGAAGCAGTGTATTTCAAGGGTTTGGTTTGTTTAATACCAGAATTAGAAGAAGACATATTATACATGGTCTTTCAATTCATAACTAATAGTCTCTTCACAAGGAACCTGTCTGCCCTGAATCCCAGTTATAAAGAGCAATCTCTGAACCAGACCACATCTCCTCGAACCCCAGCTGGAGCTGTCCTGCGTCAGTCTACCCAGATCTTGGTTTTTATTCTAAAGCTAGCTGCAGGAAATGGAAATGAACAACGCACACTCCACTTAACCATTATTTTGCACCTTTAAGAGATGCTGCTATTCATCTGATACGCCAGAGCATGTACCCTACCCCATAAAGCGGCTTAGACTAACCTGAGCACAACTCTAAGCTGGTTAGAAACTGCTTTCTGCAGAAATAGGGAAAACTGAGCTGGTACCTTTCAATCTTGAGACTGGGGAGATGTCAGATTTACCCCCTCCCCAGAGAGAAAAGACCTGGAAATCACTGAGTGCGTATGAAGAGTGTCTTCTCCTCCCTCCGTCTCTCTCTTCCACCAGCACCTACATGGGAAATAGCCATCACCTTCCCAAGGCACTGAGACAACATTCAAACCAGAACTGAGCAACTGATGCTTCCCTAACATTTCCCCAAAGGATCACAATTCAAGGCATTTCACACACCCCTCAAAGGGTCAGGAAAGGAGGGAGCAGAGCAGCAGGTGAACTGTAATACATTACTTGGCATATGGCGCATGCAGCATAGAATAGACCTGGCTTTGATGTTGAAATTCCTTTCTCCATCCTGTAATCCCTGATTAACAAGGTGAACCACTTCATCCGGAGTGAGGTCGCCCCTGTGGGAAGAAAACTTAGAAGTTAGCTAGCAAGCTCGTGAGGTTCAACACCTCAGCAATCCCAGAGGAAGAGAAACTGCTTCCCTAATGTAACATCACTGAGCTGGCTGTATTATTGCTGTATGCTGTAAAATACAGGAGAATCCAAACACTGCCCAACCAATGTGACCACACTGGCAAAATGCCAGAAAGCTAAGGGCCAGATTTATATAAAAAAAAGGAGTACACTGCACCCCCTCAGAGCAAGAGGAAGCACGGTCTGCCAGGAACTGTAGTTTCAGGGCCAGATTTACAAAGGTATTTAGGCCCTTAGTAGCACTTACAAAAGTATCTAAGCAGGTTAGGCCTCCGACTCCCTTAGGTGCATCTGTGAATCTCCCTTTGCACCTATATGCAGCACTAGCCTCCTTTGTAACTGAGGTCCTCAAAAAGAAAAGGAGTACTTGTGGCACCTTAGAGACTAACCAATTTATTTGAGCATAAGCTTTCATGAGCTACAGCTCACTTCATCTGATGCATCGGTCCTCAGTGACCCACATCTGTTTGGAGGATGAGGGAGGTGGCACGGCAAGGTTGCGTGGGATGCATGTTGGCCTGAGAGATGCACTTTCAAAAACCCCGCGCTAGATCACCGTATTTCTTTGAGTAAATGAACCAGTTTGCCAGCTGGGGAAGAGGAACTTTTTTTTCCCCTTTTCTATTTTTTGGCCAGAAAGTCTGATTACGATGCAGAGCTTTGCACTATCCTGGCAGCAGTGAGTGGTGTGACACAAAAAGCAGCAGAAGCCTCAAACCATGTTTTGTGAGAAATCCCAGAAGTCTCCTTGCAAAGCTCAGTGCTGGTTTACTTAGTGACACGCTGTTCTAAAGAGCACAGATGACATAGAAAGACAGACTGAGAGCTACAAGGGCTGCTCCCAAAGGCTCAGCCCACTAACTTTGCTGGCAGAAAAGGTTACATTTTGGATGGGGGGTTGGGGTGGGGATGTGTATCTGAACTCTGGTGACTTCTTTAAGGGGGAGCAGCTTAAGCCAAAAATCTAACAGCTATTTCCCCACACAAAGACAAGACAATGCCCCTGGGGCAAGTTGTCCTCAGGAGAGGGCAGCAGATGGAGCGGTTACCAAAAGAACAACATTTTTAGAGGGGTGGGGGGCGGGGGAAGGAAAAGCGTATACATGACTATTACTGCATTCCAGATAGAAATAAAAGATGTGCTGCCCTCCTCTGGTTCTATATAAACAGGGATTGGATTATACATTAACTAACTGAGGTCAGGCAAGGAGAAGCCTAGCACGGAGCTGAAGACAACAGTGGGACCTCACTGATTTGTACGGATGGGGAGAGTCATTGCAAATTTCAGTGAACTCAGTGAGAAAAGGAGTACTTGTGGCACCTTAGAGACGAACCAATTTATTTGAGCATAAGCTTTCGTGAGCTACAGCTCACTTCATTGGCTGCATACTGTGGAAAGTATAGAAGATCTTTTTATACACACAAAGCATGAAAAAATGGGTGTTTACCACTACAAAAGGTTTTCTCTCCGCCCACCCCACTCTCCTGCTGGTAATAGCTTATCTAAAGTGATCACTCTCCTTACAATGTGTATGATAATCAAGGTGGGCCATTTCCAGCACAAATCCAGGGTTTAACAAGAATGTCGGGGGGGGGGGGGGGGTAGGAAAAAACAAGGGGAAATTGTTGGGTCATGCAAGGTAACCTATTTCCCCTTGTTTTTTCCTACCCCCCCCCCCCAGACGTTCTTGTTATATATATATATATATATATATATATATATATATACAATATATATATATATATACACACACACACACACACACACCCCCCATCTCAAAATTTACTTGGTTCATCTACTTCGACAACAGCAGTTTAGTTTTGCTTGTAACCCTCAATAGTTAGCATGCGGAAGCATGTTCTGGAAAAAGATAATCGAGACGTCACTACAGCACTCTGCTATTAAGCCTTTGAGGAAGTGGGAAGACAGGAGAAGGAGCAGTTACCAAAGCACAGATGAAACAGCTACTAGTGTATATCTTTGTTAAGGCATATTAGTGTAACCTAAATTGTGCTTTCCAATGCACCTGTATGGATTCAGCTCTACATTTTGTTTCGGAGCAGAACTGCACACACTAATTTCTATGCACAATTATCAAAATTGTGCTTGCTCACTGGGTAATTACCAGCAAGTGTGTCCAATTAGTTATGTGCCTATACAACTATTGTAATTGCACATGTAAATTAGGCACAAAATTATGCATATAAAACCATGAAAATCTGGCTCTCAAGTTATAGATCCTCCTTATTGTCTGCCAGGAGCAAAACTGTGTTCTCCATTTGCTGGTCAGTGGCTTTCGCGCAGATCTCAGCGTGCTGTGTTGGCACAGTCTTACACTTTATGGATTCACTTACTCTTCTTGGCCCCATGGAACAGGATGAACTTTGCAGTTGGCTAGGAGGTGAGGGCTGTACCTGACCTCAACATAGATGACACCTTCTTTTGCTTTCATTTCTACAAACTCATAGGCTATTCTTCTCACAGCATCGCGGTCCCCCCTGTAAGGAAAAGAACAGGATTAGTCTGATTTATGAGTTCTCAGCAACTTATGGGCTGCTGATCAACAAGATAGGGGAGAGTGCACCTGCTGAGGGTCTGAATGCTTCCCAAGAGGCATCCCCGTCTCACCAGCACATGAAAATTCATCACACACTTAGAGAAATTAGAATGCAAGAGTCCTTTGGCTTGGAAGCGACCTATCTAGTGAGTCATTTAGCTTCTCTCCCTGCATGGTGCCAGGACTGACTGCATCATCTCTAAACCAGCTGGGCAAAAGCCTACTCCCCCACTTCCCAGGAACCAGTGATTTTTTTCAGATAAGCAAATAAAATACCATGATGTTATCAATCATCATTATCATAGTAAAGGGAAATGAATACATTTTGTAGCTTAGAGTCTCCCAAGCAAGCATTCTCAGGACCATTCAAGCCCCAAATCGGCAATTCTAGCTTGCAGACGCCTGAGACCGATAAGAAACTTGCAGCGGTTACCAGGCAATAAGTTACTTACGCAATGGCAGGCATGTAGATAGCAAACTTTTCTAGAAACTGGGTGAGAGTGAGTGGCTCCGTGTAACTGATATGCTGCAAGAGGTCTTCAACAGTGTCACCAGGGAGCGGAATTCCTCTTTTCCTAGAAATCGATAAACATTTCACTTTTCTATTTCTCCACAGAACGGATACAGCACAGAAAAAAGGTACCTCACATATGTGCCTCTGGAGCCCCACCCAGATAAGAGAGGACTCTGATCTCTATCACCAACAACAGACCCAGAACTATCCAAAGAAACTGAGCCAAACACAACCTCTCTTTTCCTGATGCCTTGGTACTTCCTAGTCCTGGAAGCATAAATGACAAATTATTTCAAGAAAGAAATTTCCAGCCCCATTTATATAGGCTCAAGAGCTCCCAAACATCAGATTGCTTTTATCTGAACTGAGCCACGGAACCTTCTCAGGTTTGCCTGTTACTAGTCTCCAAGAGCCAGTCAATCCTTGACCTTTCTGCTGAGGCTGCGAACAATTGTGATGTCGTTTCTCTGATGTGGAAATCTTTACACTGTGAACCAAGGCTGACACCCACAAGCCCCTTCACAGAGAAGCCACCAAAGAGCATCCAGATAGGAAAGCCCTTCCATTGCTACCAAAAGTGGGCTGTCTCTGAGCTTGTGAGCTGGAGGGGAAAGGCTCCAGATCTCAATACCAAGGCCTTGGCCTTCTCCAGTTCCAACAGCCAACCACACAACCTATCTGCAGGAAAATAGCGTGACTGATATTGCTCCTCTGCTCAATGTACACACATGTTTTATTGCTCTGTGGTGTAGGAAATCTACACTACATTCAGAGTTCAAAGGCAGTTACCACAGATTAAGACCCTGGCACTCAGCATACATCATTCATTACCGTTAAGGATTACTCTTTCCACATTGCCCTTTCCACTCTGATGACACATCGTTTGTCCAGTTTAAATGACAGACACCTCCAAGCCACGCCCTACATTGAACACTGCCCTTCCTGAGCCCGTGAACAGGCCTTTATCCTATCCTCATTCAAATCCTTCCTGCAGGCCTTTCTCTGTCTATGGTACACTTAACTACAGTGGGCTGGATGCAGGGTAATTTGGGATCGTCTACACATATAAAGATATAAGACTTAGACACACTAGACTGTGTGGAAGTCAACATATGCACCATAAAAGGTGGATGAGTGAAGTCAAGCCTGACAGAATTCAAACCTGTGCTTTTAGGGAGTCTAGGCAGGGATTGCAAACACAAGACTTAGAGCACCAATGCAGAGTCTCTCTCACGTGTCACTACAATGTTGCATTATTTGGATGTAGTCAAATTGAGTCAATCACCGCCCAGCAACTTTATTTATTTGCTGTTTGATCTGTACCAAGCAGTTTTCGTGTCACGATCACTAAGTCATGATCACAAGCAGCATTCTATGCTTGGGGCCAGATTTTCAAAGCAGACTCCTAGACTGCACCCACAAAATGCTGTCCCTGCACAAAAACCAGCATGCATTTTTGCTCTACCCTGAACTGAGCACTATCTGCTGGGTGGCGCCAACTTTATAGCAGACATGAAAATAGCTCCAGTCACCTCCATTTTATACAAGCATGGGGCAGCCCTGAGCTCCTGCCAAGTTGCCAGCACAGTTCCCTCTGGTGGTTGAAGTATGGACACTCCAATCTACACGAGTCAAGAGAATCCCCCAGGTAACCATACAACCCAATCACCCACATTGCCATAAGGAAGTAGAAGAGCTCCAGCGAGTCAGATGTGTCAATGAATCCCTCACATGCACAGGATACCTATCCATACACTGAAATCTTTAACCCACTCCTTTGATCCTACAATATGTACAGATGGGTGAAATCAAGGGGAATTCTTATACAACATACCAAAGGGGCATCCAGCAATTAATGAGAAGGATTTTCTTGATGCACCTTCTGAATATTTATCTTGGCTGCATCGCAGAAACTAGGGTATGTTCTGAAGGCACCTTAGCCATGGCCTGAGAAGTAATTTTTTTCCCATACAAAAATATTTTATCAAATCCTCAAATCCATCCATCTTAGATCATGCCACTTCTATTCCATTTTTACCGGAAATTGCTTTCATGGCTAAAGCCTCCTCAACTATGTTGAAGTGTTATTTGTTGGGACATGGGCAAGAACCTGCAAAGGCTGGTTGTTAGATTCAACCTAATCATGACGTTCTTGATCAGAGGGGTTTCTGCCATACTTAAGAAATCTGGCATTGTTTGCCAATGTCCTTTACGTTTAAATAAACGTTTACTCCTGGAAGAAGATTCATGTTTATCTTGTTTAAAATTAGAGAGCCAGGTCCTCAAGTTGTTAATTATTTATCTAGCCACTCATCATCAAGTGTATACGTCAATTAACCAGAGTTTGCCTCCCCGACAGAGCACATCTGCTCCTTCTTGCTTAAATCAGCAATGAAGCCATAGCATTGAAGACTTTCCCTGGCAATGTGTTACAACTAGAACGAGACAATTGTTTTTCTGCAGAACCAATTTTTCCCTCCTCCAAAAAGCCAAAAAAACCCCCGACCCCATAGATTTGGTTTGAATTTGGCATGCTGAGAATAAAAGTTTCAACTTTTCTTCATTTTGGAATGTCCCTCAATTTTAAGAAGTTTAAAAATTTCAAAATCAAAACCAAATATTATGGTTGACATGACAAACCATTTTTTCCAACATTTCAGTTTGGCAAAAATTTCAAAACATTTTCATTTCAGGTCAACCAAAAAAACAATTTTTTTTCCAGATGTGCCCCTGAACCAAATATCTGTTATCCACACAGCCTGAATTATACCATCTGCCTGGTTTTGAGATGGCAAGGCAGATCAAACAGAAAATTTACACTGAGTGCTGAGAGAGAAAACCTCTGTTGAAAACACAAATACTAGCATTAATAGTGTGGCAAGTACAACTAACCCAGCCAATTGCTTTCTGCAGACCCGGAACTGGCAGTCAACTACGAGGGACAGCCAGTGGCACTGCTGGTGCACTAAGGTTGTTTGCACTTTGCAGAACTCTTGCAGTTATTAATGGGACAGAACACCGTGCTGTTTAATGGATATATTTAGAAATGGGCTAATAACTCATTCTTTCTAAATTGGTTTGGAAGCCTGACCACAAAATCTGTTTCCTCATCTAACCTGCTCATGTTGTTGTCTATAGCTCTGTGGCTTGTGAGCATAAGGAGAGGGGCACTAGGTCACTGTTTGGTTACATATTTGACACCAATTCAGTCCAGGTTCCCTACCACACTATTAGAAAGTGGTCAGCTCTGTGCATCATGTACTCAGTCACAGCACTGGTCTACACTCCGACTAGGACATGCTAGTGACAGCCATTTGTTGTTTGCACATTTCAAGCAGAGTTTCCCTAATGGGCATGGACAGAGAACTTTTTGTCTGAGAATTGGGATGTCAGAATCAGGGGCGGGGATATACAGTGATCTATAGGATAGACTGTTGGCAGGGCTTAGTAAACAAAAAATCCTTGTCTTTGTCAGCTAGAATCTTGCTAATGGAAAGGATGTATAAACATAATTCTAGCTAACACGGGCCTAATCAGCAAGGACAGGGCCAAATTCTAGGAGCTTTCCTTTTTATATGGAGGCGCCTCTGTTCAGGAAATCTTTAAAAATCAAAGCACCCAGCTAAACACACTGAAGCAAATTGTTATTCTTAAACAACTCACTTGCCAAAGTATAAGATTGTTTCTGGCTTAATGGCTCCATCCAGGTGGACATGAAGTTCTACCTGTAATAAAAATGAGTAAATTAAATAAATAAATAAATAAAATTTTAAAAAAAGACACAACAATGACACATTCATATAACTGTGAAAGTAATCTCTGGATCAGAAGATGCTACAAATACAACCAGTGTGGTGGAGTCACAAGATGGGAGCTAAGAGAGAGAACATAGAAAGCTACACAATATAGAAAAGATACTTGATAAGTGTAAGTTATTTATTGAATGTCTGAAAATTGACAGAATTGGATTCATTGTTCTTCCTGGAGGTCACATTTTTAACATTCCTTTACAAGCAAACTCTGTTTCCAGGAACGTTTACACTGCTCAGGAAGTTGTCCTACTCATAGTTGGTCCCCCAATAAGTAGGGGCGGGGGAGCAACATTTGCTTCTATCCTGCTCCATCTTGATATTCATAATCTCTTAAACCAGTAGCCCTCATCCGTTCCAAACCACTGTACCCCTTTCAGGAGTCGGATTGGTCTTGTGTACCCTCAAGTTTCACCTCACTTAAAAAACTACTTGCTTACAAAATCAAATATAAAAATATAAGTGTCACAGCACACTAATACTGAAAAATTGCTGACTCTCATTTTTACCACATAATTATAAAATAAATCAAATGGAATATAAATATTGTACTTACATTTCAGTGTACAGTATATAGAGAGTGGTATAAACAAGTCGTTCTCTGTATGAAATTTTAGTTTGTACTGACTTTGCCAGTGCTTTTTATGTAGCCTGTTGAAAAACTAAGCAAATATCTAGATGAGTTGATGTACCCCCTGTCATGGAGTCCCCCAGGTGATGCTTTGGGACTGCTCCCTATGAAGCCAGGCAGGACTCTGGTGAAGTCTCCTATCTGTGAGCAGACTGTCTGCAGGGCAAAAAGCTCACACAGCTTCCACCTTCCTGGGTCTGACCTTCGAGCATTCAGCATCCTCTGCCCCTCCGTGCGCTTCCCACAGCGAGTCCGCCCAGGTGGGGTCCTGGGGAAGCCAGAGGGTCCTGCACCCCAACTTCGCAGTCAGACGTGACTCTTAGCCAGCCAGTAAAACAGAGGTTTATTAGATGACACGAACATGGTCTAAAACAGAGCTTGTAGGTACAGAGAACAGGACCCCTCAGCCAGGTCCATTTTGGGGGGCAGTGAGCCAGACAACCACGTCTGCACTTCACTCCTCCTCCCCAGCCAGTCCCAAACTGAAACTCTTTACAGCCCTTCCTCCTCTGGGCTTTGTCTCTTTCCCGGGCCAGGAGGTCACCTGATCTCTTCGTCTTCAACCCTTTAGCTATCACCTTGCAGGGGGGAAGGGCCAGGCCATCAGTTGCCAGGAAACAGGGTGTCGGCCATTCTCTGTGTCCAGACACCTGCCCTCTGCAACGATCATACACCCTTATCCCACCACCTAGATACTTAAGAACTGATTAGGGGAAACTGAGGCACCCCCACAATATTCAGAGAAAAATATTAAGAACAGTCCCACTTCGTCACACCCCCATCAGACCTCTGTGTACCCCCAGGGGTACACGTACCCCTTCTTGAGAACCACGGTCTTAAAGGCTGACTAATCCTGATTTCTGCTTGCCGAGAATACCATTCCACAAGCACGTCAATTTCTCAACCAAAAGCTACTCCTGCTTTGATCATGTTTCAAAATGGTGCTTTAGTTTTGCGCTATTGTCTCATGTGTAATGGGCCTAATCACCTTTAATTCTAAACCCCTGCTGCCACACACTTTCAAAGATAAATAATTTCTGCTAGGAGCAAGACCTCTTGGAAAATGGAAGACTGGTACCTTTTCAACATTTGGTGGATGTTGCAAATTATTTAGGAGAAAGTTGATAAAAATGATTTGGAAAGCACAAAATTAAGGGGAAAAAACCTTGATGATAAGATGTTTAAGTAATATTTTGTGTGTGCAAATACAATTGTTCTGGGAACACTGGGAGAGAATGAGACTTGCAAAGGAAAATGTGAAGAAGTTCTCAAGTCCATCACAATTACAGAGGAAGAATGGGATGAGATATTGTAATTAATTCCAGGCATGTGGAGAGGAGAGAGGCATGGCTTACATCTTTCTTTATAATAAATGTTCAGTGTCAATTTACCAGTGCTTGGAAGCACATGTAAACAAATGCTCTTCTGTACCATGGGCCTCCCACAGAGGCTGTTTCTGATATCTCCTGGGATCATGTTCACCAAAAATGACTTTTTGGAAAGCGAAAAGCATTGAACAGATTCATTTTATTGAAGTTTTTGCCACATTACTAAGCCGTTAAGGGAAATTTCTCATCTTGTTGACTTGCACTAAGGGGAGCTGTGCACATAATTCTCTGCAATCTCAAGGAGAAAACGCCCCTCAGTTGTTTTTAAAACGTTATCCAGACCAAATGAAACATTTTTTAAAATCACAACAGGCATTCAGCGGAGAGATGAGTGAGGATAGTCATAGTATGAAGAGCACAAGACCTTGGTTATTACATGTCTATTGTGTCCAAGTCTTTCTGACAACTGCATGGATTGCAATGTACCTACCTTGAAACAAAGAGACTATCCTATGAATAGACACTTAAGAGATCTGGACTGTTCAGTTTAGAGAAAAGTATGAATTAAGAAAGACAAAGTAATGAATGGGACAGAGGAGGTAAATGAGGCACACCTGTCTGCTTGTTATTAATAGGAGAGATGAGGACATTCAAAGAAATTTTAAAGGCAATAAATTTAAGACTGAGAATAAAAAAAAATGTAATACAATGCAAATTTAACCTGTCGAACTCACTGCTACAGGATATTGAACTCAGGAACTTAATAGGATTCAGTAAAAGACTGGACATTTATGTTGATAATGAGAATACCCACAGTTACATTAAATACTATTAAAAAAAAAAGGAAGAGGTATAAATCCTCTTGGCATCAGAGCATACGCCAACCAATAACTGACAGGGGTTAGAAACAAACTACCCCTACTGACACGTTATTCCTTAATCATTCCTTAATGGTCCCCTTCAGGGTTTACCTCTGACACAGTTGCTACTGAGCAAAGTAAAAAACAAGAACTGAACTAGCTGGACTACCAGTCCGATTTGGTAATTCCTGCTACTCTGTGTTAAAGTAGTGGGTTTTGGAGTTTGCTCTGCTCATGCCCATCCTGCTGTCTTTCAGGAGTTCCAGACTTTTGGGCCAGTCACTGAGAAAGCTATCTCCTGCATATAGGGGTTGCCACCCATCCAGGTTTTCCCAAGATCGTCCCTTTTTCGAGGTAGCTGTCCTGGGAAATCTCTAAGAGTGCTCGGTACGCACTGCCAGCTGTCCAGTTTTGTGGGCTAAGGAGCATCCCGGATGTCCCATTTTCTTTCCAACCACAGAGGTGGCTACCCTACCTGCACATGAGTCTGATGCAAGGTCCACAGTTCCATTGGAACATGCCATTGCAGCAAGCCACGGTCACATGGAGAGCTTTGAGTGAGACTAAAACCTGGAATTTGAGCCAGTCTTACAACAGGAGCCAGGGCAGACAGCAAAAACAGTGGAATGATAGACTCTTGATGGCCTGAGATGCTGGACAAACAGACTGCTCCATTCAAAACCAACTGCAGCTTTCAGTTATAATCATCAAGCCTAGATGTCATGGATATGATAACTGCGGCCAAGTACAAAGCATTCTACATCATGATTAAGGCTACATTTTAGTTACAGAAAAAAGAAAAAAGAAAAGAAGTACTTGTGGCACCTTAGAGACTAACCAGTTTATTTGAGCATGAGCTTTCGTGAGCTACAGCTCACTTCATCGGATGCATAGCATATCGTGGAAACTGCAGAAGACATTATATACACACAGAGACCATGAAACAAAACTTCCTCCCACCCCACTCTCCTGCTGGTAACAGCTTATCTAAAGTGATCATCAAGGAGGGCCATTTCCAGCACAAATCCAGGTTTTCCAGACTCCAGCGAGAAACTGCTGAATTGGAATTCATTTGCAAATTGGATACTATTAATTTGGGCTTGAATAGAGACTGGGAGTGGCTAAGTCATTATGCAAGGTAGCCTATCTCCCCTTGTTTTTTTCCTACAAACCCCCCCCAAGACGTTCTGGTTAAACTTGGATTATTGCTGTGCACATTGTAAGATGAGCTATTGCCAGCAGGAGAGTGAGTTTGTGTGTGTGGTTTTTGGAGGGGGGTGTGTGGGGGGGGGTGGGGTGGTGAGAAAACCTGGATTAGTGCTGGAAATGACCCACCTTGATTATCATGCGCATTATAAAGAGAGGTTTCAAAGAGGGATGGGCTATTACCAGCAGGAGAGTGAGTTTGTATGTGTGTCGGGGGGGGGGGGGGGGGGAGGGTGAGAAAACCTGGATTTGTGCTGGAAATGGCCCTCCTTGATGATCACTTTAGATAAGCTGTTACGAGCAGGACAGTGGGGTGGGAGGAAGTTTTGTTTCATGGTCTCTGTGTGTATATAATGTCTTCTGCAGTTTCCACGATATGCTATGCATCCGATGAAGTGAGCTGTAGCTCACGAAAGCTCATGCTCAAATAAACTGGTTAGTCTCTAAGGTGCCACAAGTACTTCTTTTCTTTTTTCTTTTTACGAATACAGACTAACACGGCTGTTACTCTGAAACCTGTCATTTTAGTCACAGGTATTTTTAGTAAAAGTCATGGACAGGTCGCAAGCAGTAAACAAAAATTCATGGCCTGTGACTGGTCCATGAATTGTACTATATACCCCTAACTAAAACTTGGGCTGGGGGTGCTCCAGGGAGGCAGTGGCCCGTGACCCCTGCTGGTGCTCAGGAAGAAGGGGGGTGGTGCACAGCCTAGGACCCCTGATGGTGCTGGGGAGCGTAGGAGGAGGTGGGCTCCCTACCCAGCTCTGCGCAGCTTCCCCGAAGCAGCCAGCATGTCCCTGCAGCTCCTAGTGGGAGGGAAGGTCAGGGGGACTCCGCGTGCTGCTCCCACCATGAGCACTGGTTCCACAGCTCCCATTGGCCAGGAACCGCAGCCAATGGGAGGTATGGGGGCAGTGCCTGCAGGCAGGGGAAGCGTGCACAGCCCCTAGGCCCTTCCATCTAGGAGCTGCAGGGACATGCCAGCCAGTTACAGGGAGCCCCCCCCCCGACGTAAGCGCCACCCCACACCCCAACCTCCTGCCCCAGCCTTGGGCCAAGCCCCCTCCCACACCCAAACTGCTGCTGCTGGCCCAGGGGCTGCCCGAGTGCTCGGGGAGTCCCAGAGCCAGCCGCACCGGCCGCTGCAGAAGTCACGGAAAGTCATGGAATCCGTGAATTCCATGACCTCTGTGACAGACTCGCAGCCTTAATTATGACCCTATGTAAGGGAAGGGTGGAACTGCTCATCTTTAGCAGTGGCCTCAGGATTACAGGCAATGCTTTTCTCTCTGCCCCGATTTGCAAATCCCTGAATGGGACTGGATCTAGTTACCTGTTTTTTATTCTAGGGCGGCATTCAGTTTCTGTGGAGATGGATGCAAACACAAGAACCCAGACTGACCAGGTTTTGACCTTGTCTTTCACAGGCATGAGATTTTTACCCATACCAGAATTATACGGTTCTAGTAATTAGGACAGAGTGGGACCCAGAATGGAATCAGCTGTGGGGGAAGATGGGGCGCAGAGGACAAGGGAAGCAATAGAAGGAGAGAGGTAGCAGCAGGGAAGGAGGGATGGGAGTCAAGGTGGAAGAAGTTAGCAAGAGGGACAGTAGTGAAGGATGTGGATGGAAGAAAGTGCAGCAGCAGGAGGGAGCTGTAGACCATGCAGAGCACAAAGTGATACAGGTCCTGGATCCATCCTCCTCAGAAATGTAAAAACCTGGCAAGTTTTGAATTATTGGGCTCCAATTCCATTCAATTATTGAGTCTTCACAGAGGTGTCACTCCTTGGGGGTTTTGGTGGCCACACAACCCTTTGATGGAATTATAGGCTTGAGGCTCACTATCCATCTTTATTCCACATTGTGCCATGTACAAAATCCTAGCAACGTGCATCTACAAGTTCCTAGCTCATCTCAAACATTTCCTGCAAAAGCGACCCACAAGTGACAGCAACATTAAGTAGCTTCCTTTAAATTGTGGGCCATCTGCCTCTACCCTCTGTTGCTATTGTAAACAAGACACTGGTAAACTGCAGCAGGAAAGTAACAAGGTTCCACTCCATGTCTCCGGGAGAGGGTTCTCTCCACCTCAAATAGCTTGCAATAAAACAGGGATAATAAAGTTGGGTGAGGCGCATCTGAGCAAAGTAGCGTACAGCTTGCAAGGAAAATGCCCAGCACCCTCAGATTCCCTGGGCTACAAGGAACAAGCAAAATCTGACAAAAGCCTTGTCTATCCAAATGAAATGGACAAGTAGGGAACTGGATAAGCACAGAACTTTTTGCATTGTTTATCATGGCTGATCGACTCTTTGTTTCACTCTGCCTCCTTGGGACTGGGGAACACCATTCCCTTTCCCAGAAACTCTTCTGCCAGGTGCTATTGGTTCTTGAGGACGTGGATGACTGTTACAAAGATCTAGCTCTTCTTCTACCCTATGCAGTTCAAACATCCAGTGATGTCTCATCCAGCTTCACCACTGCTGGGGAACTTGGCCCTCATCCACTGGTCCATCGTTGGCTCTCGCTCATTACTCTGAGCGGGGCCCTTATCAGGTACTACTTCAAACTTTCCATTGAAGGGCAAAGGGGTGCACGCTGACCCCACCTGGCGCCACCTGCAGGGCCACTCCAGAGATTGGTGGATTCACAGGATTGAGCCAGATCTGGGAACTTCGCTACATGATGCCTGGTGTGACACGATTAACCACGGTCATTCTGGCTGGCACACTGGTCCTCAGTAGACTAGGCATGTTTGGGAAAATCATCAACGTATGCAAAGGACATGACCTTATTTTAGATCAATGAGTTCTCCAACAACTAAGGACTTAGATAAATCAGCTTTCACTGAACCACATCTCTACACAGAGAAGTGCAAATAAGCTAAAGCAAGCAGAGAACTAAGGAACATTTATATTATACCCTTAGAGGGGCCAGAACAGTGAGAGATGGAAGAGGCTATGCTCTCAAATACATTGCCCTGCATGACAGGACAGAGGAAACAGCTATAGTATATACAAAATGATATAGTACTAGTAAGGCCTTGCAGTTTGGACTAAGTTATAAATGTGCTGCAGATCAACTAACTCTCGGTCAGGGTTTTGCCTGTTGCGCAATGTTCCCCCTGAAAGACCCCTCCAGCTGGTGCCCTCACATAGTACTGCCAAATAGGCTAAGCCTCCCTTGGCTAGAAGCAGGCTACATCTGCACTGGCAGAGGACAATGGAAGGGATGACTGTGCTTGTTGGTTTATAAAACTAACTCCACAGTGGGCCAAATCAGATAAAGCTGTCTCTTGAATTCCTTTGAGTGTTAACTCTTTCAGGGCTGCTTGACAAATGATGACCTATTGCTCAGTCCATGGGTCTTCATCAGTATTGCGACCAGCAACATGTTCTTCAAGCCATCTTTAAAGATGGCTGGGTAGATGGGACATGATGTGCACTTGCTTCCCTTCTGGAGATCTGGCTTCAAATCCTATTTGTGCCCTAGCTGAGAGTGAGCTTGTTGATCATCACCTGGTTGGTCCATGTCAAAAATCCACTTTGCAAACTGTCACAATATTCAAGCCTTGTTGAGAAGACTGGACTAGCTGAGGCAATACTGAAGGTCAAGAGGGGTAAGCGTGCACAGAAAGTGCAGGTACCCAGCATACCTGGCTCTCAACAGGGCCATTTGCCCTTCACTTACATAATCAGTAAATTCACAGATGGCTTTTAAAAAAAGGCCATCAGATACGGTGACCCAGAAAAGCAGCCTTTGAGCCAGGTGACACAGAGTGTTTACTCATTCTGTTTTAAGGCCTGATTTTCCTTTTCACTTACACCAAAGTTAGGGAAAGGTCCATGGAAGTTAATATGTAGGAGGGTAAATACCTGGGAGGGTGAAGAGCTATTTAAGCTAAAGAATAGCGTCGGCACAAGAACAAATGGATATGAACTGGCCATGAACAAAGTCAGGCTGGAAAGTAGAGGATGGTTTCTAATCAGAGGGATGAGGTTCTGGAACAATGTCCCAATAGGAATGGTGGGGGCAAACAACTTAATTAGTTTTGAGAGAGAGCTGGACAAATTTATAAGTGTGACTGTATGACGGGATTGCTTGTGATGGTAGGAAGCAGGGCTTAACAGCCCTGGGGCTCACTTCCAGTTTATATCGCTAAATGCTCATGCTCCAGGGTTTCAGCTGGCCAGCTGCAGGGGTCAGGAAAGGATTCCAAGTGTATTCTGGGGTGGTGGGTGGGCTTCAAATCTCCCTCCTTAGAAGCGTCAAGGATGGCCACAACTGGAATGGGACATTGGACAGAGTGGGTCAGGGCTTTCAGGTGGCACCAAGCAGTCTCTCTCAGAGATGCTTAGCTGCTTGGATCTTGCTCACACGCTCAGGGTCTAACTGATCACCACATGTGTAGTCTGGAAGGCGTTCCCCCCCCACGTCCAACAGGCACTGACTGTGGTGCGGGGGTTCGCCTTCCTCTGTATCATATGGGTGCAGGTCACTTGTCAGGATTATCTTGGTATATCTCACTTAATTTCCCTGCCACTGCAGAGGCCTCAGCCCCTCCTCTTGTCTGCCTGTGGCCATGGGTGGCAGGTATAATAGGCCAGGGAAGGCAAGGCTGCCGCCGACCCGCCGCTGGACACCTGGGCCGCTGTGGCCCCGGCCCTTCCTCGAGACCCCCACCGCCTCCTCCACTCTACACCCCACCCCCATACAGGTCCCCACTGCTCACCATGTCCCTCGTCCTCCAGACAGGGGAGTGAGGAGGGATGTGGAGAGCCAGCAGCCGGCAGACTGAGGAGGCTCAGCCAGGTGCTGGGGTCAGCAGCTTGGCTGGGGTGCACTTCAGGGACCCAAGGAGATAGCACTAAGGGGCCAGCAGCTTGGCCTTGGCCCAACTCTGGGGGGCGCGTGGGGGCAGCTCGGCCCGGCAGGCACTTGGGGGCCAGCAGCTCGGCCCAGTGCTCAGGGAGACCAGCAGCTTGGCCCGGAGCTGGGGCAGGCCTGACTCTGGCAGAGGATGCCTGGTGGCTGGAGGGGAGATGGCGGGGGGGTGGCAGCTTGGCCCAATGTGGCTGGGGCGGGCAGGCCGGCCGTGGCTCCTCCAGTCATGGGGGCCCCCTCAGAGTCAGGGCTTCTCCTTTTATGGGGTGGGATGGGGGTTTTGGGGCTCCAGTGTGCAGGGCCTTGGGTGGAAGGGGCAGGGCTGGCAGGCTAGCCTCCCCAAAGTGGGGTTCACCTGCCACCCATGCCTGTGGCATATAATAGTAGTCTCTCTTCCGGGCTACAATGCTTTGATCTAACGTTGGTTGTTGGGTTTGGTGTGCAGGTGCTGGTGGCCTGTGATATCTATGAAGGAGGCTGGAGTAAATGATCTAGTGGTCCCTTCTAGCCTTAAGATCTATTACTCTAATACTGATTTTTACTAACTGTGTAAATGAAATGGGAATGAGGCACTGTCAACCTTTCCCCTAACAATTTGACTTTCAGGGTTTCCTAAATTCAATCAGTGGTTGATTTGATCAAAACCTAAGGATCCAAATAATTTGTATTAATGAGCACACAACTCCACCCATTATGCTGATCAATTGAGGTGGGTATTAATGGATAACCCAGTCAATGACTGTTTAATAATTAAAAAGGCCTTTAATCATCAGTCACTTTGCTCAGGTGTATGTATCAGCACATCATCAGCATTTTCTAAACCACCATATATTAACATGAACAATAACTGGAAACTACAGTCATTGCATGCTGTATCCGTTGACTCATTCAGTTACTGAATAACTTTGAAAACTTCAAGTAAAAAAAATTAAGAAAGATCAAAACTCAGCATGTGGTAGGAGGAAGGAGGACCTGTACACGTGAATATCCACTGTCTGAAGCCAAGGTAGTGATCTGAAAAGCGAAATCAAAGTTTGACGCTGCATGATAGCATCATCCACCCATTCTTGGTTTTTTCCCAGTAAACTGTACTTTGTCCCTATGTCAAAAGTCTTTCAGCAAATGAGAAAATTCTGGGAAGTCACAAAAATCTTTCTGTCATAGAAAATACCCATCCAGCTTGCAGCCTGTTGCTTCCTGGGCAGTGACTGAGCATGTGCAATATCTAGCATTAAACTGTCA